>NC_139721.1:96326044-96926044 GCF_964211835.1 Anser anser
TCTGAAAATTAAAAAAAAAAAAAAAGTTTTATTTATGTGCTTTTCAAATGCTGTCAACTTCCTGACAACTAAAGGCAACCGGAAAATATGACCAAAATATATTTTAAGGTACTTGAAGACTTACTTTGAAAGCAACCTTCATCTTTCCAATGTCATTAAACAACACTTATTGCTATCTTAATGTTTCAGGCATCTTTCAAAAATGAAGTTATGTCCTTGATCGAAAGCATAACTAAAATTGCAGTTCTTGCAAAGACGCGCCTTCAGACATTTTTTACATTTTCGTTCCATTTTATTTCATAAGTAGGCCTCACAGGGAAACTTTCTGTCATCTTGAACAGAAACTCGTAAGTCTGAAGAATCAAGAACGCTTGTATAAAGAAAATGGAGGAAAAAAAACTACTTCCCACTGCATTGTTTCTCTTTCAAGCATATTTTATTTTAATTTTCAGATTTCTGAATTCCATGAATATAAACTTCATAGGCATCAGCAGGTTCCTTGTTTGGAGGACATAAGACATTTGAAGGTAAGTGGTTTAATAACAACATATCCTGCTATTAAAGCTTTGAGAAAATCTGTAATATGCAGACTTTACATTTTTACAGGATGCACAGAAATGTTCAAACCAAGACATCCTTATTTCCCAAGAGCTAGTTAACTTACATTAGAGCATCTTTTCTGAGGAAGAAAGCAAGTGAAAGATACCCTGGTTAGTGGTTAATACTGAAGTAACCTGTGGTATGCAGGGCTCTTAACCAGGGATGGTGTTTGGTACATAAGATATTTTACCCATGGAAGGAAAAATCCAGTTCCTCTTCTAAAGCCTCTGCAATTTAGACAGATGCAGAAGAATACTTGAGACCAGAGTTGCTGATATTGGTAAAAAAAATCAAGAGGACTCTTTTTTTTTTTTCCCGTTTGTCTGGCTATTCCATTAGTTCCTACATATATCTGCTGTAAGGAATCAGTTGTTGGCTGAATGCATGAATGCACACACATGCATTCTTCCTCTATCTTCTTTTGATTGTAAAACATCCACAAATAACTGGCACAGGTATGATTTGATTCATCATTTTCCGAGAGGAATAAAACCAAATGTCATAGTTAACATTTAGAATGCCTATGGATGGTTATAGAGACATGCAAATCTTACAGCATAGCTCGTGTTTGGTTTCCCATCTTGTCAAACCTGTGACTTCTCCCTCCGCCTCACCCTGCCCAACCTCACCCCCTTCTACCGTTTTCTTGTGACAGGTATGTTTGCAAAAGCTGATGAAAGGGATAGAAGAAAAGGAAAGGGACATTATAAAGGTATCAAAATGCCCTTATGTAGAAAGAAGTATTCATGAGATATGAAGAAAGAGTGTGAAAGTCTACGTGAAGATTATTAACAGTTTGTTGTGTTTGGACTCGGAGCAGTAAAGGTTGTGTTGCTGTAGCTCTGTGATGCTTAACTTTGCCCAGACACAGGCCCACCAAAGATTTGGCTGGCTGTCACTGGCATGACAAAAGTCCCCCATCATTGCTGTCACTGATGCTGGGATGACATAAGACTTGGCTTTCAGATGAGTCAGAGTGACTTTGAGTTTGTGACTTACTCTTTGTGGTTGCTTCTGAAGCTGCCCAAAGCGCATCATATATTATTTGCTCCTGTCACATGCTTTTATCCATGAAGGTATGGGTATGGATATGGTGGTATGGGGTACAAAATCTCTTATTTTGTGGGCATAATAATGACCCTATACCAACAAGCTTTCTTCTCCTGTTTTACTACAGAAGCATGTATTAACACTTGGGTAGCTAATACCTTGGTTGGTCCCTCCAGTGGGAGGGGCTTCAGATTTATGAACATGCTGCTGGGATTTGAATTAGCTTCTTGGAAAATAAATCCTCTATATTCCATCAATCATCATAAGACTTTGAAAAAGCACTATGGTAAACAACATTGACTGTTTTGATTTTCAGATTCCATTTCCTACCTCTCTGCTTTGACTGGTTGATACTTTCTTTTTGTTCAGTATGAATAAAGATTATTTTTTCCCAGCAAATCAATTAAGTACAAGCACTTGTAATAACAAAGTCTACAGCAAAGTTTTGAAATAGTGCATATGCCTGCTAAGCTACAGAAAAGCAAATCTTTTACTGAGGAGGGGCCTCCATAAACCAAGCTGATTTCATTTATGAGTCAGCAGAGCCATGGGATCACAGAGTAATTCAGGTGGGAAGGGAACACAGGGAGGGTCTCTAGTCCAGCCTCCTGCTCAAAGCTCAGTCCAATGTGCTTAGGGCTGTATCCAGATGGGTCTGCAAAAACTCCAAGGACAGAGCCAGCACAACCTCCAAGGCACCTGGACAACCGCCTTGGAGGATCCCCCTGAACTCACTCCATTTCATTGGTATCCATCCTGTATTGGGGGTGATGCAATAGCTGCACATGGTCTAAAGAACGCTGAATAAGAGTGGATAATCCCTCCCTTTGAGCTACGGGCTGTGCTCCCATCCATAGAGGCCAGATGCTGCTGGCCTCCATTGTGGCCAGGGCACACTGGTAGCTCACACTCAGCTCCCTGCTCACCATCCCTAGGCTTTTCCTGGGCTGACTACCTCCTGAGGATGCTTTCATGCTCAGGGCATTCTGCATCCCACCAGCTACTGAGCCCACCACCCATGTGTTTGCATTAGTTTCTACTGATATTGATTAAAAATCATCCCACAGCTTGCTCCTGTGTAGATCCTCTGGGGCCTGCTAAAATAGTCATGCTCCCTCAAAGCCCTTGCCCCAGCATGGACACCAGCTTCGGCTTCTGTCTTTTATCCCATTGCCTATTGTTACCAAAAATAATTTCATTCCTATGAGATTTCTCTTCATTGCTGATATCAGCCACAACTTCTGAAGCTAGAAAGACTGTCAAGCACGCAGTGTGATCACATAATCCTCACTTCTGATAAATGTTTGATGGATAGAAAGTGCTTGTTTGTAGCTTTTTAATACAGTCTATTTACCTTAAAATTTTAACCAATGCTACTGTTTTAATATTAATGCTTTTCCCCTAACATGTTATATTTGATTTTGTTGATTTTTAGGAAAAAAGAGAAATATTGGAAGAAAGAGAACTAGTCTTACAACAGGACAACATCTTAAAGGTATGACATCCTATTACATATCACAGTACATTTTCTTTCTTTGTTTAGACCAGTACCATTCAGTGCTAGCCTTTTGCAAATTTAATTACAAAGCTGTAAAACAGCAAAGCAATAAAGTGAAATACAGTACAAGTAAGAATGCAGGGAGTTAGTCTGTTGTTAGTTTCAGGAACAAAAAAAAAATAATGTAACATTGAGAAATTTTAGTTTAGAAGTTTTGCAGACTGTAGCCAGCAAACCAGAAACTATGCATTTAAAATGATTAAGCTTGTATTGTAGGGAATTTAAGTCATCAAGAAAGTTACTGTAATCCAAACTAATACTGGGAGTGCAGATTCCTGTAGATTTCTATCAGAGACAGTTTGGGAGAGGAGAATAAGGTATTTCCAAGGACAGCACTGATGCAGATCACATGCTAATAAGCTCTGACTTGACTTTTATTTCACTCTAGACTGATGGACTAATATTAAGAATGTTTGTTTTTCTTTTGAACTTTTAAGGACATGCAGATAAAAATAAGCCACTTAGTAGAACAGCTCAAGAACTCTGAACTAATTGGGTTGTAAGTATTAGCAATGCCTTCTATCTTATTTGATAGTATCAAGAATATTTCCACATCAGCAATACCTGAAACATATGTTATTGATTATAAGTTAATACAGTTTATGCAGTATCAAACAAGCTCCTCAAATTTATATGGACTATCTTCTTTTTCTGTTACCTAATCATCCAACCACAGAAATGCAAATTACATTTAGATGTGGAAAGTCTCATCACACTCTTAGCAGATTCCAGGAGCAGCTTATCTTTTCCTCAGAATAGACAAATTGCAGGGCATATCCTGGTTATTTATTTCAATTATCTTTCTGTACCAGGTTCATGTTATTACTTTGCAGAATAAAGAGCAAAAACAACAGCTTGAACAGCAGCAGGAAAGGCTGCAGCTACACAGTTATTTTCAGAGAGTTATTTTCAGAGCAACAGCTCTCTTTTCTTAGCCAGAGTTCAAGTGTCATTAAAATCATGTCCTACCATACTACTGGGCTGTAGTTGCCTGTATGTAGTGAGATACATAAAATCTCTGAATTTCAAAACACCACATCCTCACAGCATGATATAAATAGAGACCAGCCCATGTGCGTTAAGCACTAGGCTTTTCACTCTCACTCTTCCCTTTCTCCACTGTTCTATGGTTCAGAAATCCTCTAAATTCAGTAAATGTGAAGGATTAAGTATTCCTCCTAGCAATCACTCCCTAATTAAGCACAAAGTATGAAGTGCTGGCAGTAGGTATGAGCTGTTTAAAAACTCCTCTTTCAGTCATGTGAAGTGATTTTAGACTCAGTTTTGTTCTCTGTGTTCTGAAGAGTAATGACATTAAGTATGCATCATATGAACTGTAACTACAAAGGCTGAAATATAATATAAGGTTTAAATTAACAAGATTTTTTGAGGTGATTTTTCAGCTCTTCTGCTGTTTACACTGTTAGGGCTCTCGCACACCTAATGGGAAGTTCAGATGCTCTACTTTTAATTGCTGTAGTGTCTCCATCAGACAAAGTTGGAGGACATCACAGAAGAAAATACCAGACCCTTTTTCCCACTGCCATGGTAGTGTACGTTTGATGGGAAGAATCCAGAAATACTAATGCTACTCTCCTGCAATACAATAATCTAAAAAGTATTAGCTCAATACCAATGTTATCCACTCTTACTACTGTGTGGGTTCTTTGGGACTGCAGAGTTTTGTTTGTTGTCCAAGAGTGGATGAACCCACAAATTCAGTTTCCATACAGTAATTGCTAAAAATTACTAGAAAGTAAATGAGTACCTAATCTAGGAGCTTATAAATACATGAGAAGGGACAATACCTCACCAAGAGAAGTTTGGGCCTCTCTGTAAGTAATTGTATAAAATTCAGCAGAAGAATGTATAGCAGCCTTGAAATAATACTGAGAACAACTAAGCAGATGGTCACTACTTTTTTTTTCTGATTACAGAAAACTTTCAAAGCAATTGCGGAATCAGATAGAAGCCTTGGGAGCAGGAAGCAGGTAAAAGAGAAGGGATGAAAAAATACTCAAGATAAAAGGCATGTGATTTGGTGGAGGGAGAAGTTTGAGTAGTCTGGCAATAAAAGCTGACAAGAAACAAAATCCTGGTTTCAGCCTGTTAGCACAGTCAGCTGGTGTCAACACTCGGCCTGGAAATTCAGCATGTACCTCTCCTCGTCTCTGCTGTTGCTCCTGAAGGATGACTCCAACCTGGAAATCCTTACTGCTCCCCCTTTACCTAAGGTGATGCTGGAGAGAAATGGTTTTTGGAATTTGACTGCCCCCAGACACCATGCTCTTGAGGTCTTTGCTCATGCCTAGACAAAGCAAAGTAGAGATGTCCAACATGAAACATAGCAACATGTACTTCAGGAAAAGAAGGAAACAAAACAAGACCAACCTAGAGACATGAGATTTAAGATAGGCAAAAATAGGAGGAAAGGAGAATAAAATGTTTCTTATAAAGTTCTCAAAGGAAATTCTTGGTTGTGCCATCCGTCTAGTCTTTACCCTTTATTTGTTGCTCTGCAATATTATTTTTAATGAAATTCCGTTTGTAATAAAAAATCAGTAAGAAAGTCCTCTCCACAATCCAAGCATCTGTTAGGTTGCAGCTTCTACTCTTGCTGTAGTTTCATTGTCTTCATTAATGAGCATGAATTGCACAGAGCTGTGTCAGGTGCAATTCCATTGGTGTTTCTTTTTGCTCTGCAGCCAACAAGAAGAGAAGGTGGACAACTGCACAAGCTCTCCCACTCAGAAGACAACCATGGTGAAACAGGTTAGAGAAAAGAGCATTACACTCCTTACACCTGCTCTTGCAGGGCATCCTCCATCTTTCTCTGTTCCAAGCTGGAAACCTCCTTGTTTCATAAGATGTGACTCATCTTTGAGGTTTTCAGCCCCAGTGGTTCCTTATATCACGTCAGCCCGTGGCTTGGGCTCACTACTCCACACTCAGTTTTGTTACTTTGCATCACACTTAGAATTCTTCAATGTTTGTCCTAGAAAAGAGAAAAATTCATTTAAAAGTGATTTATGTCTCTTTTTTCCCTTTCTAGACCCAGACATCAATGACTGGCTACCTAAAAAAATTATCTTCATGTCTTAGGTAGGTGAAATATTTTCAATGCTTGCACATTTGGTTAGTTACACCTACAGCACCATGGTGTTGAGATTATTCTGACTAGTGCTGGAACATCATGGGAGAAACAGCACAAGCAGGGAAGAGAAATGTGCTGCAGGAGTAGAGCTGTTCATGTGTGCAAGCTTAGTGGAAAAACATTAAATACTGAAGTAATTGGGGTGCAGACTGTTCTGGCCCTTGGGTATGTTTAGCTATGAATCTGCTCATCTGCCAACTCTGAAAATGCAGCACTTGCAGCTGGCAAATGTCTCCTTCCCTCAGCATGGGGAAAGGGAGGAAGGCCTAAAGTCTGGGCATGTGGTTCTCTCCTGGGTACGCTGTTGTCAGCCCTCCATTAAACCACTTCTCTGCAGTACTTCCCCCATGAGATGGATCTTGAGAGCAGCTCCTCATGGAAGCAGTTCTCCTTTCACCTGCCTGGACTAAAGTAATGTGGACTCCCTGAGCACCAGGGCAAGTGATGCCACCTCTCTATTTTCTTAGTCTTGGCAGAAGGTGGTTTGAAGAAAAGGAGATATTAATAGATAAAATCTTCAGTTAGTTATCTTGTTGTCACCATAGAACTACTGCTGAAAGTATTTATGTGTATTTCATTAAGGCCGTTGGTGTTAGAGTCACCAACTATTGCTCATTTGCTTTGTCCCCTTACATCACTCCAACACCCACAGCAGTGTCTCCTGACATACATTTGCCTCTCTGTGGTGGTTTTATAAAAGGAAAACAACCTTCAATTTTCCTCTCTGTGGTAGGAAGATTTGGGATTGATCTTGTAGGTAGTTGTCCAGAAAATGGATCAACTGTTGTTTCCCGTCCTGAGGATGGAGAAGCATTTTTACTGCTGCATGACCAAACACAACTGGAAAGTGCTTCTGGCTTGCTTTATCAGTGAGGCTTCATTTCCATTTAAATCTGTGCATTTTATTGTCAGGAAACTGTTAGTGCTAACACAGGGCATTCACCTGTGGAATTAATATTCCAAAAGGAACAGGTAGAAACACATAGGGTTTCTTTGAACAAAACAATGGAAAAGCTGTATTAACTGAGCATGGCTGGGCTCACACTGAATGATATACATTTCAAATATGACCTCAGGCAAATTTCTTCCTTCTAGGCTTCAGTTCCCCACCTGTAAAATGACAATAGTTTTATTTTTCTCCATTTTGTGTCCTCCTCATGTATTCACACTACAAAACCCTTGGTGGCAAGAGCTGTTGTTAAGTATTACACACTTCTCACTGATGGACTACGTGGTAATATTGCCAGCAACAGGAAGGGAGAAGTTTGCTTTGATCAGGGCAAAGAAATACAAGACCAGATACTCCAATAGGCTTTAATTTTAATAGAACTGTTTTGCAGTGTCTCTATTTTTTCCTCTGTGCACTTGTCTTCCTTGTTACAGGAACAGTTTATGGCAGATTGGCAGGCTCTTGCTACATTCTGGCTGCTCTTTTATAGTAATGCTTTTATTTTACAAATACTTATCTGATTTTACCTGGATATGTTGTCTACTGAAGAGCATCTCCCAGAAGTACTTCAAAACTTGTGCATGGCCACATTAACCCTAGAAAATTTTAAAGACTCCACACTGGGCTTTTGTATGGTTGCTGTGTTGCTTCTATGAAGACCCCACTTTACAATAAAGCTGTCATTAATGCTGAAACCACGTGGTGATGTCCGTCTTTCCTGTGTGAACTGCATCAGCCCCTCAGAGGAAGAAACTAAATGCCGTGTACCTCAGCAAGAGGGTGTGTGCTCAAATGCATTCTGCTGTTTGCTGCTGGAGGTGGGTCTGAGATGCAAAAATTGCTTCAACTTCCACATTCTGATCTATCCCCCAAGTCCCCAAATGTCCTGCCCCTATCAGCACAAGCATAGAGATGGAAATCTGTAATTAAATCTAAATAGGATCTTCTGTTGATGCAAATTAAAATGACCCCATTTTAAGCAGAGCAGTGATAACTGATAGGAGCTGAAAATCTATTCTAAAAAATGCCACTTGCAGACAATTGACCTCCTTGCTGCCTAAAAACAGAAGACGTGCAAATGGCCACCCTTGTCCACACAGAGCAATACCACTGCACAACCACAGCGAGCTGCTCATGAAGGATGTTAGGTTTCCACCCTTGTTTACAGTGTAGGGACTATCTACAGCAAGCCCTGGTGTACTTTGGAAGTATCTGTTTTGCACAGACTGCGTGTGTGACAGGGCTTCAGATTTCAAATGCCCTGCATGTCTTCTGTGTGCTTCACTGAGTGGTCAGGCCATCCCCATCCACCACAGCATGCAGAAGGCTTTGATCAAGTTCTCACTGGTCCCATAGGACAGTTCTTTGTGCATGCTTAAAGAAGACTTCCTTTCAGGCTTGGCTGCCTAAGGGCCCTCCATGTCCAAATTTTCTACTCTCCAGAAAGCAAATCTGCACCATCCATCTTTGAATCAGTAGGCTCTCTTTAATCACTGTGGAAAACACACTACATGGTAATGTCATATGGAAGCATTATAAGACATGCAGATTGTTTGTCCTCATTACAAATTTCCTTGCCAAATATCTAAAAGGAGACCAGGATGGCTTTACATACAGAAGATGTGTCTACTTCTGGGTTTTAAAAGGATGTCGAAGTGCTCCAGCAAGTATCAACTGGTATCACTGTTTCCAAGTCTTGCTGATAATGTTCTTCCCTGCGTCTTCCTAATTCACCACTCCTTGGCTGCATGAGAGCTGTGGGACAGTCCTGTCCAGCTGTGGTTACTGACTAAGTCATGCAACACTGAATTAGAGGTGCTGAAGATTAAAATATCCCAGAAAATGGTTTTAACTTCCTTCTTATGTGATCTCCTGGTGCAGATATTTTTGCTCTTTTTAACCGATTAGGAGGAGGATGAAAATTGTTCCCTAATAAGTCATTATCTTGCAGGGCTGTCTTGTTATATGCCCAGTTGCTTTTCATGGGAAGTACCTGATGTGCAAAAGGAGCTAAAACACCAAAGGTTGGGAAATCAAATACACCAAATGTTTATGATGGAGAGAAAGTGTGCTGAAAGCAAAACATGACAGCAAAATGTCCTGTTTCTATGTAGAAAATGGGAGTTTTCAAGTTTGAAAAAGAAAATTCACTAAAGCTATAAAGAGGAAATAGGACTGTAGGAAGCCCATCTTATGAGACGGGACATCTGTAGGAACTGGTGGAGAGCCTCAATGTATGACAAACATCTGTGAAAGTCTGTGAAAATACCATCTAACTGACACGAAATGTTGCATGCTATATTTTCTGCTGCTTTCTGCTTTCCTGCATGCAGCTCAGGGCATGCCTTTAACACAGGCACTCTGTGTCTGACTCCCCACACAGCACAGGGCTCTTGTAACCTGAGGGGAAATTTAGAAGTGTGCTCTGAGAGGAACATCTGTGCTTGTCTCCATTAAAAAAAAATTTCCTAAGCTTGCATTATTTCCTGTAATTGCCATAACCCATCAGTTGTGATCCTTGTGACAGAAGTCATTAATAGAAGAAAGTGCAGTGGGGAATAATTTTAGTACTGTTGTTCAGCTCTGTAAGTGTGAATCTTTGTGGCCAAATGATGACAGAGTTTAAAACACAAGATAAAGCAGCATGGCACTTGATGGTGACAGGAAAGAAAAGAAAAGAAAAGAAAAAAGAAAAGAAAAGAAAAGAAAAGAAAAGAAAAGAAAAGAAAAGAAAAGAAAAGAAAAGAAAAGAAAAGAAAAGAAAAGAAAAGAAAAGAAAAGAAAAGAAAAGAAAAGAAAAGAAAAGAAAAGAAAAGAAAAGAAAAGAAAAGAAAAGAAAAGAAAAGAAAAGAAAAGAAAAGAAAAGACGTTAACAGCCCAGCTTGCAGCTGTGCCAGATGGAGCGGGTGGAAGTTGCTTCAGGGGGGGCATGTGTGGGCAATGGTAGAAGTACAGGAGAGATCAGTTCTCTCTTTGCTGCTAGAAGCCAAAGTAATCTCCCTGTGTGGTCAACTGTCAGCTCTTCCTTCTCTCCTTGGGCAGGAGGAAAGGAACTTTCTGTGTCAGCCCCACAATGCCATGCTGGATGGGACACATGGAAGTATCTCCAGGATCCACAGTGGAAGTGGTAGTGAAGGTGCTGCTGGGAGCTGCCTTTTGAAGTCTGGTAAATAGCTACAGATGCATCTGCCTTGATTTACTGGATCTGCAAGAAGGTCTCAGTTGCCTGGACCAGGGAATAATACCATTCTTTGATATATTGTCACCATTATGCTGGTTGGGATGCTCAGGAGTGCCCCATCCTGATGTAAGCCTGCTTCCCCTGATCAGCAGTGGCTCCACTTCATGTGGCCTGCACCATTGTCCTGGTGTCCACTGTGTCTTGTGGTTGGGGTCACTGGTGTCTGTGATCTCCTCTATAAGGTTTTGTCCTTTTGCCACTTTTTCTACTCTGAGGTGGAGAAAAGGATACTAAAACCAGGTGGCTGATGTGGTCATTTGGGTTCAGGCTGAATTGCCCAATAGATCCTTCCAAATATCTGCAACTGTTTCTCTCTGAACCAGGGAAATGTGTTTAAGGGTTTTCTTTATAATTTAGAAACACAGTGTTAATGAATACTCACAGACCCTCCTCAAAGAGCCTGGAGGTATGGAAGGGCACAGATGTATAACCAGGCACACTGCAAAGCAAGGTCCCATTCCTGTGTGCAGGAGAGCCACCCAAACATTGACACTCTCTAGGGGTCCTAGACAATTATCATTTCTCCCTTCTTTTACTGTTGTTGCCCTGGATGGATTTAAAAAAAAATGCCAGTTCACTGAGGTTTGTTATGGTTGGCTGTGTGGTTACTATATTTGCATGACCCGTTGCCCAGAACAACACTGCCCCTACCAGGTGGCCTTCAACCCACAAAGGACTGAGTGATGTGCATGCAAAAAGTTTAGATGGGTTCACATCTGAAAGCCTGAACAAGTATCTAGAAGAGAAGTTTCTTGAAGGTGACTAAATAGGAAACCACATCAAGCTCAGGAAATCCTTTGCGCTGAAAATAGCTGAAGGACAGCACTCAGGGGAAGTGCCATGTATCTTTGTCCTGTTCTTATTGTCCATGGAGTCTTCTTATGGACATCGTTCTTATACGTTCTGCATGTTAGACACATTTATCAGTGCTATCAGTCCTAACAAAAATGAATACATTTCCCTCCACCCTCACAAAACTCAGGTCCTAAAATAAAAATAATTCATGATTGCGTGGGGGTGGGAGGACACTGGGGGGGGGGGGGGGGGAGGGGGGAGCCGAAGGAAAATAGTAAAGGCTCAGTAGTCAAAAATGAAGTGGTTTGGGCCAGCCTAGCCCCACTGGTCAGAGGCAAAGGGCCTGACTACGGCTTTATGTGAGGAGCACTGCCACCGGGGATGGGTTGCACAACAGCAGTGCACAAAGCACCCCACATGCAGACCCTGTGGGCATTTTGGGCAGCCCTTTCCCCACCTCTGCGGGTGGTGGAGGCTCACTGCCCAGGGCGCATGCAGTGGTAGTCTTGTTGTAGCCCCTTTGGCTAGATCTTGGAGCATTACTGCAGACAAACATGTTAAGGTGGCCCTCAGGACAGCACTTTAGTCAGAAAATGAGCCTGCTGGCAGGTAACACAGTGGTGATACAGCATTTTCATTTATTCAGGTGCATCTAAGTAGATATGCTGATGTCTTCCATTTTAGATATTTGCATACACTGTGACGGTACCTGCAGGCCTGGGAGAATGAGCAACAGTGGTTTTTCAGGTCTTGTACAAATGCAGTCCTTGTGTTGGCAGGTGGAGATACTCAGATACTGCCAGAGAGAAGACAGAAAGGATGAGTCTGAATAGGAACAGTCCGAAGAGGAACAGGAAGCACGTTCCTCTGTGATTACAGTGGGCTAGTGTCCAGGCATTTGCATGCATTATCTGAATTACTGGGGAGAGGCTTAAGGCTACAGGAGTTAAAGCCAATGATTTCCATATCAAAGGGCTTTTTGAATAAGTATCAGAACAGACATTTCCCTCTCTATGTGTTACGGGTGCTTTTTGTTTTTTTTTTTTTTCTTTCTTCCTGGGATCAGACAAAGTAACAGCTTAATCTTCTTAAAGAAGCCTTGATAATTTGTTAAGCAAAAATCTGGCTCTGGGATGAGGTTCATAACTTAAAGCCATAGGTGGCCAACCTTGAGCAAACAAGAAATGTCTAGATTTGGAAAAAGGAGATGAAATAATTTCTGTAATTTTCAGGGGAAAAATGCCTAATGTCTCCTAAAACATATCATACTTCCAGGGTGTATTAATGTAATTTCCAAAAACTAAGAGAACTATACTTTAAAGTCTGAGTCACACCATCTGGTTCTGTCACTGCTCAGTGCCCAAAGCATATGGTCAGAGAGAGCATATTTCTTTTCTCCTTCTCTTCTCTCTCCCTTTTTATTCTGCCTAGCCTCAGTATCTTAGTTTTCCTTACAATGAATTTATGTGCATAAGCTATTTATTTGCCTTCTCTCTTAATCTATCTCTGTGGTTGTGAACATTACTTAAGCTGGACCGGTAACTCCACATTTCACCTTGTCAGAAAAATTATTCACCTTGATGCATATTCAGTCTCCTAAATCATGATGTATAAAGAATTAAATTGTTCCTAAATATGTTCATTGTGTCATTTTGCTGCTTGTTTCCCATCACCAAGAACCATTTTCATGTCAATTTACCATTCTGTTTCCAAACTCCCAGGTACAGGGAAATTGTGGTGATAAGGTAAAGCTGTTATCTGCTGATAAAAATGGCTTTGAGCAGCCCTTGTATGCACTATGTTTTTTTAACTACATCATATTTCACTTGAGTGAAACTCTTTGAATACGACCTTTTCATGCTAAATAACTTGAAAAACACACTGAAAGCCATTTTTTGCTAAGACCTTTTAGCTGTGTTGATCTTCAGGTGTGGATCCATAGCACACATGCCTCTCTATCTTAGAATATATATTAACTTTAATGTGAAGAAGATGATATTGTTTCACTCATTCTTGCCTGTAGGCTGCCTGACTGAAGCACTGTTTTCTGACTGTGAAAAACTTCTGAAGCTAGAGAGAAACAAAGGTTAATGGAGGTCCAGCTGCCTGATTCTCGTGGTGGTCGTAGTGATGAAGTTATTGCCAGTGCTGTGCAGTGTGTAATTCCATTAAACCTCCTTGTTACTTTCTGCAAAAACCTCACCATTGCAGAGGATTTGGTTAATACTTCTCTCTCCCTTGTGCCATGTGCAGCTTCCATCTAAGTTTGTGTCCAAAGCATGAGGCATCACTACCATAAGATTATTTCTCCAATGCAGGTCTGCTGGGCATTGCGCATAGCTGTTTATAGAGAAACTGCAGAATTAGTGCCCACAGAGCCACATCAGAGGAGGGCTACTCACAGATTACTGTGTTTCCGTGGAAAGCAGTTCAGTTGCAAGGAGATGAACAGGTCCTGCACAACAATCTCTCCAGCAGAAACTGAATATCCTCAGTTCTCTTTCTGTTTATGATCCCTGACTAAGGAAAAGAGTTTCTGTAGCCCATTATAGTCTTTACTACAGTGATATGTCCAAAATATGGAATGGAATTTGAATAATTGTTTTTACTTCAAGCAAATTTCTGTGGTAGTATTTCAGTTTTACTGTTAATCAATACAGCCTAGCAAAATTCATCAAATTCATCAGTGTGAGAAGAAGCAGATGTGCTGATGTCCTTAACAGCAATCAGGACTGTCTTGATAGAGGGATGTTTAACCTGGATTGACTTATCCAGATGCAGCAATGTTCAACAAAATAACAAATGCATCAACATATGGTACAGACTTGACGTTTTCATTTGACTTTCATTGGTGACCCAATCTTACGGTAAAGGTTTGGAAGAGAAATATACCACCCCAGTTTGGAAAGAAAATACAGTATGACTGCTCAGTAGGAAAACTACAGAGACAGACTTCTGTTTTCAGGGATGAGAACAATTTTGCTGCCTTTGACCAGGAGCTTAGGGAAAGCTGAATGATGCTGGGAAGCAATTAGCGTTACTGCCTGTTATCTGTGGAGTGGTTTGCATGCAGTAGGGAACAATACAACCAAACCTGATGTCCAACAGAACAGCCAGAAGTGTTTTATCTCCCCAGTATGTGAAATGCTGTGTTAAACATAACTAGTATAAATGTTTATTTGAAGAAAAGATTGTCTTTAAGTTAGGGCTTTGGCTTGACACTTTGGATATGTCAAGTGTCTTTCCACCTCTGCCTGGTGCCATGGGTAAATTATTTAGTTCCTGTGAGCCTGAGTATCTTACCTACAAAATTCTGACCCTATTTAATTGTTCTGCTTTGTCTTTCAAAACTTTATAGGTCTAAAATACATGGTCAGCAGTGGATTGACTGTGTGTTTGAGGAGTGTCGGATGCAGCTGCACCCTGACAGTGGGATAGCTGTCCCTAGTGAACAGAAGGGAAGAAAACCTCTCCAAAACGAGTGATCAGTACCTTCCTGAAAGATCTGTGGCTCTGATGTTGTGCTTCACGCAGGAACTTCTCCCCCTGAACGTAGAGCAGACCTCAGGCATCACAGCAGCGCTGCTCTGCCTGGAGCTGCTGAGATGAACCTCTCTCCTACTTCAGAAGAGGAGACAGGGGGACCCTGAGGTGCCTCTCCAGGGGCAGACTGCAGCAGCATTGTCTCTCAATGTTTTCTTTTCCCAAATGACTGTGAAAGCAAAGAGAAAAATACGTATCTCATCTGCATTGAAATTCTCTGCAGAAGAAAACTGAAATCCTTTTAGACCTCTTGCAGCACAGCTCTTTCCCACACACAGGCAAAGCATCAAGCCCTGGTGTGACAAAAACATAGGCAGTAGATCACCTTTCTCCTCCTGCCACCCAGAGATGGCAGGATGCTCGCTAGGGGCAATCCTTGCTCTCTGAGCATCCTGGGGAGCACCTGAGGTTCAAACAAAAGACCAAGGCCCTGAAAAACACAGCAGATGCAAAAATGCCTTCACTTCAGTCAATTTTGTAAATTGCTTGTTTCAGTGGCCATGAAAAAATCTTTCTTTTTATGTTGAAAAATTATTAACTGAGTTGTGAGTTGCCATGGATGCAGTATTTGGTTTATTGCAGACTTTGTTTCTTACTGTTCAGGACTTCACTCTCAGCACTCTCCTGGGCTTATAAATATTGAATAAATTGGCCCACTTTTTCTCAGAAGTCAGAGGCAAAATTGTCAGTAATTTAGAGGTGTGGGCTCAGGTCTGTTATATTGCATTATGTTTTTTATAGCTGTGATCACCTCTATTTTGGCAGTCTCCCGATTCTGCCTGGCAGGTCAGGCTTCCAGTCAGGTATAAATAAATCTTCCAAACAATAAAGAAAAATCATTAAAAAAAAATACCTTCCCCTCTATAAACCCACACAGGCGACTATTTGTCCCTTGGAAGGCTTTTGGCTGGGACTCCATGGCAAACACTCTCGAGTACACAAAAAATTGTAGAGAAACTGCCTCTGCATTGCAGCAAAGTATTTGAAGAAACCAAAGTGATCTGCATATACTGTGGTGTTTAGCTGCAGTAGTTTTCCAGGCAGCCAGTGGCAGGGACTGAATGGATGGTGCTGACAGATAAATATTGTAAAATTTCTCAGACTGACTATAGCTGCAATTACTGTAATGAAACAAAATTTGTCTCTGGCCCTGTCAGAAGTTATTTGCAAAGAAATAGGTAGGGATAGGGTCTAAATCTTCAAAGCCAGTTGGCAATATTGGCAAACTTGCTAAAAAAAATATGGAAATTGCCTTATACTCGGCAGTTCATTCTTCTTCTTCTCTAAACCATTATCTCCCTTTTCAGAGGAAGGAGCTCTGCAGATGCACAGCTTTTTGTATAAATATTCTTTCTCTACAATTAAATCTTAAGTATTTCTTCATGATTAGACAAAAGAAAAAAAGAAAAAAAAGATTCTCACCACTTCAGGGACAGTCTTGAATTTGAAGCTGCATTTCCTGTGCTCTAGTACAAACCATCAGACTTTAATCCTCCTGTTTATCTACCTGTGCAATTCAAGCCACGCAAGGACAGCTTGGACTGCAATGGAGCATGGGGGCTCAGCAGAGCAGGACCTACTCTGTGAGATGCTCCTCACTGGTAGATCCTGGAACAGTTTTCATGCAGGCTTGCTTCAATGCATTTAATAAGCCATCTTGTGATACTTGCAATGGTAAAAACCTGCCAACACAATTCCTCATTTCCTCAAAAATCTTGAAGCTGTCTACAGTGACCCCTGTCTTACTCAAGTGACTTTTGCATGCAAAATGAGATGTCTAAAATGGAGAACAAGGATAATGTAATGGCTTGGCCAAAGTTGCTCTAAGTAGTAGTATCCATCATTATTATTATTTATTCAGTACTGACAGCTTATATGGCTTACTTTAAACAAACAAACAGAGAAAAACATGGCACTTCAATGCTCTTCTTTTAGGACTTGTTATAGCCATCCCATCTTGCTGTTAACAGTCCTGATTCAGGGACTGCAATTTCAGAGCAGGGTAAGTAATGGGAACACTGGATGCACAGACACCTTTCCAGTGTGGACAAGACAATCCAATTTCTAACTGGGCTGGTCAGAAGGAGAGACACTTTATTTTACTAGGCTGATTAAACTAGTTCCACCCCTCCCCGCTCCAATTTTACCCTCCTGTCCCAGAGGACGTCTGTGTGTTCCCAGGGCTCAGCTCCTGTCTCAGCTGAGGGACAAATAGATAGCCAGGGATGCAACAAAAGCTGGGATGCTTCTGCATTGCCTGAGAGAACGTGAGGGGTACAACACCAGGAAGGACTGATAAAAACATTTTTCTCATGATTACCTGCAAAGGATAATAGTCTGATAACCACTGTAGGAGCACAGTGTGTGCAGCGCACGAGTGCCAAGAAGTTCCTGTGCCCTGCTTCATCCTGGCCCAGTAAAGAATATCTAGAATGCCCTTCATAGGAGTGAGAATGGGGAAACTGTCCTTCCAGCTTCATGTGATTAAAGTCTTAATGCTTCACATCCTGATACACTTTCATTTTCTCAGACTTGACATTCTTGCAAAGGCATGTTTTCAGCTGGAAAACAGTTCTCTGAGACAGAGAGAACAAGACAAAGGGAGAGATGCTCAGCACTGCTTCTTGCTTCTTGGACTACTCAAGCAAAATATTTTCTTCTTTGCAAACTGGGAGCTTTTTGTCATGCAGTGACAGAAGTTTTTCAATAGTTATGGAAAATCAGTGGAGGAAAAATGAATTCTGGAAGAGAACAACAGCAGTACACAAAGGACATCCTGAGGATTATTGGACCATACTGGGCTCAAGGCGATTGGAAATACTGTAGGTGAAGGGCAAATGAGACTTGACAAAAAATGGTGTATTTGACTTTAAATAAGATTTCATAAATCCGGGCTTTGGGAAGCAAGAGAGGACTGGGAGAACGAATCATCCCAAGCAATTTCAGGGTAGTTTACATAGTCTGACCCTTTACGTCAAGCTACCCATCTCTTCTATTTTTAGTATAACTAGAGATGGGTCCAGAATTTGAGGATTAGAGGTAATACTTCCCAGCATTTGCAGATCTTTGGATAGAGATTTTTGGCTCATCTGTCAGCAAAGATTAGGTGCATTTGCAGAGTTTAGAAGCAGAAGTACACAGGAGTTTTTCCAAGGTTCAGGTTGCGGTACATCTCAAGGCTTTGGATCGAGAAAGTTTTACAAATCAAAACCAGAAGTATCTGAATTGTGAGAACAAAGATAGAAAAGATTTCCACCTGATGATAGTTTTTCTGTTATTCAGTAACACATATTAACATGATTGAAGCTACTTTATGAAGTTCTGGGGTAAAGAAGCTATTGTTCTTATTTCCTAATTGGGCTATATAATAGCTACACTGAATTACACTGGAAGTTTGGAAGTACAGAGGAACTTTCTTAAATAATACCAGTTTGTTAAAATACAATTTGATTTTATTTCTTTAAAGGTTTAATTGCTCAAACCATCATCGCTGCTTCTTACTTTTACTTGGATTGGGAAGGAGACTTCAAATACCCCAGGCAATATTGATTCTTCCATCAGCAAGACCTTGGTCTGCCATGCACATAGCTATGACTGCTTTCCCTGTGTTGTATCTTTGAGTTAAAGCATCAGAGCCATATGGGATATCTGTATGTGAAGCCTGGTTCTGGGAGAATCATATTTTGTTTGCTTTCCCATGAAGACTGTACATAAGCTTGTTTTGCTGTGGTTTGTCTGGAGCTTTTTATTACTGGGAGGGCTGTTTTTTTGTGGCATAAAATAAGAGCTGGTGTCCTTGACACAAAGGCAATTCATATCATCAAGGATTTTGCTTAGGGGTATTTTCTGTTCCACTTGTTAGGCTGAGGTGGCACAAAACAAACACCACTCCCACCGTGGTGGTCATCTTTTCTTGCCTTTCCCAAACAGCAAAATTTATGTTAGCCATGGAAAGTTGGGCTGCTTTTGCAGCTACAGCAGGGAGTGGTACAAGGAAAGGGTTGCAGAAGTGGCTGTCTTCATCAAATGACAATCTTCATCCACGTGCCACGCTAGAAAATGTGACATTATGGGCAATATAACATTAGGGTTTTTTTGAGACACCAGTCATAAAACTGCGTGTTTCCTCCAAGGCTTTCATTCAGATGATTTTACAGCCATTTCAAGTGAAAACAAGGCTGCTCTGACCTTGGCTTGATTAAATGATTTCACTTCACTGAAACTATACTCTTAACAAGCATGTGTCAGAGCTGATTACGTTCATACCCACAAAGTGAAGAACAAGTTCAAATTTGTGGAATTTAATGAATTTCCAGTTAAACAGAAGGAGGGGGAAAGAAGAAAAAACAAACAAAACAAAACAAAAAGGGGAGGGGAAAAACACTTTGAATTCCAGTTCCTGGTTTTGTCTGGGAGTCACAGGAAGGCAGGACCCATTCACTGAAGCAAGTGCACTTAGCAGGTATTTGTAACCTTAAACAGTAGGAGACCACATAGTCTTTTGTTATATTAACAGTTGTTACAGTAATTACTGAACTGATTTCTATCCTTCGATATCTATTATGAGAGGTTCGGCACTTGTGACAGCAAGGATCTATTCTGTTGCTGTATTTTCCAGACAAAACTTATCGAGTATACTGATATTTAAAACCAAGCAAGCAAAATTACCATCATCCGTCTAAATTTAAAATATAGGTATACTATGTAGTAAATACTTGCAATCAGTAGAGCTGAATTCTTGAAACTGAATCTGCTGTCTTCTTTTTCTGCCCCATAAGATGACTCTAGTACAAATATAAGGCTTGGCCAATAAAAGACAGCAAGACATATTCCTTTTCACTAAATATAGGAAAGTCCGTGCACTAGCAATCCAGTGATTCAGTGGCTGAGGTTTGGCATGCTGAAGTAAGTCAGGATAATTCAAGGTTATGGTTCCCTCAGCAACTATATTTCAGTCACAGTGCATGTATATAATAAGACATAAAAGTTAGCATCTCATACCGTGATACAAAATGTTACACATGCCCAAGGGGCTTGGAGTTATGATTTTTTGCCGGAGTTAATTTGGTGCTGTTAGTGGAGTGATTCCTTTAAAGATGCAGTCAAGGTAACATTTTACTTTTAATTTCCCCATAGCCATTTTCTTTGGCCTTGTCAGCTGCAAGAAAAAATCAATGATGCATAAATCTCTGCTCATGTAACTAGGTAGTAATAGTGGAAGATGCACAGTAGGGAGGGCACAGATATGACTATGACTACTTAAAATTTCTTGGAGCTTGATAATACACTTTCTTAAGGATTCTCTTTTATTTCCAGATGCTTAACCTCAACCAATGGAAAGGTACCAATAGAGAATAATGGCTAGAAATAGAAGCAAGATAGTTATTTGCCAAGTCTAACCACCATTTTTTTCTGTTTCAGTCTGAGAATATCATGGTTTCACTTTCAAACAGTCTTCCTCTGACATTCCTCACTCTCTAGCAAGATATTGTCCATACAAAAATACAGAAATACTCTTTAGATAATACAATTCACAGTATGATTTAAGGAAGAGTTCCATCTGGGGGTTTCTCCTGGAAAAAATACCTAACCATAAAGCCAGGGGGAAGCATTTCTCTAACGCCAACGTAGTCAGCATTATTGTCCCACGTTTGGGATGCTATAGACTGGTTTCTTGCTGAGCAATAGACTCTTCCTTCTTCTCGCTCTCTTTCCTCTCTCTTCTTTCCTCTGTAATATAATGTCAACAGTAAATGGAATCAGGAAAGTCAAATGTTGTTCATAAGAATGTACAGCAATAGCCTGAGAAATCCTATTTAATTTAGTCCTTCCGATTGGTTATTTTATACATGACAGATGTACCCAGTGTAATCACCCAGACATAAGTGCATTTCTCAAAAAAGCAACAAGATCCATGCAGTTTCATTAGTAGAGACACAACAGATGTGCTGTGAAATCTAGACGTTGAAAAGCAACTGGGATTTGTTGGTAAAGCTCATGTTTCCAACTGATAGAAGAGGGTATCAAACCTCCTATCACTACTGTACAATCCTTCACCTGTTGCTAACCATAGCGGCTGGTGTTATACATATTGCATTTCATCCGCTGAGCCAAGCAGCAGCGGGTATGAGTTACTCTCCGTAGTCCCAAATCAATATGTGCAGTAACTGAAATTTGGTGGTTTTGAAAAACTGAAGATGGAAGCTTGGTTTTGTGGACTTCACCAGGGACAAAATATCATGCCCTAGTTAAACAGCTGCAGCTATATTTTCACATGTGAATTTAAAGAGGTCTGTTTTTTGTCATCGTTGTTGTTGTTGTTTTTGTTTCCAAAAAGGAGCCTGTTCACACAAACCTACTGGGAGCTGCATGCACTTGATGCCTTTGGAAAGTAGGTCATTACTATGTTTGTGCCTAATTTGGTGTAGCCAAGGCTTCAGCACTGCCCTGATTGCCACAGCAAAGACGATGCAGTAGATGAATGAGAATACAAGCTGGTTATCCCACCTTCCAGACCTGGCTATTGGCTGCATAATGTTTTCTGATGGATAGAAATGGAGAAAAAGCCTTAATTGCCCGTTTTATTTTTCTGTGAATCGATAAATGTATTCTTCTTAAGAGTGCCTAAGCATTGGTGCATCCATATTAAAAGATAATCCTTGTTGTGTTTCTGCTCTGGGCACTATCACAACCACAGAAAAAGAAAACATCATTTTTTGTAATGAGGATTTGATGACTTCTTTGTACTCCCCTGTGCCTGTCCTAGCAAATAATACTGTTATCTGAGGTGGTGGGCCTCAGCTGATGTAGCAATTGCTCTGTAGGTACACCCTCACCCCTCCTTCTCAGGAGCATTGTTATTCTGCATCTGCATCCCTCTTCTATCAGGAATTGGCTGCTCACAGCTTGAGGGATTCCTGCTCCACAGCATCCCTGAGGCAGAGATTTATCAGAAAAACAGAATGTCCAGAAAGAGCAACCTATGCAGTGGTACAGCATTTCTGGACCAGATTCTCAAAATGAAGGTTGAATAACACATATTTTTTGTTCACAGGCAATTACTACTGAACAATCATCAACCACTGGATATGGACATGTAAGGATGCGCTGACTATGACCTGTGCAGAGATTCAGGCTACACCTAGACTGAGTGGTCAGTACTTCCCATAGCAGACCTCGGGATCTCAGTTACCTCAGTATCCAGACCACTAGTTTTTTGGCACATACCATGAATCCCTTCCAGCCCACAGACTCAAGCTTCTGTCCAAGGAAAAATAAAGATAAGGGAAAGACTAGGCCAGCAGCAGGGAGGGGTAAGGTGAGAGGAAGGAGGGCTTATTGCACAGCGGACTCATACCATGTATGAGCTGTGCTGGGGACGAGGTACATCCCCAAGGTATGTTCTCAGACCTGGGAGCACAGACACATCACCTCAAAAGGCAAACAGACATGAAAAACCCTAGGCTGCAGCTAAGTAAGAGAGGCC
This sequence comes from Anser anser, assembly GCF_964211835.1. Classification (NCBI taxonomy): domain Eukaryota; kingdom Metazoa; phylum Chordata; class Aves; order Anseriformes; family Anatidae; genus Anser; species Anser anser. The sequence continues at coordinate 96,348,421 of NC_139721.1, forward strand.
ACAATCTGAATGCTTCCCCACAAGCAGCTCCTGTGCCTATTGAGGTCAACCAGCTGAGGAAGACCAGCTTTTTTTTAATTCTGTCCTTGGACTGGGGATTAGGCCACCAGGAGACATATGATAAATGGTTCTTCAGCCCTACCACAACCTCCTGTTGCCAAAAGATTTTGAAATGGAGGAAAATGCTCTCTAAATCAATACAGACAAGTATAGTTCTGGTTCAGCTAGAGGTTAATACCTGAGCTAAAAGATACATGAAGGCAGGAGGGATTAAATGAATCCTAAAAGTACCGAAAGTAGGGAGGACCACCTGTGTGTTCATGAGGCCATTTTTGTTGAGTCTCAAACAGGACAAACATAGACCCAACAGAAGTAGGGCGAGGAAGATTGGGACAATTTAGCCATATGGCCATGACCATGTGTGTATGATGAAAAGCTGCTGCACCTTCCTTAACTCCCTGCACTCACTGAACATCTGCTCTAGAGCCTGAGGAGAAGACAGGGTCTTTGCAGCTCTAATGGCCCATTGTCCATCATAGGTCAACAGGAGGACCCACAACGTGCTGGCTCAGCTGCTCCATGCAGCTTCATCCCGTTTTACAAAATGAGTACCTTGAACCATTTAACAAAATAAAGGCTCTACTCAGGATAATGGAAATACTTTCTGTACTGAAGGGAAAGCAATGTGAGGAAGCTGCCTGTTGGCCTGCTGTGCTCAGTGGAAGCCAAGGTGAGATATTTAATAATCTTGGGGTTTAAGAGGCTGCAAATTATCCACATCCAGACAGATGAGCGTTGAAAGCCAACATAGCTAATTCTGCCAATGGCAGGTGCATGAACCCAATCAGAGAGTTTGTGCACTTCTTTTGCTCATGAGCGATGATGGAAGAAAGGCCTGGAGCCAGCAGACCAAAGAGTTCCCGTTTGCCATTAGTGCCTAATACTGTGCTGTCTGCTTGTGTGATTGCTTTAACCTCATGCAGTGGTGCTGCTGATCAGTACAACTCCGTGTGTTTGGACAATTTGGGATTAAGGAACTGTTCAAGAGCAAATAATTCCAGTGTGCAGGGGGACTTCATGCAGTGGTGTTTTTCCATAGTTAATTACATTTTGCTAAGTGAAATCTGAGCAGAGAAAGAAATACTTAACACCACCTTTATTTATAACTATTATGTGTCTAAAAGTATCCAGCCATCACAGAATCATAGAATCACAGAGTTTAAGGGGTTGGAAGGGACCTCGAAAGATCATCGGGTCCAACCCCCCTGCCAAAGCAGGTTCCTTAGAGCAGGCTGCCCAGGTAGGCGTCCAGACAGGCCTTGAATATCCCCAGAGAAGGAGACTCCACAACCTCCCTGGGCAGCCTGTTCCAGTGCTCCATCACCATCACTGTGAAGAAGTTCTTTTGCATGTTGGTGCGGAACTTCCTGTGCTCTGTCTTGTGGCCATTGCCTCTTGTCCTATCTCCACAAACCACTAAAAAGAGGTTGACCAAATCCCTCTGATTCCCACACCTCAGGTATTTATACACATTGATGAGATCACCTCTGAGTCTTCTTTTCTCCAGGCTGAACAGACCCAGGTCTCGCAGCCTTTCCTCATAGGGAAGATGCTCCAGGCCCCGTATCATCTTTGTGGCCCTCTGCTGGACTCTTTCCAGGAGTTCCCTGTCTTTTTTGTATTGGGAAGCCCAGAACTGGACACAGTACTCCAGGTGAGGCCTGACCAGGGCAGAGTAGAGGGGGAGGATCACCTCCCTTGACCTGCTGGCCACGCTCCTTTTAATGCATGCCAGGATCCCATTGGCCCTCTTGGCCACGAGGGCACACTGCCGGCTCATGGTCAACCTGTCGTCCACCAGGACCCCCAGGTCCTTCTCCTCAGAGCTCCTCTCCAGCAGGTCGTCCCCCAGCCTGTACTGATACATCCAGTTGTTCCTTCCCAGATGCAGGACTCTACACTTGCTCTTATTAAACCTCGTTTGGTTTCTACCTGCCCATCTCTCCAGCCGGTCCAGGTCTCACTGAATGGCAGCACAGCCTTCTGGCGTGTCAGCCACTCCTCCCAGCTTCGTGTCATTGGCGAACTTGCTGAGGGCAGACACTATTTCCTCATCAAGGTCGTCGATGAAGATGTTGAACAAAACCGAACCCAGCACCAACCCCTGGGGAACGCCGCTAGTCACAGGTCTCCAGCTGGACTCTGCGTCACCGATCACCACCCTCTGAGCTCGCCCAGTCAGCCAGTTCTCAACCCACCTAACTGTCCACTCCTCTATCCCACACTTTCTCAGCTTTGCTATCAGGATGTCATGGGAGACAGTATCAAAAGCCTTGCTAAAGTCAAGGTAGATGACATCCACTGCTCTCCCCCCGTCTACCCAGCTGGTGATGCCATCATAGACGGCAACGAGGTTGGTCGAGCATGACTTCCCCTTGGTGAATCCATGCTGACTACTCCTCATAACATTCTTCTCTTCCAATTGCTTGGAGATAGCATCCAGAAAAAGCTGTTCCAACACCTTTCCAGGGACAGAGGTGAGACTGACTGGCCTGTAGTTTCCCGGATCCTCCTTCTTGCCCTTCTTGAAGACCGGAGTGACATTGGCTATCCACCTCTCCTGTTGTTCAGGACCTTTCAAAGATGATAGAGAGCTGTTTGGCGATCACCTCTGCCAACTCCCTTAGCACACGTGGATGCATCCCATCGGGACCCATGGATTTGTGTGCGTTGAGCCCACTCAGACGCTCCCGAACCACTCTCTTATCAACCACAGGGGAGCCCTCCATTTCCCAGCCCCTTTCTCCTCCCGCCAGGGTCGAGGAATCCCAGGGGGGAGTCCTTGAAGCAAAGACTGAAGCAAAGAAAGCATTCAGTATCTCCGCCTTCTCGGCATCTCCCGTTACCAGGACACCCCCCTCGTTCAGCAAGGGACCCACATTATCCCTAGTCTTCCTTTTACTGCTTACATATTTAAAAAAAACCTTCTTATTATCTTTTATCTCTTTTGCAAGCAAACATGCAAGCAAGCAAGCCATGGCAAGTTAAAAAATACTATGACATGCAAAACAATATCTATCTCATGCAACGTACTTGGTAGCTGTGGGAAATGTTTCCTTTGAGTCCTTGGTAACATGGAAAGTTAGCGGATGAGTGGGAGAATGTGCCAAACAAAGCAGTGGGGCACATGGGAGACACCCACAGACAGAGCAAAGGGCAATTTACAGGCAGTTTCTCCCAGTTGTCATGGTTCAACAGCAGAAAGCGGGAAGGTGCTTGTTAGAAAATCCTAGCACAAAGTGAAATGCTCTTCTTCGTATGTTAGGTTTCCCTCCTGCCTACCCATCCATCCCTCTGTCTCCAAGTACCTTCCACGTAAAACTGTTATTTTGCCATGGGTTTGCAATTGAGAGCTTCATCCCTTGGAACTGGCAACCGGTAGTGGTGATGACCTGAACGCTGACCAGGAGGGAGACAGGCATATTGAAGAAACCACTGGCTTTGGAGGAGCAAAAAAAACGTTGTGAGTTCACCCTGGAATTCAGCAGCATTTTGGAAAGGGATGTTGAAGTAGGACTGGAAATACTGTGGGTATCTTTGTACTGTAGTCAGCCACTTCTCCAGAGCCTGCTGCAGGGAGGCTGCCGGCAGTCAGTTAGGTGAAAGACAGTCAAGTCATCTCTACTCTGCAGTTGTGGTTGAAAGAGCTGTGGATATAGACCTCGAAGTCACAGACATTTCTGTTAGTCTTTCTATGAAACATAATAGAAAAGGAGTTCAAGGATGTAGGGGACAACAACACTGAAAGTAACATAATAAGGGGCCTTATAAAAAGGATGGAGAAGGACTCTTTACTTGGGTAAATAAAGATAGGACATTAAAGGACATAAAGTCATAAAGGTGGCCTGGATGCCATCCTGCGCAACGTGTTCTAGGTGATCCTGCTTGGCAGGGGCATTGGACTAGATGATCTTCAGAGGTCCCTTCCAACCCTGCCCATTCTGTGATTCTGTGGTTCTGTGATGATTCTATGATGACATCATCACTTCAGGTAATCAAGAGATGCTGTTCATTTCTACCATCCTCCTTGGATGGCCAATAGCTGATGATGTTCCTGATATTCTTTAAACAACTCTTGATTTCTCATGCATATTCCCACTTTCTTGGGCCAATTTCCTCATGCCCAGGCTCTTTTTCACCTTCCTAGGTGATAAGTTGATCCCCAGGTTCTTGTTGTTCCTCCTTGATGGTCTCTTCAGGACATCTCCAGTGCTCAGGTGTCCAGCGGCACGTCAAGGATGTCCCTGGCTCCCAGGCACAGTTCCCAGGCCAAAGGCTGAGCTCCCGGCCTGGACCCCAGCCTGGCAGTCATTGCTCCTGTCAGCGTGGAGCAGCCATTTCATGTCAGCATCTTCTCAGGACAGTCAGGTTACTTCTGTAAGTGCTGACATCAGGGGCACCCCGAGACCCTTGTGGTGTTACCCCAGAGTCACTGTCACCTTATGGCCTCACAAAAGACAGCTGTCCATAAGTGCCCTGAGCATCCAGCCTGCGTTGAGTCCAGCTGGTGGCACTTGAGAGGTTGAGGTCCCACAGCTGGAACACGAGAGGTGGAGGTGTTACTGGTGGAAGGTGTGACGTCGGGGTCGTTCCAGTTGCCTGTGAGATGTCAAAGTCCTTCCTGCGGCACAAGAGACACGAGGTCCTTCTGGTGGCAGGTGAGGCACACAGGTCCTTCTGGTGGAACATGAGACATCAACATCCTTCTGGTGGCATGTGAGATGCTGAGATCCCTCTGGTTGCAGTCAAGGCATCGAGGTCCTTCTGGTGGGGCGCAAGGCGTTGAGGGGCTGCTGGTGGGCTGCAAGTCTTGGAGGTTCTGCCATCGACCCGCGAGGGAGGTGCTGAGGACCGAAAGCACTTGATACCCATTTGACATCAGAGCAGCATCCCAGGGAGGACAAGCATCTCCACGCCGGAGCACCTGTGGACACCATGCACCAGCCATGCCAGGAGCTGCTAGCGGAGGCCCCAAGAGAAGAGACCTGCACCATCCTCTTGGGCCCACTGGCCAACGCAGCATGGCTGGAGCCCTGCAGGCACTCCTTCTGCAGTGAGTGCATCCAGCCCTGGGCCACCCACAGAGCCACCTACCCGCTCTGCTGCTGGCCCATCATTGCCATTGTGAGGCTGGTGCCGTGCCCTGTGCAGGACGCCTCAGCCCGCTGGCCCCAGGGAAGGTTCCAGTGCAACACAAGGCCGGGGCGGCGGCAGCAGCAGCAGCGGCAGAGCCCCTCCAGCTACTGGTCCAGCAGTGTCTCGCCCAGGTGCAGGGAGCGCAGACCCTCCATGCCACGACAGCTCGTCCGCAGCGTCTCCTTGCAGTGGGAGCAGGACGGGTGCAGACGGACCCAGTCCCCACTGAACGCCAAAGCCGAGGAAGCGTCATGGCTGCGCAGGGCCCAGCAGAAGGAGCCGGGGGCTGGTGACCACGCAGGCCACCAGCCCGGACCCCGCATTTAAGAAAAAAAAAAATAGATCCTAAAAAGCAACGCAGATGGAAGTCATTTGGGGGATGGGAAATTATTATGGCATTGGGTCACTGGGTGAGGGCAGCAGTCGTAAAGGTGACCATGCCCTAATGGGAAAAAGCTGACAGAAAGAGTCTCCTGAACCTGGGGCAGAAGTAAATGCCAGCCGGCCTGAGAAGTGCCAGCCCAGGAGCCGTACCACAGGGAGCAGTCCTTCAGGAGCGGACTGCTCCAGCATGGGCTCCTCTCCACAGAGCAGCACAGGAAGCTTCTCAGACAAAAGGAGTTCCATTTTGGGTAAAAATCAGGCCTGTTTTATACCATTTATACCTCTTACCCGTAAGAAGGCATAGGACAAGGAGGAATGCTCTTAAAGTAAACGAGGATAGACTAGGCATTAGGAGGAAATTCTTCACTGCAGAAGAGTGTTGAGGCACTGGAACAGGTTGCCAAGAGAAGCTGTGTATGCCCCATCCCTGGAGGTGTTCAAGGCCAGGCTGGATGGGGCCTTCGCCAACCTGATCTAGTGGGTGTCATCCCTGCCTATGGCAGGGGGTTGGAGTGAGATGATCTTTAAGGTCCCTTCCAATTCTGTGATTCTGTGATTCTATGGTAATATTTCAGATACTGCTGCAGCTAAGAGAAAACAAAGGACTGTTTGCTGTCACTTCTCATTAAAATGTGAAGCAATGTCTTTGTGCACTCTGTAAACAGGAATATTTCTTCTTCTCTGTCTGTGGACTTTGAACAGATATAAAACTTGGGTATATCAGTTTCCAGGGAAAATAAAATCTAAATATTTTTCCAAGACACATCAAAAAACTCTCTTCACTATGTGTCTTTCATGATGCATATAGACATAGTGCGAGCTGGGATGAAAAAAAAAAAAAAGAAATAAAAAGAGAGTGAATTTAGCATGTATCCTGCCCATTTTGGAAAATAGCATGGACTAAAAATTGAGTACTCTGCAAAAAAGTTCTTATGGGGTTACCCATCATATTTTTTCACCACCTTAATCACCAGTAAACATGTAGTAGAAGAGTCTGCAGTGACTCTTCCTGCTGCTGTTTCTCTTTGTTTGTTGTTTCTCTTTTGCAAGATATTCCAGCAGAAATTGTTCCTCACGCCACTCTGCCTTCCATGCGTCTAACCTGTAGTTTGCAGTGGTCTAAGTGAAACTGGGACCCACAGCCAGTGCTATTCAGGTATTGCTCTAGAACCAGCATCCTTGGGAGATCTTTTGAGTCACTGACCGTCTCCTACTCTAGCTTCACTAGTGCACAGAGGAGGCCATCAAACCTATTTCCAAGGTTAAGCTCCTTCAAAGTACAGTCCCCCATACCACATAGCTTACTGGGAAATCTCCACATGTGGCTTGCAAAAAACAGGTGCTGCTCTGAAGTACACGCCTATCAATGATGGTTTGGTGCAACCCTCATTTTGCTCTGCTGAACTAACGATGAATCATCCAGGGACAAGAGGGTCTTAATTTCTTTTAGTCCTTCATCTTGCATCACCTTCTGCCTTGGGTGTTATGCTGGTGTGTTTTGATCATCACGATCACATTTCCTCTAGGTTGTACCAGTTTAAAAGATACTTTCCCCCATAAACTCTGAACACCATGGACAATCCCACTGATTTCAGTAAAACAGCTGAAAGACAGCCCACTTTTGAAAATGCAGTGTTACCTTCTGCTTTCAGCATCAGTGACACCATTTAGGAAAAGAATATAACATGTACCTAACCAAGCGGAAGTGGGAGAGAGGAAAAACAAGAAATTAATTTAACACATATGCCTTTATTTTCCCTGCAAATCATGTTCAATTTAGGCCATAATGATTTATTCTAAAAGTGCACTTAACTCCAATTTGGTTCTATATAACAGAACAGATGGGAGAAATCCACAGAGCTGTACTTTTCTGCATAAATAAGAATGATTGAGTTCATATACTGTTTCTTTTTTCTTGTTCTCTCCCTCTGTCCATCTTCAAACATTTGATTTTTGAACATAAATTAAGATAAAATGACAAATAATTCATGTCCTGAATTTAAGTTTCATTCATTTGGGGAGGGAGGAGAAGGGTGAGTTCTCAAATTAGCACATTGTTGTGCAAAAACAACTTCGTCATTCTGCTCTTCCCCCTTCCTCTCCTTGTCCTATATTCCCACACAAATTACATTGTTAATATAGGGCCTACATTGTTTTGTGTTCTGCTTGTGAAGAACACACCGACCAGCAGAGAGAGAGATATTATGTGTATTCCCACAGCTGTGCTGGCACAAATGGAGATGCTGGTGCATCAGCATGGGAGCTATCAAAACAAAGGCAAACAAGGCTGCATTGTTTCAATTTCATTGAGGAAAACAAGAAAGAATATTTTCTTTTCCACTCTTGAAAAAGGAGAAAAATAGAATGACTCTCGTGTTATTTCCAGTTTGAGAAATCAACAGCATAAGGAACTTCTAGAAAAAGAAGAATCACACCTTGAAAAATTAAGGCCAAGTCAATTACCCTTAGGCTTCCTATTGCTTTTCTTTCTGTTTGCCAGTGCTTGCTTTCCAGGCCAGAATCTTTCAGCCAAAGCAGGGCTAGTAGCAACTGCTTTTGCTGGTTTCGCCAGAGCCGAGCCTACGTAACCATCCCAGTGCAGGAACTGCTCATGCTGGCAGCCTGCTTGAACTTTTTCCAGCAAACAATTTTACTGCCCTGGAAATGACTCTGGGCTGGCAAATGTCATTATTTTTATGGGCCGTTGCCTCATTGCAGCACTCCGCTCTATCCACTTTAGTGTAATGTGTCTTTTTATACACTGTTTTACCACCCTGTTATCTCAGCTCCTTATATGAGCATCCTGCTACAACACAGTTTCTTACCATGCTGGCAATGTGCCTTGACATGATGCATTAGCCTCAGCAACACTCTTCTGGGTCCTCTCATCTCCAAGGGCCATGTCTGCCATGGGGGGCAGATTTGGGGAACGTTCTTGTGCCTCTGCAAGCATTTTCCCTCCCCCATGCACATATATACCCCTCCCTAGTCAATTTAGTGCTGCACCTTTGGCTAGTGTTCAGACTTCCACTAGCCTTGCACCACCTCTGGTGGCCCCCCCAGGCTCTCCTCCCACTCACGGTGAAATGTAGCCTTATTTTGGGAGGCTTGGGTTGGACTGGGAATGTGCTCGAGTGAAACATGAGAGTTGGGATAGCTGGATTTGGTATAGTTGGCATGACTGTTGTGGTCTACAGGACTGAGGAAGACAAACATGAGTTTATTCTAGTCTTTAGGAGGAGGAATCTGAAGCCCAGAATATCTGTGGTTAATTGGCTTCCCTAATTTATAGATATCATAAGTTCTTGACAGCATGAACAGACCATCTCTTACAGTAAAAAGTCCCTACCTCACTGGGGACCCCACTTCTGGGGCAACAGAGGACTATTAAACCCAGATGTATTTTGTATATAACTAGCACCATCAAAATGGTATGCTTTAAATGTTCTATTCAATTACCTTTAGATTCCTTTGAAACTTCATCACTGAAAACAAACAGGAACTAAGAGGAGGGGACAATCCCTTTTTGGAATAGAGGGTCTTCCCTTGCAAAAAAAACATCCCTCTGACACTCTCTCTGCTTTTCTGACTGTAAATCAATGACTGTGCTACAAGAACCCACACTGGTGCTAGTTCATTACCCATGCTTCCAGAACTATGCCATGCCAAACACTGCTGATAAATGTATAGCCACGTCTGTTAACTCTTTTCAAAAGTCCACGAACAAGTTAAGAACCCAGAAGTCCTCTTTTAGGAGTGCAGGAGTCCTTCTGTAGGAGTCCAGAAGTTCTTTTTTCCAGATGATGACCCATTAATCCCAAGGAGAAAACTCTTCAGAGGTACAAAAGTGAACGGCAATGATGTCAGATGCTTTTGATTATTATTTCCTCCATGTGGAAATTAAATAGCAGCAAAGTGACATAGATTAATGAACACTTTGGAGGCATTAGCTTTATTAAGTATATTTTTCCCAGTCAGTAAGTAGCATACTGTTGCAAAGGAAAAATAAGTTAAAAATAAGTTATCAACTGCTACAGGTTCCTACTCTGATTCTTGAAGCCGCTTAGCAAACTGTTTGCAGAAATTCTCTTGGCAATAACATAAGTGAAATTTTATTCTGAGGCTATCATCTCAGCTTCCTTCTTCTTTTCCCTTGGTAGACCCTGAGGAGAAGAAACTGTGTCCTATATGAAAGGTCTTGATACAAGAAAGATCCTACCTAGGCCAAGAGGTTGGACCTCATGTCTGTCTCTCCCATCAGGGAGAAGCAGTAGAAAGATTAACATTGATGAACATAGCAAAGACTCCAGAGGTTTTACTGATGGATAAGAGATCGGGAAATGAGAACTCTCTTCTGTAGATTAATTGATCAGTCATTACAATGAGCCCTCTAAGTATTCAAAGGTCTTTCTGCATTTTTTGAGTTGATATTTTCCGATTTGTCCCAGCTGGCTATTTCCTCCATCTGCTTCCTCAACATCCCTTGATCTCAGTTTCAAACTACATTTCTTCCTCATCTCTCTTACCCTCCCTTTCTTTCCTTTTCACTCTTCTCCTCATAAATACCCATCTCCACCAGCTCTCGCCATCTTGACTTCACAAACACACTGACCTGGCCTATGCTGGTTTCCTTTGGGCTGCCTCCCTTGCTGCCTGGCCACTGCTAGGCACATCTTTGCTGCCCAGCCTCATGGAGGACTGTAAGATGGTGGTTTCTGTGCAGATGAAAATGTCACTAGCATTCATAAGTCGCAGGGTTCCAACAGTTAGGGGATGTGTTGCTATTCCATAAAACACTTGTACATCAGTTTTATTAAAAACACAAGCTTCCTTTCTTCATTTGTCTTGGGGAGCTGTGCAATGCACATGCTTTTCATCAAAGAAATGTAAGTATAGTAAAATAAATAATGATTCTTTTTCCTGTTAATTTCCATTGGTGTTGTTCCTTTAGGGTTCTTGACCTATAAGGTACCTATTACAAACTTCTGTGGCTCTAGCCCCTTTTACAGACATAAACTGATGTGGCAGTGGCTTGACCTGGAGCTGCTCACCCCCACCCATGGATAGGACGAGACAACCTGCAGTTCCTGGGCCATGTGTTTGCACGCTGTTATAGCTAGCTGTGCATTTAATTGCTCATTTGCAGACACAAGTGTCCATTTGTATTTCATTGCAAATGGACTGCCAAATTAAGAACCCCGCTCACATGCACCAAATTAAATTTGCCATCCCCAGAGTCCTATTTTGATCCTGCACCCTGGAAAAAGGATGTGGCTACATGCATGCCCCTGGGGCAAATGTAGTCTGGTGGAGGAGAGGGGACTTTACACCTTCATTCAACTGAAAGAGCTAAGCAGGAAGCTGTGAAGGGAACACCATACATTCCTGAGAGGCTGATACTCAGAAGAAGGATAGCTAAAGGCTAGAAAGGCTAAAATTCTTTACCACTTGGAAAAGGATTTGGGGGTTGTCATTTTTTTTCAGGTTTGGGTGTTTTTTTTTTTTTTTGGGGGGGGGAGGGGCAGGGATTGATTGATGTACAAAGCTTGCAAAGAGTAAGAGAAATCCTGAGTTAAATTCAATATTCAAAATTCTACATTTGTGAGCTGTTTAACTGGAATTAGTAATGTTCAAAGTATTTATGAATGGAAGAATTCAAATCCAAAAAAGTTGTGAATGTATCTGTCTGGAGTACCAAGGAGACTGTCCCATGACTAGCTGTCCATTGTATACTCCATTTGCACTGTTTGTATTTGTTCCTGAATATCCTTCGCTACCGGAAGCAATGATTTCTGAAAATTGTTAGGAATCCAAGACTGTAGTTTCCTGTCAAACATCTGCATAGAGCTTTGTTCAGCTTCAAAGCTTAAGTCAACTGTGTTTAATATCTGAATTCGTCTCTGGAGCAGCAGCAACAGCAACTGACAGTAATAAAGCCCTACAGGAAATAAGCTCAAAGTACAGCATATGTGAGACAGGTCTTGCTTAGGTCTATCTTAAAAGCCAGGATAAAAGGCAAAGTCAAGAGGACTCTGCATCAGCAGGTTAAAGTGTGGTTGCCAATTGCTTGCTGGAATTAAAGGGTCTTACAGAGCTCTTCTATTCGTCCCCCTCACACAGAGGCTGCTAGGCGTTAAGTCAGCCAAGGGTCTTAGATTTCTAGCTATTTCAGTGCATTCTGAAGTTGTTTCTATTCTTAATACTCTGTAGCCATTAAATTACAGCCAGCTGTGTCCTGTCACTGACATTTTTTGCAAACTGTTTTTAAAATGTAGCGCTTGCAGTGCAGAGATGTTTGGTTATCCTAGGGCTGGATGACAAAACAGCATATGACACAGCAGGGCAGAGAGCAACCCATGAGCTTGTCCTGCAGTATTTCATAATTAATATGAAATGCAGTCGAAGTGGAGAAGGAACTGGATGCTGGGCAAAACTGATCATGAAAGGGGTTTAAGGTGTAAAGGAAATTAAAGCTCAAGCTCACTTTGCTTAAGTGAACAGGAGCGATATTTTGACATGGTGTTTAACATTTCCCATATGGCTGATGTGAAACCTTTCAAATCATTTTCCTTGTGTGTACAAATGACCCTTTAAAACAAAAGAAGGGAAAAAATTAAAGTGTTGGACTGTTAAAGCCATTTTAATTAAACAATTGAACTGGCCTGTGCATCTCCCAGGTGGAGGGCTGGGATGCTGCTTTAAAAGGCAGCTGCTGGCAGGGCTCTGCTTGTTGCTTGGAAAGGGGGAGGGTGTGGGCTGAAATCCCTCTGCCCTAAGCCTGAGCTTCAGGGGAGCTCGTTTGGTTCTACTTGAATCTCATTCCTGGTATGTAATTGACCACCTGATGGAAAGGTGTTTTTAAAAGAAACTCCTGATATTGAGGATGTCAAGGTGGTTGTGCACAGAGCTAGGGGTGGCTCCATGGGAGTGTGATTTTCCTACAGCTGAGAGTTTTTGTGCTTCTTGAAGGAAATGCTCTGAAATGGTATGACAAGACTGGCAGTCCAAACAGCTGTCTGACTTTGTGAATCAGGAACACAAAGATGTGATGATACAGACCTAATGTCTGGCTATTTCTTTTCCTTTTCTAGTCCAAATTTCCACCTCAAGCTCTGGTTGCAATGCAGTGCTATTTGTTTCATGGCACGGTGTAGTTCCTTTACCCCTGGCATGCAGAAGCTATGCCAGGAGACATGCACAACCCAGATGCTGGCTGGTAATTGTCAGAAATAGCTGGTGAACAGAAAGAAAGGAAAAAAAAAAAAACTGGGGGGAGGCAATCTTACTATGAGAAGTCAGGATACCTCTTCAAATCAGTAACCAAAAAAAAGGTTTCATATAAAAATTTATTTGCAACAAGCAGCCTGACCTGCTTGTCAGGTAACCTTAATATGCCTTGCAAAGGAATTGTGAATCCTAATTAGGCCTTGAAAAGCATCCAGCTCTGCTGAAGAAAGATGCTCCTGAGGGCAGGGGAAGGTGATGAGCATTATTTTGCTGTAGGCTTGCTGTGTTCTATCATCATGTGTTCAAGGGTGCTGAGGGCTGGAATTTTAAAGGTCCTCTCTCCACCACTGAGTGCTTGAAGTTAGGGCTTTCTATTCAGGGAACAAAGACAGAGCTAAATCCACTGAGGCCAGAAATCCTAGAGAAGGGAGGGAGTTCTACCACTTTGCAAAGCAAATTGATTTTTGAGGTATAGAGTGTAAAAATGCTCAGAGGACTGATACTTCTTTGCTGTAAAAGCACTATTCCTGCATGGTTCTTGACAGAAGCTGATGCTTGCCCCCAAAGGCAGGGGCAGGTTTGCCTATATGGGGCTTTTCCATAGTGTTCATTTCTGCAGCTCTTGTTTGGCACTGAGGGTGGATGATTTAATTGTTCAGTGCTATTGAATAACACCTGGCAAGAAGCTTGTTTATTTTTTGCTTTCTGCTTTTCTGGAGTTATCTCAAGCAAAAAGATCACCTGATAACCCCCCAAAGAGCAGGGAATGCTCTGAATCCCAGTGGGACAGCAAGCAGCACAGATAATTTCCTCTTTCCCAAATTATCTAATTTTTCAAGCAACTGTTGCTGCCAAGCAGTTTGTCAAATAGATTGAGACAGTTTGGGCTGCAAAAAGAAAGATAAAACATAAGATCCACTGTATTCCTTATTTTCAGTGGAAAACCCAAAATGAGTATGGTCCTCCAGAAAGTAGAAGCTAGGGCAAGAAAAGCAGTGTTTTTTTCTCCACTTAGATGTGGATTGGATTGCAGTCAAGGGCATGACAGCTCCTTCAAGGAGAGCAGTAGCCCATGTTACAAACACTCCTGGCAGGAAGAAAAGACTGCAAAAATCCCAGGATCTTCAAGCTCTATGAATTGCAAAACCCAAGCCCATATACTTCTAATGGTGAAGCATCAGTTCACAAATCCTAATAAGCAAATCCAACAGCAGCTATAAAACAACTCTAACAGGCTATAAATCAACATTGCCAGGACTGCATCCCCTCGGTGTCAGAGGCTTGCCTAATATTGATATTCGTCCTGTTTCACTCCTGTGTGAGTCATGCATTTGGCATGCTTTCCTCCCCACTCCCCCACAGGCAGCAGCAGCAGGAGGAGCGTGTCGTGTCCCTAGCCAGGCGCCTGGTGGGCTTGGTGCCAGCAGCAAGCACGGCTGCCTGGCTGGGTGTTTTACCAACAGGTGGGGCTCGGCTCACCATCCTCAAAGGGCTGGTTTCTTATTTCCTTCATTGGAGATAGCAGAAAGCAGGCACGGTCTGAGCTGCCTCACGTTGGAGGTGGGTACTGAACCTGCTCCATCAGTGCAGGACCTCATGGGACTTCAGTGAAACTCACTATAAATTACTTCACTGATGGAGCTGCTGCTGCTTCCCTGGAGATGTTATGAGCCCTTTTAGCTCTCCACAGGAAGTTTTTCTGTACAACATCCTCTCTGATGGAGAAAAGCACTTCTCCCCCACAATTATGCGTTCAGGGTTGTGGTGAATGTGGGATGCTTTCATAATTCCTTTTATGAATGGGCTGCAGGACTTGCTCTGTACGTTGTACTGAGTTGTGTCAGGGTATGAGAAGATTGGCTTCTGCTTGGGAACAGCAGAATAAGGGAGAAAGTGTCTGAAATCCCATTAGCCTGAGCACACTTCCTCAGCAGGTACCAGACATCACCTATCCAGGTTGAGTGCTGTCTGTTTAGGTGGCAACAGTGGCCTGGGATTCAGAATTTCTTTGGGGAGAGGAAAAAAAAAAAAAAAAGGGGGGGGATGGGCACAGCCCCAGTCCAGTCGTGTGGATGTCTAGCTCATTTTCTGGGTATCAACCCCATATATTGGGATTATGATGCTCTGGTATGGTTACAGCTCTGTGCTTTCTGCTTAACCCCAGGTATTTTTGCTCTCCTTGGCTCTATTTTCACTTTGGTAAAGCTGCAGAAACACAAATATTTGGAAGGGCATAGAAGGAGACAAGGTGGGAGACTGCAGGCTGAGGTGCTGTGCATGGCAGGGAGGAAAGGGGCATGAGAATGGTGTCTGAGATACCATGGCAGTACATGGTCATTTAAATCATGTCTGGAATTGAAGGCATGTTCCTATTAGTATAGTGTGGTAGTAGTGTGTAACACGTTGTTCATGTGTGCTCTGTACTCAGGTCCAGTGGACTGAGGCATGCTGGCTTTTTTGGAAAAGCCACATGCATCAGCTGCGGTCACTTCTAGTCACATTGAGGACCATGGCAACAGGTAAGCATAAGCAGCTGCGCTCATTTTGGTTTGAGGACAGACAACAAGCAAAGGGTGCTAAAAGCAAAAGTAGGACTCCAGCCTTTGAAGACATTTCAGCTGTGACTACTTTCTGGGGGTATTTAGAAGAACTACACCTAGAGCTGAGATTTAAACAACAAAGACCAGAGTAATATCAAGAGAAGTGAAAGTATTCGTCCTGGGGAAGCATTTTAAAAACCCAGGATAATCCAGTGTTGGAGGCAGGATGTAGGAAAGCATGGATGAATGGGTCTGAGCTGGTGATGGCAGTTCCTTTGTCCCTAGAAGAAAGAATAATATAGCTGAGATCCAGAGGAAGCTGAGCAATGAGGATAGCCAGCGGAGGCCTCTGGAATTTAAGTGCTTAGTTTAGTGAAGAAAAAGAAATTGCAGTATTGCATAAATGCAAATAGAAGATGGGCAGTCCACCATAACCTATGGAAAGAATGGGAAAGCAGGTGGGGTATTATTAAATAAGGGGTAAGAAATGTTAATTTATTATGTCTTTAAGGGGAGTTATATGACTTTTCTGAAGTGATTTTTAATGAGAAAGAAGTAATTCTGGAAACACAGCTCATAATTCGTATTGGGAATCAGTGAAGCACACCCACCAAACCAGCTGGAGACTGTTGAGGAAGTTTGAGTAGGTACCAACAGAAACATTTGTAGGAAAAGAGTTGCCCTGAAAGTGCTGACCCACTCCCAGTGCTCCTTGGGACCAGACCGTTGGTTACTCAACTGCTGCACAGCGAGAAGGACAACAGCCCTATCTCCACTGGGTCCAACAAGATATGAGATCCACTGTGGCATGGAGAGCACAGGTCATATCCCTGAACATTTGGCAGGCTGCAATTGCAGCCCATGCTTGTTCACAGGTACAAAGAGGGGCTAAGCCCTGTGTTGTCTTTACATACTTCCACAATCCACGCAATAGGGAACCTAAATGGGTGGATACCCTGCACCAGGTTCAGAACAGAGAAAAGTAAACTTTTTTTGATATTTTCACTTGTTATTCACAGCATGTGGAAAATCAGACATCTTAACTATCATGCTATTGCTGCAACTCTTTCTTTCAGCCCTTGGTAGGGAAGATCTGAGCATTTTGGAAAACAGCCTGCTTGATCATTCACTTGCAGATCCTCATCATGTACCAAGCAGGAAGGACTGCTCACTTTCTCCAAGGAGTGCTTCAGGGCATCGTACAGGCTGTTTTTTCTCAGGGTACGAAGGCCTTTCAGAGAAAAAGAATTCAAAATGCAGCTGGGTTAAAAGAATTATTCTGCCTCTCTTCACCACTTCTGTTTGCTAACAATGGGTTGCCTGTTTCAGATAAACAGTAATTTTAGAAAATTGGCAAACAAAAGTATGTGTGCTCTACTGCAATGCATGAATGCACAGGTGGGAAGATGATAATCCTGGGACCGGTGCTCTTAGCTACTTAGAGTTGAAACATGAACCTGGGTTTACGTTTACAAACAGACAAGTTATAAGGTCTGTGATAACCAGTAACCTGATGATTCCTGATCAAAAGTACAGGATTTGCAGTTATAGCTGTAAGCAAAGACAGAGTTAGCTCAGTGATGCCATTAGTCAGAAGGTTTCTTGAGGAGGATGCACTGTTCTCCAAGGGGCATCTTGACCTGTAGGATTTAGAAGGCCACCTTCTCCCTAGCATTCAGTTTGTTACCAATGTTGTATTGAAGATGGTCTTTTTTCAGGAGAACAGCAAATCTTATTGATGACTTCCACCTCTCTGAAAAGCCATAGTAATTCATGGGCTCAGATGGGCTGTTTTGGGATGGGTTCACCAGCTGCAGTCTGGGGTCTGGTTTTAGATCTGGAGCTCCTGCCTCTGCCCTTCAGCTGCAGCACCAGGTTGAGCAAGCAATGCTGTTCTGCTCAGGGACTGCTCCCTTCCAGACTGAACCTTTGGGAACTGAAGGATAAGCTTTCAGTGAGCACAGTCCAGCTGAGCTGCTTGTGTCATCAATTCACAGCAAGATAAACACATGGTCTCAGTTTCCCTTTCCTAAGGGCTGTGTTTTATAGGTGTCTGTAGGGCAGGCGCTTATGCTGACAGCCTGCCACTCAAACCGCAAGCCGGCGAGCTCTGAAGGTCACCAAGTCAGTTATAGGAAGTGAACCAGAATAAACAGCCTCTTTATCAGTCTTTGTTTTCCAGCAGGCTTGCAGCAAGCTTCAGCATTGCTCTCTGAGGGAAGCTGCCTGCCATGAGATGTCTGGGGATTTATCTGGCTGCGGCTCAGCTCACTCACATGCTTGGTCTCCTCTCCTACATCTGCTTCCTTTCCCACCTCATGCTTGGCACCTTCTGCTTCTGGCTGGTGAGCACAGAGGCTCTGTGAGAGCCAATTTGCAGTTCTCCAGGTTCAGGTAAAGACTGTACTGCCTATGTTATCACAGATTGAATTTTTCTAGTGTTTTTCTCTTGGGAAATTAACCTGTTAAGGCAGCTTGTGCTTCCACGAGCTACTGGGGAACCCCCTGCCTAGGCTTCTGTGTACAGCACATCTCTGATTTCAGCTGGTTTCTAGGCAAAAGCTGGAGGTAGAGGGGTAAGGGCAGCTGTATTAGCCATTGCTCAGCACCTGAAGTAAGCGTGGTAGTGCTTGCTCCAGCCCTGAGAGTACAGCAACTTGCCTTGTGCCAGGCCATCTGCACGGGAAAGGAAACAGGCCATTTTCTCACTTCCCACTCACTAAAACAAAAGCTTGTTCTCAAGGTCTCATGCTTTTTCCTGAACTGTTTCTTCACGGACAACTGCTGCAGACCAGCATGTACTGATAGCATCAAAGTTTCCCTTAGAAATGCTCCAAGGGGTTCAGCTCTGTGGACCACACTGTTGCTATTCACACACACTTTAGGAAGTACTGATCTGCCTGCATCAGAGGAGACTTTTTCTTTCTGTGCTATTGACCTCATGCTTTTCTCAAGTACCACACTGAGGTTGGCATTTTCCATCTCTAGCAGTTGTTGTATTCTTCAGGCTTTGTGCATTACTTGGTGTGCATGCAAACACACACATGCCCCTTGGTGTAACAGTGGCACTAAGCTCACCTCTTTGCTCCTTTTAAAGATGTACTTAACAGTTGTACATGCCTAATCAAAAAGGGAAGATATAGTACATTGAGAGTCCAATTAGCATCTTCAACACTCAGCTGTGAGTGCAATCACCCAACCCCAAAAGATGTGACAAACACTCAGTGGCTAAACACAGTCCTTGAAAAATCATTTGAACTGTTCTTGCCATCAAATTGCAACAAATCCATGCTGGTTTCTAATCCAGAAACTTCTCCTAGCTTTTCATCAATTTCTTTTAAGTGTGGGGTGGCTTAGTGGGTAAGCATCTTTGCATGATTTTCTGTTGGGGTTATCTGAAACTGCAGTGAACAGTTACCCAGAATGGTATGAAGCCCCTAAAAGGGATTTAGCCTTTTTGGCATCCCATTATGGAGTTCGGCTTTTTTTTTGGGGGGGGGGGCGGGGGGGAGGGTGTCTTTTTTTTTGCTACTGTCCCTGTGCTACTGGGTCTGTGGTTTTACCCCTTGCTGCATGTAGTTCACAAGGCAACAGCTGCAGTGAAGCAAGAGGGAAGCTTTCCTTCACAGCCTGATGCCTTGTTGTCCACTGTGGACAGAACCTGCACTAGCACATGCTCAAGACATGAGGAAAAATCTCCTTTTTATCCCTGCATGATTTTATCCTAATGGGTTTGCTACTGGGAGAATCCACTTATTTGGCAAGATCATCTTGACATTTTGGTTGTTTACTTTTTGGCATAAGCACAGTTTGAGAAATAGCTTGGTGGGCCTGTGTTGGGGTAAGACATAGCCAAGTTCTGAAGCTGCCCTGCTGGTGCAGGTGGCAGTCAGTGGGAATTCTATAGTGCTGGGGATGTTGTGTTGAGGCACTGCCATTCCATGGGTCTGCAGAGCAGCTCTAGGGGGCTTTTCCCTAGGAAACTGTTGAAATCCTATGTGCATGAGGAGAGAAAAACACCTAGAACTGGTGTTACTTCAAAGTTTTGAGCTTATTCCTACTATGCTTCACACAAGCTTGGAGTACACCATGTTAAAAAAATTAATGATGTTTAAGGCCTCAGGCAATATGCTAAAACAAGTCTAATTGCAGTTAAGAGTGCAGCATAAATGACTCAGGAAAGCTGCTTGTTAGGAACGGATTAGTTTATTACAGGCAGCTTGTATAGCAAGATGTCTCTTCAAGCACTATCTCTGGCAGGAAGAACTCAAAAGCAGTATCTGGTGGGGAATAGGTGCCCTCCAGTGCCCCTCTGGACTGTCATTACTGTTGTTCCTGTTTATAAAAGCATTTTCTGGCAAAGCATGAGTGTCCAGCTTGAGCTGTCAGCCTACATCTGCTGATGGATCATTGTGCAACCTTGGGCAAGTCCTCTGAGTACACTGGACCTTGTTTCCCAGCACTGAAACCTTTACAATAACTGTCCCCATGCTCACACTGGGTTGTCTGTGACACTTATTCAGTGACTGATTCTGCCTTCCTTCTTCATGCCTTCCTCAGCAAGAAGCCACATTAATTTCACTGAAATTGCTGATCGTAATAAGGGTTTCAGTGGATAAGGGCAGCAGTGAGGTCTGCGGTGACCAGTCTGCACTTGGAGATGTGTGTGGGAAAGACACTGTGTCATTACCAACAGCTAATTACATTATTAAGTTCATTACTGTTTCCTGCAGAAAGGATCAGTATTCAGAGCCTGATGCATTCTCACAAGAAATCAATGGGATACAGAGTTTGTATTCATTTCTCTGAGAGCTCAGTATATCCTTAATGAAGACAGCGAATGGCATAAATTTTATTTAAAAAGTAGCTACTGTGCCTACGTAGGAGCACAGTTGAAGCACAGAATGAAATTTGGGGAAAATGTGTATTTTTAAACAGCAAGGTTTTATTTCTCTCAAGTAATAAAAGCTAACAGCTGTTTTTCCCAATGGAGAGTTTGAAAAGTACTTAAATGCACTTATACCTTACCACTGTGTGAACCACTTTATTTTCTCCTTATGCTACTGTAAGCATCTTTTCCAGTTATATTATTGCTCTCCTTTTCCTCCTTCCTTTGACTTTTGTTGAAATAAGTGGTTCTAGGCAACATCCCACTCTGCCCAGATTTTGACATTTTTATTAACATTTGGAGATGCAGATTAACATTTTAGTTATTCATCAAAGATGATTCCAGTATTGAATACTTACTACTATTTTAGCTGCCCTGCAAGAGGAACACCAAGTTCTCAGCTAAGCAGAAGGAGAGGCTACCTAATTTCACTCTAGCTTCAGTATGAAGCACTGTGTATTTCTTGTCCTCCCTGCTGCAGTCGAGTAGCTCACTGTAAATGTCCTGTAACTCAGTGACTGACAGCTACTGCAGCCCTGTCACTCTTCCCAGAACAGGACACACATAAGAACACTTCTCCTTTCTTTGTAACAGGAGGAAGCCAGTCGCAAATACTAGGAGGAACCAAGGCAGCTCTGCTTTCTCCACCATCAACAGCAGTGCAGTCTTTTGCTGAGAACCCAGGCGTGCAATTAAAGCTAATGTGAACTTCGCTGAGGTATGGCTCATGGGCAGAAATCTGCTCAGAGGGATCCTGCTGGAGGCTAGTAACCTGATAAATGCACGTAGTCTTACTTCTCACCGATGTTCAGTTAGTCTTTTCTTAACGTAACCAATGAAAGTTGCGATGTTTGGCTTTGATCTTGCAAACCTGCAAATCTTCCTCATGCAAAGTATGCCACTGAGCAGGTAGTGCTCCAGTGCTGAAGAGGTCCAGCACTGTATCAAACGATTACTAGATTAGGGGTGATGGAAAGCTGGGCTTCTGGAGGTATAGCATCAGTAGCAGGTATAACAGTGGAATTTCTCACTGTGGGAAAGCACAACTCACTGCTCCCATGCATTATAATTTTGCCACATTTTTCTAAAGCATCTGTTCTGGTCAGTACTAAGAAAAAGATGCTGGATACAGGAGTGTTACAATCTGTTATGACACATCTTACATTCTCTGAAATATCAAGAACAAAGCATCTCTCCTGTGCTCCTGTATGCCTGCAGCTTTTTTGTGACCACATAGTGAACATGTACTATTTGTCAGTAAACTAGCAAGACCAGAGGAAACTGTTAGATGTCTTTATTGATTGTATTGCTGTTCTGCAGCTGATGCTCCCTGAAAAGAAAGCAATCAGAGACAAAATAAGTCTACTTTGCTTTCTTCCTTTCCTAGGCAATTATGTTTTTCCAGGGTTAGTATTTTTCAGATCTCCTGAACCATCCTGGAGGTTATAACTGGCATAATATGAAACTTGGAAAAGCTGCTGATATAGAAAATTCTAACAGCACTCCTCAAGACAGGACACAGGTAAGTAACCTTTGTTATCGGTGGACCACTAGCATCAGTTCCTAGTGCTCAGATATATAGGAACACTTAAAAACACTGCAAACAAAAAAAGCTGACTTTTAAGGCAGAGCTATGGATCCAGCCTATAAGTTCTGTGATATGAAATCCGTGATTCTTCTGTGGACTTTTGTTTAGAGAAGATAAATTTTATTTAATCCCTTTAAGATCAAATAGGCAATAAAAAAAAAAAAAGAAATTCATAAGATTTCCTCAAGTGAGACCTGAAAATAGATGTTAGGAAGGTACATTTGTTTTACTTCTCAGGATGATGGATGAGTAATATTGGTTTGTGTTTTGCTAGTGCATATGTCTGTTTGCTTATATATTAAAAAAAAAAAAAGCCTTAAAGTTTTAATCAAATGTAGATTAAAGGAGGAATGAAAAAGTTTTGGGGGACCACCTGTTACCTCTTCATGTATCCATACCAGTATGATGTGCTTTCATACCAAATGCAGACTGAAAACAAGGGTGGACTTGAGCATTGTGCTGGCTTCTGGAACTTTGCCCCACTGCAGGGGTTAGGGGCCCCCAAGGACCACATTACAAAACAAATTCCAAAAAAAGTTTTGTGTGGCTTTGTGCAGCCTCCCAGTGTGGTGCTGCTCAGAAACAGCAGTAAGATGGTCATGGGGAGACCTCCTGCCTGTGGTCTTTAGGACAAACCTTCTGGTCAACAGCCAGGAACTTATTCTTCCAACAGGTTTATTACTGTGCTGGTTCTGCAGCAAGAGATGGTATGAAAGCAGGAGTTGCCCAGGGACATTGTGTTCTGCTGGAACAAAAAATTCTGAAAAGGCTTCTAGTTGTGCAATCCAGCACACTGTAGTGTACTGTGCACTCATCCAGGTATTAACAAAGGAAAAAAAAAATTCCAATAGCCTTACATTTGCCACTGCTGCTATGAGAAGTGTAATGATACCAGACCAAATTCTGTTCCTGCCTGAAGATGAGACATCCAGAAAAATACTCCTGTTTCCCAGTGGAGTGACTCTGGATTTCCAGTATAGCAAAACAGTACCAAATTCAGCCCATTGTGCTTTGCTTTGTTCTGTTTCTTAGGCACAGAAGAAAACTGTACTAAGTCCTGTCCAAGCAGCGGCCACTAGCTGAGCTATTGTAAAAAGCTGCACCGCCCTCAGGACACGTGGTTGGTACTTTGAGGTTTCTCCAGGCAGACATGGAAAAATTAGAAGCAACTTTTATGAATGCAGGCCTGCTAATGATGTTACTGTGGCAGTTCCTGCTGAGATTATTAAATGAAAAGGCATTTTCATTAAGATGGAAATTCTGGCCCTGCTGAAATCAGTGGCAAGGTTTTGGTTGGGTTGATTGGAGCCTGGATTCCCTCAACCATCTTTTAAAAGCTTTGCTGCTCATTCTCCAGGGAGGGGAAAAAAAAAAAAAAAAAAAAAAAAAAAAACAGGGGAAAATTAAATTTGCCTTTCCAAGTGATTCTTGTCCCCTCTAGCTAGCAGAAAACCTTAGTGTAGATCCCATTTGTGGGTTATGCTCTTGCCTAAAGAAGAACAGGGCAGAAATCCATTCCTATTGCTTAATAAGCAGTTATGCTTCCTTAGCCAGGAAAGCCAGTTGTCTTAATTGAATGAATAATGTTTTTCCACTATTTCTGATCTTCTGTAAATCAATTACTAATTGTTTTCAGTAGCACCCATCTGTGACAAGCATGATCAGGAGCCTGAGTCAATTATGAGATCACTCTGAATTTACACCAGATGCAACAAGAGTGAGGGAACAGCTGCCACTAGGTTTTCTCATGTGAGGTGAAAATGTTTTGAAGCTGCTTTATATCCCCAGGTGAGCAAATGTATAGTGTGAATCCTTCTCCTACGAATCATATTGTGTTTCTCAATTGTTTCAGTGATAGGCTTTGCAGAATAAATCAAGCTTGCCTAGGCTCTTTTGTCCCCAGTAACCTTGCTAAAAGCTATACAGCCATTTCCTAGGGGCTTTTAGGTTCCCTATTTTCAGATCCCATTTTTTTTTTCCTTGCCTTTTCCAGAACTCTCCTCAAGGGTATTCTTTCATCTAAGGTCTTCTTTCTATCTCTCACAAAGAGATGACTGTAAATGCAGCATCTCAAAAGGAACTAGCCCTGAACTGCTTATTGCCTAGGGAAAATGTAATAAAAGGCTCTTGAGAACAAACTGTAGAGAGAAATGGGCAAATGTAGAGCTGATACAGCTGTGCAGGTACTATGAGGATACTGGGTTTTGTAAAAATATATGATTTTCACAAATTCCAGAAATGAACTGCTATGAAAATGATACTTGGTTGCATATTGTACAGTTTAGGTCAATAGTGTGATCCTTTCATCCTGAGAAAATACCCCAGAGATTGAGCCAATAGGCTTGGCTGGGAATAATACAGTTTCTTTGATCCTGTGGAAGTGTACTAGTGTTCTGTTTTTCTTGCAAGTATGTACAACATCCCACATCAGACAGGTCTGTTTAAAATCCATGATTGCAGCAGGCAGCCAAGGACCAGACCCCCAGCTGGAGAAAACCAATTGAGTGAGGCCTCTTGATTTTAATGGGTGGCCGCAGAGCCATACCACTCCAGCATCCACCTCCCTCATATTAGGATGCAAATAATTACAGCAAGTAATTAGATTTCCTCATCCACACCAGATCCATTCTGTAACCTGGTTTTAGTACTTTGGCAGCAGTAGGCTGTCTGCACCCTCAGAAGCTGTGTAGGAGCCCTTTCCCCATAGCGTTTCTATAAAGGAATAGTTCTTCCTATTTTCATTCTTACCATCTGGCTAAAAAAAAAAAAAAAAAAAAAAAAAAACCACATGGCTTTAGTTGTAAATTCTTTAGAGGGGGAGCAAATAGATTTTTCAACACCTTCAGATTTCACGGAGAGCCTTTGGTGTCCCTCTTTTTTGGAACGAGTAGAAAACCTGTAGAAAGCATGCTAGTAAGGGGACTTTGCAAAAGAATAAAAGTCCAGTAACAGTTTGTTTAGACCTTCTCGGAGCAGGAGAGGGGAGAGGACGGAGGACACATGACACAATGATTTCCAAGAACAAGTGCCTGCCTGCTCTGTGCCAGGCATGCTGTGTTAATTACAGCACAGCTGGTAGCACTCAGGGTCACAAGTGATCTGCAACACATAGGGCATCAAACTGCATGATGCAAACCAGCATGAACACTCTCTTCCCACCTCTCTTGAGATGCCCATGTTTTTGACGTGTTGTAGGCTCCTCATTTAGATATTGTGATTGTGTAATGCAAGAGCCAGAAAGCTAATCCCTGGGAAAATATTTTTGAAGTGCTTCAGCAACTTACTGTTTTCCAAATTACAGTTTGTAGTGGGCTTTAGCGACAGCTTAAAGGAGAGGAAAAGGACCCTTTTGAATGCACTGAACTCTAGGGTGGTACAACAGAAGAAGAAAGGGCTGTCCTTGCCTGGAGGGAGGACAGGGTGCAGGTGCCCAAAGCCCTTCTCTTTCCCTGTGGTCCTGGGCTGAGAGGGGGATTGCTGCTACAGGGAGCTGCGTTCCCAGCAAGCCTTGGCTTTGGGTTGAGGGGGATTCCCCACACCATAGGGGAGGTAATTCCCTTTTGTGCTGGCTGCAGGAATAGACCAAGAGGTACTGTCCAGAACAGCGTAAAAGCAAGCAGCTGCCAGTGGGGTTGGCTGTTTTTTCTGTATATGGAAGAATTTGCACTGCAAAATCCAAATGGCAGCGTGGGGAGCTCATCGTTGCTGAGCATGAAGCTCCTACCAATGCATAGCATGAGCACAAAGCTGCATTTTATCAGCTGTGTAAAAAGCGCTAAGTTGGATTTTGTGGTGTGGTGCCTGCATCTTGCTGTTTTATTGATGAGTGTCAGTGTCAGAACCCAGGAGCTGGTGTAATGGGATGTCAGTAAGTCATGGGAAGGAAGAGCTTGGGAGGAAAAAAGAAATGAAATTGTATGGTTCTTGTCTAAACATCTCTTTGATGATGAGATAGGTGACAGAAGATGCAAGGGGGAGTAGGGGTAGGGACAAGGCCACAGAGCTGCTACTTTTCTGAGATAAAATAAGCCCCCTGCTATCATTTCAAAACCATAAAGCCTTGAAAAAATGTGATGACTAAATAAGAGAGAAAGATGACCTGATGGCTGATAAAGCAGTAAGATAAACAGTTCAGATAAAGATGGAGAACAAAATAGTGAGAGGAAGTATATTTAGGGAAGTACACCTGAACAAAAGGGAAAGCTGGCATGGCTGGGGATAGTGCCACTGAGGCAGTGGGCCATCCTGCAAAAGAATGAGGCTCATCTGTCTGGGGGGACTCCTAAGTCAGATTTAATTTCCTACTTTATGAGACTGTAATGCTGCTTTGGAAACTGTCTTTTACCCTTTCTCAACAGCGGTTTCATAGAAAAATCCACAACAGAGGACAGAAAAAAAAATGAAACAGAAAGGTGTTTAAATCACCTCAGTGATGAGACAGATCTTTATAACACTGAGAACCAGCTACAGGGAAGTAAAGCCATAAATACTGTTGCACTAGACCAACTGTAAACAGGCTCACTTCATTCCTTGTGATCCAAAGAAGTTTCTGGGGGTAAACAATACAAGAGGGAACGACATTGAGGCATTTGCTAGAGGAAAGTTAAATGTGTGAAAAGCGTGACACATCAAAGAAGTAGTGATGGAATAGTCAAACAATGCAGCTGTAACAAACACGGAGAAAAAGATGCAGAGAAAGCTTTTGGCCTATGTACAGATGAGCTAAGTTTTCTATTCCATCAGCTTGTCTTTTGTTGTTATTTAATTTTTGTCAGTGCAATTCAGTTATATTCTCTGAATATAACTTTAGTTATATTTATTAGTTTATTTTATTAGTTATATTTTAGTTATTTTTAGTTATATTCTCTGAAAATTAATAAAACTGTAGCGTGACCTGATATTGAAGTGTGTGGATTTGGGACTGTAATCTGAGAACCTCCCTCTTTTTTGGCATGGTAAAACCTATCTGCCACTAAGGAGGATGAGCATTCATGACAAGAAATGAAGAAGTCAGAAAGGTCCAGCTTCTAACTGAAACAGCAGCAGCAAGACCAACTGCATCTCCAAATAGGTGGCCTGATACGGTAGGGCTGCTTACTTCATGCTTCTCAGAGAAAGCTCCTCATCCTTTCTCTGCTAAATTCCTTGCTAGTGCTTCCCATGGAGAGGGGAGAAATCAAAAAGGAGTCAAGATCACGCTCGTGTCAGGTCAACTGTCACCCCCCAGAAGCCAGGGAGTTTGTCCAACACAATGGTAGAGCAGGGACTAAGAACTGTTCTTAACACATGTATACCTAACGTATACAGAAGGACAAAAACTGTGGGGGAGAAGGGAAGAAAAACAAAACGAAAATCAAGTAATCCTAGCATGTTCAAGCTTTCTGTAATTTGGCCAACCCTAAAGTCTGAGAAGGGGCAAATTTCCCAGAGAAGTTTCCAAGAAAACAGAACTATTGAAAACATGTTTGAGGGGGGGAGGATGAGTTATCTTATTTATGAGCTTAAAAGGAAAAAAAAAAAAAAAGATTGTACTTCGCCAGTAGGAAACATCTTCATCGCTTCCTTTAGAAGGTTTATCTCACCCTTTATCAAAGAGTGTACTATACTGATGTGATGTTTGTAGGAGTAATCTAGACTCTACAATATTGTCCCTTTGAAAGTGCTGTTCGAGTGGGCAGGCTTGATATGTTTAGCAAGTTCAACCTGCAAAATCCTGCCTGTATTTGTTGCACTCTTTTCCTCTGTGTTCTTCCATATATCACAGCTGGTATATGAGGCTATATTTTCTGAGAAGTGCATCAGAATTTATAAGCCAATTAACAAAAGCTTGAGAGCAGTCTTCTTGCTGTTCTTGTGCCGCACAAATTTTTTTCAGCGGAGAATCACAGCGCTGATTTTATCATAAATCATTAGTCATTATTGCTTTCAGTAAAGCCTTTGACAGCTTGCTTTGTGTAGAGTAGTGGAATATTCCACAGGATGACAAAGCAAACATATGTTCAAGGATCTGTGCAAGACGCTAATTGCAGCAGGGCATGAGGACACGTGTGGGAACACAGTTTAGTAAGCTACTTTCAGTGACATAGAGATGATCCAAATCCCCATAGGTTTTGTACTTCATTTACTTGTGGGAAGATACTCCATAATACCATCAGAGACAGGAATGAGAAGAGAAAGCAGAACTGGCAGCGTTTTATGATATTTTACGCTACTGCAAGACAGTGGGGGACTCTGGTTCATCAAGTAGATCAATATTAAAGTTTCTTCTCTTTGAATGCTCACAGCCAGAACAGAAGATTTGCCATCCAGTTCCTCCATCTGTACCCTGGTTCAAAGTGAAAATCATCTGCACTAGTGGACAGTGAAGAGAGTAAGTGCTTCGACAAAACAAAGAATTTCTTTTTAAAGAAAACCTTTAAAATAAAACCATAGCCATCTGTTGTGTTAAAGCAGATATGCTTTTCACCTTCAGAAAGCTTTACACACATTGACTAATTGGTCCTTGTGACATAAGAGGACTGATATTTTCCCAGTTTGGAGTGGGAAGTCAGCAGGGGCATCTTGTATCCTGGGGCAGGAGTTTAGGCTCCCTGTGAGGCAGAAGAATTGTAATCCTTTTGTAGTAGTCAACAACATTTCCAAGTGGGGGTGTGTGAAGTTAGGCACTTCTAAACCTGCTTACACACTCCTGACAAATGAAAGGCTTGATTTTTTTCACAACTGCTGCACATCCAGATGCTCCCATTGACTTCATAAATACTAAATGTTCAACTTGAATAGGAGCTGCAGGTGCTCAATCCTTTGAATATTATGCCATTAGAAAGGGTGTGAATTAGAGCTACTCAAGTAAAAGTGTCCATTGATTTGTTAGCTGAGCTGGAAAATACTTCCCATGCTCTAAATTTTTTTGAGTTAATCTGAAAATTATTTTTAATCAAAATGACCTTCTGCTCCCATGCATTTTTCTTTTATTATTATTTTGTGTTGAATAAAATGTTTCATTTCATTTTATGCATTGCTTTAAAGAACTTCAGGCAGCTTCAGTCTTGAAAGATCATGAGATTTGCTGTTCTGTCATTTAGAAATGCCAGATTAAAAACTTGCGCTCTTTAGAAAGAAATCATTTTTTGACCTAAAGTATGCATCAAGTTTGATATGAATATATGAACAGTTTTTGCTGACTTAGAACTTCACATTTCAGCAAATAAACCACTCTCCTGTCCCTAACTTTAGGCTTGGGAACTGAACTTGTGACATTCATAGAGTGGTGATTGCTCTGCAATGAAAGCCTTGGATTCACATTCTGCTGATGCAGGCTGGGGCACCTCAGGGACTGCAGCCTCCAGCCATTTGCCTTGCCCCTTTGCTGCAGGTTACCGGCTCTGCAGCAAAGATAATTTGCTGCAGAGACACATCATCTTACACGTTATTGTAAGTACCAGTTTACAGTTTATCTTTAAATGCCAGGCTGTGGACTGAGGCCGCTGGATCATGATCTGACCTATGGAGCCCTACCCAACCTTCGTCCTCCCCTCTTCCCTTATCACTGCCATCTGGGAAGAAAACTTGCCCCAAAATGTTGCTTTTTTGCTTAAAAAAGACAGTCAGAGGTAGATCCATGTGGCAATGATCAGCCTCTGAGTTTCTACTGCCCTCACGTTTGAAACTAGCCTGACCAAGCTCAGCGAGGTGCTGGAGACCTAACTGAACAGAAAAGTTAGTTTGCTGTGCCTGAGCCATTTCTAACCATCTCCTGACCTGGGCATTTTATTGTGCAGTGAGCAAGACGCAGAGGGCTGGCCAGCTGGCACTAAGGTACTTGCAGGGCACCTTCACCTGTCCCTTGTCTACCGCTGGCACTTCTGTATGGCACCATGGTTTCCTCATGTTGGCAAGCCACCTGCCACAGCTTATTCAAATAACAGCAATTGTCTGTTTAAATCCTATGCCTGCCGATTTCCAAAGTAGGTCCTACCTGGAGCAGGAGAGGCTGGGGGGAAAAGATCATTGAAAGCAGAAGTGAGAACTCTTTAAAAACAGGAGACTAAAAATAAAAGGGAGAAATAATAATAAGAGAAATGTGATGCAGCTCCCACTTGCTAGCAATGAAAATCATACCAGAGGGCCATAAATTCCTCAAGGCCTTGATGCTGAGAAGCAGGCAGTGTGTTGAGCTATTGAATAAGGTGAGGATAGCAAAAAGGAAGAGCTAAAAGGAGGCATTGAAAATGGATGATGTAGGTACCCGAGACAAACACATTGAAACGGGGGGGTGTGAGAATGGTGAATCACCTCCAACAGGTTATAATATGACAGGATGTTACCTACATGACCTTTGCCTCAGCTCCTCAAAATTTCTGTAAATTAATCTGCAGTCCAACAACGATGTGAATCAAACACATTATTTATGGCCTTGCAATTTCTCTGAAGAGTCACATACACTGAAGTGGGTTGTTTCAAAAACTGTGGCCCAATTTTTATGTACGTTTGTCCTAAATGAATGCTATTTAGGATATCATGTTAAAGAATGTGTGTTTAAGGGTTAGAGTGTGTAGGAGAGTTCTTTGTAACTGGCGCTGAAGTCTTGTGGATATTTTTGTGTTGGACAGTTGCTTTCCGCCATGAACATTGCACTTCTCAAGAAACGTGCAAAATAAAGTATGGCAGCAGAACAAGATATTTTATAGGCAAAGTAACCTTCTTTAATAATGGAATAATAAATGCAGAAGGGGGAAAGGCTAAGTGCAAATGCTGAAATGCATTCACGAGTGCATTTGTACTGCTTCTGCAGCTGCTGGAGTGTCACTTGCTCATGTGAATTCATTCAGTGAAGCATTTGAAGTCAATCACTGTATTAGGAAAGTGGGCATCCAGCATACCTCTGAGCAGTGAGCTTATACACTTCATTGCTACTTTGCTGCCAGCAATTACTGTTTATCAATTAATATTACGAAAGGATTAAAATGGATGATAGAAAAAACAGTCTGTTATTTGCAGCAAGAAAGTCACAAAGCTGTCATAAGGCTTGTGAGTGAGTCCTTGGAAGGGTTTACTAGTGCAGCAGTGTTCTTTGTGTTTCAATTTGGGATAGGAGGATTTGGCCTTGACTGATAGTGAACTGCGCTGTGCTGTTGCTGGAGAAGGATGTTGTGTTACTTCTATCGGACTCTCTGTACCTGTTTGTTTTCACTGTCTGTTAAAGTCTGTGTTTAGGAGAAAGACTGGCATTTATCATGAGTTTGTGCAGTGTTGAGCTTTCTTGCTAGCTGAAGTCTCTGTAGCCTTTTGCAAAATAAATAACACTGCTGCTGCCCAGAAAAGATGGATCTGTTTTTTAATATTAAAGATCTGTAGTGGTACGTGACATGGCTCTTCATCAGTCAGACCTCAACTGCACATACAACACTGCAGTTGAATTGGTTAAAATAGGCCACTTTTATCAAATATTAACCTGTGTAGAATGCAAGGTGACTGAAAATCTGGTGCACGTTAAAGAAGTTTTGTAGCCTGTAGAAAGAGTAAGCAGCCTATGGTTTGTGCAATGTCGAGTGATGTTATTACTTACAAATCAAACCAGATGGCAAACTGGGTAAATCACAATGCAGTGAGTTTCTTCACAAGACTGGGTTTATTAACAATAGCTGTGCTGGAGTTTTATCATGAGACCCTAAATGAAATTGGAGCTAAAATATATGTTATCTACAAAAACACAGAGAAGAAAATATCTGCCTTGGAGAACTTATAGGTTAAAATAACAAGGTCAAAAATATAGAACAAAAGAAAAGGAAAGAAAGAGAAAGAATAGGAAATGCATTCCTGAAGCTGATATAGATAACCCACAGTTTTATGGTGGATTAAGGGCTCAGGGTTGAGTCAAAACTCGAGAGTCCCCATTTGCTGACTGCCCAGCTCTATCCTTTCAAAAGGAGGAAAACAAAATGAGTAGAAAAGATATTGATCCTTAAATATGGTTGAAACAAATAGGAGGTTTTATCATAACATGCTAATCTGATGACAGATGTAAGGAATGTCACTGTGTGGTGGAAAAGAGACATGGCATGCAGCAAACAACTGTTATGTCTTGAAGAAATGATTAGAATTCCTCTGCTGTCTTTTCCAAGGACTTCTTTTAGTGGCTCTCCGTTCAGCAAAATCCTGCCAGGCATCTGAACTCAGAGCTGCGATGGATTCAAGCTCTCTTGCCATTTCTGCTAACCTCTCTTCAGTCACTGTGGATAAGCTGCCAGTGTTAGATATTTACCCTATCAACAGAGAGATTTCTGCTCATTTCCATGAGTGGTGAATTGAGCCCTGGGAATGGAGGGTGAAAACCCCACTTGGTCACTCCTGTTGGTAGCAATGCTGTGGTAAGCTTTCCTCCCTGTTAAACTGCTCTGCTGCAGGTTCAGGAGTAACCATGGTGAGAACTGTGCAGGTTCCTTGGTGTTAAAATTGATGTGCAGAATTTCTTATCAAAATCAATGAGAGTACTAGGAATAAATAAATGATAAAGCTAGGAAGTACCACTGCAGTTGTTCCATGCTGAAGATCATCTAACTCCCTTGAACTCCTTCTTAAAGTAATAAAAGTGAAGTTTGGCTTGGACCACATTATCAACAAAATGTCTAGTTTGATTTAAACATATATAGTTAGGACCAATCTCTGACAGCCACTGGGCAGCTTTAATGAATAACTGCTTTCACTGAGACAGGACAGAAGCTGTGTTTCCATCTGCAGCTTGCTGAGCTTCAGCATTGCATTGCTATTTGTCTTTTTTTTTTTTTTAACTTGTCAAACTTTTAGCTCTTCCCAAGTTTTTCTCCTTCAAACAATGTAATGAAATTGCTTCTGGACTTTATTGTTCATGAACTCCTGAAGAGGTCCTTTATAGGCATGCTAAAGTATAGATCAGCAAGTAAATGACAGTAAAACCAGTTTGTAAACATATGTTTTTCTTTGTAGAAGTAAAATAGGTTAATGGCATGAACACTCTGAGAGCCATTCTTGACCTCTTCATTTTCCTGCTTTTATCTGCTTGGATTTCATAATTGGTATAATGATTATAAATATTGTTATTTCCCAATTATAACTTTTAGCAATCTATTTTATTGTAAATCTATGTCCAGATGAGATAAAAATGAATGCATAAAAATACCTAAACTACTTGTTAGTGTGGGGTTGTTCACAGGTTAACCATGTCTTATATGAGATGTATTTATTTCTTCATTAGGCTGGCTATTCTGCAAATGCTGCCTTCTTTTTGTATGTATACTGTATAGAAATGTATATACAACAGCAGATTTACAGCTTGAATAGATATACTAAAACCAACTCATAATAATCCTCATGTCATAGTGACCTTGTTTGAATGCCCTTCACTAGGATGTTCACATCGATGTATACATAAATATAAAATGCATACATATCTATGTCTATTAGTGCAAACTGACAGGTATAATTTAAGGTCCAGACTATGGAGACCTGCAAGTATATTGCAGCCCAGAAAAACAAGCCTGAAGTTTCTCATACAGTCCATTTTTATCAATGTCATTGTTTGTGAATTTAGGTCAGATCTTCAGGACCTATTTAGAAATATCTAATAGGCCATACATGCACATGTGTGCATGCATAAGTAAATGCAAAAAACTCAACCACAAGAGATAGCTCACACTGTCAAAATAAAGAGAAATTGATCTGTGACTTCGAAAACGTCAAAATGCAACAATACTCCTGTATTTTGTTTCTGTATCCCAACTGGCACCTCTGTATGGTTTGATGGTTACAAATAAGATTCTGTAGTAATTGTATTATATACAAATAAAATACTGATATTATGAAGGGCAATTCATAAAGTCCATAAACACAGTAAAATCCAACCATCTTTGCTAGTGGCTGTAACAAAAGCTATCTTGAATAATCAGTGCCTGAGGAAGGCTTTGGCCAGAAACACTATGACAAAACTCTACTTCTTCAAAAATTGTCAGGGGCTCTTTCATCTCAAGAGCTAAGGTTTTCACTGCAAAAATGATTAATGGCTCTGACGCTCTCTACAGTTTTGGGATAGTCAAGCTGAGATTTTTCCAGGCCAGATTTCAACAGGTGATTAGCACCTACTGGAAGATCCTGATACATCCTTGTTGTCAGGTGAGCCATGCAGGACAGAAATTCTTCCTGGAAACATTTTTGTGTTTGTTTGGTTTGGTTTGGTTGTCTTTTTAAGGTCCCAGCTGAAATAGCCATAAAAATTAAAATGCTTAATTCTTGGTGTTTTCTGTTCCTGCGCTCCCTCTTCTGGCTTTCTAGAATTATTTAGTGAACATCTTACACCCACAACATAAGAACAACTCCAGTATGAAAAGCAGCAGTTGTAATGACAACATGTGTTTTGGTGAAAGACACCATGTAAGGGACTACTATTACACAAATGAGGAAATGCACAGAGCAGCCAAGGACTTCTGTACATATGCATTCCAAGTAAAGTCTTTTGGAGAACAGAAATGCTACTACTCCTGGTGCAATACTTGCAGTACTGTCTATGGATAAACAGGGGGCTTTGCTGGGCTATGCTTTCTGGGTTTCTTCTTTGCTCTCTCTCACAAATGTTGCAACTGAACAGTGTTCTTAATTTTTTTCCCCAGAAACTGGTGGAATTTTTTTTTCAAACTTTTTCCTTTAAATTGAATAACAATAGCATTGTTAAAAAAAAAATCTCCCACCCTTTTTTAAAATACAACTATTGTGGTAGTATACAGCTGAAATCAGTTTTAATCATTTTTATTGCTGAGCCTGAGAGGCAAAAGAGGAAAATCAAAAATGTGGTGTTAAAAATTCTGTGTTTCAAATAGTGTTCATTCTTAGTGTTCTTCAAGCATCCTTCCTACCACTGTGTGTATGTGTGTTCATCTTCCAAGCCAACCCCCCAAGCAAGCATACTGGGAAACTGGCCCTACACTAACAGTGGAAAATGAGGTAAATGAGTCTTTCTTGTACATCTCACGTTACATTTACAATGCCCTTTTCTATTTTGTAAGCACTTCCTGCTTTTGTTTCAGGCACCACAATGCAGGTACACGTACACACAGAAAAAAATCTCAGTGTTACAAAAATAGTTCAGCTGCCAACTGAACAGCCATTCACCTGATGTTGCTGTTGTCCTTCTTTCAATAAACTACATAGCCATAAGAAACTCTTGGGATGGTTTGATAAGTGGCTTCATATAGAAAGAGTTATATCTATATAGACCTCGTGCTTTCAGTTTTGGAGTTCTACCTTAGTAAAGCAGTGTAAAAAGGTGCTTTGAAATGTGTATTAAACACAGGAAACAACACATCCCAGTGTGATGTACTCAGTCTAGCTTCTTCATGGATTTTACCGTAGGAGGGAGGCCCAAAACTCAATGGCTTTAAGGAAATGTCCCTTGATTGTGGAGAATTCCTGCTGTGGAGAAGTTTCAGACCTTATGCAGAGCCATGCATTAGGAAGCTCTGCTTCCAGGCTGTTGAGGTGTGCTCTCAGTCAGCATTGCATTACATTAAATACAGCAACGTGTGACTCCGGAGAGTCATGTCACTTTGTGCCTCACACACAAGCATCTGCTCAGACCCCATGTGTTGCTGACACGGTGCACCTAAGGGGAGACCCAAAGGCTGCTTCCCCTTCTGGAAAGCCCCCAGCCTTTGTGTGGGATGTAAAAGCCCCCATGAGTGACTGTGGTGCTCTCAGGGCAAAAAGCCACAGGCAAGTCCACTGATGCCCCAGCATGTGGTTTTGTGGTCTGAGGCCTGGGTGTTGCAGGAGGGTGGTTTTGTAGGAAATCCCTGGGGACTTCTGACATGCAGAAAGCTACTCTGAGGCATAGCTCTTTGCAAGATTAGAGCCAGCATTTTGCAGGTTTGGGCCTTCAGGTGCCACGTAATAGTTGACCAACAGTACATTTTGTTATGGCAGAGGTTAGGAGCCGCTGCAGGACAGTAGGGCTTCCTGGCTGTGCTATCAGTTCTTGATGAAGTGAGATGTAAAGAATTTAATGGGTTGTCGTATGGTGTGCCATGCATAGTCCACACAGTAGCAGTAGGTCAAGGCGTTAAAAAACCCAACCGCTTGGTGACTGGGGGAGCTTTTCTCTTGAGGGGACTGAGAAGCAGAAGCGGGGATTCCCTATTTCTCCTCCCCAGCTGATATTAGGGCCCGGGGATCGGCGGAGCCAGGCCGCTGCCGCCCTCTGCTGGCCGGGGCGGGGGCACTTTCTGCCGGCCTCCCGCGGCAGCACTGGGGCCGGCCGGTGGCTGTCGGGGAAGAAACACAGCGATAAAGGGCTAAAAAAAACCAAAACCCGCGTTCTGAAGGCGGCGGGGGAGGTTGGAGATCCTCCGCCGGACCTGTGCGGGAGGGGGAGCGGCCGTCACAGCCGGCGTGCAGGGCGGTGGGATAGAGGCGGGGGTGCCCCGTCCCCGTCTCTGTGTGTCCCCGTCCCCTTTCCACAGGTGCCGCCGAGCCGCGGGGGCCCCCGGGCGGCCTGCACGTCGCGGCCCGGCCGGCAGGAGGAAGGAAGAGGAAGTCAGAGCGGCGGCGGGGAGCCGGCGGCGCCCCGGCATGGGATAGCGTCGGTACCGCGCTCCGGGGACGAGGACGAGAAGGAGGAGGAGGAAGAGGAAGAGGAGAAAGGGGTCCGGCTGGCCCCGCTGCCCGCCGCTGGAGGGAGGTAGGCGGCTGGGGGCCGTCCGGCTCCGGCCCCGTCCCCCCCCCCCCCCCGGTGCTGGGAGGCCGCTTGTGAGGGGGCGCTGGGGGGCGAGGGGCGCAGGGAGGGCGGGGGCGGCTGGGGGCAGCATGGCCGGAGGGGGCCGGAGCTGGCAGCAAGTGCGGCCCCAAGGGCTGCGGCTCGGCGCTGGGCAGTCCCCAGCCCTCCTTCCCCCTCTTTCTTGGGCACTCGGGGGGGTCTCGGCGGTGGTCCCCCCCCTCCCAGAGTTTGGGGTGCTGGCGGTGCTGAATTTGGTGAGGTGATGTTGCTCGGCAAGGTGGGTGGCAGATCCCAAGATCTCCAAGGCTTCAACCCAGAGTTTATTCTGAACCTCTCTTTTTTTGCAGGACTAACACAACCGGCTGGCTGTACCCCAAGAATGTCGTAAAGCAAATAGAGGAGCTCCTGAAAAATAACGGTGAGTGTGCTTCACCCGAGCGGTGCGGTGGTGGTGGTGGTGGTGGTGGTGCTCACCTCAGAGGAGCACCTCGCAACCTGCCAGAGCTCCGCGTGTGCGACAAACCCAGCGAGAGCGCCAGCGACAATAGCAGTGCAGGAAGCGTGCCGTGGGTTAATTGCTCCAGTGTAAACATGGTTGCCTGTAAGCTGCGTTTTGCGATACGTTTACGGTGCAATTTCAGCAAGGGATGTTTTGAAGTGCGTTCGTAAGCAAGTGTTTTTGCTCCTGCTGTTGTCCCTCGGCTGCCTGATTGCCTGCTGTTAAAATATTTATCTTTTAAGAAGAGGGGGAAATTGAGTAAGAACTGTCCAGAGCCCCGTGTTAGCATCTGAGGACGTTTCCTCCTCTTACTCCTAGCTCTCTCCTCCTTTGCCCCCAAATGCCCAAACACACGTGTGCTGTCGCATCCTCTGTTATATAATCTCTGAGGCATTTATGGATCATTCTTTCTGTGTCGTTCCTGTACGATTGAGTGACGTATCTGGCATGTTACACAGTAAAGAGAAATGTATTTTCATTTTTGTGAAGTTCTTTCAGTTAGAGCTGCAAGCATGCTCTCTTTGAAGGCTGTCTTTCCTTAATTACCCCTTCCCCCCTCCTGTTTCTGAAGCTGTATAAGTAGGTGGTAGACATCTAATCTGATGGCCAGTAACTAGATAAGGAAGAGGAAGAGCAGCGGTGTCTGTTTGCTGGCTTAAGTCCCTCTTGCGTGCTTGTCAGGAAAATATCCACAACTCACATTTCATACAGCTGTTGAAAGTCCAGCAGCAGCTTTAAAAACTCACCATTCAGAAAATAGATTAACGTGGCTAAAACAGCAAAAGGATGCAAAGCAGGTATAGGAAGCGACTGCTGTCAGTGTAAGTCTGTGGGTCCCAGTGTGTGAATGGAACCACTGTGGGGTGTACCTGATGGCCAGGGGAGATAGCAGAGGGGAAGTTGTTTTTCTTTTCTCTCTTGTAATCTGTTTGAAAGTCACTGTGCTCATCTTCTCTGCAGCTTGCAAATTAGGTGCAAATGTCATTGTCTGAGTTTTTTTTTTCTTTATAAAGAAAGGGGGAAAGGATAATGAGCAGGTTTATATCCTTACTGTTTTTTTTTCCTAACATTCTGCACATGCCAGGAAAAACTTAATAGATGTACAATTCAAATAGCTTTTAAGTGGATAGGAAAAATTCTTCATAGCTACTTATTCTGTAACAGTCTTACACGGTCACTGAAAGTATCTGTGATTCAGAAGTCTTTATATAAAGAGATACCCTCACACCCTGTGTACTTAAAAGGTAGTACTTCTGTTTTCTCACTGTTGATGTAGAAGTTATGCAGCATTATAAAGGTGTAACTGTTGGTGAAACACTGCTGTGTGTGCTGTACTTCCTGACAGCAATATCGTTCTGCAGCAAATTGCAGATCGAGAGTAACGTAGCGCTCCACCCTTCCTTCCGCCCTTTGTTTTTTTTCTACCTAATAGAAACCCCTTTGATTTTAAGGTTTGGGCCCATAGTCTTTCTTTCTCACAGTGTCCAACCTATGAAGTGGTGTTGGATTATGGTCTAATATTTTCCGTGTTGACACACGGACCATGGAGCTTTCACGTTCACAGATAAGATGTGTGGCTTTCCTATTTTGATGCTTCGGATGGATTTGCTATGTGAGGGGCTGGGAGGCTTAATGGCTGTAGATTTAACTGTAACTGGGAAATGTTTCCACTGAGCTCTGCCAGCGCACCTGCATGCTAACAGGCAGTGCCCTTCTGTTCCATTGTCAGGCTTCTTTTTGATAGATTGCCAACCACAACTTTTCTAATTGTGTGACTTTCAGATAAGGATTTGCTTGGGACTTTGAGGCCATCAGGTAGAATTTTGCTCTTCACTTCTGACTTTATCACTCGATTTTTTTTTTTTTTTTAGTTTTCTAGAAGTAAATCATCTGTAAAATTTAGTAGTTCTCTTTGTCGTGCTGTGGTGCAAATGTGCAGGATGTCCTTGCATTAAAAAATCTTTGTAGAAGGCAGTGGGATTTTAGGAACTGCAAAACATCATACACCCTTAGAGAAGGCAAAAGTAATGCCTCTTCTGGTTTATATCTCTGTGCGGCTCTGCTGAGGTTTAGCAGGCTTTCTTTTCTGCTGCATCCCTGCAGTGTTGCGAAGGTTTGACTTGAAGGAGAGTGAGGCAGTCAGGTTTCCCTCCCTGTTCAGTCATTATCCTATTAAAAAAGAGATTCTGAAAAGATATTGTTTTATGGTTATGAAGTCAGTGTTGTTTGAACCCCTGTGATTAGAAATTAGAGCAGGACTGTTAAGTGGCTTTAACAGCTATCAAGCCACATTCAGTCATGTCTGTGCTGTATCTTTAAAAGATTTCTCTGCTTTGAATGATTTTTTTTTTTTTTTAAAAAAGGTTCTTGTATTCGTGGCAAGAGGAACCTGCCAAGTACACGTTGTTAAACTTGTGTCAATTTAACAGAGCAACTGTTTAAAGGATTTCGGATTATTTTCCTTCTACTTCAGTCAGTCACCTTCTTTTCTCCTTTTTTCCTCTCTCCAAATATAACACTGGAAAAGGAGAGAAAGAAACTAAAAGCAATTGGCAGAAGCCAGTGTGTTGGCAGGCATTTGATAGTATGGATCATAAGAGGTGATAA
This sequence comes from Anser anser, assembly GCF_964211835.1. Taxonomy (NCBI): domain Eukaryota; kingdom Metazoa; phylum Chordata; class Aves; order Anseriformes; family Anatidae; genus Anser; species Anser anser. The sequence continues at coordinate 96,388,087 of NC_139721.1, forward strand.
TATATGTGATGCTTACCATAAAATAAGCTGTATACTTATGCTGTTACAGATTGGCATTTAAGAGCTGAATGGAAGAACAGTCACAAATGCAGAGCTGTCTTTCCATCCACGTTTTTGCATCAGTATACTTGTGAGGATTTGGTTCTGAGGTGTCACCTTTCATTATTGCAAGTGTCATGAGATGTGAAAAGCAGACCAAAGGGCAGGTCGCAGCCCTTCTGCAAGTTTCCTTGTTTTTCTGATCACTCTCCTCATTTAAGAGGGTCGTTAACAAGAAGTATATGCCACAGGGGTGGCTAATGAATGCTCTTTCGTATTCTCTCTGTTTCAGTTCTGACAGAGGTAAACTTCTCTGTTAGTGGCATACGTTCAGGCAGGTGCCACGTATGTGGTACCCATCAGTAGGCTACTAATTTTTCAAGCTGCTGAGTGGAGTGGTTTGTAAAGCACAGGCTTGTGTGAGGAGCAAGGTGAACAGTGATTCATGTGGCACTCATTTGCAAGCACTGGGAAATGCATCGCTGTTTCTCCTAATGGCGGTTTTCCATGGCAGGTCTCTTGTTTTGGCTGTGCTAGGCTTGCTTTCAGTGCCTGCTAGGAGGGGAAGTTGGCTGTGGGAGCGCGGAAGTGATGGGTGAGCTGTTTCTCTGTTCAGCACTAAACCACGCTGTCAGGAAGGCTCGAAGCCACTCCTGCTAGGGATGCCCCTAGCAAAGTGTGTTAGCCCATGTGCAAATGAGCTCGCTTTGGTATTTTTGTAGTCAGTGGCCTTTGGAGCTCTTTAGGAAGCTTAACATACTACTTGGAGACCTTATGCAAGTGACCTATTCTCACTGCTTTTGAGGACATGAGCATACTTTGCTTACTGATGCTTCTGCTCTGCCCCATTTACAGTAAAACAACACTGCAAAGCTCCACAGCAGCTAGCACAAGGGAGGGAGTGGGAACTAGCAGTCAGTCCTGAGGGGAAACATTGCCCCTTTCAGGGTGACTTGATTTAAAGTGTTTGTGAAACAGCACATTCAGTAAAGTGGCTAAAGGAGAGAAAAAAAAAAAGAATTGTTCCCAGACAGATCTATTACAAAATCATAGCTGTGTATGTTCTTGACTTTTGTTTCTGCTTTCCTTCCTTTTTTTTTTTTCTTAATTTTATTTCTGAAAGTTAAACTCTCCTTATCACTTCTTTCTGCATATTTTCCACCCCTACCTTGGTAGTTTATTCTTTTGGTCTTTGACATATTTTCTTATTTATCCTAGCTTGCTGTTTTCACCAACTTTGTCCTGTCCTTAAATTCTTTCCCAGATATTCCCAATGTTACTATTCAGTTAACTAATTTTATTTAAAATTCGCAGGAAAAGCTGTGGACTGCAGTGTCTATCACCTCCAATGTTCTTTCAAAGTCTCTAGCTCCAATTCCCTAACTTATGGAAGCACATGAAGCTCTATGAAACATCGTGTTGTCAGTAACTAAGTAATTTTTTAGTCGCTGCATGAATACTAATACTATAAAATCAAATTCTTTTTGAGCTTGCTTCAGCTGAAAGGGAGAATGGGTCACTGCTTATAAGAGAACTTCACATTCTGGAGTTGTGATGACTTTAAACTCACACTCTTTAATAGAGCAGAAAATGCTTGCTTGAAGATGTTCTAATTTCTGAAAGCTTTTTGTAAATTTGAGTCTGCATAAGTATGAACAAAATGTTCCGTATGGACCTTTTTTCCTTAATGTGTAAAGCTGACAAGTTGTAGATCAAACGCATTCAACATCTTGATGTTAGACAAAAGGAGGGATATACAAGGTATGTCAGCAGGCTCACATAATGTTGTCAGCCTGTTAACCTTCCAGCTTCAGTTAAAATTTTATCTAGTCTCAGGAACTGTATATGACTGGTGCTGTTAAACAGTGTTTTCCTTACAGCTTGTTGTCAGCTTGATGGGAAGAACTGGGGCTCCTAACCTGGTCTGTGAGAAATTTCCAAAAAGTTCAGTCTGTTAGAAACTTCTATGAGGTTGAGCATGTAGCTGTCTCCTTGTGACGATACACACGCTGAAAGTAAAGTGTATATTTTGCGTCTTTGCTGACTTGGAGCCTGTATCTGTTGCTTCTGATGTTGACTTGATCTTTCATGTAGTAACAGGATATGCATAAATGTTCTGAAAATGGGAGAACGATCGTAGTTTTAAAATAATTTATTTAAAACGGTTTTTGCTGTGTTTTGGAGTGATGGAAAAAGGTTTGTAAAACCGATGTTTCAGTAAACTTCCACAAAATGTGTATGTTTTAACCTGTATTTCGAGGGATATAGAACTATCTTAGTGAACTATTTATATATTCATAGTACACACATGAATTCTGGTGCTTGAATTTGTAGTCAAAGTGAAAACATTGCTTACCTATTTTTCTTTCTCTTCTGCCAACGTGCATGGATTGTGTAGTCCAGCAGAAGTGTCAGGTCTGCATGGATCTTGGCTAAGATGCTTCATGTGAATGGTTTAGGCTTTTGTCTGGCCAGACTAGCAATCTGCTGTATAGGCTGTTGAATCTTACTGGAGTGACTGCAGTGGGGGTGACTCTTTAAAATGCTGCTTCATATTTTGTGAGAGAATAATCTATCGAGGTACGGCAATGAGGAATTTATAAATATTCACATAATACCCTCTGGCCAGATAATACAGTTGATTTGTACATTTCTCCTCTAATAATAATAAGAGAAAAATGGTTATGACACAGGTTGGTATAATACGACTTTTACTGTTAGTGCCAATGCATATATTTGTTACATTCCAATACAGTCTTTTCCATTGCTTTGCTTTCTGGAATACAATTGCACATTAGTTTTCATAGCAACAGTCGTGGCTTCAGCTGGAAATTGAAACCTGATAAGTGCTGGCTCAGTGCATGGACTTTTGGATAAACTCTTTTGCTAGCTCTGAGCCAAGCCAACTAAAAAAAAATTTCCCCAAACATAAGTACTGATCTTTACATTTTGGAAAGGATGTACCATTTGGTTGCTGGGCTTTTAAAATGTTGGAGTATGGGCCTTTTTTTAGTTCTCCTCCTTCAAATTTGCTATTTTTTTCCCTTCAATCACCAGGGCACTCAGCTGTTGAAGTTGTACCCCCATGGTTCAAGTGCATTCCTCCTATCAACCTTTTCACCCCACTATCCCTCTTCACACATACTGACATCCCTTCTGTTAACTAAACTCAAACAAAGTTCAGGTCTAAATGTGGGGTCTAAGTCTGATCTCTATTTTGTGTAGGTCTATAAGCTCTTCTCCTATAGATATGCATACAACTTTCTTATTGTGTTTAATCTTCTTTTCCTGAAAAAAGAAAAATGAGGGGGGGAGGCAGAAAATCAGAACAAATGAGAGCTTTCATTGGTCAGCATCAGACAGAACTTTTGGTGGTGGTTGTTAACTACGTAAGAGAAGTCTGTAGAGGAGGGGGAAAAAAAGACCCAACCAACCAAAAAGCCTACAAAGCTGAAAGAAAATGCAAGGTCTTTCCCGCTTTGGACCACTTAATGTAATTTTAACCATATTTATGGCAAGCAATTAAAGATTTGATAGCTGATGCCAGGTCCAGAAAAGAAGGAATAAGTATATGAAAAATAGCCCACATCTTGAACAGAAGTACTGGGGTGGTTTGTTTAAAATTGTAGCTTATGCTAGATGTAGGTCAGACTTTTATGAGGTCTTTTTTTGAAAAGACTAATTTTCATATTTTGCAGTTAAAGTGAAATTTTTACAGAAGTGCATTTGTGGAAAACAAGGTATACAATTTGGAAAGGGAAAAAAACATAACTTCCACACTGTGCTGGTCTCAGCCTTTCTGTTCTGGCTTTCTTGTCTGATGAATTTCGACTTAATGAATCGTCTGCGTCTGTTCTTCCCTTTGTATAAAGTGCTGGCAATTTCAGTCTGATTTCTCGGATTTGCCTTAGTTTATAACATACACATAACTTTATAATGAGCTCTTATAAAAAGCAACGACCTGGGCTTTTATTTCTTGACCTACCAAAAATCAGCTATTTTTTCTTCAGCTGCCATAGGAAGTTAGCTTGTTGGAAAAGTGTGCGTTTGTTCCTAACAACAAGAGTTGGTGGCATTGCACTGTGTTGGGATGTTCTGGAAGGCAGAGGTTTTGAAGATTCCATCCCCTGCAGCTGCAAATGAGTCAGAAAGCACTTTATAGTAAAGGGGATGTGTGTAGAGAAAGATGGGAAGAAAATGATCTACATAATTTTAAATCCAAGGTGGAAGTTCAAGTTCTATTTTAAAACAAATGCATAAGTAAAATGGTCTAGGGCTGTTTGTAAACTGGAATTGTAAATTGATTTCCTGGTCCATATGCCAGACGGATCAAAGCTTCCACTGTTTGGTGGAGTGTGAATTCAAACTAAAACAGTATGTTTTAAGAATTTCTCTCTGTTTCGAGTTGAATAATCTTATGAATTTAAATACCTCACTCTAGAGATAGCAAGGCTTTTTGGCCATGAATTAATATATTTAATGTGTAAATCATATATTAAGGTTGAAAAAAGCACCTGTGCTAGCCTGTAGGCTGCTGTTCTGTAATGGAAAATATGATGATATATGGGGGAAGAAAACAGGAGAGCAAGCGGTCAGGCTTTTATCACCTAAATCAGTAAATAGAGAGCCACCAAACTGGACTAGAAAAAAATCAAACCTAAGTCAACCTGCAGATCCTTTGTTTACAACTAATTGTTCTGACCATGTTCATTGGTCCCCATAAGCCTGACTAAGGGGATAACCCTTGCTTTCCTGTCTTGGGGCTTTTCTTTCTTGATCCATTGAAATTCAGAGCGGAGGGCCCCCTTTAGAGAATGTCTTGTCCCTAGCTGTCTCCTCTGTAACAAAGAGACTCCAGCTGTGGCAATGTGGATTGAAAAGGGAGGTAGCCTCCCAGGCAAGCAATTTGGAGTCATTAAGGAAAAGAGTCGTTTTAATTCCGTTTGGAAATGGGAAGCCAAAGTCATTGCAGTTTTCAGAATGTGTGTGTCCTACACCTGAATTCAGAGGGTACTTGCTCCCTGCCTGGACAGGCCCAGTGTATTCTGCTACAGCTTCCATTTCTGAGATGTGTGATTGCAATTGATTGCATTATCAGTATTGGCCAAAGGGGAAGAAAATTTTGTGTTCTAAGCATCCCAGTCCAAGTCTGTTGCCATTTCACATGCATACTGAATGAGATTAGAGACACTACTTTAAGAGAATCCTTGGGAGATGAGTATCTTATTAAAAATTAATCTGGATTTGTTGTTTTGACAGAAGTATTGCCATTGAAAAAGAGTAATTGGTTGTAATTCTGCTAGCTTGTGAAAGCTGCAGCAAGATCTTATAATCAATAGTAATTATTAAAAGGAACAGGTATGTCTAGTAAGGTCAGCATGGGTACTTGATCTTTGCCCGTTTTATGGAGAAGCTGCAAGTGGTTGCAATACATGGGTATGCTCTCTGTTGATAACCTGAATCAGTTAGAAAACTTGGACCTGTTTTTGAGGATCTTCACAAAGTTGAGTTAAATATTCAAGGAGAGATAGTAGGCAGAATCCAGACTTGAAGGGATGTATTTGCAAGTTATTGTCTGAATAAAAGCTGGCAATATGCCTTTCCTAGGGAAAGCACGGATGGTATGCACCAGCAGTGGGAACTCGTGTTCTTTCCTACTGTTTTTCCAAATTGTAACATGAAGTTACTGCTGCAGCTGTAGTGCCTCAATGAGCTGAATCAGCTTAAAGTGAACAGTTTACTTCTACCTGTATATAAAAAGAATAGATGGAAAATCTCTGCTCAATCTACTGGAAAGTGGTAGAAGAGCCCTTCCTCAGCATCAGGAGGAGCTCAGGACAGCTCCGTCTAGGTCAAACTGTCCAGTATTGAATAAATCTATGTATTAACTGTAGGTAAAAATTCTGGAACTCTTCTAGTGTATGCTGAAGGCAAGAAGAAAAGCATTGGTTGAATTCAGTTGGAGATACTCACTATTGTTTGCATTCATTTCTTAATCAGGTGCTGGCACCAAGCCTCATGAACATGAAGCCAAAGAAAAGGAATCTTTTTGAAAGGTACTTTGTCAACAGCTGTGGACAAAGTTGGCTTTAAAGTGTTACTGAGCCCCTGACAGAATAAACTCTTGAAGGAATATACTAAGGAACTCTCTGGAGCCGTCTGGATTTATGTCAGGGACCATCAGCTCTGTCCTTACTGAAAAAGAATTGCTGTTCCAGTGATGCTGTAGGCAACTGCACTGTCTCTTGGGTAGCAGTCTGTGTGTTACTACAGGTTGTCCATAGGTGAAAATAATGAAGTAGCAATGTGATATAATTAAAAAAAATATTTTCACTTTCAATAATTTTCTGTTTCGTTTTCATAGTGATTTTGTGTCTGGATACCTAAACTTAAAACTCAAAAATCTTAGTTTGTGCTCAGAGAAAGGAGAAAGCCTTCCTTGAATTTTATGGTAAGTTGATGCAAGCCACTAAAATATCTGTGAAGTTACTTTTTCCTTCCTAAGGTCTAATACTGACCTTCAACTACATCTGGTCCCATTGACGAATTCAGGAAATTGGTCAACGTTGAGGGTAATACATGCAATAATTGCAAAGGCTTTTGCTATTATTTGCAGAATAATTTGTATACTGTAAGGGAAGAAGTTGTTCGCTTCTTTCTCACTGGTATGCTACCAAAGCAGGATAACTGCATTTAAGAAACAAAGGACTTTACATGATTTTTGTCTCATTAGAGCAACAATGTATTTGTCTTAGGAAGAGCAGTTTCCATCTTGTTGCCATTGTACCCAACCATATTCGGTTGCTGAAACTTCTGCATAAAATAATGCATCTATCTGCAGTCATTCTTTTAAGCTATTTCTGACAAAACCCAGCATCTTTCTGCAGTTGTCAATGGCTTGCATTGTGCAGCTGTCAAATGAAGAGCAAGAATACACTGGGGAGAACCCTCAGAAATTGTAGTGTTTGGCCTCACTGTTCGTTTCTGCAGTAACAGGGCAGAATTGCTGGCGTGTTATTGGATGTCTGTGGGTCTATGGATTTCATGGCGTAATGTCTCTTCCTTTGTTGCAGTGTATTTTTGTGTATGTAAGAGGAGCAGGTGCTCACTGCTGGTGAATGCCCTTGTATGCTGCCAGCCCTTTTGGAAGGGGAGAAACTTGTGTTTTTTCTTCTGTTTCATAATTGTCAGCGCCAGCGGCATTTTTTATTCTCCGTTTTAAAACCATGTCTTGGACTTCCTTATCTTCTCTTGGAAAACCCAAGGCTGCTAATTTTCGGGCTCTTTGCTGGAGCTGTGCTGCCGGAAGCCTTCCTGGCCTCCGACACTGTCAGCAGAAGGTACCCTTCCTGAAGGAATGGCATGTAGCTGGCGGAGGCTGGGGGATGCTAGGGCTGGTAGTGAGAGGCAGAACTTGGCATAGCAGAGAAACATCTAAATAATCGTGTGTGTTCCTTAAAACTTCTGACAACAGTAAAGGTTAAATGAAGGAGGAGGAAGGAGAAATAAAGCAGAAGAAGAAAGTGTTAGGAGGCCCGACAGGAGCAGGGGAAGGGACTGGCCAGTTTGTTTGGGCAAAGTCTCTTCTGCAGATTAAGCCTGGGAGAGGGAGTTGGTGATCCCTAATGTTTTAGTTCAGTAATTCAAATGTGATGCAAAATTATGTTAGTCTATTTCTACCTAGACTTGGCCACACAAGCTTAGTCTGTAAGGTGTATGGAAATTGAGCTAGAATATTGCTGGGTTGTAGCATACCTTATTTCTGGTTCTGACAAAAGGAAGAGTGATATCTAATTACACAGTCATCAGGTAAATACTCCTCAGCAACACCATTTCTCCTTAAGAGTTAATGTGTGCTTATTTATATATAATAGATTGTCCAACCAGGTGTAAAATCTCTAGCTGGTGACAGGGCAGGACCATAACATGTTCTTTAACAACCTTTGCATCTTCTTGGGGATGATGGTGAAGCCCTGTTGCAGCTCATTGCCCTGCAGGTCAGGAGCCATACACAGTGGCCATTCTCAGAACTGTAACTGTGCTTTCATTTATTTTTTTCCTCCCTCCACCCCATCTTTCTGTCTGCTGTTGCAGAGCCTGTCTGAGTCCTCAGCAGGCAGCTCTGTAGGCTGTCTACCATAAGGCTGCAGTGGGAGTAAGGAAGGTCTTGAGCTAGGAAGCTCTTGAGCTTTTAAGGCCAATCCTAGATTATTGTGGGTCTTTTAAGGTAGGGGTGCGTGTGTGAAGACAGGAAGGATTCTTATTCCCATTAGATTAAAGTGAAACGTCCTTAAGTTTCATTTCTCTCTTTTTGTGTTTGTGTCTGTGTGTAAATAATCCTTTTGATTCTGCACAAACCAAGGAAGACATGGTCATATTCTTTTTTTTTTTCCCCAGTATAAGCATGAATAGTGGTGGAGAAAATGAATGCATGGGTCAGATCAGCTGAGTGGGAAGTATCAGTCTTTTGCAGTTACGCTTCTGACAATAGCTACTTTCTAAAGAACTTGGGAAGTTTTTCTGTGAAGATTTTTAATATGTAGGAGACAGATGGTAATTTGTATTCAAGAAACATTCTTTAAGTCAAAACATTTGGCTTTTATATCCACATGCATGTGCATGGGGGGGCCTGTTTTAAGGACTGAGCATCCTTTGTAATTAAGGGATAATAGTGTATTTTCTTGAAGGCTGAAGATGAATTAAATTAAACAGGTGTATATATGGAGAGGGGGGATTTCAAAAGTTCTTTTCAGAAGATCTGGAAGAGGAGAAGCAGTGAGTTACTGTTTAGTTGAGAATTTAGATGATTTTGGATTAACCTGGGTTCTTTTCTTATGCTTGCTCCTGGAGAGGAACCACATTGACTCAGTTACATGCAGCATGCTTGTAAATTTTACCATGGAGGCAAGCTAAACATGGAGAGAGAAGAGTAATGTCTGCATTTATAGCTTGTTGTCTAAATATGACCGGTCTGTGGGGAGTTGCTGGCAGCCCCTTCTGTGCCACACAGGGGCTCCTCAGCGCCACGGCCTTGACTGAATCCAGCAGCTCTGCAATAACTGACTCATCGCTCCTGTTGCACCTGCACAAGCTTTTCTACCTCTCTGAAGTGCTTTAGCATTCATGCAAAGTTATTGAACTGTGATGAATCACAAACATTTTAAGTAATCCTTTTGTCATCCCACTTGGGTCAAGTACACCTTTCCTAAACAATAGCTTGTTTTTCTACCTAATAATACCTTTTATGTTTTCAGTCAGGAAACTAAAAACCTGAGAAACAAAATGGTGTGCGCAAGCTTACCTTAGCAGGCGCTCTGCACCCCCACTTCTCATTTTCACCTCTGTGCTTAATGATGTGATGAGATTAAAAAGCTCACTGGTCCTGTTAATGCGGTGACATGGACAGGCCGTATAGTGTGACACGTGGAGCTTTGGATGCCAACTCCGTCCCCTCCCTGGGTGTTCACCAGTTGACAGCCAGTTTCCACCAAGGGCCGTGTCTGTCTCAGTATTGCTCATTTGGTCAGATGATGGTTACAGAAACTGCCCAGGAACTCCATGACCCTTCTTCACAAGAGGCCTGTGCTGCTCCAGGATCTCGCTGTCATCACACCAACACGAGCCTGCCAAGCGCGTCATTTGATTTACTGTTCTCATTTTGTGTGTGGACTTATGTAACTGGGAAATGAAAGATTAGATGAGAGACTGGCTATGCAAATAACTGTTGGAAATGGAAGAACAACTTACAGATTGTTAGAACAGCTATAGATTTTTTTTTTTTTAACTTCGGATATTCACAGAATAGTCAACTGGTCCAAAGAAGTGATTCTCCCGCTATATTTAGCCTTGATGTGGCCTCACCTTGAGTACCATGTACAGTTCTGGGCTCCACAGTATAAAAAGGATGTAAAGGTACTTGAAAGTGCCCAGAAGAAGGCAACAAAGCTGGTAAAATGGCTGGAAGGCCTGTCCTGGGAGGAGAGGCTGAGGACGCTTGGGTTGTGTAGCCTGGAGAAGAGAAGGCTGAGAGGAGACCTCACTGCTCTCTGCAATGTCCTGAGGAGGGGAAGACTGGAGAGAGGTGTTGGTCTTTGCTCCCTGGTCACCGAAGACAGGACACGTGGGAATGGCACAAAGCTTTGGATTATATAAAAGGAACAATTTCTTTACTGTGAGGATGGTCAGACACCGAAATGGGCTTCCTAGAAATGGTTGATGCCCCATGCCTGTCAGTGTTCAAGAGGCATTTGGACAATGCCCTCAATAATGTACCTCTGGTTAGCCCTGAAGTGGTCAGGCACTTGGGCTAGATGATCTTTGAAGGTCCCTTCCAACTGAACTATTCTATTTATTTGAAAAACTCAGAAAAGCTAAGGATGGTAATAAATGCTGTATTTCACTGGGACTGGAAGTAGGTCTTGTACAATGAAATGGAAATGTTAACTGAAATCATACATGGAAGACAGCATCAGGTTTAATTCTTCGTTGCTTAACATTTCCAACATTTGTAAGCCAAAGCTTTGGAATGGATTTATGCAGGTGAAATGTTCTGTTAGGTGTGGAGAGCAAGAAGGGCTTCTGTTCCAGAAGTCAGGTCATCCTCCCACCCTCTCAATTTTTACCTTGGTACACTTAGAAATAGCAACAGTCTATTGCTTGTACGGGTGGGATTTGTGTCTTTTCCCCTTCCCTTCTCCAGTAACTTGTAAATTGTTGTCTGATTCAAGCCAAGTCAGCAGAACAGTAGAAGTCTCAAAGATAAAAAGTGCAGACAAGTTTGAGGAAAGCAGGAAACTAGATGGAGCAGAAACTGCAAGGGGAAGACTCGAATGCGAGCCTTATTAAACAGCTGAAAACTTACAGCGGGGATTCAGGTCAGTATGCCTTAACCTTGCTGCTCACAGAGAAGGTGTTTGCTTTGCTGGCTTACATAGATACATGAGAAATGGAATCTCTCACTTCTTTAAGAGAAATGATATGAAAAGCCTGAAAGCCAAAACTTCTGCAAAAAGCAGATTGCCATCTCACAACTTACCTGTCTTGTACCCTGAAATGTGTAGGATTTGATTTTTTTTTCTTTTTTTTTCTCTTGTTCACAAAGCTTCGCTGTCAGACTAGTTATAAAGGGGCTTCCAGTTAAGTGAGATTCAGGCTTCTCTAAAATTTTCATCAATGTTCAAATAAAAATATTTGGGAACACTTGCTTTAAACGTAAGTTTCAAGACTTTAATTAAAGCTCTATTCATTTTCAGGCAGTTCTGTGCTGGTCAGTCAGTGAAAGAGCAGAACTGGGGAGTGATACTGCTGATGAAAGAGACAACAGAAACCTGAAAAAAACGTTACTGTGGGTCCATATGGGATAGTGCTGTCCAGATGGTAGACAAATACAGATGAAGTGTTATAAGAACTTGCTTTGTTGGGAAGCCCAACTAAAAAGTATTTTTTTTCTGCTTGGTAAAGATGGATTACAAATTATTTTTATGTGCTTGATAAGGAATCTGTTGGAACTTAAACACCCTACAGCATGAACACCTTGCTGCTTAGTTTTTGCTTTAACTGTAAAGTCCACAGATTAGACTTAGTCCTGCAGAGTTGTGGAAGGGAAGTAAAAACTTCCCTGAACATGATGGTTAAGGAAAATGGGATGTTAATTGTTTCCAAATGCTGGCTTGCTTATTCTCTAGAATTTATTACTCATCTCCAACTGGGGAAGCCATGTAAATTCAGATGGCAAGTGGCTAACCAGGCATCAGTTCTGGTGGTCATGTGGTAACTTCTGCCACGACTTTCCTCAGACCTCATTTTGTGGATTGCTTTTTCCTTCTGATTCACAGTTAGCCAAGGGTCTAACCAGGTTGTGTCTTTTCCAGCTGTAACTGGGAGAAAGAACTGGGGAGTTTTGTTATTCCTTCCTACCTGTAACATCATTGCTTACTTCTGATACCTGTTCCTAGATGAAATGAATGGGTGCTGTAACTTGACATCTTTAATATTATTTACTTATATATTTGAAATAGTTAAGTCCCTTCCCAAACTTAGCATAACTTCCTTCTTCAACTTGAGGAAAGCACACTTCTTCAAGATTGTGAAGTGCCTCTCTGTTCCAACAGTTTAATTTATTAAGCACCTTTTTTAGTGATGCTGTTCTTTTCTAAGCCCATGTGGCATCAAGACTGTTGTAAAGTACATCCACAGATTGAATTACAGTTGTCATTTCTGGCTGTGTTTTAGCCCACTCCAAACTTGACTGCCATTTTTGCTCCAGTCTTGGAGGTTTTGTTCTCTTCTGCCGTTAAGTGTTTAAATTCTCACAGGTCTGTTTCATTTATAGTTTTTAAAATCAGATTTATTTTCTAAGTCCTTTTTTGAGAAGGAATGTGTGGGAATGTGTGTATAAACCATAAAAATGTTAGTCCTTTGGGAATCACATAATTTTGCAGTCTGTGTTTCCTACCTACTGATATCTTTAACTAGGCCATGTTTTCCTTTCCTTCCTTATTTTCCTCTCTGGGGAACACTGTTTGGGGTGAACTTTCTTTCTTTAGGATTCTGAATCCCAGTTAGAGTTCCAAGAGTGGGATTATTCGTCTTCTACAGACATTAATTCTGAGTTACTGCTTCTGCAGTCATCCTGCATATTATATGCCTCTTCTGGGTTTGTGGGTTAATATTAATTTAATGCAATTATTTTCAGCTGCTGTCTTTTCCCTTTAAATCCTCTGCTCTGCTAAGCTAATGAAACGCAGCTATTGTGGTGTATGCTGCTGCTCCTCTTACTCAAGGTACTCATAATGTGGAATGCAATAACAAAGATTTTCCTGTCAGCAGTACATGATGGTTCGTAAAGGCCTGCAAGATTTTTTCTTCCTCTAAATACTTCTTTTGGCTTACTATTTTGCCACTTCCTTCCATTTGGAATTTTCTTCTCTTGTGTGTTGTGGTTTAAAAAAAAAATAAATCTCAAATATCTTCAAGTGAATTGCTGATGGTATAGAGGGAAGGAGAGTAAAAGCCTCTGGTCTGCTGGTTCACCTTTCCCTCCAATGCAGATGTGTCCTGAGCGTCTTCTAGGTTTTAAGAACCAGATGTCTGGGATAGTGGAAGTTATGCTCGTTCTTTAATATATGGCACCTGGATGGTGTGTTTTGGGATACCTGGGCTGGTGGCTTCTTGCAACAAGAATTATTGCACTCTTGGAGCTGGATGGCTTTCCAGATGAACTAAAAATGCCCACCTACGTGAGAAGGTGCAGGATTCGGCTTGAAGTCAGCAAGATGACTTCACTGCTGTATCATGTAGGAGGAGAGGATTCACTGCAAGGGAGGCAACATATGTTTAAACTTAAATATCATATAATTAGCCAAACTGGCAAAGGAAACTGTGAAAAACATAAGGAATGTGTATTTAGTCTGTTTTGTGATGTTTGAAGAGTTCCCCAGTGCAAGACCCCCCTACTCTACTACTAATATTTTAAAACCCTTCCTGCCACTGTAATGGATACATTCATCTCTTTCAGGAATAGCTGCAGCCTCACTTGCTCCACGTCTTCCTCAGGTGTGTTGATACACCTGTTGTGGTGGGGAATAAGCTCAGTCAGGGAATGGATCCAGGTTAAAAATAAAATGTTTGTTTTTCTTCAGGCGATTTTTTTCTGCTCACTTGAGACTTGGACCAGCTTCCTGTGCCACACCACAAATAGTTTGCCTGACGTGACTGAGGGGCTATACTGGAGGAGGCAATAAAGCAGGAGAGGCGGGGGAAAAGAGGACAGGGACTGAAAACACAGACCCTGGGAGCAATGTCTCCCCAAATAGACCTTGTGAGGAGATCGTGGTTGTCAATATGGATACAGCAAACTTGTGAATGAGAGCAACATGCCACTCTTCCAGCTGTACATATTTTTAAAGAATACTGACGGGTTGAACTGTGTGTACTCTTCATTATTTAAGTGAAAAGATGGTTTTATTCTTGGCATGGTAGATCCGAGTAAAATCAGCCCCTCTCTTTCACTAAGCTATGAGTCAAGCCTATAAGCTGTTGCTCGCCAAGCATGGGGAGAGGCAGTTGCTGCCCTGAAGATTTCAGCCTAATTGTGTAAGCTCGTACAGAGACGGAGAGGAGCAGCAGCACCAAGAAGGAAAGCAGCATGGCCAAGCTGATAAAGTGGGTCAGAAGCTGTGTCAGGCCAGGTCTTCTGCATCTGCCTGGCTTCCTACTCCCAGTCTGGTTATACTGCCAAGCTCTTTGGCTTTCTGCAGTAATCCCCTTCATCTTCTAGATCTGGACCTGTAACTGCTGACGTGTGGGAGAGAAGGGGGAAGAAAAAAGGGTTGGTATTAATAAACTTCTTCTTTGTGTGGCGTATGGCATCTTGAAATTCACTCGTTCTGGATGTGACATCAATTTGTGGAAAAATCACAGGCATGTGTGTGTTCTGGCTGATGGTGCCAGCAATAGCTACTTACTCTGAATATGTGTGTGAGATCTCGGTGTGAAAAGCCTTCAGCAGGGTGATCCTTTATGTATGCTGACTGAGGGCACTTGCACGACATGGCAGGCAATGCTGACTTAAGTATTTTAGTATTTGAACTAGGCTAGCTATCAAATCCTCATCCTCAGTGCAAACTATGATATGCGTGCACATTACAAACTTTTTGTACTGTAGCCAGACTTAGGAGGAAACAGTCATTTATATGTCTTGTGGTGAAAGTGTTGCTTCCATACTAGATTTTTATGCCTGTTTGTGTCTTCCTGTTCTTTATGCAAAAAAAAAAAGATAATTATCTGAAACCTCTCAAACTCATTTTGTTTTCGTATGGTTGCAGTGAAACCACTGATGCCTCTTACTCTGTCCATGTGTGAGGTGTCATGAGGATGCTGTTCTGTCTGATCAGCTTTGTGCTGGACCTTCATGCTTCCTTGCAAGAGGGATTCTTATGTGGCTTGAAAGTTTTGCGCAGTGACTGTTAAGTGTTGAAGAGCTGAAAAAAGAGCTTTGCAAAAGTCTGGGGAAAGAATTTTCATTTAAAGGTTTGTGTATAGGATGACCTCTGATAGCCATGCACCACCTTATTCTTTGGAGTAATGACACTGCACATGAATCACATTTTCATATGGGTCTAATTTATTTACTAACTGCACTGCTGTCATGTGTCAGAAAAAGTATATTATTTCTGGGGTTACTCACAGAAAGCTGGCACAGTGAAGTGTTTTATGGGGGAAAAAAATACAACACCCTGTACAGTTGCCAAAAGTGTATCTGCTGTCCTTTTCACTTGGAGTACCACCAAACTGGAGAAAAAATTAGTCTCCTATCAAGTAAAGAAAACAAACAAACAATGTCTTATTCTGTCTCATATTTGTAGGTGAGGAGAAAGAAAAATAAATTTGAGGGCTAGCATAGGTTGAGAATTTCTTTGGGGGAAAAAGCACATTTATTAAGAAAACAATAACTCATTTGTATGAAGCCCATATGTGACAGCAGTGTTTTTACATTGCCAAAATAACTCTTGGCTAGTATACTCACAAACTTTTTATAAAGAGATGTGACATGTTGGTCTTCTAGTAATGAATGTGCTCTGAAGTCTTGAGAGATTGGCTTTAAAACAAAACAAAACAAAAAAAACCTGCTCATCTTTTTTTCCCCTGACTGCATTACTGTTTCTCTCACTTTAAACAGAAGGTACTGTATTCCTTCATTGCCTGCCTTCATCAGGTAGGTCTCCTGAATAGCCATGACGGTTATTCTAACCATACTGCAGAGCTGGGTAGCTCTGGTCTATCTTCCTCTCATTACATCAGCATCAGCTGCAAGTTCTTACAGCGGCTCTCTATTAACTGTGTTCTAAGTGTCAAGTTCCTGCAGCTTTATTTTCTTATCCTCAGCTCTTTTCAGATTACTTAATTCATCCTTCATGCTTCTCTTCCCTGTGCTAATAGTGATTCCAAATTTGTCTTTTTTGCCTTGTCTTGACTTTGGCTTTCTCTGTGCTACTTCTGCTTCTGAAGTGCCTTACCAATAGTCTGCTCTGAAACACTTGCCCACGTGTCAGCCAACTTGTAGCAAGAACACTGGCTCAGATGTGCAAACAGGAAGCAATCAAATGCAAAGGAATCAAAATATTCATCCTTCATCTTGGCGTTCTCACTGCATCTTCTCTATTCCCTCCTGTCAGTTAGATGGTTAGTTTCTTACAGAAGACGACATTTTCTGTTTAACTTAGATAACACTGAACACTTTTACAAGTACTCGATAAATAGAAAATCAAATAATTTATCATAGAATCGTATGGGTTGGGAGGGACCTTAAAGATCTTCTAATTCCAGCCCCCCTACCATTGGGGGTTGGATATATATCTATATAATACTCTGTTTTTACAAAAATCACATCCTTGTTCTTTACAAATCCCAATTTTTCTCCCCACTGCAAAGGAGTGTTTACACAATGCAGTCAGGCATCTGAAAACTACTTTGAATCAGACACTTAAGTAGATTTTATTACAGTTTTGGGTTGTTTTTTTGGTCATTCTTGCTTTTTTTTTTTTTTTGAGATTGGTTATTACATTGAGGTTAACGATATTGTCAGTCCTGTGCTGTTTGGATGGTACTGTATCTTACCTTTTGCAGCCCATTAAAACTCTGAAGCCATCTGTTCTTGGCCCCTTCAGGGTCGTTGCTGCTGGGGAGCTGTCTGATCTCCCTGCCCTTATCTCCCAAGTGCTAGGGCATTTCTGCTGCTTTCTAATTGATCTGCTATTGCTGTCTGTCTTCTTGTTCTGCTGGAGCCTGGGTCAGTGCTCACTGTGAAAAGCCTGTTGGGAGGAAGGTCAGTCTGCGCTGAACTGGCAACTCAGGATGCTACAACTGCAACCACATTACATGGCAAGTGAATGTGCTCCAAGCTTAATCTGGAAGCTTCACATCAGGAAAGAGGGCCTGGTTAGTTATTGTAGAAGGAATAATAGTTCACAAGGTTCAAAAGTCCCTCTTGATGTGACCAAAGTACTCACGAATACTTCATTCTGTGCAGCGAATGCTTCTGGCTGCTCCTGTAACACATTATACTGCACACATCCCATTAGCTGGGTGAGCTACTCATCTCTGTTTCACTACAGTTTATTCAGTCATTCCAGATTTATGATGGAAAAAAGAAGTTTGGTTTGTCTGGGTTATCACCTTGTATGTGTTCAGTTAAATGGCATATTTTTATCCTCATTTCACCCCAGATTTAGTTCCTGGTTATGCTTAACAGGCACGGAGTGAACGCACTTCACATTGTGTTTATATTGCTTGCACATTTTTGTGCAGCTCTATTCAATTGCTGATCCTATATTTTAAGCTTTTGTATGCTTCTGGTGTACGTGATTACCTAACAGATTTTTCTCTTGATGTAGTAACTAGTGCTGTCTGGTATTGCTATCTAAGGTGGATATCGTGAGCATAAATACATCGGGTTGTGAGATTTAGTTCTGTAGTAATGGCCCACATAAGAAGTTAGTGGGAAAGAGATTATTTGTGTTCAGTTAAAATGATCAGGAATTCTGGGACTTCCAAACAGTAGAGAATTCTTTAGGTAATGAAGCTGTAACAAAAAGTCAGCTATGTAGCTACAGAATATTTTACTGATACTCAGAAGACAGTCAGGCAATTATTTGAAATTATAAATACCTTAAATCTATTATTACAGACTTGTATTCATAAAAAATGTATCCTAATGTTTGAGAGACCTAGTGTGACACATCAAGTAAATAACAAAGCAGTGAGGAGGCATTTCAGAATGCATTTAAGCTGGAGAGAGTTTTATTTAAATAGGCTGATACTTAATAGAATATTGCTCTTTGTTCTAGATTACAAATCTCTGCTATTTAAATATTTTTCTGTGGAGGTGGGTGATAGGAGTGGGAGGAGATGCATTTCTGGTTTCATCTATAGCCTTGAATTAACTATGAAAAAGGGTGGGTTCTTAATTTGACTAATTTAAGCTAAAATCTCAGCAAAAACAGTTCATAGTCTTCTGCACAAGCTAACAGGTTAGGTTTCAGGCTATAGAAGAGTCTGATTTACTTTTGCATGCTGACTTGTATGAATTATGCAACCTCTTTTAATTTTATATTTATTTTACTTTCATTAGTTGACAATATTAGGAATGTGTGTGGTGTTTGTTGTTGTTGTTCTCCTCCCCAGCAAGACCAAGATGTCAAACACCAACTTAACCATACACTAGTTCCTGCACTTTCATGGTTGGGTCTACTTGCCTTCCCCTCCAACTCTGGCTGCTGACTCATTCCCCTGGGCCACCACCTTCCAGGATGTTGATGTGTAGGTTGGGTGAGGTGGTTGTTGGGCTGCATGCAGGACCTGACCTGCAGAACAGTTTCTATGGCTTTGCTATGGAGTAGCAGCTGTTGGGTGGAAAGACAATGTTAGGAAGAACTACATCTCCAGATCTGGTTGTGTACTACTAAATGTTCTGAACTGAAAGGCAGAGTCCTTCTGTGATTTTACAAAGGAGTTTGTGGGCTGGTTGCTGACTCTCATGCATGGTCATCTTGGTGAAGGGTTTTACACATGCAGTTTTTATGGATGTGGGGAAGCTTTGCCCACAGAAGAATCAGCCTACTTCTTATGCCCTCAAGGAACCTCCTGCTACATATCATCTAGTCACAAGGAAATCTGGAAAACTGCTTCCGAAGGAAGAGCGTTTCAATCAACTGAAATGAAGACATATATGTGAAATTAAACAAGCAAAATCTAATCCTTCTGTAGACAACCAATCTTCACATTAGTAAATAAAAGACTAGCTGTTTTGTGTGAAATCTTCCCTTCAGATTTAAGAGACAATAAAACTGAGAATTCTGGTTGAGACTGAGTTTGAAACTGTTTTTTGCTACAAGCTCAAAAATGAAGATTTGATTTCTAGTAGGTGGGTAACATTTAACCTCAGATCAAGGTGATCTGAATTCTGTTACTTGAGGGTAGGTAAGTGGGAAATTGGTGTGTCATAGTCTGAGGTGAATTTATAGGTCTGCAGCAAATCATCAGTAATCTCCATCTATTATGCTACATATAAGGTTGTTCACCTTCTTTGAAAAAGTGACCTTTAGCGTATGCAGAGAGCTTGTCACCATACTAACACTTGGAAAAATTAATCTGCATTAAGGTTCACTTTGGAAATGGAACATTTAAAATTACAGAGTAGTTCTGTGCAAGAGCTTTTAAGTGCAACTTAAGTGGTTTTAGCTCATTTAGCTCCTCGGTGAAGTACATTAAATCAAATTAAAAGCATTTAAATTTTAACTGAATGGCTCTAAAAGTTTAATGTTGTTTTATTAATCTGCTTTTAGTAACATTTATCTGAATTTACTTCCACTATTTTCTTGTAGGCAAATGGAGACGTTCAGATGAGCTGTAGAGGAGAGTAGCTAGTTTAGTGTAAATTCAAGGATTGTATTTCTTGTGCAGTACCATGATCACGTTGACTAGCTCTCTCTGCTAACTTATATTACCCGGTTCAGTCCTCTGGGTCTCAGATCCTTCATTTATAAATTAATGATACTGATTTTAACATCTTCGAGAAGAGACTAAGAGCCCTCTATGTGAGAAATGGTAAATAACATCTTTGTGATGGTCCTTGGTTAGCATCCAAATGGAAATCTAAAATTTGTCTTTGGCTTTGTTCATTAGTGTAAGAATGAGAATGGAGCTGGGGAAAATCAATGGTTTTCAGGAACTTTGCTCATGAATATAGCTATTTTTTTAAATGAAATTGTGATGGAGACGATCAAACTGTAGGTTTAATGTATGTGGAATTCAGACATCTACATCTGGCCTAGTTTATTAATGTAATATTAAAGTGTGCTTTGTATTTTTTTTTAACACGGAATTTTACATGAGGAAAGTATAATCAAATTAATCAAGAGGTGGTAAATACTTTTTCCCCCTTAGAGAGTTGGAGACAAAATGTGAGAGAAACCTTGCTTTGACTGACCAGAACCTAGTAGTGTAGAAGTTAGTTTACAAAATGGCAGCAGCAGTTTTGGACCTTTCAAAAGACACTACTTTTGCTTCATTGTTCAAGGCTTGATGTAAATCCAGTGACATGGGGTACTTGGGAATAGTAAATGTTGTTATGCACAAACAAGAATGAATGGCTTGAAAGTTTCCTCAGAAATTACTCATGTTGGCATTACAGCATGAGGGCTGTATAATGTTGCTATCTGAGCATACAGACAGTGATTGTAAGGGCTCCCTCTGGATACTCAGCATGATGATTTCTGGCACGTAGTTTTCCTGAACGTGGCAAGATCTAGCAGTGGGCAGTTGTAGCATCTGATGATTTGAATTGCCAAGCGATGCCTTTACACTGAAATCCATAATAAACCAACCTTTTCCTCTCCCACCCACAGCCCCATTGAGAAGTGAAACATACTGAGTTGCAAAAAGTATGTCAAATATGCATTTAAATGCCTTACTTTTCTGACGTTTCATTTAATATGTGCTACATGTGACTTTGAAGCATAATAGCACATTGTCTAACTCCATCAGTTTAGGACAGTGTTTAATCTCAACTGAACAAATGTATTGTTTTACTGTTAAGCAAAAGACATTTGAAATAGGAGAACTGATTTTATACATCTTAAAAAGAAACCAGGATATAGCCATGATATACTTTTTTCTTTTGGATTTACAGAAGTAAGACAGCAAGTAAGTATTACGCCCTCAACCCTAAGCTGAATGCTTAAGGGACAGTAGTTTTGGTAGTAATGCTGAGCCCCTTAAAAGCCAGTTATTTTAACTACCCAGTGTGTATAATAAGGTTTTCAAGGTTTCTTTTAAGTTTTTCTTTAGTTTGATTTCTAAGTTATCAACAGCTTTGAAAACTGAGATCCTGAAAAAATATACATACTTTAATGACAGTATTGGAAGAGTAATTGTTGGTGTGCTGATGTTTATGAAACATCTAGATGGTGGTCTTGAAAGGAAAGGACTCACGGCTTCACTTACTAAAATCACGTTCCTGTGGATATAGCAAAGCTGAGGGAGAATGAGAGAATTCCTAAAAGCATACTTTACAAATTCTGTAGCAAATACTGGTTTGTGCCAATAGCCTTTGTTGTCTTCTGGCAAGTCTTCTGAGGCACAAGGTTTCAAATCACGAGGCATTTGCTACGGGTACAGGTAACTCAGTGATACGTAGTTCAAGTACAAATTGATCCAAAATGCTCTGTACTTAGCAATATTTCAGAAAATGCTAGCTAAAACTGGCTCCGTGTGGATCGTCAGCTGATATCAACTAGAAGTGAGATCTATTGGATACCTCCAAAATGAAAATTTTGCCCTAAGATTGTTTTTAAAATCAACCTTCCTTTTGCTCCCCTCCTTTTTTCTTAAATAACTCTACATTTTGAAATAACAACTTGGCTGGTATCTGTTGTGTATGGTTCCTGGCTATACGCAGTTAGGTAAGAGCATGAGCAAAATGTAAATTCTTTGGTAACGACACAAGATACTACTTTATCACAATTGCTATTTAATTTTTGCAAAAGAACCTCCCACGCTGAATGTTCTTTGAGTTATTTGGGGTAGATTTTTCATGAATAAAATTCTTAGTCATCTTCAGAATCTATGCAATATCTTAAAGAAATAAAGACTTAGCACATTTCAGTAGTTAGTTGGTCTCCTTTTGTATCTTTCTTGATTCCTGCACTGCTTGCTGTGTATGTGAGAAGCTGCTCTTACAGCTGTAGCAGAAGCCTTGAATTAAGGAGTTGAGTGCTGAAATCTTTCCTCCTGGAAACCAATGGGAAAGAGTTTTTCTTCATATTTTCTACTTTAAACTCTGCCAGTCACTTTCTGCATGACCTCGGTGAAGGTCTTATCAGCAGAGTTCATGCTGATAATCTGCACTAGGATCTACCAGGGCAGGAATGCATTACGGGCTGCCACTTTGCAACGTTGCATGCAAGTAGATGGTATGTTGGGCAGTTAACGTATTCCTCCTCCTACGTGGTAGGACCCTTCAGGATGCATGAGGTCCTTCAAGTTTTATCAAAATATAGAGAGACTGCCAAATAAAAAGATACGTTGATCTCTGCTCTGGGTCTGTGCCCTGAACCTCTGTTCCTCAGCTGTTCAGTTTTCATGGGTTTCTATTGTGAATGGGCTTGGATCAGTAGTTTTGTGGAAGGGAGTACTGGGATGCTGAGCAAATCAGCCCTGAAATTGTTGCAGTGAGCATAAGCCCATGGGCAAATCACAGAATTTGGTTGTACCTAGGCAATGATTCATATTTGCATGCCTAACAGTATACGTCAGTAACACGTAAACTGGCAAGTTCCAGAACTTCCCGGAAAGTCTATTGAGATATTTGAGGTCACAAAGTTAGCAGTGATACCAACTCCTGGGGCTTTATTGCAAATATCAACTCCTGATGTTACTCTGAAAGCCTGAGCTCATGAAGCTAAATGACTGCATTAAAAAAAACAAAACAAAACAAAATAAAAAACAACAACAAAAAAACCACATTTGTTCACAGAGGTAATAACTCTTGTTAGTCTAATTGTTATGGAGCCGGAGTAGGTAAACAATTTTAGTTGCAAAAATTTTCTATCATGAAGTGCAAGCAGCAGATTTCAAAGCTAAATTCAAGTTAGCGAATATATCTTTGAACTTGCATAGGTATGTGTCTGACAGGAAAGGGTAGTTATCTGCAGAGTAAAGGGCGCGATGATAAAGCAAAAGAGGAAAGAAGGCTGTCATCTGTGGGAAGGAGTGAGTCAACAGAAGGTCTGTAAAACACGGAGATGTACTTTACAATGTGCAGTAAAACTATTATTTCTGAATCTCATTTTTTTTGGAATATCATTAATTTGTTATGTATTCCAACTATGAGCCGAGGCTTGTTTTTGGAAGGTTGTTGGTGTTTTGTTTCTTTTAATCTCCACAGATAAATGGTTGTTTCTTTTAGATTTTGTTTTAATTGGTTACCCATGTGAGTTTGCTCTGGTACAAAGCAGTATGCATTTAGCTATATTTCATTTCAAATTGTCACGTAAAACTATTTAACAAAACAATATACATCTTATTCTTTTAAAGCAACAGGATTTAAACAGTCATGGTTATAGTGAAGATGATGCATTCAAGCTGAGGAAAATAGTTTTTCATTCCAATTTAGGTACTGAGGATAGCAAACTCTGATTATGTTCCTTTATAATCCACCTATCCCAGCAGAGTGGAAAGGAAAATCTGGAAAGCATACACTGTCTTGCACAAATAATTTGAAAAAGGCCTGCAGGAAAGCTAGCAAGAATTATTTTGAAGATTGTTGCAACTGAGATGCTTGCTCATTCGGACTTTGCTGCATTTGTTCTTTGGTTAAGCCTCAGGAAAACTTGTAGAGGTCCACTGAACTTGGAGGCTATGCCTTAATACTTTGTAAAGCTGTGTAAAGCCTATTATGTACTGAATGTATTAATGTTGCTGTCTTCTATTGCATGGGGACATCACTCTGCATGTTGGAGTGATACGAAGAGCTGGAGCACTGTTAGGGCTTCAGTGTTTTTTTTTTTTTTGTTATTATTATTTCTTCCGAGTGGTGCAGATGAGAAAAATATTGATGTTAACTAGACTCACAAATCTTTTCAGTGGAGGAACGAAACAAAAACTAGCTTCATGGCTTCTTATTTGGGTACTGCTGGCATGGTGGTTAGCTCTGGTTCTTGGGTCCAGGCTTTGGCCAGTGGCTTTGGTGTTGGGGTGCGTGTGGGGAACCAACCTGTTCTTTAGTTCCCTCTCAGTCCTGGGGGCAAGTGGAAGGGAACAGGAGATGCTTTCATATTAGAGGTGTAGTGGCAGTATCTTCAGCTACCAGGAGACATGAAGCTCAAGATCCAGGTCAGCACCGTGAAGGAGAGCAGAGCACACCGGTTAGGAGAGGGTGGCTTCCAACTGCACAATGGTGTTGAGACCGCAGGCCGAGGGAGATATGCTGTGCGTAAGGTTGAAAGCCAATGCCTTCTTATCCCAGGCTGGCTGGCCCTTAGGTTGTTGTCTTCTAGGCTGCTATGCCATGCAATTGTGGTTTGCTTTTTTAATTTTTTTTCCTCCTTCCCTGAGAGGGCTTTTACACAAAGGGATGTGTGCTGTATTTAGGCTTTTTCCTATTGCAGGGTCTGTTTTCTGAGCTCACTCTTAAATCACTGAGCTTATTGAGTGGTATGGCTGTGACACATGCACGGGGTATTTAATTACTTCATGAAATCCAGTTTTATTTTGAAAATGGTGTGTTCCTGCTTAGAAACCTGCATGTGGCTTAGTCTTATTGCTAAGAGGAATATCAAAGCCATTCTGTCCTATACTCCTTATGGAATATAAGTGAGCTAATATGAACTATGCTTGCTTCCAAGAGGTGAGAATGGAACTAAGAAAGCTGAGGGAAGAGATGTTTAAATAGAGCTGGAGTGACTTGAATGTGAATTTTCTTTTTGATTAAAACCTCGGTCACTTGAAGTTTAAAATTATCTTTGCTTTGAAGTGAGGTATCTGTTTATGATGTAACTAGGAATTGTTATTACAGCTAATGAATGTTATTTTAATATTGGGTGGAGTTGTAAAAGCCATTAACTTTTTTTCAAATGACAGAAAGGAAACCCTCTTTTCGTAATATGAAAAGTCAATTACTGTGTTATCAGGAAGAGCTTTAACTAAAAGTATTAAAGGGCTGTGCTCACATAATGAGGGCATTATCAAATGAATTCCCTATGCACAGATTTATAGGGTGATGTATCTTAGCTGGAATTATCTTTAAAACTACCACTTAATCTTAAGTTCTTTATAGTGGGTTAGTTCTGATTTTTATTCTCCATGTCAAGAGAAATATGAAAACAGTTCAGTAAGTTTTATTTTTATACTTTGACCTTAGGACAAAAACTTTTTTTTTTGTGACTTAAAAAGTTGAGCTAATGGAGAGGGTGCTATTGTCCGATCTACCCGTATCCTTTGAAAATAAGCACATGAATAAAGATAATTTCTGACAAAAGTCCTAATTCTTAAATGCTGCAGTTGTGGAGCTCCTCTTTAAATTATGAAGAGGTTGTGTAGGGCTGGGACTGAACTTTTTTCAGGTTGAGGTGCGTTACAGTTTTGTTTTAATGGTATAGGATGGCAGAGACAAATTAATTGCTGTTGTGGTGTAGAAGCATGTAGGGGTTTGAAGAATTATGGAGTTTATGTTGTGCTGAACTGGAGTGATGAAGTACAGATAACAGGCCACAGCTGTGGCCACAAATTAGTCCTCTCCAACTTGATGCTGAAAGTATTGCATTATAATTGCTCTTCTAGGATTACCATGTGGAAAGTCTGATGAATAAAAACAGATCCGAAATGGGGAGGCTAGAACTATGTGCTGCTGCAAATGCTTATTGGGGCTTCATTGCTGCAAAAGCAAGGTGAAGTAAGGTCTTTGCTTTCCTAGCTGGGACCAGTGCTCAGGAGCTGGCTGCTCTTCAGATACTTTCACTGATTTTTACATCTCGCCATTTCCTTAGAGTTAGGGCTCTCAGTCACTCCTTCCTCATACAGCCAGCATGGCTCAGGGGAAGATAAGAGTTGTGATCCTTTCTGCTTACACCAACTGTGGGTGTGTTAGCCAAATTCCTGATGTGGAATCCATCAAGAGTTAGGTTTATAGGGAGGTGTGGGCTGCCTGCCCTGCCACCACAACCATAACCTACACCAATGTGAGCTGCCTCAGTCGTGCCCCCTCACTTGTACTGTGCCTGTGGTGAGTGGTTTCCAAGAGCTAACCTGATAACAAGAAAGTCTTCCACTCCTTTCTGCTGCTTACTGTTCTGCCAGTAGGCTTCCCTGAACTGGGTGATGGTGAGTCTAAGTGGCAGAGGGGACAGACTGCAGCAGTACATCTCTGCAGTTTCATCTGCTGCAGAAACTCATTCAGAATCTGCCTTGTGTGAGTAACGGGTCAGAACGGGTGAGCAGGATGCAAAGTGAGGTCTTGAGGTGACTGTTCAAAGCATCCCCTTTACTTAATTTCAGAAGAACACTTGCAAAATTTTTGGTTAGTGTTTAGGAAAAAAGGTGCCATGTCCTCAGCTCTATTTAGGTTAATGATGCTACATAATTTTTGTAAGAGCTAAGGGTTAGTTTCAGTATGTGTAAGACTTCAGTGAAACTTTAAGGACTACCGTTCAATGTGGTATTATAACAAAGTTTAAAATGGTTGTTGCTTGCACATTTGCTTCCTAACTTCAAAAGAATGAGTTGAAAGAGGGAACAAACTGTGTAGATGAGATATTCCATGACCTGTGCTTCTGTGCATTTGTGCACATACATGTATCTATATATGTATCTAAAATACATATATACTGGGTAATACACAACATATTGTCATACAACGTCTAAAAATGCCTTCATAGAAGCGTAATACTAGTGCAGACTGGGTAAAAGTCTGTCAGTCTCAGCCTAGGTATCATGATACCCTGTTGATTGGCTCACATAACTGGCAGGTAAAACCTTATCACGTTTTTACTGAGACTACATCTGAAAAGAAATTGAATTAAATGCTTAAAACATTAGATGATCCCCCAGAATTGTCACTTATAGGATTTTACTTCTACACCTTTTTTATTTTTCCCTCATGAGGAACGCTTACAAGATGTGATCTCTTCATTTTCCTTTGCTCTCCTTGGCATTTTTACATTGCTTCATACAGTCAAACAACTGTATGTTATTGGGCACAATGTTCCAAAACCCAAATACAAACAAATAAATGAAAAACCTATAGGCCCACAGACCTGTGGTTCGAGTCGAATAGCAGACAAGCAATTGCTAAGAGTGTGGATTGTCCAAGAGCAAGAAAATGAACTGGGGTTGACTGGTTGAAGTTGTCACGGCTGTCTTGTGGTTGCCAGGGTCCTATAAAGTTGTCTAGGGCATTGAGTTTTCTTTAAGGTTATAAAAACAAGGGCCAGCTGTGGCCAAGTGAGGTCTGTAAGTAAGCTTCACTTCTCTCTCTGTCAAGCAGAGGGGCTGGAACTAAGAAGACCCTGAGAGATAAAAGGGAGGGACTGTGCAAGGTTTCTCTCCCCGCCACCCAGATGCTCTTGATCAATCAGTGCAGTTCCCTCCTGGCTTGCAAAAACCTGAGCGTTGTGCTAGAGCTAGGAGTTTCCTGAATGCCCAGAGGAAAGTCTGACACACTTTGGAATGTAGAACAAACATCTGCTGGGATGGGATGCCACTGAAAGCATGGCACCTCTTTCTGCATTGGGGCTGTAATCCAGACTTGCATTCCAGTGAAACAATCTGCGCTGGGGAAGGTGTTTGAAACAGATATTCCAATGTAAGGCACACAGTCGTTCCTTGATGTGAGGATTTATGCATGCACAACTTGGCATCAGTCATCTCTGACCTTTTCAGAGGACTGTTCCTTCTTTCTTGTCAGTACTGTAATATCTTCCAAATTCATTTGGCATTTCAGTGGGTTGATAGATGACCAACTGATGTCTATGTACAGTAGCAGAAGCTGTTTTACATTTGGGATGTAGTATTTTATTATCTGAGTTAGCCTACTTTTGCAACTTTCAAACTGGAATTCCCGTCTGGTCCTTGAAAATTATTAATACATGGTTTTGAGAGAGGAAGTAAGATTGATAGCTATTCTAATATTTGGTATATAAGGCTTTCATGATAAATTGTTTTCTTCTGATTTCTCTGTTCCAGATTACTTTCATAATCTTGAAAAGCAAAAACATTAATAAATCAAAGTGGGTTAGAGATCAGGCACGTGGTTTTATTTTAATAAGGGATAAAGCTGAAATCTTACTGAGTGTACATTGTTCACCACTTGTTCTCTGGGACGTATGAATCAGTCCCTTCATTACTGATTTTGGTGTTACTCTTGGTGCTTATGCTCATGTGCAAAGTTAATATGTTAGGAAAAAAGCCTTTTGTAGCAATGTGAAGTTTCAGCTTCAGAGTACATTTGCTTGATTGATTTATATCTGTCAGCAGGAAGGGGATTTTGAGAAAAGGCACAGTAAGCCTGCAAGCTAGAGAATGAGGTATGATTTTCATGGTTATGCCTTGTGCATAAGGGACATTTTTTCTCAAAGGATTCAGGGTAAGATGTGCTCTGGGGACTGTTTGCTATGTGTGTAGGGAGAAAGGCAGCAGGAAAACCCTTTCTCCTAGGCTCTTCTCAGTGCTCGTGGTTAGTCTTTGGGCTGGTGTGCCAAGAAGAGGCTCAGGTCAGAACCTGGTAGAGGGAGAGTCACGAATAAGGGAATTAAGCACTTTGAAACCCATCCCCTCATCCCCCTTGCTGCTGTATCTACACATAAGTTCTTTGGCTTCTTTTTATCAGAATAGCTGAAAGAGGCTGCTAAATGAAGAAACCAGCTTTCCTTTTGAACTTTTAACCTTCGTGAAAGCTTCAGTAATTGGCTTCTGCAGAGCATAGATTGTTTGAATCTGACATTTAAAAAAAAATACAGGAAGAATGAAATATCCATGTGCACTTCTGAAATTCCCAAATTGTCCGTGAAGATCTTGCTTCGATGTGCTTTAAAAGCTTCAGAAGTGCAGAGAGACTGGGGAGGGGTGAAGTGTCCCTGCTGCATCTCAGCCCGTGAGCAGTGCCAGGATGTGGTCGGGCTGAAATAAGAGTGCAGCAGTTGGTAGAAAAGCTTCACCTGAGGAAAAATGGTTGGTGTGTGTGGATGTAATTTCTTTGAGAGAGAGGAAGAAGGCTTGAGGAATGGGTCATGTCAAGGGAAATAAAGGACTTCCAGGAGAGAAAAGGAAAGAAACCAAAAAGACTGCCAAAGGTGAGAGAGATGAATTGTACTGCCTAGGCTAAAGGTGAGCATTATGCTCGGATTTTTCCTGTGAATGAAAGTCCTGTTTAATGATAAATAAATAAATAAGCAAAAGTTTCTATGCTTTTGTCCATGTTGAAGAGAACACAGTGAAACTCCTGACAGTTGCTGCTCTTTTCTAAGAGTTGATCGTGTGAAACTTTTATGTACTAAAAGCAAGGAAAGAACATTAGAGTAAGCAGGGATTAGACTTTAGTGGGTTTTAAAGCTGTCATCACCTTGTTGTACAAAAGCAAAAATAGTGACTTAAATACAAATGACTTTTGGCCTCTGACTTTTAATAGATGTGTTGTAAGTTAATAATAATAATAATAATAATAAAAAAAACACAAAACAACCTAACAGCAGATCCAGGTCAAATCATGCTTTAGCTGACATTTAATCTAAATTGAAAGCTATTTTCAAGCATATCATTCCTAGGTTTCTCATCTATATAAAAGCATAATACATTTTTGCAAACTTGGGAATGGAAATTTCGAGGGGTGCAGCCCAGCAGCGGAGACCTGCAGCCCTTCCTTCCCCACGTACGAGCTAATAGCCATGTGTACATCTCCACACGCATAGCTGTGCAACAGGAAAACGTGCTCAGCAAGGCTGTGTAGCTCTCAGCTGCTGTTAGAAACTGCATGGTTGAGTTTTCTTAACGGAAAGCAGCAATGCATATCGTGGTTAACTTGGCTGGGGGCATGCAAAACTACCTTGCCTTGTTCTTCCTTTTATGATTTTTTTTTTTCTTAAATAAGGTTGGCTAATGAAGCAGAATAAAGAGTGGTGAATTTATGAAAGGAACTCTTAAAAACAGGCAGCTCCTTAGTTTTACAACAGTGCTTCAGCTTGATTTGTTAGAATGCAAGAAGCCTTGAATGGTTTCCCCATAATCTTGCGTCCTGAGAAAACTGGGATCCTTTGTAGCTGTGAGATTTTTCATCTTGCTGTCATGTTATGTGTCTTCAAAGCAAGGGGCCAGTGTTTCCTGTCATGTGCCCGTCTCTTAACATCTGTATTTCCACTTGAGCAATTAAATGGCTAAAAGCAAAAGAGGGTGTCACCAGTAGCCATGCATTAATTCACTGTGTAAAACTGCAGAAATTATTTGGGGCCAGTAAGAGGTAACTGTCAGAGGACAGTGGTCTCTTCCTGTCATGTGTATGTGCTGAAAATAAGGCGGTTGCCAGGAATGGCTGAGCTGAAGAGCCACATGACAAGTTATTCTCAGTTGAGGACAGATTAAACTTTCAGAGCTCTAAAACCAAAGCATATGGTGTTTTGCAAAGTCCCCTGTGCTAAATGGTGAAAGCTTGAAGAGAAGGAAGAAGGCAGTAAGGAGCCTAGCGGTTGTTGCTCGCTGGGCTGTTTTGGAGTATTTGCATTTTGATTGGCTCTGCAGACATTTGTGTGTATGCCTCAGGGACTCTTAAGGTGACAAAAAAGAGCTTTTCATGTAAAGCAAAATGGTAATGAGACTTTGGGCTTGCTCCCTACAGCATGTTCTGTGTGCTTTCTGTCTTGTCTCAAATGAATATAGTGGTGGTGCTTTTATTTTGCCTGAAAAAAATAGTTTCCCTTGCTAGTTTGTTTTATATTAATCTACCTAGAAATGTATTTTTCATTTTGTGCTGGTAGTAAAACTTTTTAATTTGGCAGAGTGAGAATTCGAAGGCATTGGCCAATAAATATAGCCATAAAATGGTTTACCCTCTTTGTCCCAGCACAAAAGCTGGTATCCTTGTGAGCAGCCCAGTGCGAAGGGTAACTGCAGCATTGTGCTCTGAGATGCTGAGAAGCACAGATTGCATCTTCAGAGTCTGTCAGAAACATCCTTCACTTATACATCTTTTAAAAAATATTTATTATTACTTATTTTTATGACAGGTATCATATTCAAATTGAGTATAGTAGCAAGAAATAGGGATGTAAGCCAGTCTGTTCTCAGAACCTTGAGGGCTGTGGAGGTTAAAATGCAGAAAGAACCGAGCGAGTAGTCAGTCCAAACACACAAATAAATAAGGCAGCTGCCTGTTCTGGGTAATCTGTCAGTCTGATTTAGATACACACCCCTGTAGCCTCCAAATGCCTCACAATGTCTCTGAGGAAGTGTAGTGCCCCATTTTATAGTTGTGGGTTGGAGGCACAGAGGGCCAAAGGGCAAGTACGTGGCCACACACAAAGTCTTTGAATAAAAGACGATTAAACACAAGTGTTCTTGGTCCCAAGTTTAACATCCTACTCTTTGAAGCAGCCTTTCTGTTCATTTTTAACAGTGTAATTACCTACGTGTGGTAGGGAGTTCTTTTCCCCACAGCACTGATTAAAGAGAACAAACTTTGTAGATGTAAGATCTGTTTGCAATTTTTTTCTTTTTTTCCCAGTTTATTATTTTTCTCTGTTGTATCGTGCACTAGCTGCTAATGAATTGGCAAGATGTCATTCTCTCAGTGACACTAAGGTCGAATAACAATCTGTTTTTTGTGTCTCGGGGTTTATTTTGCAAATGCAAAAGTATGGTTTTCTCCCTTGTTTAAATGGGAGCGTTAGACTTTGTCCTGGACACTTAGGCGGCATATTGGCACTTTGGGTATACTGCTCCTTCAGAATTCCCTTCAGGTCAGACCTTCTGCCTTACGTGGTGTTTGTCGTCATTTCTTTCTAGTCCTAGTCAAAGCTGTTGGGACAGTGGGTGGTGAGACCAGCAAGGTAAGAGATGAACACTGAAATCCACCTAATTCTTTGCTGATGTTATACCTCAAGAAGAGAGCTTATGAAGATGTGGCTGGTAGGAACCTGCTCCAGAGTTTGGAGAGTAGCACATGTGAAAAGGGAACTTGAAAAACTTATTTTCCTTCATATTCCCATGTACACAGTCTGTTTAAGTTTTGCACGGCCAGATCGGGGGAGGCAACTGGGAACTGCATGCTGTGGAGAATATGTCTTGGAGCCCTACATACTGGGGTAATGTTCCAAGCAAAGTAGAAGGAAGTTGCATTAACTCACAGAAGAGTAAAATCCCATGTTGGGTATATCATACTCATACAATAGGGGGACTATGAAGAACTCATATGGTAGGAAGATATGAATGGGACTCAACTCCTGGTCTTCAGAGATGCGGAGTCCATCCACACAGCTGGAATTCTGGTAGGCCGTGGCCACACTTCTGTGGACACAGCATCAAGACTGCACAGCCACTAATGTGGAGCATCATTATGCTGTAGGGAAGCATGGATGGGGGGTGATGACTTGGAGCACTCTTCTAGTAGAGGTGAGCACTGCCACTTTTTGGAAATGCTTATGCTTTCAATGCAAATGTGAGTATCACATAATGTAGCATAAAATGAGAGTGGGCAGAGTTCTGTGTTTACTGTTGTCACCATGCTGCCAAACCCATAAAAGCCAAGTTTTGATCTTCAAAACAGAGCAAAAAGTATTGTACTGAAGGGAGAAATAGGAGCCCATTCTGTTTTTAAAGTGATTAATAACAATCACATTTATTACTTGAACATTAGAGATCTATTGATGTTACATTACTATTGCAAGCAGGTAAAAAAAAAAATTTGACAGGGATACTGTTTTGTGCTTTCTTATAGTGTTGGTATTTTCACACAAAGGGCTTTTCAGCCAGGTGTTAACCCTATTGGAAGTTCAAAATTGTCAACTTCAGTCAGAAACTATATTTGAAAACACTTCTAACTGTGTCAAATTGAATTAGACAGTTAAGTGAACAGTGATTTGCTACCCCTCAACCCCAAGTGCAGTGGCGAAATTTAATTTGGGAACACTGAAGTCTGAAAGCAAGAATGATAAAACAGTGGTTATGCTCACCGGGGAGTTGGTGAAGGGATGTTACTTCATTTGTGAAAATTATGAGCTCCAGCGATCAGCAGAGCACTATAAATGTACTTGGATTTTATCCAAATACTTTAATCTTTTAATGTCTATTACAATTATAAGGGAGCTCATTGAGTTAATGAAACATACTGTAATGAGCTTGTAACTGCATATTTTTACATCATTTTCTGCTACTGAATTGAATCTCAGCTATGCGCCATGAACTGTGCACAGGTGAAATAAATCTGTTTTTCAGGCTCAGGGAGTTTCCATGACAGTTTAAGATAAGCAGGTTCTTCCTGCTCTCTTCTTTGCCCCTACCCATTCTTTATGGTGGTCACGCTGATGCTCAGGTGGGTGAGTGTTGGATATGTCTTTGTTTTGTTGGGGTTAGTTTTTGAGCACTCCGTCTTTCTGAACCAGCCTGCTGGTCAAGTACCAAATGCCAGGTTGTGCCACAGGGCCATTGGAGATGTAAGAGCTGCTGGGGAACTGCGCCTCTAATGGCAGGAGCCTGAAGGTTTGGGAGTGAAAAGATTTCAGTTTCGCAGAGACCATAAGGATGATGGCTCAGGATGAGGCTATGTATTACAAAATTTTTAGCATAGAATGGTTGTGAGGATTCATTTTTTCTATCTAATAAGTTAGAGGTATACAGGTTATTATACAGCAAGGGCATCGTGTCCTTTTGGCTGTTGCTGCCAGGCTCTCCCTGTCCTGTAGCTGGCATTTGTAAGTTCTTAGCAGGTAAAATACTTGGTAATAGCTCTGGGGTGGAATTGAGAGTATTAAAATATTTGAGGCACTCTATTTGTTGTTAAGATAATACAGAACAGCATCACACAGCAAGTGGTGGTTCATTTTGAATGGATGTTTTGATAGAAGTCAATTGAGTTGCAGCAGCAATCAGTGACAACTGATGTTCTGGCTCCTGAGAAGGAAACTGCCATGAGTTATTTTGCAGAATAATGTGACTGGCACAGTTCAGTCCTCAGTGTGCAGACAGTGCTGGTCATGTCATCTCTATGCATGTATTGTGGGAAGGTTAAGCACTCAGTTCGTAGATTAGACAATTTGGAAGCAGTGAGTGTTTTGCTCGTTCTTGGCATAGCTGTGCATGTTCCCAGAGATGCTGGAGCAGGAGCTTCATCCAGAGCTTGGAGATGGAAACACAGCTGTGCCATCATCAGCTTTTGATGGTGAGCATTAGTCGAAGCCATCTGGGGAGTCTTAGAGAACCTTTGTAATTATAGTTACTTATGAGATGGAAGTCAGATACCTAGCAAAGCAGATCATATATCCTACAAATGTGGCTTTTTAATTGATGGCTTCTTACCTGAACAGTGAAGTAAATTGGCTAATATTTTTAATGAGTTAGGTTCAAGACGGTGATTCTGACCGTAAAATTATTGCCACTTTTTTTCAGATAGTTACACAGAGGACTGATTAACAGCTGCCTTTGGTTTAAATGCAGTGGCTGAATTGGTGCCTTTCCCCCCCAGTCCTCCCCCCCCCCCTTTTTTTTTTAATCATAAGCTGACATGTTAGCATAAATTAGATTCAGTGGGTTTTTAAGTTCATATGTGGGTTTTAATCTGGGAGTGAACACATCACGTTCTGCTGTCCCCATGAGAAAGGAGAGACAGTAATCTTCTCAACTGTTGTCCACTGCTTAAATAGCTTGAATCTCTAGAGCTCACGACTGAAATCAGTCAATGGATGACGTTTGCATCATTCCTTCCTCCTTCCCTGTGCCATGTGGGTTTTAGTGTGGAAAATAATGCACAGTAAAGCTATGGGGTGACCACAGACTATATTGAGTGCTTGAATGTGATGTATTGGACTGTAACACAAAAGCAATTTACAGTAGTTTTCCTGTCAGAAATAGTTTCATCTTGATCTTTAAGATCTT
Source organism: Anser anser (assembly GCF_964211835.1). Taxonomy (NCBI): domain Eukaryota; kingdom Metazoa; phylum Chordata; class Aves; order Anseriformes; family Anatidae; genus Anser; species Anser anser. The sequence continues at coordinate 96,422,755 of NC_139721.1, forward strand.
AGTTCAAGTTATAGAAGACTGGAATTATTTGAATGAGTGCTGTCGAATTGCTGGCTGGTAAGAGTTATAGAGATTGTTGTTCCGAAGTTAAAACTGACAGCCATTTTTATTATATTTAGAGAACATTGCTATGACATAGAAGGCAGCCTGCTAAAAGAGCTGCCTTTTTTGCTCATTGTACACACATCTGAGTGCAGAAAAGGCATAACATTTGAACACAGATGGGCAGGCTAGGACTTCAAGTGCTTGGGGTAATTACATCAGTGTACTGAATAGAATCGCAGAAAGGTTGAGGCTGGAAAGGGCTAATGGAAGTCATCTTGGCCAACCATCCTGCTCAAGCAGGGTCACTACTACTTGTGGTTTTGTAATGGACAGATGAGCAAGGGATAGTCCCCTGTTAAAACACTCGGATCTCCTGTTACCAAATGTCACGCTTAATGCAGTTCACCAAGATGCACACAGGGTTCATCACCTCTGGAAGTGTACTGGGTGAGCAGAGTGCTGGCACAGCTGTTACCTTGTAGTCACGTTACTTCTGAATGGTCTCTAGCTTCCCGACAAATCACAATCTGCATTCTGCTTCGATGAATGCGGAGGTTGCCCTGTAGTTGTTTTGGGATGACTGTGTTGACATTTCCTTCCTTAGCATCTCTGTATTCCTGTTTCCAAAGTGGGCTTGCTAATGTCCATTAAAATGCCAGAATAGTCTCAACAACAAATATCTGTTGGAGATGGTCTCTTAAATGCAGAATAGTTCAAGTTATTCCACAAGTTTTAGGTACAGACAAGGTCTCCAATATTAAGTATCTTTTTTTTTTTTGTGTCTGGGTGGCCATAACTTTACTTCCCATGTGCAGTTTCATTGTTTTGCTAAATGTCCTTCGGAGTGCAGGCACTGGAAAGTCTGTAAGTGTTAGAGGCAAGTTGTTCTTTGCAAATATGTGTGTTAATAGCAGAGAGCAAGGTGCCTTGCTAGACAGGGATAGAATTAGGAATTGTATAGTGGTGTTAAGTCAGGAATATATGGACTTTCTTTTCTTTTTGTTTGTGTGACTGTTAGCTGGTTTGATGCATTTATTTCAGTAAGTATGAAAGAAACAGCACTGGTAGGAACACCTGTGTAGACAGAACTGCTTTCTGCTGCAAGATTGAGAAATGTGTTTTTTCTTTTGCTTTTTGTCATCTTTGAAGTGCAGTGTCAGTGCCCTAAGCAGAAGGCTGGATTCTTAAACTTCTTACCTTATCAGACTCCTAATGATAAGTGGTATTTTGCTTGCTGTTTCTCTTATTTCTTGTGAGCATGATGATAAGCATTTGGCTCGGTTCACTTACTGTGGAGTATCAATGTGCATCTCTTTTCCACTCTACTTTTCTTTGCAGAATGATTTCTTTAGAAAATAATTTTTTGTTTCAGTCTTTGACATCCTGTCTGTGTACTGTCAGCTAACTTGGTTATTTCCTTTAGTATTCGTGCATTTGTCTTCTCTTCCTCCATTTGACTGCTAACTTCCTGACTATACCAGTAGTTCTTCCATATGTTATAAGCATCAATAAGGTTTAAAAAAAGCACACAAACTTTTTAATATGCTACTTCTTGATCTTGCTTCTAGCATGGTATAGAACTTCTCCCAATCTTGAACTTATCTTCTTGTATCTGCTGCTTTCTTTGGGATATAGCCAGTCATTGCTGCCTAGATCCAGTCTCTGCTGAAATGAAGCAATCAAGTGTCATCATCTTGACTGAAGATGCTCTTTTGTGTGCTCTTTCTAACCCTCTGATTTATCAAAATGCCAGGAAAATCCCAAGTACCATAGCCAGATCATGTTGGTGATAGAAAGGAAGACTGTGACCTTTTGTTCTTTCTTTACTCTTAGTTGAATCCAATTCAAAACTGATTTTCTGGGTCACAGAACTCTTGATGAACTTTCTCTCTTGAACCTCTTTGATATATTTTCAGCCAACCTGTAATAAACTTATTCTATTTCCAATTACATTGAACTCCTTTGGAGTGTTCTTAGGTGAAACATTGCGAAGTCCACAAAAAATTGTTCCTGTTCTTTGGAGTCATTATATTTACTTTGCTTTATTTTAGTTAATTTCATGGTACCAACTCCCTTTTTTCTTTTTCTCCATAGATTTTTATTGCTGAAACTTTTTTTTTTTCTTCCCACCTGTATGAGCAGCAGCACTGGGTGGAATTGAGATTTAATCTTTTCCCCCATTGCTTTTATTTCTCAGGTATGTGAGACTACATTGAGAGGTAGGAAAAGTAAATTTTATTCAGGTGGAATTCTAGATTTTTTTTCTGTTGTTGTTGCTTGCTTCAGTTTACAAACATCTGGAGTTAGAGCCCCCAATGACAAGAAACATCTCCAAACTAAGCAGCAAGCCCTGATAAAATGTGAAAAGTTTAGGTTAATTCTAACACTTTATGCAGGTTAGTATTTGGTTTTGTTTGCTTAATACCTGCTCCGATTTGACATGCTAGATAGGTTCTCAACACATTTGAAAAATCAAACTTATTGTGAAGCTAAATATAACTTCTTTGACTGTCATGTTGTAACTGTTTTTTCCCCTTGGAATAGTTTTTTGAATATTTGAGTGAGTGGTTTGGTACTTTCCTGATCTCTAGCTTGAAGAGTTTAGATATTAACATCTTCAGTAAATATACCATCCAGTCAGCTGAAGATACTATGAGTGTTAATTAAATTGCTAGAGTAGTTCATATTCCTTGAATAATCACAACCAAGTTTTTAGTTCTTCTCAATTTCCTAAATTATAGGTGTGTAACTCAGATTTCCTTAGTAGAAGGAGCATGGTATTCCCAGAAGCAGGGGAGTTCAAATTAAATAAGTACCCACATTTTTCTAGTACGTTCCAATATGTGCTCTAGAAGCAAAACCAGACAGCCAGCTTGCCTGTATTCCAAGTAGAATCACAGAATGGCTTGGGTTGGAAGGGACCATAAAGACCATTCAGTTCCAACTCCCCTAGCCATAGGCAGGGGTGCTGCCCACTAGACCAGGTTGCCCAAAGTCCGATCCAACCTGGCCTTGAACACCTCCAGGGATGGGGCATACACAGTTTCTCTGGGCAACCTGTGCCAGTGCCTCATCACCCTTCAGAGTAAAGAATTTTGCCCTAATATGTAGTCTAAATTTACACTTGTTTACAACCATTCTCCCGTCTCCCATAACTACACTCCCTGATGAAAAGTCTCTCCCCATCTTTCCTGTTGGCCTCCTTTAAGTACTGGAAAGTTGCTGAAAGGTCTCCCTGGAGCTTTTTCTTCCCTAGGTAGAGCAACCCCAACTCCCTCAGCCTGTCTTCATAGGAGAGGTACTCCAGCCCCTGATCATCTGTATGACCTGCCTCTGGATGTGCTCCAACATGCCAATGTCCTTACGTTGGGGGCCCCAGAGCTGAACCCAGTACACCAGGTGGGGTCTCACAAAAGTGGAGTAGAAGGGGAGAATCACCTCCCTCGACTGCTGGCCACACTTCTAATGCAGCCCAGGATACAGCTGGCTTTCTGGGCTGAATATAGCTCATAGCTCCTGTAGAGCTTTCTTTTCCATTTGTGGCACAGCATCTGGGGATTTTTTTTTTTGATGTGGGTCTGCTGGGCTTTTGTGACTTCTGTCTAGTTTGAGGTGGATAACGCTGAGCCTGTAACAAAGACAAGAAGCCAGCATGAAAGCTTCTTTATGTATATGAAGTGCACATCCAGCCCCCTGGCTTCTGTGCCTTGTTTTCATTCCTTGCAGAGATGGCAGAGCGTATTTACAGCTCCTTAGGCTCGGCTGCTCAGTCATGCAGGCTAACTCCAAAAATAACTCTCTTGGGGGTATTAATCTAGTGTTGGATTACCTTTCTAAAATGGTTAATCGGACGTGGTCCCTGGGGGACCTTTCAAAAGAGCTTGCCACTTGGTTCCTGTTGGCCGGGGCCGCCAGAGTGCAGCGGAGGAGGCTGACGAGGTCTGACAGGACACGGTTATGTAAGGGCCCGAGAGGAGTGCAAGCGCTGGGTTTCTTTGCAGTGGGTTCAGACATAGCTGGGCAGGTTTCAGCCATCAGCCGCCTTCGTGGAGCTGTCTCACGGCACGGAGGGAGCAGCGTGGGGGAACCTGCCTGCCAGCGGGGAGGGCAGGCTTCAGGTCATCCCTACAGATGCTGCCTTTCATCTGAGAGGAGAAACACATGCTTCGTTTTATTACATTCCCGAATGCATGTGGTGTTCCTCTAGTTGTTTTTAAATCATCCACTTCCTTACTTCTGCTGTTCATCAAGTGACCTGGCTCCATGTTTGAATGTCGCATTTCTTCTTTTCTGTAAAAGAAGAAATGAGCTGTTGTAGGCTGCTATTTTCACACACGACTAAAACTTCTAGTCACGTAACTCCTTGTAGCCTTCATTTTTTCTCATGTCTATAGAATAAGAATACAGTTTGTTTCTTTGGAGACGTACTCTGATAGCTGTAAGTATTAAAGCACTCAGATCCTTGTATGGGATGTGCCAGGGAAATGGCAAAACAAGTTTAAGACAAAGCATGTTCTTCTGAGAAAGCTAATTTCATACTCGAATAAAATCCTGGTCTCCACATGCAAGGCATAGATATATGGGGAAAGGTAAATAAGTTTTATTGACATGTGTACTGAATTAATCCTTCAGACTCAGGTAGGTAAATTGAGAGCTGGCATGTGTGTGCTGATGCATTTTTTGCATTAAATTTAACATACCTTGATTTCCAGCTTGAGTGTTTATTACTTTGACTTAGTAAACAACTGGAAGCACTGCAGAGTGTAGTTGAGATGTAGGAATATACTGTATATGGTAATAATAACTTGCAGAATTTGCACTTTAATGGACTAATCTGTCATAGTTCTGAAAAATATAGTTGTGTAAGAAGGCATGCTAAAGCAGTAGGGATCTTTTGGTTGTGGTGGTATTTTTTTTTCTCCTTCAAATTATAAAATAGTGTGCTGCTGAGTGTGGAAGTTGCTTAAACCTCTTCCAGGTTACAGCTGCATGCATGCACTAGGGCGAATGGTAGGTGCCCTCTTTTCCCTCAGACTTCTCCTCTACAGTTGTACACACACATGCATTGTATTGCCTTTGGGTTTTAACTTGAAGATGAATGTTGTAAAAATGAGCAAAGTTGTTACATGCCAATGCTTCTCAGATCCCACTAGGAGAGAGAAGGGAATTGTACTCGAGAAAAATACATAACTAACCCTTCAGTGATGTCCTTGTCCTTTTGCTGTTTGACTGCTGCTGGCATAACAAAAAGCAGTTGAACTTGGTTCTAGTTCTTCATTCATGTCATGTGAATTGATTCCAGTTTAGTAAAAAATTCTCACCAGGGACTGTGCCTTCCTTTTTGTATTGGGCAGTGCCTAACACAGTGTACCAGTGGAATAAATAGTAGGTAATTCATAAATTTCTGCACTGTAGGTTGCAGAATTTTCTTTGCAATCATAATTTTGTGATAACAAATGAACATCTATTTTGACTTCAAAAAAAAAGTGTTTCTGGCATTGACACATAGGTAGAACAAAACCACATTATCTTTCAGATTCTGTGTGGAAATCATAAGACTAATAGCTAGGAAAAAAGTCTGAGCACATGTGACTAGGACGTCCACCAAGAAACAGAAAGGAAAGAAGTTTGTAGTGACAATTCTATATATGCTTTTCAGCATTCAGAGTACACAGATGCTTCTGAGTTGGCCTTCTCCTAGTGGGAGAAGTTGAACTACATCCATTTGTATTGGTTAAAGATCTGTCACTTTGCTTTGTCTTTTGTAACTGTATAAGCATGCATATATTAATTATAATTATGTAGGAGATCTTTAGTGCTAGCCTGCATTAAAAACTAGACACACTGAAATTGCCTTCCGAACGTTGTGACAGAGTTCTCTTGCACCATGCTTTGGAATGCAAATGATCATTTTCCATAGCTGAATGTGATTAACTTACAGTCTGTTTTCTCGACTGTTGTTTCTTAAACCATTTGCCTCCTTTCTGCATGACTTGTTAAGATGGACCACAACTCACTAGAGGAAAATGAGGGCTAGTGTCCACATTTGTATGTGAGTGTGGAAGTTTTCTGCAAATTTATTACTGTGTGATGTTGTTTTGCTTTTACAGTCATGGCTAGTAGTTGTGAATCAAAGCATTTCTTTCAGCATTCACAGCGAGCTTTATGTTAGCTAACCCCCTAGGGGGGATGTCCAGTGTCTTTCCTGCCAGGGAACCCTGTGTTTTCCAGGGCATGCAGGGAGAGGTCTCTCAGGTACCAGGGCAGCCAGCTCTGCTTAAGCATTGCAGACAGTTTAACACCAAACCACCAGACTGAAACTACAGAGGACTCTTCTGCTGTGGAGGTGAGAAATGCCGTCATTGTAAGCATGTCAGCAAAAAGGCGCGAAGGTCTCAGTTTCATTTTACTGTTGAGGTGGATTAACAGCTCACTGCTGCCAACAGGTCTTGCTTCTTCCCTGCCAAGTTGGGCCATCTCTGGGAAGCTGTTTGACTGGAAAACATAGCAAAAAGCAGACAAACAAAATTATTATTATTATTATTATTATTATTATTTTGCTAGTTAGGATGAATTGAGTCAGCGTGCTACACAGCCAGGGGAGCACTCACAAAAGATGCAAACAGTGGGAGCAATGGATGTTAGGGGAGAGGTGATGGGGGCTTTGTATTATTTGGGCTCTAATGGGGAAGCTGCAGTCAGCAGTGAATACCTGACCATTCTTAATCACCAGCAAGCCAGTCACTTGCTTTAATTGTGTTTAATCCTGGTCCCTTTAATACCTAGCAGGAGCTTCTGTGCATGTACCAATGCAGACAATGTCACTGCATTTCTTAATCAGGTTGTTCTGCCTTTCAAGGCATTTCCTGAAATACAGTCTTATTTAGAGACCATCCATTGTCTTATTTATTGCCTTGCACTTTGCTTTGTGATGATGTGTGATGTTGTCAGCATCAGAACTGCCATTGTTGGAAATAAATTGCTGCAGCGTTGAAGTTCATAATTTTTTTTTGTATGTATTGAGAGCTCCACATAGAACGTAGCAGGGCTGGAGGTTGAGGAGGGCTGGGCCTTTTCAGACTAGACCAGAAGACACGTGTTGGGGGTTAGATAGAGCCATATGCATAAAGGCTGGGCCAGCTTGTAAGCAGTAGAAGATGAAAGTACGAAATTTCTAGATGAAAGCATGGTTGCATGGTTTTGCTCAGGCTGCAGAGTTCATGTTTCTGCTGTAGCTGGAGAAGAGTCCATGGTTAGTCTGGGTTAAGATGAAGCAGCAGTGGAAGGTGGTTAGAGACTTTTTTTTGTTTCATTTCCTGTACTTGTTTGTGGCTTTTGGATGTCTGTTTGGTGTGTTCTGTCAACTCATCCCTTGCCTTAGCTCTTCCAAAGGGTGTACATACGAGAACGTGTCCATGCTTTCACCACTTCCTTTTCTTTTCATCTAAGAAGAAGGGGGCTGCACCTCTGGGGATTTCTGCAGTTTCTTTCTAGAGCCCTATGTGGTAGTGCTCTGTTAGGTCTCGGCAGAAGGCGTGGGAAATGCCACAGTCTAAATGGAGGGCTTGGCAAAGCAAGTGAGCATGTTGCTGTCTGCACAAGGTGCTGTGCCTGACAATTGCAGAGCTTTGCTAATTCAGTGGTGGTCCTGCTGCTGAGCTGGGAGAGGGGTGAGGAAGGTTTGCTTGCAAGCTCAGAGATGCACTGCACCTCTCTGCAAAATATATGTTGTTGTTGCAAGGTTACAAACTTCAGTGAGCCAAAAAGAGACAGAACTTAAATTCTACAAAGCCTGAGGATTTGCCTGTTCCACTTTCCTTTTCTTCTCCAAAATTCACAGCCTGTGCTATTTGACATGTGATCCTGTTGACATTCATGTTCTTGCAGAACTGTGAATGTTTTATGTAGCTGTCTGGTATCGTTATTGATGTATACTGTATCCTTGTGTATTCTTGTCTGATATTTGCCATAGAGGTATTTATATATGGTATCTTTGACTTAGTTAGGTGAGGATGTGTGTGTATATGTATATGTGGAAGCTGCTGTGTTCTGCCTTCTTCCTGACATCCTGGTTGCTATAGTGCAGTGATCTATTTGTGAACACTCAGAAGATCACTGCTATAGTTAAAAGAAACAGTGTTTCCTGGCCATAACTTCCTGGGCAATCTCTTCCTCTGGAGCGCGAGCTGTAACCGATGCCATCACGTTCCCTGGGACTCAAGGAGTGACACCGTAATAGGAGCTTCCTCTAGTTTGTCGCTTTACCCCAAGAGCATATTTAATAATATTTAAAAATAGTTTGTCTATTTAAATCTAATGCATGCCTATTATTCACCGTACATTTCAGTGCTTCGGCCATCTTTCAAACAGGCTGTCTGGCTGTGCAGTGTCGTGGCATTGTGTCCTCTGTTTGCTTTTGTAATATGTGTGATTCTTGTGCTCTTGCACATCCACATACACAGATGTTTTCATGCACCTGCCCAGCCAGGCAAAATGTAGGAAATGAAGCAGCAGTGGTAGAGTTCTGTCTGAACTGCTGTCTTTTTTTTTTTTCCCTTTTCCCTGCAGGTGTGAATGAGAGAGGCTCTCTGCAGTATTTAGTGTCCAGTTGTACTGGCTCCGAAGAACAGCAGCGTCGCAATGCCCCCTCCTGCTGATATAGTGAAGGTGGCGATCGAATGGCCTGGTGCCTTCCCCAAGTTGATGGAAATCGATCAAGTAAGTGCTTGTGCATGTGTGCTCCTATGTACATCTATAGAGGGAGATGGGACATGTACATATGTGTGTGTGTATATATATACACGTGTATTTCTGTGTGTCTGTCTCTGCATTATGTTTGTTTATATGTGCACTTTTCTGTAAGTATGCAGTATATATGCATATACATATATACATATGCAGTATAAGGTGTTTTTACAAGGGGTGTAACCCTTTTCCTGTGTTACTGCTTAATATTTTTGATGTGTTCTGCCACGTTTTTAGATTTTCTCTTTCTTTTTAAACAGCTGCTTAAATGAGACATTTACTGCTTGTGTGACCCACTTAACACTTTTGTGCCTTAGTTTGTTCAACTGTAAAATTGTGGTAATGTTGTTATCTATTGACAGAAAGTCTTCTCAAATTTTTACAGTCAGTGCTTTGCATTTGTAGTATGATCATGCTGAATGGCTGCAGCAAGTGCAGATTTTGGAACTTGAGAAGTAGCATGTTTTGAGCAGGGGAGTCTTTGCTGTTCCTTGTGGGTTTCTCATGGGTTGCCCTGTTTCCCTGGTCATTTCTAGTGCAGTGGCCACAAGGACGAGACTGATTTGAGGCAGTGTACAGAAATTAATAAATTAAAATTTACAAATTAAACTTTCATGTAGGTAATTTGGAGGGGGGCACAGGAGGAAGAGATCAAGTTATACAAGTGCTGCATTTTATGTTCTGGACTTCTCTGAGATTGTTTTTTTGTGACACATGCATTAATATTAAAAAGCAACCTCTTTAAAATTTAGCTACTTACCCATAATGTACTGAAATCTTACAGAATGCTACCTGTTTAGAATAATTATTTCTGTAAATAGTATTCAGAGTGAAGGAAAGCTTGCAAGTACTTAATAGTGTGTTTAGACCCTAATGTATCCAGGGACCAAGAACATTATGAAGCTCTATTGAAGAGGAGAAAATCTGAATTCATGCTGAAAATGTTTTACTGAAATAGGATCCTACTTTCTTCACGCAGTGCAGTTTCACTTCTAGTTAACCCCACTGTGGTGTGTGCCCTGTATTTAGCACTTTGTGGCTTGTTTTCCAGAGCCACTGTGCTTTTCCGTTTTCATTTGCTAAAATTTTTTAGTAAGCATATCTGTGCAGATACAAATCTCTTGCCTTCTGGAGTGAAGAATGTTTTACTTTTTTTTTTCCTCTTATATAACAAATGGCAGACACTGTGCACACTGTGTTCAGAGAAAGATGCATGTTAGTCATGATGAACAACAGCTCATTGCTACCAAGTACGGTGGGGATGAAAAGGATCAAATAGTTTTCAGTCTCCTTCCAAGCAGCAGCAAAATAATACCAAAATGATTGTTTTTAATTTACAAAAGGCCTTAAAGTGACTCTCCAGCCGAAACATATGCGTTATCTAAAATGCAAGCTTATTGTCCTGGAACTTCGGTTTTACCTTTATTATATAAGATTTAGAGAGGACAAGGAAAATGAGTGCTGATTTGTGTGGGGTGCCCCTCTTCCTAGCAAGCCTGTGAGGGCCAGCCAGGTTGTTGGCCAGTTTCCTCATGCCATTTTGTGGGAAGAGAGAAGAGGGAAATTGAGGCTGAAGGGGAGAAGGCTAACAGCAACTTAACTCCTCATTTTGGGGGAAAAGGAGGAATGAGGGTTAAGGAAGGAGCTCGCCCCTTGCCTTTCTGACGTGGAAAATATGGGTAGGATGACGAGATGAAGATGGGAGAGATGCAACCCTTCTTCATATGCATACACACATCTGCATGTTCGCTGTTGTTGGGAATGGGAGAAACGTGGGCATGAGCCTTAAAAACCTGTGGGGTACTGCATACTTCTAAACACACAGCTCTGCTTTTGGTTAACTTGATGCTAACTTTTTCCTGATCTGTTTCCCTTAAAACATATATTTAGTTGAAGAGTTCTAGTGGAGAAGATGATTTGTACCTCAGATAGCTTGCTCCCTGAGATGATAAAGGGCAGGAAGGAAAAGGAAGGCAGAAAAGTGAATTGTACATTGGCCGAGGCACTGCAGCCAAAGAGTACAGTGCTTGCCTCCTAGGTGGGATCTGCCCATTCAAGCACCCTACGATACACATTCTGAAACCACCAAACACTTGATCTGCTCTACCATTTTCCTCCCTTTCTTATCTCTTACCAGCAAGGAAATTGGTGTTTAAAAGAACAGCACTGTATTATTAAAGACAAACTACAAAAACAAAGCAAAAAAATCACCTCACTCTAGCATAATGCAAGCTCTTTGTCTTTCAGTGTACTGAAACTATGCCAAATATTGAAATAAAAATACCATGGAAAACACTACAAAAATATGTATCTTTAGGTTGCTTTTTGTATATGCATGGGAGCATTTATTTATACTCAGTTGCACAGTATTCCCAGTTCACCTTCTGTGTATGTGCATATTTTGCTTAGCAATGAAGAGAGTAAGATAGTTTCAAAATAGTTATTGTGAAACCACAGTAATCGACGTTGGTGTATTGGAAGGTGTTAGGCCTGAGAAGAGCTCATGAGTACTTCTTTTTCCAGCAAATGTTAGTGAACTTCGAATATCTCCCCTTCAAGTGCATGACTTCTGACAATCCGAACGCTGACGTACAGACCTTTTCTAGTTGATGCTTTGCACTATGTTTCTGTATAATAATTGACTTGGACTCATCAATGATGGTTTTAATGTTAAGCAGACAAAATTTGTCTCACTAAGTTAGGGAGGCTCTTTGCCTGCACTAGCAATATATAATAAAGTGCTTTGCTGAACCAGCCTCAGTGCCTAACCTTTCTTTTCATTCATCCAGGAGAGGCACAAGATGGATATTTGGGGATGATAACTATTTTAGCCTACCTATTCAAATCCATTTGTGTTTTGTGTGTTAATGTTCCGTACTAAAACCAGGGTTTCTTTAAACTCTGGGATGAACTTCCTGACCATTGGAGGTAAACACTGGTGCTACACAAAAGAACAGTTTGTAATTAAACTTGGCCGTGCAGTCTTTTCCTCCAGATTTAATTTTAGCAGATGTGAATCTTTACTTTTGCGCAAAGAAAGAAAGCAAAACAACCCCAAACAGTTGTATGATGCTGTTCAAAGTATGATCTGGTCTAGTGGGCAATATTTACAGGAGCAATGTCAAATTAAAATTTATTGTTAAAACAGTGCGATGCATTATGTGGTGAGGGGAACCAGGGGCTGCTTTACATTAACGCTTTCTCTAAGGTTTAGACTTAGTCAGCAAGTTTCTAAGAGTGTGTTTCAAGTTATTGTTGTCTCTTTTCTTCTGCCAGTGTATGTTATAAATGCCATTTTAATTGTTTCTTTTCTTCAGAGGAGTTATTGCACTTCACTGCATATTAAAAGGAAACCAAAGAGATTTTTTAAAGGGACTTTTCAAGTTGTTTTGGGTTTCAGACCTTAAATCTGGACCCTTAGGGAGTGTTAATTGATTTAGCTCAGTGTTTCTCAAACTGCAAGGAGAGATGCAGTTCAAAAGGGGTTGTGAAATGCTTAATTAGAGAAAAGAAAGTGGCACATCGTTTCTACCATGTGTGTTGACTAAGAATAGCTGTAGTTCCTGCAAGTGCTGTCACTAGTAATAGCAGTATACCAATACGATCCTAGCAGCATGAATCTAAATGTATGCAGTATTAGTGAGCACCAGAATTGTTCAGGTGCTGAAGAAGGAAGAGACTTTGACTTCTGCTTATACAAGAGGCTGTGCTGTGAAGTGTTACTCCCAATCCTTAGTGCTGGCTGCAGACTTCAACTCTCTTAAAATCAAGTGGTTAGTGCCAAGGGCATGAAGGAGCGAGAGGGGCGCTTACTTCCTTCCCATAGACCTGTAAAACTATATGAAATCTTACTCCAAAATTGGGAAATTGATCCGAAAGTGGATGAGCCAAAAGGTGGCTGACGTTTCAAAAATACCCACTTGTCTAACTTAAGCCAGTTAGCTAAAGCTAGGGCTTATTTAAAACCAGCTTCCAGGTTTTAAACAAAGACCAAAAATCATTTAATGAGTTATATTACTGTCAGTATTTCAGCTTCACAAAACAGTAGATGAAACTGATTATAAACCAGATAGTAACCAGCATATAATCATAGTGAAAGTATTTAACATTTTTTATTATCCTTTTAGTTTTATTATCATCAGGGATTATTAATAGAACTGGTAAAGGAATTCATATCCACTAAATTAATGTACCATTTTCTTTGTTGGAATAATGAAAGGTCTCAATTTTATTTCTATTTCTGGATTAAAAAAAAAAGTTCTTCAGCAACAAGAATAATATTAGAAGGAATAATGCAGATTTTTTAATACATTGATTATAATTCAGTGCGCTAAGACATGTATACAGAAACAGTACTTTGTTAACATAATGAATCAATCATTGTTAATTGCAATGGATGGTGAAAAATAATGTTTCTTTGAAATAGTGTCCCTCCTTAAGGTCTTGCAGAAATAGTGTCCCAGTGTTCCTGACCCATGGCACAGACAGTGCTAAAGAAGAGCCTCTTTAGAAACAAGATGAAAATTAATGGCGTTCCACCTGTTTTACTCTGGGTCTGATTTTGTTAGCACCATATTGCTAGCCAGAACCTCATGATCGGAGCCTGAATTTTGGTACCCTCAGCCGATGGCCTTCTTAAGGTGAAGGCTGAACGTAACTGTAAAGTCGTTGCATCTGTGCAGAGGCATATGCATTAAGACACAGGGATGCTTGTAACAATTTTTAATTTTTTTTATTTTAAAAACAGCAGTTGTCTCATCTCTTAAAATTTAATTCTGCTGTATTTAAAGGAAACATTCTGTATAATCATGAGATTCCTGGAGTTACACACCACTTGAATTAATTACAAGATAACTTCATTCACATTCCGGCCCACTGGAGTATCCAGGAACACTTTATAATTCAGTTTCATAATTCTCCTTCCAGGACTCCAAGATTGTACTACAAAAGAGAGCACTATTAAAAACAAACAAACAAACAAAAAAACACTACAGTAAAAATTTTAGTGTCTTCATGTGGAGACCCTTCTACACTGGTAGGTCAGCAATGTGTCAGTCATGAGCTGTGGGTTTGGGGGGGGGGTTAAATTTGGTTTTCAAAGGTATCCATGCCTAATAAAGTGGTTATATGAAAAGCCACATCTTAAAGCCCTGCTTTGTAACTCTTCAAGTCTTCTGAATTGTATTTTAAATATGTGGTGCAAGTATGTTGTAAATGTACTGTAATCCACTGAACTATGGGTCCTTAGGTGTTTTATTACCTTTCAGTACTCTTTTGACTGAGATTTTTGGTGTCCCTATTTGCAAACTACTTAAGGAAGCAAGGGATACTACAGCTTGTTAGGATGACAGGATGTGGCGTAAGAATTTGTAAAATTCTGTTTTGCTTGTTTTAATAGTGTGTTTCACACCAGAGCACTGCTTCTTTGTTTTACAGTTGGTTTATCTTAAATATATGATCTGCAGGGCAATGCTTAGATCTAGTGAAATACAGATTTAAGTGTTAAGATGTCCTTGGGGGAGGGAAGGGAGAAACAGAGGAAACTGCAGCTGAGGGTGTAGAGGAAGAAGAAACCAATGCCTACTTTTCTCCAGTCTTGTGTGTTCTGCAGAACCCCTACTGCTAAATTTATACCAGTTTTTCTGCTGGCACATTAAAATGGCCACCTTAAGGGGCTGTACGCTAAGCCAGTAAAAGCTCTCCCATCAGCAAGCAGAACCCACTGTGGGTTTTGTGTGTCCCCTCTGGGGTGTGAATGTTTCCTGCCTTGGGTTGTGTTGCTGTGCTGACAAAACCTTGTAGTGCTAACCTGGTCTTGGCTGGCTTTTGTGGTCTTGGCTGCTGCGGTGCCCCCATGCTTCAAGTGTCCACTCCCTCAGTGCTCCCCCAAGTGATGGAAATCCTGTTTCCCATCTTGTACAGCTGCCCAGTGCCTAACAAATGAGTCAAGTCTCATTGATGCTCCACTGTAGTCAATGGAGAATTGATTCCAAAAGTAGTTCAGAGCAGGGAAGGCAGGCTGGACTGGCTGAAGTCCAAAGCTGTCCAGGACCTTCCCCTTGCAGGCCTCGTCTCTTGCACAGTGAGAAATCAGCAATGAAACTGAGTCAAGGAGCCAGGTTTCCTGGCGTTTGGTGTGCTGGCCACTGGACAGTCCTGCTGCTGTTTCTGTAGCCCCTGCCATATGATAGTTAACAGGTGAAGCCTCTATTGATCATGAGAAGAGGTGGTTTTCTGTTTTGTAATAGCCATAAAAATGACTTTTGCACTAAAAGATTTGTTAGCAGAATGGTAGCATTAATAACAGACAGAACGGTACATTTACTGGCTTGAGATTCTGCTTTTTGACAGATGTACAGACCAGCAACAGAACTTTGTTTCACACTGGGTGTTTTCTGCTAACAGATGTGCTGCATCTGCTGTTTTTCTGTGATCTGCTTAACAACAGCAAGGGTTTTTCTCTTTACTTCTCTAATTAAAAGGTTTCAGGCAAGGAAAGTGATATCCCAATCGTTATCCAAAACAAAGCTGTGAATCTCTGCTGGCTACTTGAAAAGGAAATGTATTCAGCCTTGGTCTAAAGGAAACTAGTATCTGCAATTCCCCGATATAGCACCATCAGAGCATATCTGAACTGCGCATACAACACAGGATTCCACCCAGATTTAGGCTTCTGTGCTCTTTACAGTTCACACATGTAAATACTTTGTGTGATTTAGAAGTGCTTTAAGTCCAGGTCAATGTACTGCTGACCTAGGCAGCAATGAGTGGTCTGAGCATTTTTTTTTTTTTGCTTGTTCCACAGTTTCCCGAAATCAAAGCAGTGACCTGGGTTCATCCAGCATGCTCATGTTTAGTGCTACCTGTTGAGCGGTTGCCTCTATGGGAAACTCAAGGCATAGGCATGAAAGGATGAAGCTGATGGGGAAATAGTGGGAAATCTGTTTGTGCTCTCCAAGCTGCCTCAGAAGAGGTACAAAATACTGCACAGGCAGCAGCATCCTGCACAGTGCAGGGGTGGTACCAAAGTAGACCAAGTTGGGGATTGTGCGCTCCTTAGTGTGTAGCCTGGGGAGGTGTCCTGAGGAATATGCAGGTGGCGCAGACGTGGTGACTAGGTAGTGCTGCATGGTAGATGTCATTAGGACAAGACTTGGCCAGCATCTCAGACACTTGTACTAACCAGCCAATGCAGGTAAAGCTTTACTGGGTGTGCAAATTTATGTCAATTCTAGCACTGCCTATGCTTAGTGTTCTCCATGTGCACACAGATCCACAGGTCATGAGGCCGTAATTCCTTGTTATTGTTTCCCACTGGATTTCAGCTATCAATTTAATAACTACACTAGGAAGATACTTTTATACTAACTGATGTGTTCAATGCAGATGTTTGTGATATGTTAGCTGAAAGGGGTTATCTCCTATAGGGACCATAAGATTTACTTTGATCTGTGTTATTTCATGCATTAAAGCTACAGCTTGATCTTCTTAAAGCTTTAAGATCATCTCAGCATGTGTAAAAGCACGCTTCAATTTTCCTGGTGTAGGAGAGGATACAGAGACAAAAAATATCCAAAACAATTAAAAGACACTAGTACAAAATAATCATTTTGATGAAGGGAATACTTTGAGATTGTTTTGGATTATCTGATGGTAGGAAATTCTTTGAAGCATGTTAAGTAATAAGGTGAATTTCTTTTTAAATGTAAATGCAGCAAAAATGTATATTTCCGTAAAAATAGTTGTGTGAAGATTGAAATAATCAAAACAATATTCTTTTTCCTTGACATCAGGCAAATATTTACATCTGGGCCAAAAACCAAACATATCTTTGAATGGCCTGCAGAGTAGATTTACTCTGCAGAAAGCAAAGGTAGATGTTTACCTCATCTTTCATGTTTCAAAAAACCATATATCTATAAAATTGACCCCTAATGAGGAGCCCATCACTCACCTTTCTGCCCCTTGCAGAGCAAATAAGGTTGTTGGTGTGGAGGCCCCAGGGCAGATGTGCAGAGCCTCCCTGGGAGGCTGTGGCAGCCCTTGCCTGCTTTCAGCAGTGCCCTGCTCACAGCTGTGAGTGCCTGTGCTGGTGACAATTTGCTTTGCGGGAAAGGGTGAAGTTTTGTCTGGAGAGTTACTTGCAGGGGGAGCAGAGCCCAAAGGATTATGAGGAGCAGTAGCTTATTAGGATTGCAAATGTAAATTATTTTACATTTGTTAATTTGTAAAGCTCACTCTAGTGCTATTGAATTACTGATTGCAAACTTTGTGTCCCAGAAGACTTCCACTTTTTCATCATTCTGTTGCTGTTAACTGACTTGTGCTTAGTCACTTCAGTACTGTGGCAAGAGTGACACGTGGTGGTTTTACCCAGCTCGGCAGCTGAGCTCCACCACAGCCCCTCTCTCACTCCCCCTCCTCAAAGGGGAAAGGGGACAAAATACCATGAAAAGGGCTCAAGGGTTGAGATAAGGATGGGGAGATAACTCAACAATTATTGTGATGGGCAAAACAGAGTAGGGAGATTAGAGAAATGTATTACCTATTACTAACAAGCTAGAGGAGTTAGAAACAGAGAAATCAAACTAAAAACACCTTCCCCCCATCCACCCTCTTCCACTTCCTCCCCCTAAGCAGCACAGGGGAATGAGGACTGGGGGCTATGGTCAGCCTGTAGCACTTTGTCCCTGCTGCTCCCTCACGGTCACTCTCTGCCCCTGCTCCCCGTGGGGTCCCTCCCATGGGATGCTGTCCTTCCCGAACTGATCCTGCGGGGGCTGCCCACAGGCAGCAGCTCTTCAAGAACTGCTCCCACATGGCTCTGTACCACAGGGTCCATCCCCCAGGAGCAAACTGCTCCAGCACGGGTCCCCCATGGGCGGCAGCTCCCCCCAGACCCCCTGCTCCTGCGTGGGCTCCTCTCCACGGGCTGCAGCTCTGGCCCGGGGCCTGCTCCTGCGGGGGCTCTCCATGGGCTGCAGCCTCCTCCAGGCCACATACTCCTGCTCCACCGGGGGCTCCTCCACGGTCTGCAGGGGAACTGCTGCTGTGTGCCTGGAGCACTTTCTGCCCTCTTGCTGCACTGACCTTGGGGGCTGCAGGGCTGGTGCTCGCTCCTTTCTCATAGCTGATGTTGCACAGCATTTTCCCCCTCCCCCCAGTTTCTTAAATCTGCTCTCACAGAGGTGCAAACAACATCCCTCACTGGCTCAGCTCTGGCCAGCAGTGGGTCCCTTTGGAGCCAGCTGAAACTGGCCCTTATCTAATATGGGGCAGCTGATGGGCTTTTCTCACAGAAGACAGCCCTGCAGCCCCCCTGCTACAAGAACCTTGCTATGTAAACCCAATACAGCACAGGAAGACAAAGCAGTACCCTGAAAGGCTGCCTGTGTTAATAATTTTTATTATTTAAGATCCTTGCTTTCATTTTTTAACAATCCCTTATAGGTTCTTGTTGATTTGTTTGAAATGAAATACTTGGAAGAAAAATGAACAAAAACCAATGTCAAATAATAATACAAAGATGACATAGCATAGGAAAAGGGGGAGGGAAATGGGTGGCATTGAGAAAGGATGTGGAAGCTGATGGGGTAGAGGATTTAGAAGTACTGGTATCCTGATTTCGACAGTAATTGTATTCAACCTGTGGATTATTGCAGGTCTAGGTTGCTACAGTTCCTTTTCATCCTGGTTTCCTGTAGTGGGTGGGGAGGAGAGGCAATTATTATTGTCCTTTGTTGTTTTAAATCTGTTAGCTGATACCAATTTATTTTGTGAAGGGAATGAATATCCCAGGTACAAATTCAGTTGAAATAAGCCTATATGGCAGAGGGGTGCATGTGAGTATCCTGAGGAGCGAAGGGGAGGCAGCAAGCAGAGCTGCACGCTCCATTTGGGGTAGCTCACCTGCAAGCTGGCTCGTGCCCATTGGACACCAACTGGGCCTTATCCAGAGCTGGGCAGCCCAGTGCACCTCCATCAGTGGGATTTCTTTTCTTTTTCTTTTTTTTTTTTTTTTTAAGTTGTGGGGAGGAAAACCTTCTTTCTCTTGTGTGATCTGCCTCATCTGGTCCCAGCTGCACACACAAAGGCGAGAAGATGCTATGGAGAAGGTGCATGCTGGCTGCTGCAGAGGAGAATAGTTTCGTGCTTCTTGCCTTTTCTCTTGTGTACTGGCATTTGCTTTTCATTTAGGCACATAGCAAGTCAGATGAGGATATAGATCCAGATGAAAGCTTCTTTTCCTTTGCTTTTTCCTATGTCAATTTTTAGTTTGATCATGTTCCCTTGTGTGACTCATCTGTGTGGTCACATGAGAACAGTAATAGCAGTGAAAGAGGAAGGGTGGAAAGTAAGGACCCAAAGGGTATGGCAAGAGGGGACAGGATTCTTTCAGCAGTTGCTTTCATTTATCGTCCATTAAAATGCTCATTTTACATTTTAACCTGTGTATAAAAAGATTTAGTTGACTGGACTGTTGAAATAACACATCCTTACCTGAATCTGATGTGAGCAGGGATTTTTCATCCCTTGTTTTCTGTCTGTGCTGTGATGCAGTTTAGAAAACAAATCCAAAAGGAAAAATAATTCTCCCTCCCCATAATACACCCTGCTACTGAGCTGACTTTTAGCCTTATCAATTTTCCATAAACACTAAAGGGAGTCTGCTGCTTTTGGCAACAGTGTTGGCTTCTGGGTTGTTTATAGGTTGTTGTGCAGTTTTCTTTTTTTAAGAATTCAATGAACTGTGATTGTTGAAAGTAAAGAGGAGGCTCCTTGGGTCATTTGGGGAGTTCTCACAAAGCAACAGATGTATGTGATAGATTGTGTGGTCACCAAGTCTTGGAAGACCCTGTAGTCATCCAAAAGTGAAATTTGGTCTGTTTCTTTTTTTTTTTGGCCATCTAACTTCATTTATACTTTGGGTTAAAAACATGCATTTTTCTTTCACCCAGCAATTTCCTAAAAGCGCTTGTGTGTGCACCCTATGTTTAGAGCAACATTCAGGGTATTGCACCATCACCAGACTAGACTGCTCCTTCTGCTTTGGGACCCAAAGCAACAGGGCTGTTTTCAGTCAGTCCAAATGTTTGTGCCTGCAGATGCAGAGAATAAAGCAGAACTGATACATCTGGGATTGTAACACCTTCCAGTTTGTTTTATCAGAGGGGATAAAAGCCTGTATATGCATACTTAGAGAGGGTTACTGTCATCACATGTATGGTATCTGAAAAGGACAAAAAAAAAAAAAAGGTTTAAAAATGTTGAATGTCATCTTGCTTCAGATGTCATTGCTGATATCTGAATTTTCTGTTTCTGCTGGGTAGTGAGATGCAGTACACACAAAAGACACTGATTTCTCAGTGGAGAAGCTGAGTTGATGCTGTATAGGTTAACGATGACAAAAAGGACTGATAATATCATGGAGAATATGTATAGAATAGCTGTCTTTATAGATTATCAGCCCAGAACACCAGAAAACTTTTGGGTCCTTCCAAGCTTAATATTGAAAAGAAAAATAAATACTATTAATTTGTTTTCTTATGTGGAATCTGTGGTTTTGGGATTATTTTCAGACCTCAGGCTGTTCTAATTCAGTGATTTTTATTTTTTTCTTCTCTCCTTAACTAGAAAAAACCACTGTCCTCAATAATAAAAGAAGTCTGCGATGGGTAAGTTCTGTCATACACAACATACTAGATACTAAACCTTTTTGATTTAAGCCAACCAGGAGGTTATGAGTATTCTGAAGAAAGTTTAGATATCCTTTATGACAAGTCATTAGATTTTTCAACCTTGCAGTTGTTTTATCTTTAGATTTTTGGATTTGCAATGTATCATGGATTAACTACTTGCAAAATAAGGTTTCAAACAAAGCTCCTCCATCATATGTGAGTGGTTCAATTAGCCAGTTTGTTGCCATTCTGCACAGAGATGCATTTTTATCCCTCTCACTTTACACTTGTGGTCCCTGTAGAGGACCACAGTTAAGGAAGTGCTGCACTGGTTGTGGCTTGGATTTATAAACACTACCTACTGGATGCTGTAGGCTGGTCCAGTTGATGTGAATGCTCACATGAAACTAAAACGTGGCACTCAAGTCCTGCAGCATGAATTAATAACTGGCTAAGGGAAATGTCTTGCTTTAGATTTGGTATGCAAATATTTGAAAAAATGCTGTTTCCAGCAAGTGCTGCCATAGAGGAAAAGCTAGTTTACATTTGTCAAATTGATGCTGAATTAGCGAGGTGATATTTTGAGTAATGTAATATATCAATTTACTACCATATGCATTGGGCATTAGCATAAAATCGTGGTACTGTATATGTTTTTAGTAGTGTAGTGATCTTGCTAACTGCAAGCGAAGAATTATACTTCCTATTTTTTTATGGATCTGGAATGAATTATCAAATCATTATCAACTTATTTTTGGAGCACTGAAGTGTCAGTGCAGTGACAATGTAGAGCTTTGCTTCAGTTATGTAAAGGGAAAATACTAACTTGTGTATTTGGACTGAGGTTTTCCCCATGTAAGCATGCTTTTTTTTTTTTTTTTAAATTTTGGAGCACATAATTGAAGACTGAGTAAGTATGAGAAATACATGGGAGAGACAGGCACTTGTTTCATCATGGTAAAGTTGTGTAAATGTTTTTTATTTTTAAGGTTTAATTTTGTGATTTACCTTGTTTTCATCTTTCTAAGGTGGTCTCTTGCAAATCATGATCAATTTGCACTGCAACATGCTGATAGTTCTAACTTCTACATCACAGAGAAGGTAGGTAAATCAACACAACTCTTGCACAGCCTATCAAAACAATTGCCACTTTTTTTTTAAACTAATATATATAAAAAATATGAAGCTTTTTCTATAATATGCTGTCAGTGAGAGTGTAGGTACTGGGAGATCTAGTTAATGCTTTTGCACTATTTTCTTTTGTTCAGAAAGGCGAAATAAGTTTGAACGTGCCGAGGCTCTCATGTCTATCAAGTTTAATCAAGCTTCAGCACTGAGGCCATCAGGTTTCATATTTGTACATGTTTAGTATTCTGCTGAAAAGTTGTGTGCAGGAAATTGAAATTTGTAAAGCATGAAGGGCTCTTTGAAGTCTGAGGAGAGTTTCAGTGCATATTGTTTCTCTCTTTGGCTGATCAGGTAGAAATAAGCTTTGACTGTAATATTTGCTACTCCTTCCTGCCTCCCGTCCTGTCTCTATCCTGCTCCGTAAGTTATGTTGCTGCCTCTTTTTGGTCTGCAGATAGCATGGCAGTGGTTGATTCATAAAATGATGCAATGATTTCAGCACAGAGTAATGAAATGGCTGTAGCTGTAATAAAAATGGAATGCCTAGTCTGAATAAATTGGACACGTTCATCTGAATTAGACCAAGTAGTACATTCATTCCTAGCATTACTGATAGAAAAGCTGAAATCAGCAAAAAAAAAATAAAAAGTTTGGAAAGTTGCACAGGATAGTGCTGCAGACGTACAGTTTCTAATCAATGGAAATAGAACGTGATTCAAAACCTGCTGAAGTCGGCATGAAGGTTCCCTAACCTCAGGTTTTAAACTAAATAGACCTGAGCTTAGCTGCATAGAGGCAGATAGCCCTTGCTACTGTCTTGTTATCAGTTCAGTTTTGGCTTACTCTTAAGCTGAAGGGTGTTTTGTTTCTGTTTTGCATTTCACAGTTGTTTAGGAGCTGCTAAACACGGCTGAGACATGACTAACTTTTCTCTTGCTGTAATTCTTATCCACACCCAAGAAATAAAAGGAACTTAGATACAGTTAAACATTTAGAAAGGCTAAATTTAGCAAAACATCTAGAACAGTTGTGCATAAGATAGTGCAGCACTTTTTTTTTTTATTTTATTTAACAGACCAGTTTCAGTTTTTCATTTAACTGTTTGTAACCCCAGCCAAACTTCTTAGTATGTCATAGTTTGTTTTGGGATCTTCCCTTTTCTCTCTCTCTTTTTTTTTTAAATCTTTTTTCTCCTCAAATTTCAATTGTCATGGCCTTTGAAGTGTCTGTCAAAGAAAACTGTTAAAGTAATTACTGGCTACTGTTATTGCTCCACCCAAATTAAACAGTGGGACTGCTTTGCTAATTGCCCTGATTTGTGACACAGCATTTTTCAATATGCTAGACCCAACTGAACTTGCCTGTTGGCATTTAAACTCTGATTGTACAGTGAATATTTCCAAGAAGAAGGGTTGAGCAAATATACTCGTTTGTTGAAGGAATTTGTCCCAATGCAATCAGAAAAGCCTTTCAGGCTTTGCCTCTACCTTTGGTGGGTAGAATCCTGTTTTGAAGAACATAGATGTTTTCTGTTCTGCATGAAAGGAAGTGTGATGGCTTTTGGCTGCCTTTAGAGTGCAACAAGGGTGGAAAAGGATGGTCTTCTAGAATATTTTGGATTGTACTGCAGAGAGGACTTTGAGTTTGTTTATTCTCTACTGAAAACATGCAGTGTCTGACTCTGAGTCACATAAATATGAGAAGAGTTCTAAATGCCACCAGTATTACTCAGATGTCTGTGACTTTTATTAGATATTGTTCAATGTTTATCACTGCTTGTTGGATGGAGGCTATAAAGAGAGGCTTATACAGGCCGTCACCCCTTCTGCATATTTTCCTTCAATTGTGTGTGATAAGATATTGTTGCTTCAGAAACATGAAAAACACCAGGGATGTGGACAAACACGTGCACTTCAATGAAGCTACAGCACTAAAGACTAGGTGGTTAAAGCACACGTTGTTTTAAACTGCCTCTTGCTATGAGATGAGCAGAGCTCCTTTGCTCCAGTAACAACTTCTAATAAGTATTTTTTTTTTCCACTGCTCTCGAAGTATAATTGTATGTCTGTACGTATGCAGGAAAACTGTATTTATAGGTAATGTTTCTGCAGAGCCTGGGTGACTCCTGAATTGAGGCCTTGCAGGTAGGGATGACTTCAAAATATCACTACTTTTAAAATTAACAGAAAGAAAAGCAATTAGTGAAATTTTGTACAAGGTAACAAGAAACTTTGAAGTGAAAATGCTACAAATGTGGGACTGGCAACACATGGCTTACATTTATGTTTTTGTTTTGGGTGGCAAACAGAGCATCTGTGTTTTGGTTGTCATACACAGAACTCTTTATCTTTTGTAGCTGACCTATAGTTCCTGATTATGCCATATATAAATAAAAACAACACCCATACAGTTCTTTCTTTCTTTTTTATTTATGGTTGTATTTGGAAAAAAATGCCTCTACAGGAATAAAAATAACTCCCTCAGACTGTATAAAGGTAGTCTTCTAACAAATATTGAGCCAGGCTGTATTCCTCCTGGAGATGGGGCTTGTCACAGGAGATGCAGTCTGGACTGCTGCCTCCTGGGTTCTGGTTTGGCTACATCTGTGCCCCTGAAAGGGCAGTGGAAAATTTTAATGATTTATTTTGACAGTTGTTTTTAAAAAACAGTAGAAATGAAAGAAGTTATGTGAACAAGAAAATCAAGCAGGCCTAGTGCCTAAGCTCAAGTCTAGCTGGTGTTTTAATCATAATGTCTTTGACTGGTATTGCATTATGATGTGTATTATTATATATATTTCTTAAGTCCTTTGTTATCAGGGAGAGGAGTTTCCTGATAGCTCAAACATCTAAAAGCCTGCCTCCTGAATCAGGATCTCATTGTGCTAGGTGCTGTATAGTAGAGAACAAAAAAAGTCACCTTTGCATCATTCTGACCAAGTTGTAGTTGAATAGATGCTAGTGTACATCAGGTGTAATAACTCAGGAACACTATAGACTCGACAAGCTCAGTTATAGGATAGAAAATGCTATATGAGGAGTAGAAAATGGCTGTATAATTGTGTATGCTAAAAGTGTTCTTGGTCTGAAAACCACAGCTTGGATTTGGTCCATTGTGTTCTTTGGTGGCAAAACTAGGAATCTGGGGAAAGGCAGCTGAGTGGCTCTATGCAGTGCATTTAAGGGTATGCCTCATTGTCACATCTTAAGGAGAACATGGTAGTGTCAGAGAAAATACATAAAAAGGCAAGTGAAATGGTTGATGGGATTGAGCAGCTGCCTGACAATGCAAAGTTTCCTCAGTTTGGTGAGAAAAAAGGCCAGGAGGGGTCAGGATCAACATTTACCAAGTCAGGAAAGTAGTGGACAAGCTGAATGTGGAGCTGCCATTATGAAGTCTGCAAGATGAGAAGTAGGGAGTGCTTGACGAAAGCAGTTAGGGTGTCAGTTTAAAACAGATGAAGGTTCATGCAGCAGCCAATGAACATCTTGAACTTGCTGTCACAAAAGGTTGTAAAAGCAGGCATGGACGAAGTATAGATGTAGCCTCTAACATCTGTAGTGCAACAAATGTGGTTGCTGTGGAAGCATCAAGAGAGTGAAAGCAGTCAGATCATGATCCCGAGTGGCATTTGCTATTCTTACAGCTGGAGGTAGAATATGGGGTTTGATATTACAATAGGCTGACTTGGTAGCAATTTTTTTTTAGGTTCATTTTTAGTCACCAAAAGCTTTAATAAGGTTGAGAGTTAAAAGATGTGGATGTAATTATCAACATTGTATGTCTTGGCATGACAGGCCTGTACTGTTTTAGAAGAAATACTGAGGCAGTTAATCCTCTAATGATATTCATTTTCCGAGAAGCTGCTGGAAACAGGGAATATCTTACATTTCTTTACTTCAGAAATAAAGGATAGCATGTTCCTTGAAAAAACACAAAGCGCTAGCTTTGCATACTGTTTAACTACCTCTATACAAAGACTGCAGAAGCTTGTAAATAAACCAAGTTGCACCCATGTTAGGGTTACAGGATATACCTGATCCTTTACAACTCTACAACCTGAAAACAGTGCGATTCTGCACATAACCTTCTAGCACATGGGCTACCAACACTTTCCTTACCTGAGATCTACAGCCATGCATCAGCATAGTCAGTCATTCAATCTGAAAATTACCTCTTCCTCCCCCCACTTCATTTACAAAAAGGAGGAAAAAATCCAGACCTTTCTTCTGACAGATCCGTGATTTGAACTAACTCACTTTCTAGCAATACAGTCACTGGGGTACTAGAGAAGGGAATGAAAAAAGCTGAACTACCATTTTCTCCAGCAACCTATGCTTACCCCAGCTTGAATACTGTTGAAACCACACCCTTAAAAAAAAAAAAAAAAGTCCCCACTTTGCATGATTTACTTATCTAAAGATGGAGTGATCTACAAAGACAACATGATTAGGTACCGTTTGTTCTGTAAAGCAGCAGAGCTATTACACTGTAGGCAGACATCCTTCTTATGGATTGCAAAAAAAAAGTTGCAAGATATTTTTAACCTGCATCGGTTCCCCAATTCAAGTAACCATAGAGTTGTACCAATAAGACGGAAGCAGGAGCCAGATAACAAGCAGCACCATTATCCTCTGATAACTTGGAATATAAGAGCAGCACCCTGCAAAGTAAACATCAGGAAATGATAGACTTAGCTGGGCACATACTATTGTTGGTGAGATCATGTGGGGAAATGAGAAAAGGGAAGTGGAATGGACGTTTAAAACAACAACAACAACAAAACAACGAATAAAAAGGATGTGTGGGTTTTTGCTAAGTTTAAATCAGTTTTCTGATGCAGTTCACCCGATGCATTTACCCCTAGCAAAGAGGGGTCAGGGCAGGAGCTGTAGCACCTTAAGCAGATGCTGTTACTGAGATAAAAATCTGAAGACCTAAGCCAAGGTGGTGGTTTGCAGTCGGTTTTGCCAAATAAAATCACAGTTTGCTATGATAAAGTAGAGTCTTGCTTTTCAGTCTCTTGGTTTTTCCTGCCTCCATTTTTGTGTGGCATAAACAGTTGTTTAACTACTTGATGAGTCCATGTGTGAACAAACCCAGCTGAAAATTTATCGTTCTGGGGTTTTGACTGGTTCTCTCCAATCCTTCCCTGGACATGATTCAAGGGTCTTGCACCATCCCTTACAGCAGATCATGCAGACTTTTTGTTAAGCAGATATAATGAATTAAAAGGGAACGAGATGATTCTCCTCTCCTCCACCACTCTGAAAAGTTGTCCAAAAAGTACTATAGCCAGCATTTTGGAAGTTGAAGGATTTCATGGGGAAGGAGAGAAGTCAGAACCGTCCCCATTCAGTGTTGTGCTGTGATGTTTGTTCACCGCACCTTGTAAAACCATCCATCCCTCTACATAGGTGGTTGTTCAAGTATGAAGAGGAGTTAAAGAACATTTTTCTGTCAGATGGATCTTACACAGACCTGCTTCATATCAGCTGAACTGGAACAGTTGCACAGTGCTTGTGGTGTACTTGTACCTACGTTCGATTGCTATAACAAACATATTTTCAGAGCCTTTCCTTTTTAGTTTATTATATGTGAGGCAAAATTACAAATTTATTTCAGAAAAATAAACGTGTATGCAGCCTTAAAAACAAACAAAAAAACCACACTTTTTGGTTCTCATCAGTCTTGATGTGGAACTAAATATATAACTAAATATATTGCTATACCACCTACTTAAAAAGGAGGCAAGCAAAAGAAGAATTAAGCTGTTCATAGTGGGACAGGAAGTTTAGCAGGTTGACAGGACAGAATGATTTTGTTTTTCTTTGGAAAATTTAGCCTGAGCCAGAAGTCCTAAAAAGTAAGTCCTAAAAACTTGGACTAACTTGCTGGAGAAGGATGACTACTGTTCTTGAAATCAGCCTGAATGAAGCAGGATTGAAAGTCATTTAGCACATAGATACTCAAATTTTGCTTCTGTCTACTGGAGAAATACACCAATGTCCACTGTTTATTGCTGTAGTCCGTAGGGCAGCATTAGCAGCAAGCATCAAGCAGGCCAGGAGCATGGCCAGTCTGACCTTGTGTGCTACCTGTAGTGTTAGCAATTTCTGAAAGATCTTGCAGGAGCCCCAAAACAGTAAGAAGTTTAAGAATATGAGGGGAATACCATGTCACACTGATGGTAGAGAAAAGGAAAGGCTGAACATAGTTTGGTCCAGTTCAAGTCTGGATTGAAATCAGATATAAATACTCAGAATTTTTACTTTCATCTCACTAAAATTCAGTTGATCAATGAGAACAGATAAATGATTAAAATGTGAATGGAAAAAAAAAAAACCACCACCAACCTCCAAAAAACCTCAACCCTATAAGTGGTTCAGTTCTTGTCCTATCATTTGCATATACTCCCACACAGGGAGATTGTAATGGCATGGTGGAATTTCACATGAATGTACAATTGCAAGTTGTATTCAGCAAAAATTGGGTCACAAGCAAAAGCACCTTTGAGGAAGAACAAACACTAGTGGCTCCACACAGCTTGGGGAAGGCGGGAATTAGAAGGATGTCCTGTCTGCAAACACAGCAAGGAGCTGAGTAATGATAATGAAAGCAAAATTGAAGGCAACTCCCTTTGCAGAATAGCACAAAAGTCTCTCAAAACAAATTGAGGGAACTCAGCATCTGCTCTCCTCCATTTCATGCAACAAGCACATAGGGATGAAAAGGAGCAATTGATGTCATCTACCTGGACTTCTTCAAAGCATTTGACACTGTCTTGCATGACATCTTTGTCTCTAAATTGGAGAGACATGGATGTGACAGAGGGACCACTCGGTGGATAAAGATTGGCTGGGTGGTCATACTCAAAGAATTGTGGTTGATGTGTTGATGTTCAGGTGGAGACCAGTGATGAATGGCATTCTTCAGGGGTTGCTGTTGGTTTTATTTCTGTTTAACATCTTTGTTGGTAACACGGACAGTGGGACTGAGTGCGCCCTCAGAAAGTTTGCCGATGGCACCAAGCTGTGTGGTGTGGTCGACATGCTGGAGGGAAGGGATGCCATCCAGAGGGACCTGGACAGGTTTGAGAGGTGGGCCTGCAGAATCACCGAGTGATAAGTTGAGGGGAAATGGCCTCAAGTTGCACCAGGGAGGTTTACATTGGATGTTAGGAGAAATTTCTTTACTGAAAGGGTTCTGTGGCGTTGGAATAGGCTGTCTAGGGAAGTGGTTGAGTCACCACCATACCTGGAGGTCTTTAAGAAACATTTAGGTATAGGTTTGTAGCACAGTTTAGTGGTGGACTCGTCA
The DNA here is from genome assembly GCF_964211835.1 of Anser anser. Lineage (NCBI taxonomy): Eukaryota > Metazoa > Chordata > Aves > Anseriformes > Anatidae > Anser > Anser anser. The sequence goes on from NC_139721.1 coordinate 96,451,671, forward strand.
GTACTATGTTAAAGGTTGTATTTTATGATCTTAGAGGTCTTTTCCAACCTGAATAATTCTATGATAAGGACACGGATGTGTTGGAGCAAGTCCAGATGATGGCTGTGAGGATGACCAGAGGGCTGGAGCACCTCTCCTCAGAAGACAGGTTGAGGCAGTTGGGGTTGTTCAGCCTGGAGAAGAGAAGGCTCCAGGGAGACCTTAAAGCGGCCTTCCAGTACTTAAAGGGGCTTACAGAAATGGTGGGGAGGGACTCTTTGTCAGGGAGTGTAGTGATAGTACAAGGAGGGAATGGCTTTAAAATGAAAGAGAGTAGATTTAGACTAGTTATAAGGACAAAATTCTTCACTCAGAGAGTGGTGAGGCACTGGCACAAGTTGCCCAGAGAAGCTGTGGATGCCCCATCCCTGGAAGTGTTTAAGGCCAGGCTGGATAGGGTCTTGGGCAACCTGGTCTGGTGGGAGGTGTCTCTGCCCATGGCAGAGGAGTTGGAACTGGGTGATCCTTGGGGTCACTTTCAACCCAAATGATTCTATGATAAAGGTGGCAGGAAAGAAGATTTAAAAAGCATAGGGAGTCTTCAAAGGCATCAGATTAAAAAAAAATCCAATGAAATTGTGACTGACTAAGAATAGACTGCTATCAATAAGCAGATGAATGAAATGTCCTTATATTTAAAAGACAACATTAAAAATGGCACCATTATCATCATGGGCTGAGCATAGCTTGGAACTGGCTCACAAAACCCCTCAGCGGGTAAGCTTGTATTCCCAATAGTTGCTCTGATGCAAGGATAAGAGTCACCACATCCTCTGTCTCTAGAAGTGAAGCTAGCATGAACAATGCTCTTTCCCAGCCCCATACTCCTGCGAGGCCCTGCATTGTGGTTTATCACACCCTCTGATCTGAAAAGACAGCTATTTGCAGGCTGTGTTGTAAATTGAACGGTTGCAGTGATCCAGACCTTTGTCTCCCTTCGCCACAAATTCTTGTGTCATGGCAAAAAGATGCTCTCTGGGTAGTTCACAACAGCAGTTGTGATACCCGACATTTACTTGCTGCAGCAGCACTTTTGAGTCAATGATTTAAGGGAGACTTGTCAGCAAGGACTTCACTTCTTCTCCTGACTTGTAACTTTAATTATCATTATGTATGAACAAAAATGACAATTATGTAGCATTTTTGCCCTTCTTTACTACTTGTCCATACTCATCCTGGTGAAAATGTTAGACTTGATAACTCTGTAACATCAAGTATAATTCATAGCTCTAATTTTTTATTGCTGGGTCAGCTTGGAGGAAGATGTAATAAAGTAACAGTAGTGTGGAAATAGGGAACAATTAACTACTTAATGTAAATATGTAAAGAATTCTGAATTTCTTGGCTATTATTCTTTAGCTTGGTCAGCGGTGTCTGTGAAGAAAACTGGTCAAGGGTAAAAATAATGCTGAGTGAGCTATAACCACAGGAACCAATGCTTGTAGGTCATCCTCAAATATGTTAAGCAAACATTCCATTCCAATCAATTGTAGTGGGCTGAATCATGAGGCATTTTGCTTGGTATAACAGGTTATTAAAGTGATAAGACAAATACATGGCAAAATAAACCTCAGTTTTACTTGATAAGTTTTCCAAAGTGTGTCTCCAGAAAAACTCTGAGTATATGACTTGACTGTTTCGATAGGAATTTTTGAAAGCAAATGCACATACCTTCATCCTTTAGTCAGGGTTTGGTGGATTCCTAATGCTCTGCTAACCTTGCTGTTTAAATGCAAGCTTTCTGCATGTGATTTGGACAAAATATTCTATGGCACAATAAAGGCAAAGCTTTGAGAAGGAACATAATCTGATGGCAGATAGAATAGGTTCGTGTTGCTCCAGCCAGTGGATGTGGAAGTCAGAGAGCCCTAAGAAGAGAATGCAAAGCAAACAGTCCAGGTATCTTCTACTTCCTGCAGTGTTTTGTAGTTTTTGTATTTATGCAATTGTATTTGCATGTCTGTTGAAAACTCAGCTTGGAAAGTGTCATGCAAATGTATGGTGCTTGGAAATGCTACATATTTGGTTAGAATAAAATCTTGTGGGTGTAGGTTCTTGCAAGGTGTAATATTTCAAGTGGGGTTGATTTGTATCCATAATACAACTGCTGTCTTAGGCCTAGGTAACATTTATAACAAGTCTATTTTTTTGTTGCAGAGTTTCTTTAGGGACATTTTGGATAGTGATGTTTAAGTAGTTACTTTCTGCTCAGGAATAAGCTTTCCTAATACAGACTGACATCATGAACAACGTCTACAAACATAATGTACAAATGAGAAGCAGAGACATCAGAAATATCTTGGAAGAGGTCTTCCCTGGCGCTTCATTTGCTGTGCCCTGTCCTGAATAGCTGTGGTGCATACAAGGGCGATTACCAAAAGCAGGCTGCTGTGCTGGAATGACGTTCTGTTATTCTGTTAAGGCAATCCACAGGATGCTGTCGCTAATGCTAAGCAGATTAACTGTGTATAAATGTTGCGATTGCAATTAACTGGCATGCTGAATACTGCACCACACAGTTCGTGTAGGAAATTCTCTTGGCTTAACTGTACACTTAGATGCTGTTTCGTGGTAGGCACTTCAGTCGTTATGTAATATGGATAAACAAAACTGGATTTTTGATTGGGGAATATCTCATTCTTTGCAAGGTTTGGCTAGCCTGCTGCATTAGAAACTTGATACTGTGAAAACTTCCAGATAAAAGGCACTGTCAGTTTTCCTTAAGCCTTTGTCTAAATTGGAAATTGAAGACTAGCTGGCTATCTCTTGTGATAGCAGCAACTGAATGCACAGCATAGGACAGACAGATACGTTTGGCTATGAGCCAGGGGTGATTAGAGAAAGGTCTTGTGGGCTGTGGGCTCTGACCTGTGGTGGAATTTGGAGTATGAAACCTTTGGTGTTTCAGATTGATCTTGGTAAATAGACAGAAAGACCCTAAACAAAACTTCCAAGGATGCTTTTATGTATTGTGTGTTCTCTTATTCCTGTGCTATTTTATATAACACCTGCTGACATACAGTCACTCTGGAGAATAGTACTGCCCTTGTCTGTTTGTGGTATCTGAACTTCAGCGAGGTTATCAGCTTCCCTTTTTACGCTTGTTTTAAATTCGTTGGACTGTGGAGAGAATAGGGTGTTTTTAACAAGATCTTTCTCACTTGTTCAAATTCGTTGTGGACTTATGTAATTAGTTTTTTTGTTTTAACTTGTTTACTTGACTGTGTAGAGAGCATTTCAGATTTAGTCTAACATTTCATGGGTTAGGGTTTCAGCTTGTGATAAAAGTACTGTAAGTGAACAAGCTGGTGCATGCTTTCAGTCCGAAGTGACTGCAAAATGTAATTCTCTCTCTCACACAAACACACACACACACACAGGAGTGTACAGAATGATGGAGGAGCCTCCCTACCCCCCTTTAGCAGTACTCAGCTGCTCAGTAAATGCCTTGGGGCTCCTGAGACCATAGTGTTAGCCTCCTCACAGAAAACCCAGCACCTTGTGTTTGCAATGGATTAAGAGTTTGCACATATGCTTGTTGTGGCCCAGATGAAGTGACTTAACTTGTTAAACCACAAACTCATTTGTTCATCTCATTTGGTAGTTCATGTTAGTTGCAGCAGGAAACATGATAAACTCTGTGCTTAAAGTTATTCTGCTGAAAAAATAAGCCTGTGTGGGTGCTCTTTATTTGTTTAAGAACAGTCTATTTACTTAGCTCCAGCACTTTCATAATGATATTAGTGGACGTTCACTTTTCGTAGAACCATACAATCATTTAGGTTGGAAAAGACCTTAAGATCATCAAGTCTACCATCAACCTAACACTACCACCTCTAAACCATGCTGCTAAGTGCCATATCCACACGTCTCTTAAATACCTCTAGGGCTGGAGACCTCACCACATCCCTGGGCAGCCCCTTCCAAGGCCTGGCCACCCTCTCTGAGAGGAAATCCTTCCTGACACCCAGCCTAATCTCCCCCTGGTGCAGCTCGGGGCTGTCACCTCGCATCCTGTCATTTGTCACCTGAGCAAGGAGAGTGACACGCTGCTCCTGGGTGCGGCCTCCTGTCAGGCAGCTGTGGAGAGCGGGGAGCTCTGCCCTCAGCCTCCTCCCCTCCAGGCCGAGCAGCCCCAGGGCCCCCAGCCGCTCCTTACCCCTCTTGTTTTCTCTTCACCAGTTTTGGTGCTCTTCTCTGTATACGCTCAAGCAACCCAAATCTTTTGTGTGGTCAGGGGCTCAAAACTGAGCACAGCGCTCGAGGTGCGGCCTCACCAGAGCTGAGTACAGGAGGACAATCCCTTCCTGCTGGCCACACGATTTCTGATGCAGGCCAGGATGGCACTGGCCTTCTCAGCCACCAAGGCACACCACTGGCTCATGTTCATCCCGCTGTCAACCAGCACCCCCAGGTCCTTTTCTGCTGGCAAGTTTCCAGCCACTCTTCCCCAAGCCTATACGGCTGCATGGGGTTGTTATGACCCAAGTGCAGCACCCAGCACTTAGCCTTGTTGAATCCCATACAAGTGATACAAATAGACATGGCCCATCGATCCAGCCTATCCAGATCCCTCTACAAAGCCTTCCTACCCTCAAGTAGAGGTCAACACTCCCACCCAACTTGGTGTCTGCAAACTCACTGAGGGTGCACTCGATCCCCTCCCCCTAGTCAAGAGCACTGATAAAAATGTTAAACAGAACCAGCCCTCAGTGCTGAGCCCTGGGGGATACCACTGGTGAACAGCCTCCAGCTGGCTTTAAGTCCATTCACTGTGGCCCTTTAGGCCAGACTGCCCAGCCAGATTTTTACTCAATGAACAATACCTCTATCCAAGCCATGAGCAGCCAGTTTCTCCAGGAGAATGCTGTGGGAAACAGTACCAAATGTTTTGCTATAGACCACAGCCTTTTCCTTGTCCACTAAACATGTCATCATATCATAGAAGGAGATCAGGTTCGTCAAACAGGACCTACATTTCATGAACCCACGGTGGCTGAGCCTGATCACCTGGTTGTACTTCACTTTTATTTTATTTATTTATTTATTTTTGCATGTGATTGGTACAGTTTAAGCTGTTTAAATATTATCTGATTTTCTGTTTTTAATGTTGTTGCATACTGGGATTTGCTGCCTTAAAAGTAAAATTGATGTAACTCCATGTGCACATGCATACGTGCATACTCTGGCCTAACCCAGCTGAGGTCCAGTGATTTAGCCTAAGACGTTGATGGAGATGAAGTTAGTCTACGCTGACTGTGTCCTGAAGCAATTACTCATATTCGATTCCACAAATCAGGAGGTGGTAACAGTTTAAGCTGCCACAAGTGTTTGCAAAGTGAGTTTGTTTCAACATTGATTTGGGTTCAACCACACAAATGCACTCTTACCACCTCATACAGATTCCTTAGACATGATGAGGTGTAGCTTTGTCTGATGCTGTTTTACTACAGGAGGAGCAAATCTGGCACTTTGTTAGTGTTATCTCTGCTGTGTAATTAGCCACTCACCTTTTTTTTTTTTTTTTTTTTTTTTTTTTAACCCCTCTCTGGAGTAGAGTCTGTCTGGAATCCATTGGGCTGTTCTGGCAGGAAGGCAATGACACTATCAGGAGGAGACTGCTAGGGGCTCAGATGAGTTAGCTGCATATGTAAGCAATGATGCTGTAAAAAATGTCTCTCTTGTACCCACTGTGTTGTCTGACACTTTAAGTATTTCATTTAGAGTGAAGAAGTGTTGTGGGTGGAGGGTGATCTTGCGGGTAACTAGAACCAATCCCACAGAGGACTTAGGTACCAAGAAAGAGACAATGTACTGGAGTTTTATTTTGGGACTGCTTGACCTGGTTTCAAGCAAGATTTATCCTGTTTTTAGCATTTTGAATTTGAGATTTATCTAACTGGGAGCTGTAAGGATGAAATGAAATTGGGAAAAGTTGCCTGAGAAGAAATACACCTTGATTTATTTGTGTAAACATCAGTCTGCAGAAACCCTGCAGTGTTTTTTAGAAGAAAATTAACTCTTTATCTCTCGAACTGTTAGGGATTCCTCACATTCCTTTGACAAATGAGGATATTGGCCCATGAACAAACTAATGAACCGTGAATGCAGCTGTGAAAGTGTGTTGCGTTGTGCAGAGGTGGTCAGTACCTGTTAGTATGCTTTTTGTGCTGGGTACTGCTGCAATGTTGACCTGTGGTGAACAGAAGGTAGCTTACTGATAGAGGTGCAAGTCTCCCTCGTGCTTACCACAGGGTAAGGCCATGCACATGGGCATTGGCCATAATGTTGTGAGAACACTGTAAGCATGCACCATAACTTATGCCATGGTAACCTTTTCATCTACACGTAGCTTTAGTTTAATTGAACATCTTATGTGAGATTAACAAAGAGAAAATGTTTAATGCCCCCTCTTTCTGTCAGCACGGTAAGGAGAATGGCTTATGGCATGTTTGAACTTTACTTACCACTAACAATAGGGCTTTTTAAAATTTATTTTGTATTTAATTTGAGGGAGACTGCAAAGTTGTGGTGGCAGAGCTCAGTGGTTGGTTCCAGTGGTTTAAGTCAGCATGTTCTTGTTACAGAAAACAGAGAGCCAGTGGGATAAAACTTAAGTCCTGCAGATGTTTAATGACAGGTTTTAGCAAACTTACGAACTCCTCAACTATGTAGCACAGTATCAGAGCCAGACACCATGGACAGTATATTTCAAATAAATCTTTAGAAGTTGCCAGTGGAAGCTAAACTTTGCAAAATATGAAGTCATTCTCAAAAGGGTTTAGATCTGTTAAATATCATGTGAATAGCCACCTATTTCTTGAAGCTAATGTTTGTATGCCTAAATCAGGAACACACTGCATGCATTTTAGCTCACATGTGGAAGGGGGAAGCTTTTGCACATAGACAAGGGAAAGTACTGTTGCTGTTTCAGTGTGGCATTCTGTTTAATGCGCATTTCATCTTTTTATATGTCTTAAGGAAATCCTTGTGGTTTTTTTCTCTTTCAGAATCGTAATGAGATAAAAAATGGAGCAATCCTTCGGTTAACAACATCTCCAGTAAGTTACTGTTCTGTTCTTCTCTCCCTTCAAAGTAAAGATTTGATTAGTAGAATCACTGTGAAGTGATTTATATATTTTCAAGCATTAGCCACACTTTATCCCACAATACCCTTACAAAGGACAGTGATGGTGTGGTCACAAGAAGACTGTATGCGTTGATCTCTTTTTTTGAGTTGTGGGTTGGGATGGTCCCTCTTTAGTGAAATTTTCTGATAGGGTTGGCACAGTGGGGTGTTCTTTTTCTTTCACTTCTCTTCCACTGGGAAGAGCTTTCATGTCCAAAATACCTCTGCTTCCCTGCTGGAACTGCAGCCTCACTCAAGTTCTCCTGTCCTGCCCAAGAGCTCTGAGCCAAGAGAAAAGCCTGAGGGTTGGATATGGGAGCTCTTCTGGGCAGTGCAGGTCAGAGCTTTCCTGCTGTTGGGATTTCTACTGAGTAAGCAGCTGCTATAGTGTTGAGATTTTACTGTTTTGTCTTTATTTTTTCAATACCACCTCCTTGCCAGCTCCTCAAAAAGCATAGCAGAGTTGCTGGTTGCCTTGTAATGGCCTGTTTTCCTGCTGAGTTGAGCCATGCTGTTGCCACATGCTGAAAGCCACTATTAGTCCCAGAAGATGTATTTCTCTGGCAGCAGCAATCACATTTCCTTACTGACAAGCATAGTGTGCCATTGAAATGGTTTACCTCTTTGTGGTGGTGTTTTAGCTTCTGCAGAATCATTGCATTCTTACGGCCAAAATCTGCCCCCATGTACTGCAGCTCATTTAAGCAGGGAAGACAGAGCTGGGGTGCTTTAAATTTTGGCTTCTGTTGAACCTGTTAAGAGTGGTGTCAGATGCAAAATCTTGTTTATCTAGAAGCTACATGGAGATATATACTGGATGGGCCACTTTTCAGCTGTAGGACTTACCCTCAATGTAAAAAAAAAAAAAAAAAAAGAGAAATGTATGTTGCTAAAAATTTCCTAGGTCCTCCAGATACCATATGCATTTTCACTTGTCCCCAGCATGCTTAACTTGATGGTGATTTATATTAAACTTGGGAGGAGACTGAGTTTGTAATGCATGTTTGTGTATACATAGAAATTGAAGAAGCCATTATGAAAACACATGCATGCCTCTGAAGTTTTTGGTTAAGTGTATCTACGTGAGTGTGTCCTCTTAACAGAAAGCACACCTAAGCAGCAGCTGTCTGAACAAAGACAAGAGATTTCCATTATCCTTTGTCATCTTTTTCACGGTCATATACAGAGCTTTACAGCTGTAGGAGTAAGAGCCATGGTCTTAAGCTGCTGTTGTCAGAGTCTGTGTGACTCCAAAGCTTCTCACTATATGTCATCAGAACAGCCTTGTACATGAGAAACCACTTACCTGTGAAGTAAACCCCATCTGGTGGAGCTTCCTAAGAAACAGAAAGCCCCGGCACCAGCTCCTAACCTTTGGGACTTGTAAGAACAAATATCCAAATATCCACTCCACCAAAAAAGGGCTATTTACTGGCCAGATGTGGGATGTCGTGAAAGCAAAACAACATCTGTGGTTCATCAGGAACCAGTGTGGTCCAAATGCACTGCATCATTCTTCTGTGTAACCACAACGTGGAGTGACAGTATGAGATGACTCATGGAATCCTTCCCCATCTCAAAATCCACAATGAGTTGCACCATGCAAAACTGAACTGAGGCTGTGCTTTGACGTATCTGTGGAAATAGCTGTCTGTCTGCATGGTCACTTGTGCAATTGGAAATACGACCTTCAAACAGAAGACAACTTTTGGATTTATAATGCTTTCTACTAATAGCTGTGGGCAGGAAGGCAGGGCCTTGCATAAGATTCTCCTGTGCTTGTTCTGTTTCTTTGGTCATCTGCCGTAGATTCAGTCAGCCAAGACAGGGCTCCTTAGGATATTGGGCTGTTACCCATTTTCTACCAAGTTAGGGACCATGCTTGCACAAGCCTACAGTTAATAGTGACACAGGGATCCTAATCTGCCATCCTGTTATGAGCTAGAAGGCCAGTCTAGTTTCTAGTTGTCAGTATTGACATTTATCCCTAAACCAGGGCTTATTATCTTTTTTTTTTTTTTTTTAGTTAACTTTTTCCCATAATCAGGGAAGTAACTTGGGTGGAGGTTTTAAAGGTCTGGGTTGGTTTTTGTCAGATTAAAGAGTATTTGTATTCTTTAAATAGAGGTAAAATAAAGTTCTGCATGTTCCTGTACTAGAATAGTGTCTTTGCTTTGAAGGTACTGCCGAAGTGGTCATCATAGAGGTACCTAAAATAGATAGATTAAAGGCTTCCAAGCTGTGGTTTTTAGGCTGGTGACCCACACAATGCTTGTATTTAACCCTGAGAAGCTAACAGGCCATCTGTTTCCATTTTTTCCTCTGAAATTCTATGTGAAAGCAACTGTAGATGGAGGAGATAAAGGGAAGAGCAGGCTGCAAGATATACTTCTGCAATATGGGAATGATGCTTTCCTAGCTCCCAGGGCTAGGTGGAAAATGTTTTTCTCATCCTGTGATAATATTAAGATTCTATTTTTTTTCCTTTTTCCCCCCCTCTGTATCAGTATAAAGCTGAAATTATCTCCTCCTCCCCTCAGGCAAAGAAAATAGTAGCAAAACCACTCTGTGTAGAGGTTGGGGAATTTGAAAGGAGGGAAAGAAAGATTAAAAGAAGTGAAGAGGAGCCCCATACAAATTATCTGGTGCCTGGGATGTGTCCATGTAGCTTCAGAGAGGTCCAAGTTCTACTTTCTGGCTATTGTGGGCAAGAAAAATCTGTCCTGAACTTCACAAGCCTTTTGAGGAAACTTTTTTGAAGAGTTGAGAGGAATAGTCATGGCCAGGTCTGAAGGCTGCAGGAAATTAAAACACATTTCTAGTTCTTAATTTTCATGTAATATAATAGCATCAGAAGCAAAAGTCATGCTATACCCATTCACAGTTGCGTGCCATCAGTCATTGGGAGTTGAGTGAGAAGGACAAGACAGGATCTTCTGAGTTCTGTTGCTGTTAGTCTGAAGTCGTGTATTGCTCATGTACCCATTACAGGTACTATTAAAGATTAAAATGGTGGGGTGAGGGGAAGGAGAAATCTAGGAGAAACACAACAGTATTTTTGGGTTGGCTTCCTTAAAATTAGGATTAGAAATCCAACTTCCCATTATCTAAATGAAATACTTCCTCTTTTTGAATCTCAAATTTAGATAATTTTGGGTGTGCGTATAAGTCTCTTTTTTTCCCCCCTGAAATTCATTGTTAATACTGCAAGAGCAAAACTGCAGTTCTGGTGTGCTGCTAAATCCATTATAAATGCTTGCCTTCAGAGATTTATGACGTGTCTATTTTAGACTTCTTTGAGTTAGAACTTTGCAAACGCCAGTTGTTGGGCCTGGTGGGAATTTGAACTGCCTCTTTGTTTCCGCAGGTCTGTTTGCTAAGTTTGTGCAATTCTCTGAAAGGCTGTTTTTTTCTAAACAATGCTATTTTTTCCTCTATAAACCACTCACCACACAGACACTGTGTTTCCTAGGTAACTTGAATACAGATTGAATTTCTCTCATATTATCTTTGTTCCTATATCATCCTTCTCATTTATTTTTTTGCCATCCTATCATCTTTCTTAACAATTCTTTGTGCTGTTGTGTGTTTTTGCTGTTCTCCATGACCTGTTTCCCCCCCTTGTCCATTTGCATTTCTGAAGGGACTCATCCAATGTTTTTTGTGCAACAACCTTTTTTTGTATTTGAACATATGTGACAGGTGAAATGCCAGATTGTTATTGTCTATTTTGTGATATTCTTATTCCAGTGGATGATGGGTAGGTGTATAAATGAGCTGTAATTACTCCTGAGTGTGAGACTGTTCCAAAAGGACAGCTCTGTCCTGCAATGCAGCAAACAGAGTCCAACCTTTTACTGTCTGCAGCTTTCTTTTGATCAGATCCTGCAAATCCTCATTGTAATGACTAATCATTTTGAAAGGCTGCTAAAATGCTGGGAAGACTAAGCTAAGGAAACTGTTCTCTTTCTCCCTCTGCCTTTAATTTAGCGATTTTGAAACAGAACTGATTATTGGAGCACTAGCTGTTTGTTTTGAAGTAGCTTCTTGGGTACTTAGGAAGACATGGCTTGCTCAAGAACCGTATACCTTTAATGTTGAATCAATGAGTAGCCTTTTCTAATGTAGTGTTTACAGTGCCTGATCATTTGCTTTTATCATGTTTTTTTGTTTTGTTTTGTTTTGTTTTGTTTTTTTTCCCTGGTTGGAGATTGATTGAGTTCTCAAACCTGTGAGTTGTTTGTAGCAGCTGTATTAGCATTTCTAGCATGAGCAATTATGTAAAAAGGTGTGTTTGCTAAGTCATCATAGTGTTTTCCCAGAATGCTTTTACAGATGTGAATAACATGTTTTTTTTTTTTCTCATCTGTGATCTACCGATCTAAGACACATATAAGGGAAGAGTGGGTTTTTCAACTCATTTTTCCTTATGCATCCAAGTCCTCTATCTTTAATGAGTAAAAGTTTGGGGAATCTGATCTAGAATTCATCTACAGTTGCCTTAATCTGTGTTCAACTGACTTAATAACCTTTAAGTTGGGTAAATACATGCATATTTGCAGATCAAGTCTATGACTGTGATTACATTTGTTATGTAGTGGTGAATTAGTTATTATTAAACCCTATACCAAGAGCACTGATTGTGGAAGTCGTTGAGCTACTTTTATATTTGTCTGCACTTAAATACAAGAGGAAGTTTTGGGAAGTGGAGTTGTATTCTGTCTTTTAATAGATAAAGGTTTTGTGTCATGTGTTCAAGTTTCAAAGTCATATTTTAAGTAGTAAGAAAAAATGGTTATTTCAAAAGCAGGGGTAGGAAGAAAGCACTGCTTCTCAAACACTCCTAAGTGGCTACTGATTGCATAAACGTCTTTTAGGCATATTTGCATAATATGTACAGCTATGTATCTGTAATGATTTTATCATGGATTTAGTACACAGCTCTAGATGTGACCATTTCCCTGTTCCTCTGTTTCTGCCTCCTTAACTATGTGTAGTGGTTGCACAGGACTGCTCTGTGAATTACATTTGTACAGTGCTTTGGACTGTAGAAATTGTGCTTGCTGAGTATTAATATAAAAATGTTAAAAAATTAATGCTTTCACTAATTAAAGTGGAATCTCATTGCCTACCTGGCATCAGATGCTAGCCAGTCTTGCTGGGTTTGTTGAATCTGGTTTGCATATAATGATGGTTGTGTAACGTGTTCGCTCCTCCACTGCTTTCTGTCGTATATGCAGTTGTCGGTGAAGTGGCAGTAACACGCCAGGAGGAGGTAGCAGTTTAAACCACCATGGAGTTTCAACACTTATCGATATAAGTATTGATAAGTCACTTAAATCACAGAAGTGCATATTTGGTTAGTAAAAAAATGTATTTGCTAGTTACTGATGTCCTTTTTATCTAGCAGAAAGATGAATAATGTGACTACTATCTACAGGGAAGATGAAAATACTCTTTTTTTTAAATTATTTTTTGCTTTTTGTAAAGAATAAAGAGGAAGACTGATAACATAATCTAAAAACAGCCACAGATAAGAAAATCCATACAGTCCAGATTTCTTCCATAGCACATCAATGTTTCATTGTGGTTGCATTTGGAATGTGTGTCTTCCCTTCTACCCTGGCTTGATGTATTTTGTGTTCTGTACAGAAGCCTCGTGGGCATCTGTGTAATAACTTGCTTTCAAAGTTTGATGCACAAAATCTTCAGTGCCAAACAAGTGATAATTTGATCAGTAGAACCCTTTGTTAGGATGTTCTTGGGATTCCTAACCTCCACATGGCTATCTGAGGCTCTAAGCAAGCCACATCTTGGATTTAGGTCATTAGTTTTCTTTTTAATCTGTCATCCCATCAAGCTGCTTATTTTAAGCACAGCTGTTCTCTAAGGGCAACCTTTCTGGCTGTCCTTAGAGCAAGTCATTTCAAACTAGACATGTAGCTTATGCCTCTTGACAGCCTTTTGAAATGCTTGGTCTTCAACAGCACACATTTTACAAGTCTCCTGTCTTCCTGCCTTTCTAAACAGGAGAGCAGTCAATGCTGTCTTACATTTACTTCAACAACTGTGTTTCTGTTAATTCCTTCATAACACTTCTCAGTTGGGCAGATTTTATATATTTATTTATTGTTCTCACCTGAATGATATTTCAGCAGGAGCAGAGACATGGCAGCTAACGCTATGGTTGCTTTAATGAGCTATGCTCTCTGTCCATCCACTGATGGACATCATTAAATCATTAATGTAAATGATTAATGTAAATCATTAAAATAGCTAATAATGCTAATAATAGCTAATAATGTAAATCATTAAAATAGCTCCCTGGTAAGTACTCCGAGTATATTTCATCTGGGTTTCATTTTTTAATGCAGTCATAAGTGATCTGTACATTCCATAAGCATGTATGAGTGCTATGGCAACAAGGACTAGGAGGCTTGAGAGAACTGCATGGTATTCAATGAAGCGATGTTTTCACCCGTCAGGCACTTGCAATGACAAAGGCCAATGTTACTTTTGGACATGTTTCCAGTGAGACGTGTACCAATGTTTTTATTGAGACAAATATTTGTGTAGGCCATTAATCAAGATCTGCTCTGTCATTTCCTTTTTCCAATATGAGAAGGCTTGAGGTTTGCTGGATGCAGTAGCTTGCAAAACTTGTTTGATGTAGCTCAAGTACAGCTGTGTAGAAACTTTTCTGATGGGGCATTTAGCAATGACATAGTTCAATAAAGCATGGGATGTTAGTAAATTCTCTTTTATGTGCTTAAAACAGGGCTGAACAATTTTTGTAACAAAGAGACATTGCATTATAGATTTTTGTGCTCTGTAGAAGAGACCAAACTGTCTCAGATTTACGATTTTATTTTGTTTTTAGTGTGGTGGATTGCAAAGCTCTCACTGGCTTCACAGGAACTAGGACTAACATATCTCTGTTGAAAGACTGGTCCTGCTGCTGTCCCGCAGCATAGGTGAGCTGTTAATTGCACATCCCTGTGCTGGTCTTCTCTGTTTTGGAGAGAGATAAGGTTAGCTCTTTCCCAGCTGGGTATTGATTCATATGTAATGGAAGTCTAATGGGTAGCAGCAGTTCCCAGTTCCAGGTGTTTATGGTGGGGGTAGGAATCCCTTCTCAAGAGGAAGGGTGAACTTGACAATTAATAAGCTATTGTTAATGCATATGCAGATGAGGTGTTGGACATACAGCAGTTGCAGATGTGATGTGAAAGGGTTTGGAGGAGGATGTTCTGGCTCTGCTCACATATCCTCTTTTGCTTGCTGCTGTGTTACATGTGAGATTACTGTCCCCACCTGTTTGGCCACAGCTCTATTGCCTGTTTTAATTCCTCCGATTTACTGTTTGAGCAACTCAGGAGTGCTGCTCAGTCACAGTGAACCAAGTGTTTTGTTCATCCTTGCTGTTTGCTTCATTTTCACGGGGTCCAGAAGCCTTCAGAAGAAGACCTGCTTCCCATGGAGAGATGGTAGGGTTGTAGCCTTCAGACAGTGAGGGGAGCAGGGGTACTAACCTCCCAGAATCATGGCAGATGACCGAGGACATGCACAGACCTTAATGAGCAAAATTATTTAAGCAATTATTTCCAAAGTCAGGGGAATGTAGCTCCTAGGTTGATACTGAAGACTTTCCAAAGTGCTTCTTTTCTGAGGTAGGTGGGAATTCAGACATTGCATGCATTCTGAGAAAGAGTAATATTTTAAGGATACGTTGCTTCTCTGGATCTTCCCCACTTGTTATACCAGGGAGTCCTGAGAAGATCAAGCTTAATGTAGGGCTTTTTTGATGAGGTAGGAGGTGGCTGTTGAACTTTCAGTTCATGCGGTAGTAGTGATTGCTTGGAATTTTTGTAGCTAATTGTACAATAGCATTTTATCAAAATTTCTTTTGCGTACTCCGAAGAAGGACATGGTTTGGAGGAATTATTTCGTGGCCATCCTGGATGTTGGAAGTTAATGGGATCTATTTTTATATCTTCCATAGGCTTTGGCACATTTGGCACATTTTAGTCTACCAGCTGCTTATGTTTGAGAGAATATATATATGTATATTATTACCATTTAGACAGCCATTGTCCATTACAGAGAGAAGATATAAGTCATTGTTTCTCTACTACAGCTCAAGCCAATTGAGAGTAGGTAATTTATGGTGGCAAAGGGGTGTTTTGGATGACAGGATTGTGCCTTTTATAGATAATGTAACTGCTATGGCTATACCACCTAATGCTTAAGGCATAGAAACGCCCCGAAATAAAGTATATTCTATTTATCTTCAATACTGTCTTAGTTGAAGATGTTAACCACAGTTATATTAACTAGAAAGTATTTCCTCCCTGTACATGCTTCTCTTGAATAGAAAGGTTCTGGGAAAACCTGAGTGTAGACCATACATTCCTTTTTTTCTTTGTTAAAAAAAAAAAAAAGAGGGAAGTAACATTTTTTTTTTCTCAGAGGATACTGGGATACTGGGACATTTAATTTATTAATGTTTGTGAAGCAGTTAAGATTATGTTGAGAGGAAACTTTATCTATAACACAGTAGTTTTACTTTTTCCTTTGTTCTCAGTTTAAATGTTCACTTCCACTAAAAATGTCTACTATCTGAGGACCTTCATGTGCAGAGATGATCATCTCTGTGAAGAGTATATTCATTACTTGAACAGAAAATTAATTGTCTGTCAGTGCAGCCTTTTTTTTTCTTCTTATTTTTCTTCTCTTGCTGAGAAGGAATAAACAAAACCACAGAGAAAGTAACACTGAACAGAATTTACCACTAATCTGGTTTCCTAATCCTAATGGCACAATGGCACATAGCTTCTTATTTACTTTTCGTTCAGTGCAGGCAAGAAGTGAATTTTGGGAAAAAAAAAAAAAAAAAAAGCAAGTATTTGCATATAATGAGGAGGATTCTTTTTCTAAGAGAAGTACTGGCTAGCTATTAACTAATGCTTTTGGGAATTGTGTTTAGGTAAGTGAAAGCATCAGATTGAAACTGCGAGATGTAAAGTATTTGTACAGCTAAACAGAAGGACAAATTCATAATTTAATATGCTTTACTTATATATCCCCTTAGCTTTTTTTTTTTTCTTTAATCATTGGTGTTATGTTTGGATATTGCTGTCTCCTCATCCTGTATTTAAAGTGTTAATGGTCAGAGTAGCCTCATAGATGCGGTATTGAATTAACACAAAGATGTATGAGTGGCAATATAGTATGTGGGAAGTAATCATTCCTATGCTTTTTTTAGAGAGAATATGGGTTTTTGAATTGAGAGCAAGTGGAAGAGAAGAGAGGGAGGAAGGAACAGAAGGCCTGATATTGGGCTCTTTTGACATAACCTGCTTAGGACAGTATATGGTCTTTATTAATAAAGGTCATGAGAAATGCTTAAACCAAGGAAGTGTTGCCAGGAAAAAAAAATGTTGTCATTACTATACTGATACTGTCTGATGTAATTTGTTTTATTCCATTTTTACTTTTATTTATATGACACACTAACTTTTCAAGCCAAAGGCTGTATTTTGTAATGCTTGCATTTTGACTGCCACAATGGGATGTCTATCCATTGCTCAATTTATGATTCTGCAACAATCCAAATAATTATACATAATGGAGGAGTAATACATGAATAATATAATTTTGTAAAAGTAATGTGCATTTGAGCTACTTGAACATTTCAGAGAATGTAAATGTTAAATATCATTAATATTAAATATGGCCATGGTTCCTGTTTGCGCTGACATTTTATTTGTTATAGTCATTGTAACATAAGTTCTTTTGGTTTTGTTTTGTATGCTTTTTCTTTCAGGCTCAAAATGCACAGCAGCTCCATGAAAGGATCCAATCTTCTAGTATGGATGCAAAGTTAGAAGCACTGAAAGACTTAGCAAACTACTCACGGGATGTTACTTTTGCCCAAGAATTTATAAACCTAGATGGCATTTCTCTCCTAACACAAATGGTTGAAAGTGGCACAGAGTAAGTATTCTGCTTAAATTGTGATGTTTCTCCCATATGGTGTATGGATAGACTCTCTTTCTGAGTGCCTGAAGTATTTCTACAAATACTAAGATAACAAAGTGTCAAATCTAAACAGTTCTCTGCTGCTAGGATAGTATATCCATTATCGATGAGAATATATTATGTATTTTTAGTTTTTCCGAACAATGGAATGGTGGGAAAGGGGAGTGAGCAATGTCACAAGTAACCCTCCATGCTACAAAATTTTGAGGAAGACTGTGGTCATAGTTTCTCCCTTTCCCATTAGAATTTAGATAAATCAATGATAGTTTATTAAAAGGCTGATATTTAAGTGATGTCACATGAAAACTGTGTTTTAAATTCAGTGTTTTTCAAAACATTGTAGAACATGTAATGGCAAAGTCTAGTGCTTGCATTTTATTAATACTTCTATTCTTTACCAGAACATCTTAACGATTTTAACCACTGCTGAAATTTTGGACTGTGGTATTGAATGAGTTTTCCTTGTCTTAATGTGGATGCTACAACAACAAATATATCAAATGGATTATTGCACTATTAAATTATGTTTTAAGTTACTGTTTCAAGTAGGTTTTTAAATTCGAGTCGGAGTTTTTAGCGCTTTGCAGTCAGTGTCAACCTCTACTACATATGAGGAGTCAACAGTTCCCACACCCTTTGCTGAGAGAAAATAAACATGCTAAAGGTACCCCTCCACATTCTTTGGGGATGTCCAGTCTTGTGGACTAGGCATCAGAAGTCAGTTGCTGAAATCATTTTAGATCCACTCTCAAATGTGCTTGTGTTCCCTCAGGTTCAAGAAAGTAAGTAATTTAGGGAGTAAAGCAAAAGCAGTAAGTGGCCTTTGAAATGGTATCATCTGTGATGATCCCATGCAAAATGTACTGTGAATTTTCAAAAGCAAGCAAACAAAAAACAACCAACCAACCAAAAAACCTTCTTAGAATCTAGTAATCCTTAGGTTGGAAAATGTGCATACTCTTGCTGATAAGCCTGTTATGTGGCTAATGGTCTGTTGGACTTTGAATCTCCATTGCCTAACTCCAGTGGTATACTGGAGTTCCTGTATGTCATGGTTTCATCTTCAGTATTTTGGGTTTATGGTCTTTATTTTTTTGCAGTGACATGATCTGTGGCATATATTATGTCACTTTAATAAATAGAAAACTTTTTTAATATATTAGTCAAATCATCTTATATTCATATACTTTTTCTTTAAGGACCGAAATAAATTAAAACTAAAGATAGGTTTAAGTTAATGTAAAAGTATAAACACAATTATATCCACCACTTCCCACTGAACTAATTAAAAAATTTACCGAATGGTCATGCTTGTATGTGCCTAGGAAGATCACAATCAATTTAAAAGTCACTGCCTCTATAGTTTATTTTGTCATGGATTTAGTTAAACGGTTTACCTTTTACACTGTGAAAGGTATTTAAGCTAAAGCTCTTTATTTTGTATTGAAACAGACAAGGAATGTTCACTTTTTTTTTTTTTTTTTTAAAGCACTGCTTTTAGCTTCATCAAGGCTAAAGCAAGTGTCCTCCTCACCCTTCAGATGTGTCTGTACTATTGCTTTGTAGCTGAGAGCTGGGCCAAGCTGTACCATACTGGTCTGGTTTAATAGTTAACTGTTTTCTGGGAGGGGAAATTACTTAAGCCGGCACTGCTGCTGAAAGAAATGCTCAGCAATTTACACCCTGGTAATAATTCATGTCTGAGGGCATAAGTTTTCAGACCACATGGCAGGCTTGTAGACTGGACATATGAGCAGAGTCCCATTGCATTTTTTTTTTATTTTTTTAAGTGGCTTTCCTTTGGAGGAATTTCAGCTTCTTCTTTTGTAAGTGGTGTAATGTATCATCAAAGAGGCATTGATTGATCTACCTGTCTAATCTATTTCTCACAGTTTCTGCCTGTGGGGAGAAACACTGTCTAGTTCAGACACTGAGCAAAGATTCATACTAAATATTTCCAGCATCTTCACATGTTGATGAACATTCAGTACTTACTGCAGTCTTCTTCATATTTATCAATCTAGACAACCTGTATTTCTGTTTTTTCCAAGTCTTCCTTAGCGAAGGGACTTTGTAAAGCAAGGACATCTGTGCTACACCGTGCATTCCCTTCTACTTTTATGCTGTGCATCACTGTCTGATAAACACATGTTTGACAGAACTTGAGATTTAATGAAAGGAGCAAATCCTAATATAAAGAGACTCAACAAACTAAACCTGCTGTGGTGCTGCTGCTTCCCTTTCGGGTCTGACTTCCAGCTATTGATCCTGACCTCCTACTTCAGGGTCTGTCACTCATTGGGCTTCTTGTTTCAACACACTAAGCCAACAGACAAAGTACTTTTGGGTAAGAATCAATAATAGTGATTTTTTTTTTAAACTTGATTATTGTAGAAAAACAACTTTTCAAAATGTCCCGTGAGTGAACAAAGTGTGTGTTGGGGGGGGCGGAAGGGGGGAGGGGGAGAAGAGGAAATATATGGAGGAGAGAGTGGGACAACAAGGACTGACAGCACTTTGAGTTCCCTAATCTGTCAAGGAAAACCAACCGGAGTCAGTAAAATGTTCTCAGATGTTCTCTAGTCCTGCTTTTCCTTGGACTCTCTGCAATGACATTCATGAGACATCCCACAACATGCTGGTTGAACTGGCCAACCTGGCTGAAGGTCTCCTTGCCATTAGCTCCCATACCGGGCCTGCCCCTTCAACTGCATGGCCTTGGGGGCTGTGCTGCTGAACAGGTCACCAAAAAGCTCTCTTCCCTTCTCTTCTCCTTCCTAGTACTTGCCACTTGATGGTATTTTTAACTCTGATCATTTCAGTGTCTGTAGGTTGACCTCCTCAAACAGTTATGTTAATATAACGTGGGGGTGGGATGTTTTGGAGGAGGAAGGAGCCAGAAGTTTGAGGGAAGGCTGGAAACTTCTTTGATGGGCCATGTGTCTTTAATGTGGAGTTATCTTACCCACCTTTGAGTTATTGTTGTTGGGCCAGCCTGGCTTGAACGAGGCTACAATCCAACCGTACAGCTGAGGAACCCGAATGGTTTGATGCTGCTACGAGATGGTCCAGCTCCCTGCCCTCTTCTCCCATTCTTTGTGTGCTAACCCCTGCTTTGCAGCCCAGTTCTGCTGTCTTCCTTGAATTGGGTCTGGTGTCTGGATGCTTCACAAAGCCAATCCAGCTCGTTAACTTGTTTGAGAAATATCCACTTTGGTTTTGCACAGTCAGCTTTTGCTCATTTTGAGACTTGCAGAAGAAAGAGGGGAAGTGGGAGTGAGTGGATGCAGAAAGAGCATGTGGTCTGTCCATCCTGTTCATTCCCCCCCCTCAATACCCTTCTTTATGCTCTGATATTGGAGCCCAGGCCCAGAGATTGGCGTGAAGCCTATGGGGGGCCATGGGGAATGGGACACACGCCCTGAGTCTGGTGCTGCTCTGCGTGGAGCTCCCCTGGGTGCTTTCCTGGCCGCCCGTGGGTTAATACAGCTGAGGTACAACCCTGTGGTGGGTAGAGCCCAGGCTGAGTGGGGCCTCTGTTCATGGTGTGGTGCAGCTGTGCTAGAAATTGATGAATTTTGTTAATTCAGGCTTTATTCTCTATATTCCCCAAAGGGGCAAACAGCGCTCATTAAAAGTACCATCATGCTCAGTATAAGTTTGCTCTGAGGTTTTCTTTGCATGTGGAGCTCATGTTAGGGGCAGCTCTTAAGTTACAATTTGAATCTGTAACTAAATTTTAGTGGGCAGCCTCTGGAAAGCAAGACTCCAGCTACAGCTTTCACCAAGGAAAAGGCCCATGCTGTATTTATACTTGGCTTTATTTATTGTGCTACTTACTCGTTATTTTAGTGAAGCTGATGCTTGTAAAAGTACAGTGGTCAGAGCAAGGGAATGTAAAGTCCTGGGTTTCTAGTTACCTCTGCTTCATTTTGCTGGTGATGGAAAGAAGTAGTAATACAAAAAGTTGACAAGAGCTAGCAGTGTTTCTTATTTAACTTCCTGTATGCTATATCCCTGAATGTTGGAAGAAAAATAAAATGCATTAAAAAAAAAAGCCTTTCCAGTTTCTGATGATAGTATAGCTTGAAAAATAACAAATTAAGAGAGGTCTTTTAAATTTTTATTATTATTTCAATAAATAGTATTATTTCAATATTATTTTGATTTTAATATTACATGTAGTTACCATAATTTGCTCCAGATCTCTTCGAGTGCCTGCTGCTTAGAGCAGAGAAACTGTAGGCATGGTGTGTGCTGGGACAAAGCCATAGGGGTTGCTGGTGAATGGATTGTAAGATGCATGGGACTCTAGTGAAGCTGAGAAAGAATCTTGTCAATATTGATATATTTATATTAGCAGAGATGCAACATGTCTTAGAAACTGTACTTACTTATCTCAGTCCTGCTGTTTGAGGTGGCTCATTGCTGGTTTTCCTTTAGGCTCATTCTTGCTTCCAGAGTATGCTGTGAGTCTTTTATTAAACAACAACAAGAAGTTGTTTTTAAGGTTTATTTTTGTGGTTCAGGTGACCTATAAATAATAGTAGAAGCTACAAGACAAGTTAGGTCGTGAAGAGCAAGTAAATGATGATTCCATTTTGTAATTATCCATGATGCTGAATCATTTCTTATACTTGGTGCTTCTGTTATCACCAAAGAGGTGTGTGTGTGCATACACAAAGTTTTTTTCCTTTTAAGAAACTTCTTCAGAAAGGGATTTCCATAGCACTTCTAGCACTGTTTTTACATTTGAAGCCCAGTTTGTGCCTAGTTAAGGGAATTTGAATATAATGTCAATCTGATTGGATGTATGGACAGTGTAAAAGGGAAGTGTGGGGATGGGTTTCTTCTGCTCTCTCCCCCCACAGAGTGCAATATGCTAAAAAAAAAAAAAAAAAATAAAAAAAGGCAGAAGGAAAGCAATGCTAGAGGCCAAACTGGAAGAAATAGTCATGTCTCCTTGCTACCCTATCTGAGATAATGTAATTCACTCACTCAGAGATCTGTTCCGTAGTCTAGTCCAGAATTAATATTTTTGGAAAAATATGGCTGTATAGGCAGTCATTCTGATGTTACAGAAGGCTGGTGTAAAGATGTAGTGTATTTTTTCCTTGACATGTCAGATGAGTTGTGTGACTGGGACAGACTCTCAGCCTTCCTTAAAAGGGAAGAAAGAACCCAACTGATAGTTTTTGTAAAGTCCCTATAAGAAAAGGAAAATACAAGTCACAGACCATAAATAATGAAAGCTGTAAAGAGTTAAAAGGAATCTGAATTTATTCTTGTCATTATCAGTAAAAATAATCTCATGACTGGGAAGAAAAAAAGGAAGACCTCTAGTAGAATTTTCAGTTTTTTCTTTCCTTTTTTTTTTTTTACTGGCAGTATCACTGTCTCTGTCACTTGTCATTTGGCTGAAATCACAGATAGCTTTTGCCAAAAAGCTGAGACTATGCAAAGCCTAGCTGCCTTGGCAGTAAGCAGAATTGTTTCTGTTGCTGTTGGGCAGGGAGTTCTTCAGAGGTCCGCTTCGTAGATATGGCTGTGCTGAGTAGCTTTATTGTAGCACAGCAGTGTCACAGGAGCGTGCTGGTTGATGCTGCTCAGACATGGTTACAGATTGTCTGGTTTTAATTTTAAGGGACATGCAACCGTTTTATGGGCAGATCAGAGATGAAAAACTTGCTTCAAATTGTGGTGGCTGTTCAATTTTGTCTTCCTGCTGGAAATAATAAATGTAGCTAGATCAGAGTTATACAGACTTCTCAACAAACATGTATTTGTATATTTTTTTTTCTTTTTTTACCTCTTAACTGAGAGGAGTCTTCTATTGAACATGTGCAGTGGTGGAGTTGGCTGCTGTACAGCTGGAAGTCTCTGAGATGGCATTTGTGCATTATTTAAGGACAAATTGTATTGTTCAGTGAAATACTAGCTCTTGGCTTGTCTTACAGAGATAATACTGTATACCAGCCCAGTGGAAAACTGAAGACAGATTGGTTTGGAATTACTCCAACTTTAACACACTTTTTGGGACAATTGCTCAAATACCTGCTAATGTTTTTTTTCCATCTCAGTCTGATGAGTATTTCAGTACTGCTGTCAAAACACTTAAGCTGCCTTCGCTCACAGCCTCTTGTTCCTGTCCTTCTTTGTTTGAAGAGTTATGCCAATAATATTTATCGCAATCTGGACTGGAAAACTTGTCTAGATTATTAAAAGTGACAATAAAGGCTACTTTTAATACAATATTCCACAACCCAGCTCAGCTCCTTCATTGATGAGCTCACCATGTTGTCCCAGAAAGCAGTTATACAAGCACAACTGACTGGATAAATGGAAAATGAGTTTTTTCAGATGTGCACAGTACTAAACTAGTAGGTCTTTGCAGAATAAAGTACTTCTTTTCCACCCTTCCCTGCTACTGGCTGCATGGTCCATGCTCCTCTTTTTGGTCATCTCAACACTTGGTCAGCTCCAGTGTTCATCTGACTCCTTAGTGAGCAAATTCATATTGCTAATCTGGCAGAAAATAAACCAGCCAATGAAGGGAGGAAAATAATTTTATTTATTTATTTATTTTGACAGCACTGGGCTGTCAGGCTCAGCCGTTCCTGTGAATCTTCACCTGGAAGCATAGATTACTTAATCTGACATTGCTGCCAACATCAATTCGTGTCCAACAGGGGCTTTGTGCAATCTTCATTTCTTAGCGCTTCTATGATGTCAGGAACATGTGACCCGTTGTCTGTAAGACAGAAATATAGAACAGTTTATAAAAATCAGCTAATCCAGTTCTTCCACTGTGGAGATGGTAATGACAGGAGAATGAACCATTGAAGATCACACCTTTGGAGGGAAAAGGGGGAGACTTGCTTCTGCCTGCTCTCCCCTCATCCTAGACGCTTTCGTTCTGGAGTTCTTCTTACTTGGCCTGCGCTTAAGAATATTAGCATTTAAATGACCCCAGTTAAGTATTGATATGAACACCCTGTTGACAGGAACAAGGGAGAGGAGAGGAGACAGTATTATTGGTTTTGGTTTGGCAACCACTTTTGTAAAATGTCATTAAAAAGAGTAATTCTAAGGCAGATTTATGTTTCCAAAATGCTTCAGAGTACCAAGTGCTAGACAAAACTCATTTTTAAAAAATTCATATGAAAATATAGTATTCAAAGAAATAGCAAAAATTAGAAGTAAAGCATAAAATCTTCACTTCTGCAACTTTTCCAGAGTTTTTCTGTCAAGCTGTGGTGACTGTGGATTATTGCCGTGGCTGTGAGGAGTGGGAGTGCTGCTGCACGCATTAAAAATCATTTTGCAGATTTCATCTAAATAATATATTTCAAACCCTCACCACAGGTGTTAGCCAGACTTCATTTATGTGATCACCACACCTGATACAGACAGAATCTAGAAAAATGCACTCCTGTGTATTTGTCTTGTGATTCCTAAATGCTGCCTATTATCCAGACTGTGGGCTATCCTTGTGAGTGCCTGAAAAACAGTGTCCAAGTACAGATTTACTGTGGTTATAGAAGGTCCTTCATCCATCATCCAGTCAGTGTTTTGTTACATGCAGGAGGAAGTTCTTATTTGCATGTTCTACCTTTGCTAATAATGGCCATGGCCAGGGCCATGCTGAATGGAAGGCTTTTATCCTCTGGTGTTTTTGTCCAGCTCTGCAAATATTTAAACAGGGCAGGCTCAGAGACATGGGTTGCGGTGAGTGATATGACTACTTTAGCTCTTTGCATTTCTAACTCCAGTGGGTCTGCACTGGCTACCTCAATGGGACAAAATTTTTAGTAGTTTTCTCCAGTTCAGACAAGCCTTTATTGTGCAGTGCACGTTATCCCAGCTGTGATCAGGACTTGGAGATCTTAGGTTATTGTACAGCAATTTTTGCATGTGAACATGTAGGAGTTGACCCAGTTAGGTCCTTGCTAATATGGTCGCTGCTGGAAGCCACTCTTGACACAACCTACGGTGCACTTTGGGCAAGTTTAGGTCTGTATGGCTTGGGGAGGTCCAAAGGGAACTGCTGGTCCTTGGAATTCAGCCAGAAATGTATCACAAAGTTCCTTTGAGGCCAGACAGGGAAAATATTGTGGCAGCAAAATGTCTAAACCAGTAACTTGTCGTTAATGTTTACTTTGCATTATGTTGGCATTTGTTTTGTGATTTCTCCCTCAATTAAAGTTGCTATCTGTTTTTACGGCTTTCACCACTACAGTATCTGAACCTTTCACAAACGCTAGTTAATTTGCCCTCATAATATTTGGCCATGGTTTTATTCCCATCTGTGCAAGTGCAACTGAAGGACAGCTTCTTAAAAAAAAAAAATATATATATATATTTATATAGGTATCTGGCTAATTATGGTGTCTAGACTAGATCACTAAGATTTTCAGCATTTTTGACCGTGCCTGGGGTAACTCACCCAGGAAGTGTTTCTACAGAACTGTCTGGTTGCTACCACAGCCAGCCCTCCAGGAGAAACAGCAGTTGTGTGTGTGTGTGTGTGTTTATATACATATATGCACACAAAAAGAGGAAAACTAATGGAGGTGGTAGATTGTACTTGTTCCTTTCCAGGCTGACTTGCTCAAAGAGTTAGCTCGATTACTCCTTGAGTGTTAACGTTAACATTCTCTGTGGGTGAACGTGAGCAGTAATGCTGTTAATACCAGGTTATAGGCGTTTGCTTTGATGATTGATAGGATGAAAATAGTATGTGCTTCTTTTGATAACAGCCTCCACCTGTTCAGTGGTGAAAGAAGTGCATCTGTAACCATACTGTACAATGTCACTGCAACATTTGGTGTCATTGATTGACTGCTGCTCTCGTCAGACATTCAGGCAACAGAGATTAATAGAAATTGTTTGCTCTAATATGATGGTTATTTTTCCTCTCAAGTCAAAATTTGCTTCACCAGAAAAGATCTGTATAATTTAATTTTCTTGGTATTTTTCTAAAAAAAAAAAGTTGTTTTATATTGCTTATCTTCTTCTCAAATTAACTAATTACCAGTTAACTCTAGGTGGGTAAAGGTCCTGCAAATGCTAAGGAAGTCACTGTCTAAATGTTTTGTTCTGGGATTAAGATATTTGTTCTTTAATCCCTGGGTTTAGTCATGCAGAAAATGCACCTGATTACATCCTGTTGTGAAAAATCTCTGGCAAAATTGAGCCTGCCTCTTGAAATGCTACCGGTATGCAAACGCCACTCATTCTTCTCTTTGATGTCAAAAAGACACATCACCAATTTCAAATTTACTTGCCACTCAGCTCAGAAGGATGCTAAGAGGTTTTGCTGGCATGTGCTGCATAAGGTTGCTTGGATCCACACACATTTGGGAGCTGACAAAACGCTTTTGTTGTGTTTTTTTTTGTGTGTGCTTGTTACAGTTTAGCACAGTCTCCTGCAGCTCACTGTGTTGGCAGAAGCACAGGAAGGGATGTTTTGCTGAAGATGGGCTCTCCTACTGTAGGAAATGCTTTGAGCTTTTCTGCTAGTAAAAGCATATTAAGGGTAATTTTCTCCCCTTCTTACAACTGTCTGATCCTCCAGATGCTTTTTGTTTGCTTATTACTGCTGGCTACACAGGTAGCTGGGGCAGCAGAAAAAAACAAAGCCATGAAATCCAACAACAAAAAAATCCCATCATAGTTTTAATTTGAGCCTAGCTGTGGCTTATTCTGTGCCTGGATATAGGATAACCTGTTCCATCATTCTCTTCAGGCATGAATATTTCAGCTCACAGCTAGCACTGAATGATGTCAAACTGCTGTCGCTGTAATGTGGTCTTTGTGTTTTCTGCACTTGAGATTACACAAGCCAGCCCTAAAGCTGCTCTGTCTGAGGCTGGTCCTTCTTCCTGAAAAGACACTACATAAATTCAAGCAGTCTAAGTAGAAAGCACAACATTGCTTATGCATAAAAAGAATGGAAAATGCAAGGTAGGAGGAGTCACGGCTGTACCAAAAGAAAAGAAAATAATCTAATCGAGTTCTGGGAGAGCAAGTTGAATCAACAGTTAGAGAGACTGGAGTGTGGGCTGTTGAGAGCAGAATGGCGAGTGCAAAGGGGAAGACCTGGGCAGAAGGGGACAGGGAGGAAGGAGGAACCTCCTTGTTTTCCTGTTGGGCACTAGTCTGCCCAGCCAAACCTCTGAAAGAAGCCTGTGAAACAGATTTAGGGGACATAGGAAGGGGCTAAGTAGGAGACTGACTTTTCCCCCCCACTTGTTTCAAGTGATATTTTACAAAAAAACCACAACAACAGTTACTTGTGTTGGATGCGATTTTTACCATTGATTGTGTCTTTATTTTGGTTTCCTTAGTAGCATAACCAGCAGTTCTGAAGCCAGTTATTACCAGGAAGGTGACTTGCAAATTGTGATTAGTGGACTACAGCTTTCAAACGTGCTTATTGCTTCCCCACCCCCCCCCTTAATATTTGACTTCTAGTTTCTTGAATATATAGTAATATGATGCCAAAGCTTCTTGCTCACTGAGGGTGCACAGCCCTATATCTCAGGGAAAACAAAACAAAACAAACAAAAAAAACACACACAGGAAATGTCTAAATAAAAAATCTTTTAACTGGTATACATTAAACCTCTTGCCACAGCTAGGAACCAAGTGCTTTGGAAGCTACTAGGAAAGTGACAGCATGATGCTGAAAGCTAGTTATGTAGGTGAACCTGCTGGCATCTGAAACAGTGAGTTACATTTCTGTAAGCAGGTCATTGTCTTTCTTAAGTGGGTTGATTCAGCACTTTGGGTCTAGGCATGTCTATCAGGCTGTGAATTAAAAAGCAACAAAGGTAGCAGGTGAGTTTACACACTTTGTAAGACCACTGGACTGTAGTTGTCATTGAGCTGGCATGAAGTGGTTTTGAGCTGTGGAGTAAATACACATCCATGGTTGAAAAGCCAAGGTAATTTTTGTTTGCCTTTGAAGTCGATGGAAAACTTGTCACTGACATCAGAAGATCAGGATTTTGGTCTGTATTGGTTCTAGCTAAGCAACAACTTTCAACCATGCTGACAACTCTGACCTCAGTATTAGTAATGGAGACTGAAAGTAAATACATTTGTTAGACAAGTGATTACATGTCATAGGAATGAGACAGAAAATGCCTATGTGTAAACCTTTGTTGTTTTCTACCAAAGACTTATTTTATACAAATACTTAAATAATTTAGGATGCCTAGGAATGCTTTAATGGTTAAGAGAAATGTTTAATGTTTTCACCTTGTCAATTATCTATTCTATTTTGCTTTTTTGTTAACAGAAATATTCTGAACAAATATTTGAAATTAACTTTGAATGTACTTTCCTTTAACGGATACTGAACTGTTTCTGTTCACAGCAAATTGTTAGTAACTTACTGCCTGCTACTGTGTGTCTGTCTTTAGAATTTTATGAATTAGACTATGAATTTTGTGTGTGTGTATGCATAGGTAATTAGCATACAGATGTTTTAAAGTGTCTCTCCTCACTTGCAAGTTTTAATTTTACAGACGATATCAGAAATTGCAGAAGATAATGAAGCCCTGGTAAGAACCTGATTAGATCATCACCTTGCACACTTCCTCTTCTTTTGCATGACTGAATTCAGGCCCTTGCGCTAATCTTTATATGTAAAAGTGTCTGTGCATATTCATTAAGCCAATCTTCAACCTCTGTTTTCTGCTCTTTGATACCTATTAATAATATCTGATGGAGCCTTTTTTGCTTTGCTTGTGGAATGGGTGCTTTGTTTCTGTAACTTCTGCAGGGGGCTTCTACTATTCTTAAAAAAAATGCGCTTTTTTTTAAAAAAAACTTGAGCAATCAAATTGTTTCCCTGCCTTCTCCATGTTCCTCTCTTAAATTTGTGTGATTTATATGATCAATAGTAGGCAATTCTAATTGTTGAGATTAGTGGATAAAAGAGATCATGCCACTTTGGATTCCTGTTACTTGCTGGTCCCAGTTAGTGCTAATTATTTCAGATAACTGCATAAAGGGAGACCGTAATATAGTAAAGGACTTCTTATCAGAAACTTCTGAAGCATGCTTGTTGCCCTAATGATTTTGAATGTGATTCTTCTCCATGCTTCAAGTTAAACACACACTTCATAGGCTTTAATAAACTGGGACCGCAAGAGATGTTCTATAGTATCTCGGTAGACTTGCAAATTTGTCATGTCAAATGTAGCTAAAAACTAAGCAAGCAAAAGAATAATTAATTGATTAATTGTACATCACTCTGATGTGATTTATCATGCAGGAAATACAGGTCCCCATCCAAATCCACTCTGAATCATGCTTTCACAAAGCTGCTGCAAACCAAGTTCTGAAATATTTATTAAATCATTGCCTAATATATTAAACAGTAAGAATAAATGTGGCAGGAAGCTTAAATCCTTCCTCTACATTCTCTTTCTCAACCTAATACAGAATAACTTGTTTCTTAGGAGAAAAGCTCAGATTCTGAGGAAAATAATTAAAATGTCATGAGGCTTTCAGAATTCTTCGCAGCATGAGCCCTGCTGAGATACCTCCTATGCATTTAGGTGGTGGGTTTTTGTCCCTCATTGATGCGAAAGTAGTTTTGTTTGTTTCTTTCTTTCTTTTGTGGAAGAGTAGTTATACTCCTTCAGTACCTGTCTGCTTCCAAATTCTGTTATCCTGAAGGCTTCTCTACATTAAATTACGTGATTGTCCTGTGAGTAGTCTCAAGACAGTACTACCCTACAGTTGCATTGTGCCCTGGTTTTAGGATCTGGTTATACTGATGATCTGAATTAATTATTTATGGCATAGTTTAGTTATGTTTACTCATGGGAAATAGGCCTTACCCACTTTAAGAGGATACTTACTGATCAGTGTAGATACAGCACATCAGTGAATACAGTAGAAAAGAATGTGTATGTGACTAAAGTTTATTCCAAATTTGAATGTTAAATCCTGATACTGTAAGGTTCAACTTATATCAGGGCACATAGTTCAATATTTTGATTTCTATCAGTAGTGCATGAAACGATACAATTAAAATAACAAATCCTTGAGTTTGGCACTTGTTCTAAGATACCAGACTCTTGTCGGGCAAGACATAAAACTAGTAGCTCCGGAACCTGGTCTGTTCATAACCTTTGAAGATAAAGTAGTTACACTAGTGCTGTAATGACTGTAGTTGTCAAACATCCTCAATATTTTTCACCCATGTATTAATGGGAGAAGGTCCAATGAAACAAAAACTATAAAAATAACCTCAGATCATGGTATAACAAACTAAACATTAAAACTTTGCAGCTTCCAACTGCTATCTTTATTAACAGCTACTTTAAAGAAACCAAATACTAATTAAAAAAAACAAAACAAAACAAACAAACTTACTTTCCATTTACAGGATGGGATATTTCATAAAGTGCAAATATTTCACTTTATCTCTGGTGGCTTGCATATGTTAGCCTGGGGAAGTTGATTTAATTAAAACCTGATTTTCACAGAGAGGGCATGTTTAATAGCTTTCTCCACTGAAGGAAATCCTTCTCCTAAAACGTGAGTTTCTTTTTGTCTGTTCTTTCAGTATTACAGTTTCCTGTTTTATTTTGAGATTTTATTTATCCCATGTTGGCTAATGCTTGGGTTTAAAAAAAAAATTAAAACAGAAAATCCCTGTGGAACAGCTGTATCAGTTGACCTTTCTGCTGTAGTACTGAATTGTAGTCAAACCACGCTGAATGGAGTGATGATATTCCTGTGCAAATAGTTACTCCTATTCTTAAGGAAGGCTTATCTTTTTAGGGAAATTACCATGAAATGAGCAAAAACATGAACTTAAAAGGTGGGGAATAAGAGAAAACGTAACTCTAATCACATCTTCACAAAGAACCACTGTGTAATAGCTCCTCTGGGCTACTTTCTCATGTTGACAATTACTTAATTTACTTAAAAGTGGATTAAGTCCTACTCCATAGTAAGTGTATCTACACCTGGATTTATTCAAGAATAGTTAACGTTCTATTTTAAATTCACAGTCTGTTTTCTTTCTTTCTTTCTTTTTTTTTTTTTTTTTTTTTTTAAGTGGAGTTAATTTTCAAGCTTAGAGAAGTGCTAATACCAGGGTTACAAAGCTATTTCAGTTTTTTTGGAATGCAAGTGGTTTAAAATCAGTAGGGCTGATCCCTTATAATGAACATGGTGAAACTGTACCACAAAGAAATACTTCAGTGGTGCTTGGTGCGTTGCAAAAAATAATCTGTCAATTGCAGTGTACCAGTTAAGTGTGCTTTCTGTCATCACCTAGAAAAATAGGAGCAGCTACCCTGCAGGTTGTTCAGTCGTTTTCAGCCGTATAGAGTAAATAGCAAGTAAGTGTGAATTGCTCCTAGTTTGATGTGATGGCTTAGCTTCACTCTTGGAAAGCTTGGAGAAGCAAGGAAGTGTAGAAGCAATGAAGAAGAGTCATAGCAATAAAAGAGGTACTTGTTCACGCTGTGCTTACAGAGCATCCTGCTGCATCATTGGACTTCATTTTAGGCTTAGGTTCTTGCAATGATTTTTCCAGAGCACTTGTCCTCTTATGATTAGATAAATTCTGCTCTGTTTAAATTTATTTGTGGCCATTTATCCCTGACAACTCTGACTTACAAAGCTGTTCTTCCTCTTTGATGTTAACCTCAATGAAGTCAGGCCTGCTCAGCTGAGCACAGTTGCTGGATGGAAATTAACCACTTCCTTGACTCCTGCAGCTGGTGGTGGGCTGCAGCTCCCTTGTTGCCTCCTGCCCAGTTCAAGTTCTTTTCTTTGCTGTCTTCCCTCTGCACAGTTAGTTTCAATTCTGTTTTGTCTATGAAAAACATTGTGCAAAGGCGTACTGGCTTTGGCTTCTAGTCCTAATGGGCTGGTAGCGGGATCCTGGTCAGGATGGACAAGCAACTGTTAATTTGCAGTTTTTCCTATGCAACTTCTGTCATGTAAAACATGAAACAGTCCACTAAGCTTTGTAAAAGCTCATACTGATTTTTCTGTGACCTGATGACAGCTTACCCTGATTAATTACCTTGATTTACAGAATCATTTGGACAGCTGAATATTTTTCCATCCTCTATACCAATACAATGTTAATTTCAATGTGTGTAAACATGAATTGAGATTTTTTTCAAAAATATCTATGGAATTTGAGTGATCAAGTCCCATTAATTTAATTTGAGAAGAAATCCAAATTGCATTAGGCAATTTAAATATTTCAAAATATCAGACATAGTTCACAGAATCACAGAATCATCTAGGTTGGAAGAGACCTCCACGATCACCTAGTCCAAACTATGACCTAACACTAACAAGTCCTTCACTAAACCATATCACTAAGCTCAACATCCAAATGTCTTTTAAAGACCTCCAGGGATGGTGACTCAACCACTTCCCTGGGCAGCCCATTCCAATGCCTAACAACCCTTTCAGTAACGGAGTTTTTCCTAATATCCAACCTAAACCTCCCCTGGCGCAACTTTAGCCCATTCCCCCTCATCCTGTCACCAGGCATGTGGGAGAATAGACCACCCCCACCTCGCTACAGCCTCCTTTAAGGTACCTGTAGAGAGCGATAAGGTCGCCCCTAAGCCTCCTCTTCTCCAGGTTGAACAATCCCAGCTCCCTCAGCCGCTCCTCATAAGACTTGTTCTCCAGATCCCTCCAGACCCCTCACCAGCTTCGTTGCCCTTCTCTGGACTCTCTTGAGCACCTCCATGTCCTTCTTGTAGTGAGGGGCCCAAAACTGAACACTACTCGAGGTGTGGCCTCACCAGAGCCTAGTACAGGGGGACGCTCCATACATACATCTGAGGATTACATACACACATATATCTGAGGATTAAAATTACACATGATAAAAAGATGGTTTTGCATGTATAATTAATAATATGCAGGCAGGTGAGAGACAGGCATGGTGGTCAGAGTCACATGCACGTTCTTTTTAGTTTTAGGAAAGAGTAATATCAAAATGTATGGATTTTTTTCTTCGGTTTCAGAAGGTAAGAAAGCAGAAAATTCTTAGGAACATAAATTAGCAGGCATTGACCTGATCTTTGCCTATATTGTAAAAATAAAATGAAAAACAGCTGTTGATTTGCTCTTCAGCAGGTTTGTCCGTGGGTCAAGATGAACAGGCCTTGGGTCAGGGCATGAGCACCCACACTGAAGTGGCTCATGCTGGGATGGCCGACAGCTTTACAGACCACAGCTTTCTGCTTCTTCTGAAACTTTTGCTGTCAGCTGTTTTGGGTGAGGAAGGGCCTTGTGATCAGCTCATCCATACCTGCAATGGTCGTTAGAAGAGGGGAGCCAGACAGCAGAGAATGGGAAACTTGATTGGTTGCCCCAGTGGAAGCCACTTACAAGCCAGAGCCCTGAAGAGGGATTGTACAAGTAGCTTGCCTGATAAGACAGATTATTAAAACGTCAGCAGTGGTGAGAGGTGAAATTGCAATTACACGGTGCATATTTCTGATCACTCTTCCCTCTTGCTGCAATGACATGCACTGAAAAGCACCTTCGTCAGGAATTACTGTCAAACTACTAGGTCATTTCACAAGAGTGGCAAGAGTTTGATAGTTACAGAACTGTCGTGCCTTGTGTTGTGCATTCCTCAGGAAGATTTTATGAAGAACGCCCCATCATTTTTCAGACTTTTTGTATGACTAAAATACTGAGGTTTTGAGTTAAACAGTGCCTACTGCTCATTTTCTAAGATGACTACATTTTATGAACAAGCTTTGATTCCCTTGAAATTTCTTGCATCTACTCTGTCTGCCACTCAATAGTATCAGTGTGTCTGTGCAAGTGTGGATTGAAAATGAAATGCTTGGAAGTCTGTTTCTACCTATCTGCTTGTGTTTAAACACACAACGATGAATCAACACCACTATTTTAATCCTTATCTTGCTAGTTACCCTGGAGATTGCTTTCATCACTAGCTGTGCTATTCCTCATGCTTATCCTTTAAGTCTGGCTTTTGACTTTTGCGATGCTACTTAGTGTATACATGTGTGCAGATGCATATGGATAGATAGATATTTTAAAAAAATACTATGTATATGTGCTGCGTAATATGTGGAGTTGGAGTATTTCTTTCTGCTTGATTACTCCCAGTGTTGCATCTCTTCACTCTCATTAACTGTTTGAAACAGTGTAGTAGGAGTGACACCCAGTGGGGCAGCCTGCCTCATCATTTTAAATTGAAAATACTTTCACTGTCTGGATCCCAAACAATTGCATCAGTGTCACGCCTACTAAAAACAGGTTTATATGTTAATACCAGTGGTTTTGGCTCTATTAATCTAGTTTGCCTCCAAAGCAGTGCAGGAGAATGGATTAGTTGGTGGAATTAATGAATAGTTTTGGCAAGAAGAATGAGACTGCTAAATATAAAGGAATTGTATTGAACTGAATTCTGACTACTACTGTTCTGAAGGAAAATATACATATGCAGGTTTAATAAGGAATCCCTGTGATCTATACTGATTGTTAATGGGCATTAGCTTTCATTTATAGTTACTTTATAGAAGAATATTTATGTACTAAATACAGGTCCGTTGACTAAATTTTTAAATATATAGGGCAATCCAGGGTAGATAAAGATCACAGAATTGTAGGGGTTGGAAGGGGCCTTGAGAGATCATTGGGTCCAAGCCCCCTGCCAAAGCAGGTTCCTTAGAGTAGGCTGCCCAGGTTAAAAAAAAAAAAAAAATAAATAAATTTCTCCCAGCATTAAACTGAGGAGATAATTTATCTCCTTTTAACTTATAAAACTTTTTTATATTTTTCCTATTTATATGTATCTAACTTAGTCTAGCTTTATAAAATAATAGAATTTCACGTATTCATTGAAGTATTCTGACATGAAGATCCATGGGAATTTGGTACAAGTTTTTAAAAGAAAGCCATTCCAAGGGATGCAGTTTTATTTGGATATAAATAAACAACCATTGTGTACAAAAGGAATGGACTGGGGAGAATGAGTACTGGAGTTGATTCTGTTTCCTGCACTGTCTTACTGTTTTCTTTGTATGAAATCCTTGGTTATTTGGAATGCTGATGATGACATTTTAAATCTAATTTAATTCCTAAAAAATTTGCAGTATTAAGAAACAAGCAAACGCCCCCCCAAAAAACAAAACAACAACAACAAAAAACAACTTCCAGATTATGTATGGCTGAACAAACTATTCTTTGTAGAATTTCAGTGGATTTTTTTTAAAGACAGTGTTTTTCTTGTTTGCTCTTTGGTATAGCCTTTTCATTTTCTCATAAATAATCAAAGATGCTGTGGATACCCTTACTGTGGAAAAGAATGGTTTTTTTGTGTGTGTGTGTTGGGCGGTGTTTTGTTTTTTCCTTTACAAAATGTCGAGAGTGTCAAGCTTCATTTTAGCAGAGGGCTGCTGCGGAGTTTTGTCGAAGGTGAGCTATCTTAAATGAAGAGGCCACTATGAGGCTTATTTTGGTGGTAAAATTCACCCTTAATGGCAGATTGTATCAAATCCAGTAAACAATGATATTTGGAATTGCTGTGTTAAAACTGATTTTCTGCCTTATTCCTCTGTGGTGCAGTAAACATCTTCTGTTTGCATAGATGTTCACTAATTTGGGCTGGGTTGGCGTAGGACAGTAGGGGATCAAATCACACACCAAGGATTACCAGTTACATTTTTTAACTATGTCTATACTACTAGCCTCAGTTTCCTAACATACTGAGCATTGTAGTTCCAATATGGCAGTTTTTAATTTTGTCTTTTTATTAGGTAAACTGCTGCATTAAAATCAGTGGGACTGTTCATGCTGTTTAGATTGATTGCATGCTTGTGCCCGTTAATGGCTTAGTGGCAGAGTACCTTGCAGGCATTTTGGCGTGCCCATAAAGGTAATTCTGCTTCATCTGGGGCTCTGTGTACTGCTGCTTGTATTGAGTAGTTACCTTGTTGAATGGTTTCTTTGAAATCATTGTGGCTGCTGACTGTTGGGTACCATGCATATAAATAGAAATGAAGCTAATCTTTAAAAGCTGATTTTAACATGGAAGATCAGTGTTAGCTAGTCAGTTTAAAAGCATATTCTTTATGTTGAGTTTAAACCAGTTTTGAACATAGTTAATATGAAGTGCTGAATCTCAATTTTACAGGTAATTATCCACTATAGTGGCCTGCAAACCCTAAGCAATTTGAGATACGGGCTTCGATGAGCGGATGGAATTTTGCAGACCATTTGACATGGTTGCCCATAGATAACCTGAAAATGTGTATCTGTTTATTTAAAAGAAGGAAAATGAGGCATTAACTATTGCAAAATTACTGCTCAATTTCTCTTCCGGAGCATTTTAAAAATACGTTTGTTTCCTTGTAAGAAAATGAATAGACAAACCACTAACTTTCTGCCTTACTGATAGAGGTACCATATCTTGGTGTCTTTGTGTGACATTCAACTAAGAGCATTTTTGGAAGTTGCTAAGAAAAACTTCATTTCTTTTCTTCTGTTATTTTTAAAACTCTGAATTCCACAAGAGAAGTTTAGTCAGACTATCTGATTTCCTTGAACATTGCATGTGGTGTTTTCCTGGGGATTAGTTCTTCTCTTGCAAAATCGCTTCTTCCAAATGACCGTTCTTGATGTCCATGCAAAATTGTTTAAGAGACTATTTTTTGCATGGCCTCTCTTGCTCTTCTGCTACCTCTTAGTCCATGTTTAGCTTCGTTTTCCTGCCTTTCTGAAAGCTTCCTGCTGCTTTATTCCCTCGGTCATTGCTCTGCTGCATTACCGGTAACTGTAGTCATGACTCCTGTCTCTTGCAGCTTTGGAGATATGTTGTCCTTTACACTGACTGCATTTGTTGAGCTGATGGATCATGGGATTGTATCGTGGGATACATTCTCTGTGGCATTCATTAAAAAGGTAAATTTGTAATCAATGCTATGCATTCTGTACCAGTTTGCTTCCACAATTTAAATTTTTTAAGGTGAGTTGTGCTTTCTCTTTTTCAGATACGTTATTTAGGTGATTGCTTGGTCAAAAAGGTACATGAAAATGGAAGTTAAGTGCTATTTAAAATTACAAATATTTTTAATTACAAGATCTAGTCCAACTGTTACAGAATTCTATGGGAGCGAAATTGGATTAGGTTTATTACGTGGACAATTGTTCACTTGGTTACAGTGTGACCTTCTTGTGCATATACCATGCAGTTAAAGTAGAAATCAGTGTTTAGATTTAATATAAATTAAAATGAGTAATAATATATTTCTTGAAACATAAACAGCACTGACATGTTTCCTTTGGGGGTATGGAAGGAAGAGAAATTAGTTAGTTTACAAATTGAAATTATTAAGATGAAATCTACTGAGTTTATCAAGCTAAACACTAGCCCCCTGAGTCCTGCATCTAAGTTCTATGGTTTTGAAAAAGATTTTTCCATGATTTGCAATATTTTTCTTCTTTTCTTACATGTGGGAGTTGCACAAAAACAACAGAAACACTGGAGTACGCCTTAAATGCAGAGGTTTAACAGACCTCAGAAAAAAAAGTTTTAGTTGTTACTGATATAACCATTTCACTTATTGTCATCTTAAATATTGACAGGTTGAAATTGAATAGGGAGGCTCTTTCGTTTATTAAAACAAACTAAACTATTTCTGAAGATTTTTTTTCAAAACAGATTGGAACATATCTTACCTTAAATTGCACTTGTACAAGTTCAAAAGACACCAGAGCTAATTCACTAAAATGATAGCAGGGCTTAGTGGAGCTAATGTAACCTGTGACAAAGATTGCTTTCATTTTTAACCAAATGTGTCAGACTTCTAGTTTAAATTTGGTTGCAAAATTACTACCACCAAAAGAAAGTACAAATTTACTTTTGTTGTCAGAAGTGAAAGAAAGAAACAATTATGAAAAGAGAGTTAGATTTTAAGTTCTGTTTTGGTCATTAAAATGATGGATGTTATTTGTAAGAAAAATTAATATTGATCTAGGTTTTGGACTTTTTGTTTGTTTGCTAATCTTGTAGGCTAGGTAGATTATGATGATGATTGTTATTTTACCATGACAAAGAAAATTACGCACTTGTGTTTTAATTGACTTTATGAGATACAAGGTCAATCCCAGAATGTGTTATTTGCTAGAGGAGACTAAAAATGAGTGTATTAAGAAATTTGCTAAAAATGACTTGAAATCATTCTGCTTAGTGACTCAAAATTATTGGTTTTGTCTTACCCTTTCAACATGTCTTGTACTGTTAGATGTATAGTAACAACTGAAAGAGGTGTTGTGCACCCCTTCTACTGACTCTTTTCTGGTGAAACAGGTGAAAAAGAAAGAGACCAAAGTGAAGAATAGGGGGGTATTAAAACAGAAGGGAAAGAGAAGGACAAAGGAAGACAAAAGTACAGGAAAGAGGCACAAGCATGTCCTGATCTGTCGAGCATTTGTCAGGCAGAACAACCGTGCTCTCTGGAGCTATGAGGGGCGAGGGGCAGAGCTAAAGGAGCACCTTGGGACTGTGTTTCTCTGGTGGGAATCTGCAGCTTTATTCTCCTTTGCTATTCTGACCTTGGCTTTTGGCAGGCCACTTGAGGCTGCTGATGGGCTAGCTCAAGAGGCTGACAGGATGGATAAGAGAGTTGATAAGTTTCTACTAGCTGAAAGGGAATTCTGCAATCCTACTTCAAATGCTTCTGTCCTTTGAAGGTGTCTCTCATGTTAAATGGAAGCCAGACTGGAATGGGAAAGAATTAGGCTGAATGAGTTACTTTTTTTTTTTTTTTTTTTTGTCTTGAATAAATAGTTTCCTAACTAGGATTGTAGAAGCTGGAGGAGACCTCAAGGGAACCTCTAACTGCTCCTAATGACTAACTAGTTGGTGTTGGATGCAGTCCAACCTCTCCCATGTACCTCTCCCATCCTTTGGGTACAAAAAGACTCCAACTGCATAAAGATTCCATCTGCAGCGAACGAGAGTTGACACCTTCAAGTAGAGCTTTGTTCCCTATCTTCAGGGAAAATGTCATAACTTGAAAAACTTTCTTAGAGTAGTCAAGAATCTCTCAAGATGTTTTTCTTGCTCATGACAATAAAGCTTATTTACGTTGAACTTCCATAGCTGCCTAAAGGCTTTGGCTGTCCAGTTTTTACAAAACATCATGATAATTGGATACCAGGGAAAAAAAAAGGTACTCCTCTTTGGTTTCTACAATAGGAGAAATAAAATAAAGGCTTGTAATGTTGGTTAAAGTATTCTTAACTATCTCTTAGAATTATTTATGTAATTGCTGTTTCATAACTATGTGATGGAGTCTTACTCTTGATGAATTGCTTACTCTGCCTTCCAAGATGTACTGTGCAGGAAAAGGGGATGGCAGCAGGGAAACTATCTTTGTGTCTCGCAGCTGCCAGTTGTTTTTTCTGTAGTCAAGTGGAACTCCAGTTCCTTACTTGAAAATGAAATACAAGCTTGAAAACTTTAATAGGCGTAACGACTCTACAGAAACAAAACTGCCTCAGATTTCCCTGTTATTTTCACTTACTGATATCAAAATGGTACAGACAAATAACTAATGAACATATCACTGCTTTGAAAAGTTAGATCAGTTTCCTTCCATTTTTCCCCCTGTGGTGGTTGTGGGTTTGTGGTGGTATTGGTGTGTTTGTTTGTTGTTTTTGTTGCTACTGTAACTTTTAAATTCTTTCCTGACTTTAGGTGATGCTGAAACAGAAGAGCTCAGAATATGTTGTTTATTTTGGTTTCCTATCTACCCTTACTCTATAGGTCCTGTTTCAGCAAAGCACTGAGGCTGATTTTGTAAAGGAATCCTGATTTCTAATTTCCCTTGAAATTGGCAGGAAGCTCAGCACCCAGTTGCTTCTATTGTATGTGGCTACATGTCCCAATAGGACTATGCAGACATTAAGGTTACAGGTACCTTTGCTGAACAAATGGTTTTATCCTTAATGACACACATCTGCGTGACAGGTTTTCATGTGAAAGTGCAAAGCAATTAAGTTTCTTGTTTCTGGAGGGGAGGTTGTATTTCTGTGAGATTGCACTATTTTTAATCATCAGAATTTTTGATAAATGAGTGCAGGATTATTTTTGGATGTTGAAAGCCCTCCTGGCACATGGTGTTCAATAGGCAGAGTTCTCCAGAGAACAGCAAATGACACAAATTCAAGCTCCTATTGATTCTTGTCCTGTTTCTCAGGAAAGCTCTTTTTTCTACATCCAGAACTTCGGATATGGTAATCAAATTTCTTTTTAAACTAATTGTATTCCCTCTGGAAATGGCATGTCTTATTTATCACAGTAGACAAACCTATTATTTCTGGCCTGATTTCATGCTTCAGCAAGGCGGTTATGAATGCACATAGCTTGACATGCAAGTTACCCAGCAGATGTTTTGCATGTATGTCCAGTGTGAGACGTCATAGCTCTTAAAAACACACAAGCCAGACTCAGTTATACCTTGGGCTTGTGTTTATGATGGTAAAAGGCTGTATGGTCCGGGATCAGAAGAATAAATGTGTCTTTCTTAGATTGAGGTTTCATATAATGTTTGATTAGAGCAGGCCCCTAATAAGATTGTTATATCCTAGTGAAGCATTTACTTTGGCACTTGAAATATCATGGAAAAGAGCTGCTGCACCAAGAATGATTCATGTCAAGGCTTGTAAAGAGCATGGTGACAACAGAGTGACAACTTGGGATGCATTCTGGGCATATTGTATTCCTGCTGCACAATTGGTCCATGTGCACCTGGTGACTGAGGCATCTGGAGTGCATTTGGCTGATTGTGTGAACAGTGTAGAGCTGATCTGTGCATGCCCACTGTCCATATTGTGAGATTTCTGGACATCTGGCAGTCCTGGCTGCAGCGTATCAGAAAACAACAGGATTCCATTAAAAGAGGTAGGGTAGTACAGGGCTGAAGAGATGCAGCTTGTCACCCTAAATAGCACAATGTGCATTATTTACTAATGTAAATAGTAGTTGTGCTCAAGACTTGCAGATAGCAGATATTGAAAGCCCAGAGCAGAAGAAGGCTGGTTAAGTTGCTCCTCTCCTATTGTCCATACGTGCATGGGTTGGTTCTTTATTGTTCTGTAAATCCAATGCCTATTTTGTGAACAGACTTGCGTTCTTCATCGCATGTTCTTGTGGCAATGCAAAGCAAGTAGCAGAGCAACAAACAGCGGTGCAATAGGTTAGAAGAACAAAAATTCATCCCTCTTTCCTCACAGTCTCCTACCAAAGTTATTTAAAAAAAAAAAGGGAGTGGGGTGTTGCTGCTTCAGCACTACTCGGAATGTCACAGGGACAAAACAGTGTCATTGTCCCCATGTCAATATCTAGCTGTGAATTTTACAATCGGCAAGGCAGCTTTTCCAGGCAAAGGGCATACCTTTCTTCCTCCAAAAGGAAAATGATACCAAGGTCTAAGTGAGCGTCTAGAATCCAAAACAGTATAATCACGTTAGTGGCTTGTAGCATGACTACTTAAGAAGGGCATGGATAGGTTTCTGGAAAGAATACGTCATATAGACTGCAGTGACCCCATCTCAAGTCTACAAGGAGTAAATAACTAGTCACAGGACATTTCTTGTCTGTGCTTCCTTGGGTACCTTTTTGCTTTTCTATGCTGGTGTAGGTATGTTTCAAGAAAACCCAAGCAGTTCTTGCTTCCTTTGCCAGCGGAAGGTGAGAGGCTTCCCCTGGGAGCTGTGTCTACAGACTGGGAAGCATGCAGAAGAAAGAATATATGCTGCCACATCGTACTGCACAGCTGTGTTGGCTCTGCAGATGTGAACATGCACTAAGTTATTGCCACACTGCAGAAATGTGTAGGTCAGACGTGGTTTCTATTAGTGTGCCATTTGTTCATAGCAGCTTTCAGTAAGAGTGAAGGTTATTATGCATGAACAGCTAGCAAGACAGGATTCTAGATAGAGCTACAGAATCAGTTGTGCTGATAAATGATAATCGACTGAGTTTTAATTTGCAATCTGGAGAGAGCTTTTAATGTTGGTAACAGCAAATAATAAAAAAAAAAGGTGTATTTTGCCGGAGATGCATTTTCCAGAGATATAGATGTAAATTTCTCTTTTGCAGCAATTGCTTTGAGCCTAGAAATTTGTTTAGAGAGCATTGGCTGCACAGATAGTGGAGAGAATGAGCAGAATTCTTGTGATCCTTTCCAAAGTTTCCCTCACAAAAAATATAACAGTTGGAGTTCTTTAATGTTGATTTATCTTGTGCATAACTTCATCTTGAAACAGGTGGCCATTAATATTGACATAAAGATGTGGTGATTCGTGCCAGCTGAAGAATCTGTGCCACTGTGTCCTTTGAAGGTATCTGCAGTGCCTGGTTGAGTGCTCTCAGGTGTTCACTGATGTCTGGCATTTGGACAAGACTACTTCTGTTCTGATGATTTCTGAGCCACTTCCACAGTTTTCTTTCTTCCCTTTCCCTGGTTTCATGACCAGATGCAAATGTTCAAAATGTCTTAATTTGTAGATAGCAAGCTACGTGAACAAGTTTGCCTCGGACATCTCTATCTTACAGCGGTCGCTAGCAATTCTGGAATCGATGGTGCTCAACAGCCATGACCTGTACCAGAAGGTGGCACAGGAGATCACAATTGGGCAGTTAATCCCACATCTCCAGGGGTGAGTGTCTTCAAATGCCACTTGGTATGGTGATTTTTTTTTTCCCAAATGAGCACAGCATTTTGAAAGACTGGTATAAAGACTAGCAGCCTCCTGCATGATTTCCACATCTGTTATAAGTGGCTGAATGACAGGTTAGCAGTTTTCTGGAATTGCTTGATCATAGACTTCTATTGTTATTACTACTGCTTCTAATACACTTTTTCTTGGTGCTAAGCTGCCAGTGTGGTTGGAGGTGGGGAGTGAAAAGAAGAGCACCCAGTAGAGGTTAAAGGCTTTAGAGCCATTAGCATACAGATGGGGTTGCTTTTCTTTGCTCTGGGAAATGTCTAAGACAAAACTGCTCAACTTTTATTGAAGGTACATTTGGAAAGAGAGAAGCTTTCTCTTTAACAGTAATGTGCTGTGGTTAAACAGATGAAAACCACTTCCTTTTTAACATAGGGTAATGTATTATGCAACTAGCTATCCATGCCCCTACTCTCCTGAAAAGCTTTTAATACCAACAGGTTCCTCTCCAGAGCCCTTTTAAGGGATTCCTCATTCTACCTGTAGCTGCTGGACATCTAACAGGAGCTGTTTGGGCATAGTCAGTGGCACTTTGAGATTGTGATTC
The DNA here is from genome assembly GCF_964211835.1 of Anser anser. Classification (NCBI taxonomy): domain Eukaryota; kingdom Metazoa; phylum Chordata; class Aves; order Anseriformes; family Anatidae; genus Anser; species Anser anser. Next base: position 96,495,209 of record NC_139721.1, read on the forward strand.
AGTCCACCATTCTTGAGTGCTGAGTCTCCCTCTGGAACATCTTGTTTCTCGTATGAGTAATAGAGAGAACCTGGATGACTAGATTTGACTACCTAACTTACATATGGGTAACACTAAGTGCAAACAGTCCCTTGACTTTTACCTGCAGTAATGCAACTGGAAGATTAGTTTCTACAGCTTGTGTATTTTTGTCATCTTCTCTCATGTTTATATGTTTTTTCCAAACAGGACAGACCAAGAAATCCAGACATATACCATTGCGGTAATAAATGCACTTTTCCTTAAAGCACCGGATGACAAGAGGCAGGTAAGTTGTTGGGATTTGTTGTATAATCCCCATATCTGGAAGAAAAGTATATTATAGAATCATTTAGGTTGAAAAAGATCTCTAAGATCATCAAGTCCAACTGTTACTCCTGTAGTTGTCCCAGTCACATTTTTTCTGCATTTAATTCCAACTGATACTTGCTGTATTTTTAGTGTCACAGGTATAATATCATGCATTTTAATGGAGCTGCCTACATCTTGTACCAGTATTAGTAGGGATTAAGCATTCTTCTGTGTTTTTGTAGTTCCCTGTAACCTCACATGAACCATATTGACTGTGGCTGGCTGTAGTATTTATTGTACTGAACTCCTTGCCAGCACAGCTTGTAAACTCAGACTACTTTTTGGTAAGTCATTTCCCCCCCAGATTTCTTAACAAAAAGTGTGTTCCTTTTGAAAATGGAAATATCTTGCCATGTAAGCATTTCATAACTGTCAGTGTACTATTTTAAGTTTAGGGCCAGAGATCAGAAACCTCAAAAGGAAGATTCAGGATTGCTAGTTGATGTTAAATGAGGATGGAATGTGATGTGTTATGAAATGGAGAAGTTTTATCCTTGTTTACCAAGTCATTAGCTTGTGTCAAAACAGAGTTAGTCATTTATTTACTTAGTATTTCCATCACCAGAAACAGTAATGATAATTCTTGTGGTGTGACATACTCTTAGTGTCTGGAATGAGTTCATTGGGAGCTGCTGATCCATTCTGATCAAGTCTTTTCTTAGATTTATTTATACTTTTAAATGCTGGGGATTGTTTAAACAAATCCCAAAGCCCTATTGGGCATGTTTTTTCTTTCTTTCCCTTCAGATACATTTTTAAAGTTACAAATTTTCTATAGTTTCATCTATAGACAGGTGAAAGTAAAACCATGATTTAATTTAAAAAAAAAAAAAACACCTTTTTTTTCGTGTTCCTTTTTTCCTTATTCCTCCAATGCAATATTGGGAAGAAGGCACCCAATAATAAAATTTGGAATAAAAACTTGCTTTCAGTTTTTGCATAAATCTATGTCCATGTATGAAAACCAGAGATTTAACTTTTTAAATCTGTAAATGCTTGCTGTTGCTTAGGTTGTTGTGAAAAGTATGCTTTGGTCATATTTGAAGTTGTGACACTATAATGAGTACACCTGTGTTCCTGAAGATGATAGTGGCATCACATGTTCCCAGCAAGCAAAACTGTATTTTACAGTGTAACAATCTAGTTAGCCTGGCAGTAGACCATGCAGACTTCATTTCACCTGTAGTACCTGCTGCCATGACAAAAAAAAAAAATTGTTACAAAGTTTATGATCATCAGAACATTATGACTTGATTTGGCTCAAAGACCGATAGCTCCGCCATTAAAGGAAATTTCATTCAACTTATTAAAACCTAGAATAAATAGTTAGGATCTGTATAGTGGTTAATTGGCAAACCGTATGTTCAGGAAGGGAGATGTCTATTAGCTGTCTACAGGGGCGAATGATATTATTTATTGGATTCTGTCTTTCTAAGAGAACTGAGCTGATGAAGTTCTATGTCTATCCCCCAGTTATCAGACTGGGGGTACTCAAAAGTTACAGTTCAGCACTCACCACTAATATGGTTAGCAGGGAGAAGCTGTGGCATTCAAAATAGCTGATAGTAGATGAAATTGTCTAATGCATTGCACTGGGAATTACCAAGAGCATGCATTTGTGCAAAAATGTCTGCTACAAGCAGAGCATGTGAGAAAAGTCTGCAGGCTGCCAGAACTTGCCCAAGTTCTGGACTAGCCCTGCACCAAACTCCACGTGATTTCGGGAGCCTTGGCACCCTTCCTGCTGGAGACTGGTATGATGTGAACGATTGGCTTGCATTTAAGGAATGGATTTCAGTTTGGTTGCTGGTCTCCTACTTTCTTCTTACTTTATTTCTGTAATGCAAAAAGCCAAAAGTTTCAAGGTTTTTATTTTCTAAATGAGGACTCCCTTGTTGCTTTGCTTCCTGTGCCACTGTTGAGGACTAAATCATCTAGAGAAACCTAGGTTATTTAAATAAGGGCGGGGGGGGGGGGGAACGGGACAAACCCTTTATATATCAGAAAAAGCCTGTTGAGCAATGAAATAATATCGTGGATGTTTGAAACACTTTTTTTTTTTCCTATTTCCCCAAATTGTTTGCATTTTCAGAGATGTTGCTATGGGAAATGAGGTGTCAAATTTTGTCAAATAATTCTTGTTCTCATTTGTTACTACAATACTTATTATAGAAGAGGCAGCTCATCAGCTGCTAATAGCTCTGCAGACTTCTTGGAGACAAAGTTGGTTTTGTTGTAGTAATAGGCTTTGTGAATGCTTGTTGCTCCTGTCACAGTTTCAGTGACCAAAAATGACAACCCAGTAATGGCGTTTTAATTTCCAGGTGTAAGACTGAAGTGAGAATTTGATTGTTTCCAAAAAGTAGAATGAATTTCCAATTTTTGGCTTGAATGCAGAGAGGAAAAACAAACAAACAAACAAAAACCTACCTCATTCTTTACCTGTCTGTCTTCTTGCAGTGGACATACTTTGAAAAGGCAGAGCCAGTCTGGTCTCTGTAACATAAGGTGTACCTACCATGTGCCTAGAGCTCCCTCTGCAGTTCAGTTGGGCATTTCCAAAGGGGATGGAAGCATCTGTATCGTTCATTCTTCAGCTGCTACATGCAGTTGAAACCAGCTTTACCAGAAAAGGCTTGAAAGCTGAGTTGCTCAAGATTTCGGTCCCATCTTTCTTCCTTACCATTTCTGTGTTTTGGTGCAAAGAAAACAGTCAGCATCCAGGACTGCCTCCTGCCTCAGAATTAAAATTCTTTTCTTCTTGCAAGCAAGTTCTCACCCTAACAGTAGCTTTATTTATATCATTTCTGCAACCACATTTCAGCAGTCCAGCTCTTCATTTTTACACAATAGTCTCATTTTCACTGCTTTCTAGTTTTTTTGTTTGTTTGTTTGTTTTTAATATAAAACTAACTGGTATGTACTCTACATTACTTTCCAACTCTCACAAAGATTAGCAAGATGTTTTGTTATTTCTCCTGAATGTGAACAATATTTTGATGTGGTGCCAACTACACAGACTGACAGTGCATTCTAAGAATGTCCTTAAGCGTGTGTCAGCGTTGATTTGCTGTGCTGCGTTATGTAAAGCTGATACACAAGTAGATCATTGACTGAAAATACAGCTAGTTCCAAACATTACCCTATTGTGTACGTATAAGTAAGCGGTGTCTAAATAGCAGTGTGCAATATGTTAAGCAAATTATCCAAATCCTTAAAGTGTATGTTTTGTAAACAGGAATGTAAAAGTATTTCCATGATAATTGCTAAGTGTTATAAGATGTTTACATTGCATATGCTAGTGTGTGTGTTCACATGCACACGTACACATTTTTATATTCATGGAAAACATGGTGAAAATTAAAAACAGGTATTTGCTTGTAGGTATGGTTCAGGACTCTAGGCTCTCCTGCTTGATCACTATAAAATATTCTCTCCTAGTCAAATGTCTAAAAATGAAAGTCAAAACAAATCCTGGTTGATAGTGACTTGGCCATTACTTCTAGAAAAAGAAGCAAATTGAAGGCAAAATAGTGAACCAATTTCAGCACTGCTGCCAAAATACAGGGGAGAAGTATTATTTGCTAAGAGGAAACAGAGTTCTAGGCTAAAACTTAGAACATGTGACTTTGAAACAGCCAGAATATTAACATAAATATGCATGTTGTTTGACATCTGCTTTTAAAGCCCTGGCTGACAGATTAGAAACATTTAATGCTGTGTTCTAGAGTGGGAGGCGCAGGGGGAAGTTGTGCTCGAACAGGTGTATGCAAATTCTCTGTTTTACCTGCAAAGGTCTCCTCTGAGATCTTACATTGCTGCGTTTGTATCACTGAAGTCCTCAGCTGGTGAGGACTTGGCTTTTTTTTTCCCCCTCTTTTTCTTAGCAGAGCAATCTGAGTTTGTGGCCCCCAAAATAACTATCATAATTGTAGTTGATATACTGTTTCATTTTGCTTAAAAGAAACACTGTAGAAACATAAGACTAAAGCTTTTTAAGGTGTTGTTCTTATAAATGTAACACTAAAATGCTTGCTTCTAGCTATTACTTTTTTCTCTAATTTAGGAAATGGCAAACATTTTGGCACAAAAGCAGCTTCGCTCCATCATCCTAACTGTAAGTATATAATTTTCAATGTTACTTTTCACTACTAGAGAGAAAAGCAGGCTTGACTTTTGGTGCGTAGAGGTTTTGTCTTCATATATTGTAATTGCGCTCTTGTATCTCACAAGATACATTTTGAAGCCTGTGATACACAAGCTAAAGATCTGGTTATTGAGTGGGTTCAAAATTGTTGATCAGAACGGGTATCTTTCCAGCCCAATAAATTGTGGTTTCTTCATGAAAATGCAATACTGAATAAAAAATAATACCTCAAGGGTTTTATTCCTATGGAGAATGTGAACTTAATTGTGCAGACTAGGGAATGTCTGAGGCATTAATAGTAAGTCCTCTGTGTTAAGGTTTGGACCTGACGACAGCTATGCAAGCCACACAGGGCTTTCCATTTTGCAAAATCAGCTTCTGTGTTTTTGGTTCCACTGGTGATTTTGTGTCTTGATATCAAGTTGCATATGATTTGTCACCACTTACACAAAAGCATGATATATAGCCCAGAGTGAAGTTAATGAATGTAGTATAAAAGACTTACTTCTGCTGTCTTGGAAAATCACAGGGATTTTGTCTTTGACCTTAGCGCAGAACAGATCTTCAAGGAAACAAGGGGAAATTCTCCTTAAAAGGGATGAGTTCAGTATCTGTCATGAGATACCAGACAGTGTAAACAAAACCAAACAAGAAACAAACAAACCCTTGCCCTTTCTCACTCACTGTCATTATTTTAGTGATGCATTAAAAAACAAACAAAATGACAACAACAAAAACAACAAAACAACAATAAAACAAAACAGAATTTGTTTCAGAAGGCATGGTTTTGCATTGCTTGTGTTTATAAAAATTTGGTGTAAGCATAAGGATAACATTCTTAAGTGTTCATATACTGTCATAAAATGCTCAAGTACTTTTTGGCAGACAGATTCTTTTATTCTCTGGAGCTGTACAATATCAATTTTTGTATCCATCTCCTACATGATGATTCTTCCCTTATGTATGCCCTGAGATGTTTAGTTATACCTGGGCCTGTTTCCCCTGTAGAGCCAGCGTGTGTGTTGTGTGTGAAATTGTCCATCAGCTTGGTAACTGCTGTGTGTAGCCCTGTATGTATAAGGTATTGTACACCAATGCATTTCCAAGCCATCTTCCTCATATTGAACAAAGTTGGATTGCCGGATTGCCACGTAATGTTGGCTTCTGCAGCAGTAGCGCTGTTGTATCATTGTATCTACTGATTGTGTTGGTAGCTTGAAAACTTTATGCTCAGGGAACTGCTTAAATATTTTCTTAATACATTCTTTTTTTTTTTTTTTTTAAACAGAACTCTAATGTTCTTGCTAAGGAGTTAATTTTTCTTCAGTTGCTCCCTCTCTTCTGTTTTTGTTTGCTTGTTTTTATTTTCACCACTTCTCATACATGCACAGGCTCTATCTAGTGGCTAAAAGGAGAAAGCTTCAGTGCATTATTAGTGTAAAGTCCTGCTCCTTAGAATTTCTTATGAAGCCTGTAGTTCATCTGAATACCTAGATCAGTAGCGCTGCTTTTGGTTTAAATTTTTTCTGGAGTATACACACACTATTGCATATCAACACATTCTTTCAGAAATGGAAACACCAGAGTCCACCTGGTGGGATTTTCTGATATGGAGGTGTTCACTGGAGTCTGTCTGTCTTTTGCAGCATGTTATCAGGGCACAGAGGGCCATCAATAATGAAATGGCACATCAGCTTTATGTTCTCCAAGTACTTACCTTTAACCTTCTGGAAGACAGAATGATGACAAAAATGGATCCACAGGATCAGGTAAGCATCTGACATGACCTGTTCAGAACAGGGAGAGGACAGCTACTCGTTGCTGTGCGTAAAACTCTTGATGGAGGAAAAGACACTGGCAGGAATTCTTACCTAATCTCTCTCACTTGGGTTGTGATGCTGGATTTTGTTTTCTGGCTGTTGAAAGATGAACTGGCTAATGCATTCCGTGTGCAAAAGTACAGCAAGATGGCCAGGCCTTTCTCCTTAGCATGTAGCTTCATGAACTGAGTTTGGTGTCATCCTGAACTAGAACTCTGAAGCCAGCAGTACAGCCTTTTTTCTTTTTTGTACTTTTCAGAGCCAACTGAGATGCACGGTCCTTCCTAAAAGTGCTCCTGTAGAGCTAAAAATTAATATTTAAATGAAAACTATCTAATATTCTAGAGTTGAGGTTAAATGATGTTATGATCTAAGTAATTTTTGTTGCTATGAACCTGTACAGTAGTTGTTCGTCTTATTGCTCATTGTGTCCAAACACCAGCCTTATGCATAAAGAGGCACTCCCCAAAGAAATTAAAGATTTGATATAGAACCAGTGAACACGAGAGAAGATGTGTTCTGTTTGTTTATTTATTTTTTGTGTGTTTCCTTTTTGGTGCTGTATGAAGGGGAATCTGATTTCATTTTTAAGAGGGAATTTTCTTAAGGCTTAGGATTTGAAGAAAAGGAGATGGGAGAGCAAGATAGTTGTAAACTTGAATAACATCATGCTATAGGATTATCCCCTTCCTGTTTCTTCAGTTTGAGGCAGGAGAGTTTGACTCTCAGGAGAATGTAATACCTAGTGCGTATCTCCACAGACTGTCTGATACGGTGTTGTTAGTATAGATGGTGGGGTGGTTATCACTGTCTGGAGGCATTTCCAGTGATGTGTAGCTGCAGTAAGTCCTCTCTTGCCCATTCCCTTGTCAGCAGAAATAGACAGTCACCAGAAGGATCAGAGTACTGAGCCATTTTGATTTAAGTCAGCAAAGTGCCTAAATACCAGCTTAATTTGAAGTGTGATCTCTTGGCTTCTGTGGTTTCATGTCTGTGGTTAAAATCAAGTGTGTAGTTAGTGGCCTTGCTAACATGGGTCCTGCTTCTGGAAGTCAACCCTTACACATTTCTGCATGAACCCCACAAATATGAGACCTTTGGAAAATGGGAACCACAAAGTCATTCTTGCTGACGGCCTTCGAGTAAGAAGGTAGGGAATTTAGATAAAGGTTGGGCAATGGAGGGAATACAGTATTTTGAAACAGCCTTGTGGTATTGGTTATTAAAATGAGAGGTCAGTTATTTTAACCATTTTTTAACGTTTGTTTGAACCCAGGCTCAACGGGATATCATATTTGAACTGAGAAGAATTGCATTTGATGCAGAATCTGAACCTAACAACAGTAGTGGCAGTATCGAGAAACGCAAATCTATGTATACGCGAGACTATAAAAAACTTGGATTTATTGTGAGTATTTTTGGGTGGTGGGACACTGTACGTGGTTGAATGCATCTGTTGTAGTACATTCTCTAATCAGTCACTTTTCTTATTTGATCTTCTGGCTATTACTAACAGGAGAATATGATAGTTTCTTTATCTTTTTGCAAATCTTTTTAACCCCAAGGGGTTGCTTTAGCAGAAGTTAGGGTTAATTGGAAGAAATAACTATCTAAGGTGGAAGAACATAGTTTTTCATGACATGTCATAATTAATTTAACTTAATCAAATCTTGGATGAACAAGCATTGTCTAACAGATCTGTGGCAAACCTGTAAAGCTATTGTACTCTTAGTAATAATGTGAACTGATGAGCACAATAAATCAGAGGTAGGATTCTATCTATAGCATTTACTTGTAGGATCTTTTGTCTTGGTTGTTTGAAGTCCTTTCATCTGTGAGTAGGGGATGCAGAAACTCCCACTTTGACCTACTCAGACCACTTAGAGATCTGGTCTTGGCTGAAACAACACAATCTGGCTGAACTGTTGAATGCATTTATACTGATGAATAATGTGTATTTTTCCCCCTCTGGAAGCAAAGGGTAGACACATGCATGCACGGACACATGCATGCACGCACGCATGCACACTCTGCAATCAGTATCTTGATTTATTGTTTACTCTAGGTTAGTATGCAGTTTTCTTTCTCCTTAGGTAAAATTGTATACTTTGCATGGTACACGATTGCTGCTGGCCTGGCAGATAGACAGTGAATGTGGTACGGTAGCCACAGTTAGAGGCAGGGTGGTTTCAAACACCGGTACAAGCTGAAGCTTGCTGTGCAGTTTGAGTGCTCTGCTCAGCTCTGTGGCATAGAGCTCAGGATTACCCAGTTCCCCTGTGGTTTAGGGAGGAGGCGTTCTGGGTTCTGGTAGTTGTTTTCATTACTGATGAGTGAGGAAAAATTACTGCTGTATCAGTGCTGTTGCATCTGTAAGGAGTCTTAAGTAAGGGGAAAGGAAGGAACTTGGCGTTGTAAGCATGATAGTAAAATCAGTGCTTTGAAGAAGCTTTTGAATCTCGATAGACAACAACAACAAAAACTATGAATCTGTTCTCTGTTTCTGTGTCATAGAAGACCATTGCTATCTCAGCTTTTAAGATTGGCAACTCCTATGTGAGATGAGCAGAGGACTTTGGGGTCTCAAGGCTAGAACTAAAGGAAAATGCATGCCATGGTTTAGAGATAAACGGGCTGAATGTAGACCCTCTAGCTTGTGGTGAATGAGAACAGAGATTGGTTCTCGCAGACCTTCCATCATACTTGGTGGAAAAGTAACCACTGGCAAGTAAGAAATGGTGATAAACAAGGTTCAGGGCAGGGGGCAAGAGGGAATGCTGAGGTGTAGTGAAGTCGTTGTGGATCTGTACGTACAGAGATTATGGCATATGGAAGAATAAAAGAGGTGAAATTTAAAACAAGTGTTCTCTAGTTGTGGTTGATCACTTTTGGATATTAGCTGTGCATTCCAGTTTTATGAGATGTTGAAGACACTCAGATCCCACTGCTGTCACTGGCATGCCTAAGTATCTAGCACCCCTGAAAGTCTGACCTTGCTTTCTTAGAGGTGGAGCTGGAAAACTCTGTCTGTATAATAAAGCATCCAACATAAACTGAGCCATGACTAGCACACAGATCTGAATTCTAGTCCTGTTTTTCTGCTGCTTAACAAGGAAAGACTAAAGATCAATAGGGTTGTGGGCTGACACTTGTTTTTCCAATGCTTCTGTTTGTCCCACAGGATATATTTTGATTCAGCAGAGCTGAAGTCATTATTAACAACAGTGTGTTTGAACTGATAGCATTGTAGGGGAGATGCTTGGTGTGAATCAAGATGTGTTACTGTCTTGTCTGAGTTTGCAGGAGCTCATGCTGTGTGTGTGCAGCAGGGTTGTCTCTGTTATCTTCATTACTCTCATTTGGGCTGTTCATTGGGAAGCCTACAGAAATCAACAGTTGTCAGGGGTAACAACAGCAGTATTTGCTATGTAATTCTGATGGCTTTCCGACAGGGAATGGCGATTAAAGTCTGGGAGGGAATGGGAACTGCGATCAAAACAATGAAGAAAATGTGGAAGGATAAATAGAAGGAAAGCATAATGGGAGATCAGAAATACAGGCGAGTGAGCTTTTCAGAGTTCCATGATAAGGGTCCTAATGGGAGGCAGGTTATCCCCCTAACAGAATAATGAGGCAATGCACAAATGATAAATATGTTAATTGTAAAGTGTGAGGAGAGTTACTCTGCTCTTGAGCAGAACTTTTTCTTGGAGCTGAGAGTACAGGTGACTCTACATGTATGACTTTTTCCATAGCTGAAAAGGAATTTGACCTTCCTCACAGAGCTGGAGAAGTGCCTGTTGTAGAGCTCAGGCTGGCTCTCAAACAGTGAATCTGACTGAGCCTCACACATGGGCTATGCTCTGACTGGCCTCCAGTTAGCCTATGGCTGCCTTTACCCCACCTACTTCTTTTACCTCTAACATTAAAACGTCTTCAGTGCTTTTGAAAAATGCAGGTAGAAGGATACATAAACAAACCGAACTGTGCCCTGAATAACGGGAGGTTTCTCTTCCTTTTCTTTTGGCTGTCTAACACGAGAAGAAACCCAGCCAAATTGGTGGCTGCCTTCGAATGCTGCTTTCATTCCACTGGTGGTGGTGGTTAGGATGCTAATTTCTTGAACTGATTAAACGTTCTTTCCGAGGGGGAGAGCAAAACCATGTCTAGCCATCCAGTTGTTCCTGGACTGCTTGTTGTCTTTCTGTATGGGAAATGCAGGAATTCTATTCATTTTTCTTGGCCACATGAAAAGGCTTTGCCACATTGCAAATGTAATGTCAACAAAAGAGAAAGTCCAGACGTGGTTTCAGAAGTTTACAATACCATTTGTAAAACTACATAGTTAGAAACCTATATTCAGTTAAAGCAACCACAGGGCCTTTCCAGATGGTCGAGATGTCCAGTGTGAAGTTTATTATGGGTAAAGAGATTTTCAGCAGAGATAGTTTTGAAGAGATTTACTAAAATACTGACAAATACAACAAAAGATGACCCAATTAGGAGATGTAAGATACGTTTCACCTTATTGAATTATTTTTCTGAGGCAATTGCAAATTAAATAGCTTGAGTTCCTTCTTTTCTTCCTGCCTTAAAATCTCTTTCAGCAGTTTATCTATGGCAATTCTTGTAGGAGAAGTAGAGTTTTGCAGACTTGCAAATAATAATGTAGTTTTGTGTTACAGATAGCTAATAGATAAAGGTACAAGTGTTGGCAATGATAAAATTGCTCTTGAAATTTCTAAGCTGTTCAGTTTTGTAGAGTTCACTGCATGTGAAGCTTCAAAAATCTTATTGCATTTGAGTAAACTTTATTCCTATAACCAAAGTAGGCAACAGATATACACAATATCAATTTCTTGAGTTATGTTTTCTCATAGTTCTGTAAATATCATTAAACACATTCACTACAACTTATCACTGACAGTTAAAGTTAGAGGCAGATCTAACCAAATTCTAAGCAATTTAAATAAGTTAAACAGTGAAGAAAAACTGTTTGAGATTTTTTCATTTGTGGTGTGTGGAGCTTTTTTTTTTTCCTTTTGATTTCAATAAAATGTAAGTTGTTTTTATGCATGCAAAAATTCAAGATGGAAAATGATTTCTTTGCTCTGATGTGATAATGATTTCTTAGCCTTGCTGGAATTTATTAGTATAGACAAATAAAATGGACATTAGTACAAGAGATGGGAAGCCAGTGAGGATTTGTCTGACAAAATATGACAATTAAAAGGGAAATTTTAGAATGATCTGTAGTTCTTGTAAAGGTAGACATGGGCTTAACTTAGAAAACAGTTGTGGTGGTGACATAAGAGTGAACATATACTGATGAAATCTCCTGATGAAACAGATCTGGGAGACATCAAGGAAACAATCACCATGTCATACACCAAATTAGATGGCCTTTTGGAGCAGAGACAAAAGTAGGGAAAAAATAGGCAAAAATAGGAGAGATTGTGCACTGTAGTTACAAAAAAGTCAAATGTTAGCCTAGAATATATCTGGAAAGTTAGTTTCCTAGCAGCTGAGCTGTTAAGAACATTTTCTGTGTTTTGGTGACATCATTTAGAGCACTGCATAATTTTAATTGTTTATGCAGTGATTGGGGACTGATTGAATTTAGGACAAGTGCATAGAGCAAGACTTGTGCAGCAATAAGAGAGATTTCTTACAAGAGGTGACTTAAAAAGGTTGCCTTGTTTATTCCACCAGGCTAAACACTGTGTAAATGTCATGTTCACAAATGCTGAGAGGGAGGAAGTCATATGTAAGCTAAAAGGCACTGATGACGATGCATTTAAGGAAAATATGATTATTTTTTAATTGGATTGATGGGGACAAATTTCATTAATAGTTTAAAGATGGAGGTTGATTCTTTATGAAAAGGATTATATACCGTGTTTGACAGTGGTGGATCCAGGAAAAAAAAAATGTACAAAGACTGGGAATAAGGTGAGGGGGTTTATTACCGAGGTCTGAAGGGAAACATGAATAATAGGATAAATAATGACCTTACGTGGCAGCATAGCTGATTTGTTAGACATTACAAAAACTTTCTAATATAAGCTATCTATAATAGATACTTTAGAAGGGTTGTCATGTAGAGATCTTTAGAAAAGAAACTCAATGAATAGTTAAGAGTAATTAAAGCATACCTGATACTTCCTTAGGCAGAATGTAGGCCTGATGAGCTGCTGAGACTTTTTTCAGACTTGCCTCCCCCCGCCCCCCAATCTTCATGTCCCAGATGAGTAACTAATTTGTTTTTTTCTTTTGATCTCATTCTTCAAAAAAATCCTTTGTTTCACAGCACAATATCCAAATAGTGCTTTGAAGATGAAAAACTATTAAGTTTCCTCAGGGGTCCTGTGGTGCTCTTCATAATCTCTTTGAATAGTTCCCTAGCTGAAGCCTAAAGATAGTCCCCATTTAGAGATAAGGGGAAAAATTTTTCCCCTAGACTTTTCTGGCAGAGGAAAGATGCTCAACACTTTATTTTTTTCAGAACACTTTCTTCCTTCTTCAGTGTATGGCTTCTGTTACACCCGTGTGAGTGTTACTTTCCGCAGAGCAGAGCTGAGAGTGTCAAATCAAGTATTTGCAAAATTAAGAACATAGTGACTGTGTTACAGAAGACTGTGTAAGGTGCAAGTTGCCTTGTTGTTTCTAGACATAGCTTTCTCACCAGGCTAAGTCCACGGCTGTCTTAACTGAGAGGTTTGGCCTGAGATTTAAGTAGTCTCTCTTCCACCAGCAAACGGGAATTATTTGTTCAGGACATTGCCTTTGCAAGCACAAGCCATCTATCTGTCAGAGTGACTGTAGTGAGTCAGGATTTTTTCCCTGAGCCGGTGAAATTGAGTCATTCATGAGATCTGGAAGGATTTGAGTAGTCATTTGCAACTGTTCCGTTCATAGCTTTCTAATGTTTCCTCCTCTTGGTGTCGTTAGGCAGCGATAAGAAGTGTTGCATTGTTTATCCTTTGGTGAAGCTTCACCTACAGTAAAGGTCATGCTTTCTTACATTCAGATTCCATTGTTGGATTTGGCAGTGGCAAAAGAACGTCTTCAGAATGTCACTGTGTGTCAGCCTAGATCAAGTCCTTTTTTAAACTTGAAATGGAGAAGCTTGTAGTCTGTAGCTCAATGAGAGAATGGCATAGGTAGCAGGTTTTCAGCACTCCTGAAAATTATTTGTAGTTTTCCATCCTCCACTGTTTTCTCTACCCTCACAACCCTCTGTTTCCATATCTACTGTTTCAAAACTTGTGAAATAATTTATTGCTGGAAGAATAATCAGTTTAGGAAAAATGCCTTTTGCTGAGCTATTTGAATAGGCTGCTTTGCCCTGAGATAGAAGTGACTTAGTTTAGTGACAGTATATCTGTATGTAGCAATGTCCCCCTCTAAAGTAAAGTCCTTTGTCCTTTATTACTGATAGCTAATAATTAAACACCATGAAGCATTGCAGAAAACAGGTCTAATGGAACTTCACTAGAAAGGAGTTTCTTCTCACCTTTCACTGTAGTACATGGTTCATAGATTTAAGTATCCCTTTATTTAACAGAATTAAAATTGCAGATAGTAGTGTGAGACTAGAAAAAAACACATGGTCTTCCCTTTTGCTACTGAAGTTCCTTTTAATATTGAACAAGTGGAGTAAGACAAGAATGTATGTAGCATTTATTAATTTTTTTAACCCTTATGACCACTAGAGGTTGCTGTTCTCTGTTGTTTGCAAACTTTGTTCTGCGTTCCACGATTCAGTTTTGAACCTGAAATTTTTCAGTGGGTATTTCAGAAATAAGTCTTTACTGGTTTATTCCTCATGGTAAGTTTTGGAAGATGAAGGCTAATCATACATCTTTATTTCAATGTGTTATCAGAGAGTGTAGATGTATAGTGACTATTAGTTTTGGTATTTGATCACTTTTTAAGTAGAGACACAGAAATTCATGTTACTGTATTTGTTTTCATAAACACTATGTAGAAGAACTTGAGACAAAAACAACAACAAAACAAAACAAAAAAAACACAACTTGAGGACCTGTTCTGTTATTCCTGTTTTTAAGAGAGTAGCATTTATTGCTAGAATCCTGTTGCTGTATATAGGAATATCATATGAACAAGATCTATTCACTGGGAATAACAGCCCAGAACCTCAAGTAATAATGATCTTGAATCAGTGAAAGCATCTAAACTGATGTAAATGTTTCAAATGTTTGTGTATTTTATATATTAATACATATCTGCATCATAGATATGTCTGCATCAGAAGTGCAACACCCCCACATTGTACTAAAAGAGCGGCAACATTGAATGTTTTTAAGAAAAGGCAGAAAAATATCTTTAAAGCCTTGTTTCATTCCCTTCATTCTTTGTGATATTTAATTACAGGCAGTTTTTCTTCTGTCTGCCTCTGCTTTTCTCCTCCTTTACATTTCACTCTGCTTCAGTCATGATGTTTACTCTCCTTTTGTTCAGCCACAGGCTAATTATAGCCCTCCTGCCCTTCTGTCATAGCTTCTGCCCTGCCACGCTTGCACCCCTCCTTCCTCCAAACCTTTCCAAATGCCTGGCTTTGACTCTTTCCTCACACTGTTACCGTGCGTCCCTCTACTTAGCTTCTGTCCACTCAACTCCTGGTTTCTAGTCATTGCTTTTTCTCTAAGCCTTGAAGATGAGGCCAGGGAATGCCCAGGACAGGCATCACCTTCAGGGGAAAAAACAAAACAAAACAAAAAAACCCTGTATGCTCCATACAGACTTGTGAAATTCAGTGTATCCTGAGTTTTTGTATAATGTGGCCAAATATAGTCTACATTCCAGAGGAATCTCAAGACTGGCACAAAAACAATCCTTTTCCTAAACTAGAACCTCTTCTTACAAAGCGTGACTGGGATGGAGTTCTTCAGCAAAACAACAGTGTAAAAATAAAGTTAATAAGAGCAATGCAGTGTTTAATAAAACATTCCTACAAATGACCAAAGATTCTGCTAAAACCTAAAGGAGATGCTAAGCATTCAGTCCAAACAGAGTAGTTGTAAAGTATCAGAAGCAAAGGAAGTCTCAAAATGGAAAGTGTCAGACGACCATGCCACCTGTGGCTCAGGTTAGTGTTACATGCAATTAAACATCTTTACTGTTTCTGTTTGCTTTTGACATCTTGCTTCCCTACTGATTTATACTGTTTCTTTGACTTTCTGGGATAATGAAGAGCTTTCTGAAGCATTTCTCTCTTGAGTGTTGAGCTTCCCAAATAAACCTTCTCCCTCTGCCTTTCAGAATGCTGCCTGTTTTCCATCGAGACTTTGATAGAAAAATCATGCAGTTGTTTCTGTCTGCATCCAGTGGTTTAGTGAAAGTGAAGAAGTATTTTTTACTGTTGATGATGCTTTTCATTTTCTTCCAGAGAGGTAAAGGATTATACCTGCAAATCTCTACAGATGGGTTTGACTGTGACTTCATTTAGGTTTTATCAAGATGGCTTTGGTTTAAAGAGATCATTGTTTTGACTTAAAAAAACAAACAAACAAACAAACAAAAAAAAACCTTTTAGAAGTAGCTCAAAACTATAGTGGTAGCAGTTGTTAAAGATTGCTGTAAGATGTGAAAGAGAGGATGCATGGAAACTTTAGCCACTTCCAAGTCAGGTTGTTATTTGGCTGCTTAATATCTGAATTGGAAGGTGCCTGGCAAACTGCATGCATTTCTTCATCAGAAGGAGGAAGACTGAAAGGTAGAGAGGAAAAGTTGTAGTTCTTCTTCTCTTCGAGATTTTAAATGTGCATTGGTTAGCTATTTTCAGAAGTTAGTTTTATTTTACTTCATCTTTTTTTTTTTTTTTTCCCCTGGGTGTCTAGGGTGTAAGATACCTCACAGGTGAGGGTTTCTTGCTGCTTGATACATCCCTAGCTGAGCAACCACAAGTGGAGGTACTGAAACCTGTACTAGAAAAGTAGATAAAATACTTAAACTACAAGAAAATGGAAAGGGTAAAGGAAATACAAGTAAATGGATGATGATACCAAGCAAGTAATTAAGGGTTTTACTACTGTATACTGACATTTGGAGCACCACAATCAGTAAGCCCAGTTGTTAATTTACTGTATTTATACATCTTGGAATTACTTGGAATAGAGCTGAACCTCGTTTCAAGACAAAGCTTCTACCTAATTTTTAACATCACACAACAGAGGCCACTAACATCCCACTAGATGTAGGTTGTTAGCAAAAGTTGTTGAACAGCTCAGTTGTATGCAATTACTTACAGAAGAATTATTTCAGCCCGAGAAATACTAGGAAACACTGTTTTATGGTGTAAATTCCCATCTCTGAGTTGCCAGCAATTGTTTGACGTTTAAGCTAAACAATACCTTTTTGGGGGAATAGAAAGTTACTTAAACTGGCTTGCACATTACAGTTTCTTACAGAACTCTAAGCATGGTTTCTTTTCTGGCTGTGACTGATGGGATATTTTCTTTCTGAAATACTAGTTTGTTCCTGTGTCTTAGAGTTTATGCAAGACTGATATGCACCAAGACAGAGATACTTTTTCGCAATCTGGATTTTTTTTCCCAGCAGTCTCTGCAAATCTGTAAAATATGAGATTGTAAACATAGTTTAAGGTCTAACCAGAAAAGCTTAGGTTTGATTTGTAAACATGGCCTGAGTTGGCATTGTGAGCGACAGCAACAAACCATCACTCTGTCTCAAAACTTGAGAGGCAGAAATAGGGCATCCCTGAGGTGCCATGTGCACTTAACCTCCTAATAGAGCCCAGTTCTGATAGGAGCCCACAGGTGTGCAACCTACTGCATTCTTACCCATAAGCACAGTTTTAAATTTACCATTTACCATGAACCAAACATCCCATATTGGAATTGTGATGGAAATAGGATTGCTACGTGCTTTTTGTTGTTGTTCCTTGTTTGTGTGGGAGTTTTTGTTTGTTTTTGAGTGAAACACAGAAGTCACATTGCAGAGTCCTTCAAGGTCAACTTGCCACTGTGGAAGATACCTTTCTGGTATGATTTAGAGCGGGGTAGTCCCCAGGGTTAGTGTTCGATCCACAGTTCTCTTCTGTTGAGCCCTCAAACCACTTTGAGCAGGGCACAGAAGCACGGGTGGATGCCTGCTGAGCACGAGCAGGGAACATCTTGGTCACCCTTCACGTGAGTAGGGCAGAGCCTGGTGAAGATGGCCTCGGGGTACAGCCCCCAAGGGAGAGGGGTGCTTGGCTCTGGCAGTGGAGTAGATGCTGCTCTCAGCCAAATGTGATTGCAGTGTGGTGTACAATGGAAAATGACAAAAAAAAAAAAAAGGGATGTCTGATGAAGACCATGAAGTGATGAGCAAATCTGAACATACATCATGAAAAAAATGCATTATCAGTCTTCAGAATCAGATTATTCGCTGCTGACTCTGAATGCTTACAGAGGGGCGCGAAAGAATTACTGCTATTTGGAGACATGAGACTTTAAATAGATGGGAGCAAACCTGAGAACTTCTCTTTTAATAAAAAATCATTCAGTTTTGTACCCAGGAAGTCTGACCTTGTGACATTGCACAGTGTTGATATCTGTGTGTTATACAAGCTACTAAGCTTCTGTAAAAGTGGTACTCTTGGTCTGAGCCAGTATTTGCACAGAAAGAGGTGCCCAGGTCAGATGGATCATTACGGTAACCAAGAACTGGGGCCAGAAAATCCATATGTTGAATCCATTGTTCTTGTTTACCATGCAGCCGCATGCAATTTACCAGAATTGTTTGTCAGAAGCTATGGGCATCTAACAATCTGCACATTGTTAAAATGAATAAATGAGCCTTTTGCCGTGTACTGCTGAATTCCTTTTAGCTTTAGTCCTTCCAGAAGGGAACAGATCAAAAATAAATTAAGAAATAAAGAAAAATCATTTTGATGGGCTGCCAATGTGCTTTGACCTTACCTGTTATCAGTGTAAGAATGAAGTTAAAACTATTCAGAATGAAGTATCTGTAGTTTTGTGTCTATGTGAATGAGCTGAGTCTATATAATCACAATCTTTAATACTTTTTTATAATTTTATGCTTAATATAAATATTAAGTATCATCCTTTAAATCAGTTTCTTAATAGCAAGATGAGATCAGCTTTTTTTTTTTTCCCTTCCAGAGGGAGTGTAAAAGTTTTTGTTTGGTTTTATGCCTTTCCAATATCTTTACTTGTGAAGTTGTAAAAGCTGATTTTGATTAAAAGAGTATGCCTGTTCTGAAGAAAATCCATTAACGGATATACATGTTCTAACGTAAGCTTAGGGTCATCAGAACATTGCATTTGTTGCATGTTTTTATTTACTATTTGCGATTTCACTATTTTGTAAAATCTTGTTTGCCACTCACCCACTGTGTGCATTACAGCTCTAAACTCCTGGGGGCAGGCAAGCTCCGTAAATTTGGATGTGGTAAAGCTTTGAATGATCTGTCTGTTCATCATTAAAGAAGAGTTGTCTTACCACTAATTGCTTTCTAACCCCTTCTCTTAGAGATAGATCTTGGACTTCTTTCTCTAGATGCTATGTACTGCATATCCCTCAGAATTTGCAAACAAAAGAACTAAGTTGAAGAAACAGGCTCCCAGAAACTAGTCAGATATAATGACATCTTTTCTCTTGTATTATGGGCTTCATCTGATTCACTCAGGTAGCTGATTGCCAGTAACGAAGTAATGTTAGTTTTGTGAAACACTGTAAATTCAATTTAGTGTTCATTATTACAAATACTCATTTTTCCTTAAGCCTATGCAGTTTTCAGTGTGTATGTTGCTTATATGTACATACTGCTTTGCTCCTCCCTCCTCTCATTCCTTGTGCTTTTTTGCCTGTTGTAAGATGTAAAGGATAGTAAATAGAGCACACAAAGTGTTTGGATTTTATTCAGTTATGAAGAATTACAATATGGGTAAGAGATGCTCTCTGACTATGCAGTTTCATGAACTCAGGCCTGTAAATGAATTAAGAGATGAGGGGGAGTAGAGCAACTCCTTTGGGAATAATTGATTTTTTTCCCCTTCAAATTAAAAACACCTCCATATCTGAATTCTGAATCTTTTGACTCTTTGATACAGTCTGCTTGTTACACAGCCTCTACACAGAAGGCAATACGTATTCTTTTAAAAACTCCTTAATTCTTTTAATCTTCTTACATTTTTGTGCAACTCCATTCTCTTTTTGATGTTAATCTGGAGGAGCCTGGAGGTATAGCGGAAGAATGCTTGGGCCATACAAAAAGTTGCAAATTTTGCAAAGCACAGCTCCTTTTCACATTTCACATTCCTGTAGAGGGAGGCAAAGAAAAACGGAAGTTGGGTGAACTGAAATTCCACAGCAAATGGATCCAGTCTTTATTATAATTAAAAATGCCGCACTACTGAAGGCAAATGAGGTATGCTATAGTACAGGCATAGACTAATGTTGGTTTAAGACAGAAGTATGGACTCAAAGGCTTTCAGAGTGTGGTCCTATTTTCCGAACCCTTCTATTTTGGTATTTATAAAGCCTGGCTGTTTGTACTTGAGCTGTAGGAAGATTAGACTGTAGGAAGAGTCATTTTGTATATGGGGACTTAGGTCTAAAGACAGCTAAAATATAGATTTGACAGTTTCTTTTACTACAGATTAGTTGCTGTTCTGTGGTTGTGCCATTCCTCCCATAACAAACATCATATCCTTCACTGGAGCTGCTCGTTACAGTACGAAGGATCCTGTCAGAGATCCACTCAAGTCTTCTGAGTGATGATGTACGGGAGAGGCAACTGCAGCAATTAAGTCAGCTGCTTCCCATGTGGCTTTCCTGTAGATAAAACATCCTCAGGAAAATTGCAATGATTATTTTTACCCTGATGTTACTCAAATCCTTATCTAAGTGTTTTTTCTTTCTCTTATAAGGAAATGACGACTGAAAGGTGTTTCAATTAATGTGCTTTAAATTAGAGGCAAATTTTACTTTAAAGAGGTTAGGTAAAATTGCCTGAAGTGTAAATAAAACAATCAAAAAGATGCTCTTGTCTCAGTCTTATTCTTAGAAAATTCTGTCTCAAGAAGCCAAAGACTTGGCAGAACTTGGTTTTGAGCCTTCCATTTTATTTAATAATAAAATTTATTTAATAAAATGGTCAGGAGCTCCTTTTTCTTGTTGATAGGCTATGCAACTTGCATATTTTGGCCAGAAGCTAAAATAAATATTTATGTACACTTGTTAAACATTTTCTATCATTTCATTAACTTTTATACAAAGTGCTTGTTAAATAGCTCTGAACTGTTCTTTAATAAGTAGTCTTTGAAGCATCAGCCAGAACCATTAATGCCTGTACACCAATATACAAACAGTGCCAGCCATTATGCTTAAATAAGAAAAGTCACAGTGTACCTTACTCAGCAGACGTAAAACTTACCTGAACTCAAAAAAAGGCTTTTCGTGCCTAAAATGGACTTAAGAACATGATGTGTACACAAGCGAAGATAGGATTGCTTGGGTACATTTTGATTGTGCCTCGTCTGGCTTCTGTTTAGCTGAAAACATTTAATCTGGGGTTATTTGTAATAGTTTATTGTTATTATTTGTTTACTATCCCTGTGACAACTGTACTCCTATCTTGCATTGGACAAGATATCTTGCATCCCTCAGTGTTGTAGCATTTGTTTTAGATTCTTTGAGGCTTTCAGAGTATTGCCTCTGTCCATAAGGCTTAAGGTCTTGGAACACAAGATTTAATTGACTTGAATGCAATGTATCTTAAAAAAAATTTCTACATACTCTTTAAAGATGTAACAGCTGCTGAGCTTGCAGACATCCGACTCAAGGTACACAGTGTTTTTAGTACTTTATTTTTTTTTTTAATTCAGTGATCCTCCAGATAAAAAGTCATTCTATCCCAGATTTGTGTTGGAAAATTCAAAAAGTGGCTTTGGAAGAGAAAAAAAAAATGCACATTTACATACTTAAATAGCTATCAAGGGAAAAACAAATCTGTTTGTTAGTTCTTGCTTTCACTGAGTGCATAGAGGTTGAAAATTCCCAAGTCACTGTTAGATCTCATTAAATTGAATGATGGAAGTTGTATGCATCAGCTCTTTGAATACAGTGCTGTTAAATAAAATGAGAAAATTACTTCCTCGTTAAGAATTTTAGCTGACTAACTTCACAATTTTTTTATGTAGCTTTTTTTCATATTTGTAATTTTTGTGTAAATGAACAGATGAGAACATTTTGTGTGGAAAACTTCAGGAGCATTTATTGAAGGGGTGAATGTTGAGGTTTTGTGCTTACTGATTCTAACATAAGTTTACCAATTCATAATTCACTGAAAATACAACTTGAAATGTTCCTGCCATTCTTGCTCTGAGTTCAGATAGCGCAAACATCCACGTATCTATTACTGTAATTTATGCCTTTGACCTAAGGAAGGTTTTAGTGTAGGTACTCCAGTGATATAGAACAAGGTGATTGCTTTCCTTCCTGGCCCATGAAACAGTAGTTTAGATTTAAAAGCAAGAGGAAAATAAATAATTGCAATTCAAGGAAGGAGGTGATCACTGCCTTTTGCATTATCTTTGTAGCCAGATTGTCCCTTCTTCTGTAAGAAAAAATATGACCAATTTTGAGGGGCATCGTTTTATATTAACACTATTTAAATTTGTCTCTTCTTCAGATGTTCTGAAGTTCTTTTATCATCGGTTCTTCTACAATCCCAATACCTCCCTGGGAACTCCTGTAATGTTTTTGTCATACAAGCCTACAGAATGGAGACATTCAGAATAACATTTCATGTGAACTACATTGGGGTTGGAAAAACAGAAGTTTGCTCTTCCTGTGTGGAACAGCAATTACTGGGTCTAGCACTGACTGCAAGCAGCATTCAGGAATAATTAGCATAACCTGGCAACTGATTTACATAGCTGAACACAGCACTGATGAAAAACCTGTGATAGGCTGTCAATATCTGTCAAGGCAGAAATAAGTAAGTTTGTACCTTTAGTAGACTGTGAATGCACGGAAATAAATGGTGTCTGTGCTTCGGCATAGTCATGTGGAAGGCACTGTTAGGATTAATACAAGGAACTAGCATCGCTTATTCCATTAGTGGTTATCTACAGACAGTGCACCATTACCGTGATTAAGCATCTCAGTGTCAGGACACATTCTTACAGCTGAAATCTATACATCCCTCAGAGATTGCCTTGGAAGCCAAGAGGAAGACAGTGGAGCCATTCAGGATAGATAGAGAGGAAAGCTTTATGCAGCTAGGGCTGCATGAGAATACTAGGTTATCTGATTATAATTACTACACTGGAATTTATCCAGAATAGCTATAATCTTGTGAAACATGCCACATGATTTTATGTTATTTACTTTTTTGATAATGCCACAAGCAGACGTGATTTTGGATTTGCATCTTATCCAGAAGACTGAACTTTCATTTTCACAGTACTCTGCTAAGCTGGCTAACATTCTTGGTGTTTTTGGTATGTCAACGTATATAGCATAAGAACATAAGCTGTTAAATACTGCTCAGAAGCTGAAGGTTATGTAGATATTATTCAGTCTAATGGAAAAAAAAAAAAAGAAATTACCTGAAAAATTGTAGGTGACAAATCTGTTCCCTTTGTATTTCTTGTTTTTTTATAAAGAGAAAAATGGAATGGACTTTATACTAAACAGATGCAGCTAATTTGCTTGAGGTGTTGTTTTCCATATATTTAATAAATTATGTTGTAGGTGGGGATGTTTGAATACTTCTAAATTATTCACTACAGCATTTTAGGTAATTTAGCTTTATATCTCATTTCTAAACCCACTCTCAATCAGTTAATATTTCAATCACAAACATTCAACATGTTAAGAAAAGGATGATTTGGGGAGGGATGGAGAAGGAATAGAACAAAGCAGCCTGCATTCTTTTTGTTTTTGAAGAATAATTGAAGATAATTTACTGTCTCACACACCAGAATTGTGGATCCTGAGTTATTGTCAGCTGGTGTATCTCCAGTGATTTGACTTAATAGAGTTTAAGATCAAGCCCTCATTATCCTGGGATCAAAAGTGACAGAAACTTTTGAAACAGCTGAAAATAGCTGGATATATAGGCTTGACTTGGGAAAAAGTAATGCGATGGAGATGACTTTTCTGATTGAACAGATCTTTATCGATGGTAAGAGACAAAATGAACCCTTGTTACAAATGCAGTGAGATTTCTCTTGTTCCCATTTGTTTTTGTCGATGTTTCCACGTAACTTGAGATGCTAGAATAGGATGAAGGAGAGAACTATTCAGGCAACAGTGGGTCAACCTTTTATTTTGGTATCCTGCTTTTATTTTAACATTGCTTGTAAATACCAGTAAAATGAGTGCTGATTATTCTAATAGCTACAGAAAGGTAGCTGGGTCTTGATACTCTCTGCTTGCCAGTATTTATCTAACTATGTTCTGCCTGTGCTGTAGCATGGCAATGAAGAGAGTATGTGCATCCCTGTGCTGAAGTTCTGCTTGGAAAAGGTGTTATAAAAATGGTACTGTGAGGTTCCCTGTTGACAGCTTCTCAGCAGCTTTCCCAAGGAAAAGTACTCATTATGAGGCAAAGTGGTGTTCCCCAGGACTTTGTATGCATAATGAAGAGAACTTCAAATGTGTAGAAGATCTTACCAGGATGTTCATGTTGGGATTATCAGGGCTAAGGGGGAGCATTTGTTTGTCTGCCAGACCCATCCTCTCAAAAGGATGCACTTTCTGGAATGCTTGAAAATGTCAGGAAGGGAAATGTTCCTCTCCCAGAAGCTAAAGTCTGTTTTGCTTGTCATCTGTGAGAAACAGTCTTGTACTGATTGTAAAAGTGTTCTGGCTGATAAATATATTACATGTCGAAAATGGAAGGTTGAGTTGAGGAAACAGCCATAAAGGACTTTTTTTAAAAAATTAAAGTTGATGAATTTGGGTGATTTTTTTTGGAAAATGCAGTCAACTCACTAAACATTTGTTTTCCACTCTAAACTACTCCCATTCTACTGCATAGATATCTCCCCATAAAAATCTAGGATTTCAGACGTCCTCTTGATTCTCCACTGTGAAGCAGTGAGACTCTGATTGTGTTGCTTGTCGTGCTTCAGAGAACTGGTGTACATGTAAAAAGAATAGACTGTGCACGCTATCCTGATCCCCAAATCTTTGTCTGCTTTTAAAGTGGCAGAAGTAACCTTAATATATAATTTTAACTTTCTAGTATTTCTAATCTTTCATGTGAATATGAATTATTGACTAGCTAAAACCAACATGTCATACATCTAAAGATAAGGCAGGCAAGAGAGTGGAATCCTACATTTCTGCAACTTCATGGCCTGGCAGAATCAACAGGAGGCAAAGTAGTCAGCCTATGCTTTTGTCAGTGAGGTGGGCGGATCAGACCCCAAGTACAGTGCAGAAAGAGATTGACAGAAGAAGAAATCTGTGCTGATCTTTACCATTGTTATATAGTAAGTTTTGTGATGGGAAATGCACTTCTAAAAACTCTCACAGCTGAGTCTTGCAGAATAGAAATACCATCGCAAAGTGACTAGGGAAATCTTTCTGTGTCAGAATGAGTGGAGCTGCAGACATTGAAAAGGTGATAGTGATAAAAGAGACTAGCAGGAGATAAGCATTTTTGATGGAGACATACCCTTGGGTCTTTGTTTTTCTGAGCGGTTCTGTGTTGTTTAAGTCTGTCCACGGCCAGACAAATGTTCAGATTTGTTCAGAAATGTTCAGAACCATGAACTACATGAAACTTACTCAGATGTACATTTAATTCCATCCCATCAAAAGACTGATGGTGTTAATGAATATTTGAGCAAATGTCATTTTGTGTGTAACAAGTGAAACTGAACATTTGAAACTTAGGTGCACGTGGAAGCTGACAAGTTTTGGTTATGTTTGGTATGTTTGTTCATTAATTTCATACTTAAGTTCATAGATTTAAAACTTAACAAAATTTACTTGAATTCCAGATGATGAATCTATTTAATTTCATATACTTTTATCTGAGACCCTTTGTGTTCAGGACTCTACGAGATCCAATAGACTTAATGTGGCTTTTGAATTTAGGAGCTTTTTCTCCTTTTCATGGTTTATTTGAAATCATCCCATAGCATTTGTATAAGTATGTATTGTGGAGGCTGTTTGCATGTGTATCTGCATTTTCATTAATTATTACTTCAAGTTTCTAACACCACCAATGAGTCTATCAGATATATGAAAGACTTGGTTGAGTGCTATAGAAGCACAGATCTCCTTTTTGGAGCTCCATTGCATAGTTAGACAAGTAAATGACTGATAAGCCAGTCTCGTACTGTTTGTGTTTGGCTTTGAAGTTCTTTGAGGTGTGCACCATTTCTGTGTTACAGGTTTTCTACTCAGCAAAAAGGCCTGTGTTGCTGGCCTCTGGCACAGCATGCTAACATGGTGCACATCAAAAATCACAGGTGAGCGGATAGTTTATGGAAATGTACTAATAAAGTGATCTTGTTATCTTTTTTGCAGAATCATGTAAACCCAGCAATGGATTTTACACAGACTCCTCCAGGAATGCTAGCCCTTGACAATATGCTGTATTTCGCTAAACATCACCAGGATGCTTATATACGGGTAAGACTTCTCCTCGATAAGATATGTGCAATTCCCTGTATATACTGATAATGTCCTGTTTATGGTTCAGTTTGAAGAGGAAGGTTCACTGTTAACAGCTAACTATAGGAGGGCAAACCATGTTAACACTGAAACATGTCATGTCTGTATAAGCTGAGTGAAATATTATGGATATTCTCTTAGGCCTGCAAAGAGAAGAGAGATGAGCTTGTGCCTTTTCGGATGAACTATGAGCTCAGAAATGATTGTTTGTGCAGAATTCTCTGCTCTGCTTAAAGCCTACCAAAAATTATCAGGATTTTCTGTGGGAAGGAGGATTTGACTAGCAAATGACTTGATAACTGAGTTGACAGTGTCCTGAGATAACTCTCATCTCTGAGATGCTCCCTAAACTAAAACTATTGCTTTAGGTAAAGTAATGCTTGTAGAAAAACAGGTAAAAAGCATCAGAATTCACTTGCACAACCTGTTCCTTCCCCTGCCCAGTTTACTTCCTACATTTGTTATTTCAAGTGTAGTTAAAACAAGTTGTATTGTTACATCCTTATGGGAAGAGGCATACAGGAGAATAATAGCTGCATCAAATAGAGCAACTTTTCCTGACCTTTAATGAAATAGAATATTTGCCATGAGCAAACCCATCTGGCACAGATGGGAGTAGAAGATAGTCTAGAAAGTCAGAGTCCTGAGCTGGTAGGGATGGTTTAACTACCCCCAGAAAGTGTGTGCCCAGGGGCCTGCATGAGGAAGTTTGCATATAGAGACAGTAAGCACATCAATTGTTTCTACTAAATAGTGAGGAGTGAACTTATATGAAGTAAGCTGTAAGAGTTATCATCTAGTTTTTGTTCTAAGTAGAATAGTGTTAAGGCTGTAATAGGTTTGTAAAGAGTGTGCTGATATCCAAGACAGGATGATTCATGGGTATAATAGGAGACCACAAGATTGTCGGTTTTGCTCTGTAAATACATCTTTCTGCCTCAGTCTGAACCTAGCAGTAACAGACTGTGGCAGTCTGCAATGTGGAATAGTTATTGAACCTGATCAACGCCTGAAATTAAGGGTTATTTCACATACTGAGCAGTGAGTATGTTTTCTGGATAAACTATGCTGAACTGTGGCTTTCTTTATAAAAAAGATATGTGGTTACATTTTCTCATTAGAATTTGGATTTCTCATTTTAAATTTGGGTAAGATCTGGATGGTGTTACTTCATAGGCTTCTTTTTAAAATTCTAAATTTAGAGGATACACACAGTATGGGTTGCCCGTGCATCCCACATAGCACACGTGTATTTTGAAGAAGTCCGAAAGAATTTAAAGAGGACAGAAACTGTTGAAAATGAGCTTTCATTGACTTCTCTCAATTTATTTTTTATTTCTTCTTCATTTTCAAGTTGCAGATGCTGTTTTAAAAATTGGGTCCAGTATAGCATGTAATTAGCCACTTTTTAGAAAGGACTTTGGTGCTCCTCAGCTTTGTTTCTGTAATGCAGTATTTTTGTTGCTGCATTACTGAGAATTGTTGTTGTTATTTTGAGATGCCTGTCTTTATTCTTGTAGGATTCCTTTTACAAGAACGTCTGGGTGTGCCTTATATATTTCTCACCTCAGAAAGAGTACGTGTACACTAGAAATGCCATGCTGAGTCATGCTGAGATAAAATTGCTTGCCAAAAGTTGTTGTGGGAGCTGCTAACACACCTTGGGAATATGTTAGCCTACTTGTCTTTCCAGAGTCAAGGAAACTGCATTTTGCAATGCAGTTAATTGCTGTACCATGGGTCAATTCCTAAGCCCCCAAATTAGATAATATCTGTGCTATGGGGTAATTAAAATTGAGATTGGAAACCAGCATTGGTTTAAAATTAACTTGGAAAATATGAAGTTTTTCCTGACACTGTGCAGTGTATTAAATGAAGATACTATCAGGAAATTGTGATGACTACACCGAGTCTATTGCCAGTGCTATATTTTAATGGGTGGTACAAATCACTGCAGTCTGACCTGCTGATTTCTTAGGATGTCCCAGCTGCATGGCCCTTAGTAAGGTATCTTCATATATTACTGAAAAAGCTGGGTAAGGAGAGGTTAGAAGAGAAGGCAGGCAAGCAGTAAGCAATCTCTTTCCTTTTTGTCTTTTTGTTATGGCTTTCATAGCTGATTCCACTTAGGAGTAATTTGCATAATAAATGGATTAATTAGATGAGAAGGATGTTTGAAGCTGCAGTGACCTTCAGTGAAGGGGGACAGTAAGGCTTCCAAGACCAGTGCCAAGCAAAAGTACTTACAGTGACAGCAAACGTGTTTGCAATGTGTTGAAGAACACGAGTATGAAGGCAGTGAAGCAAATGGGTAACTCTGCATCTTGAAAGCAGGAAGCGTTTGAGGGTGAAAACATAGGTGTGTCACAGCGAAAATGAAAACAAAACCAAGGAAACTTTTAGTTTCAATTTTGATTCCTAACAACTTCCAACATTTCATTTATCTTATTTCTTTTGCCTGTTGCACATTTACTCCTGAAACTATAGCGATGTTTGTTTTTTCTTGCTGTCTTTACTCAGATAAACCAAGTTGTTTTTCTTTATTTATACTTTGTTTTTTTTTAATCTCACTTTGTTTACTATATAAAATGATTGGTGCCTCCTGAAGAAAGGTTGTTTTTTTGTGTGTGTGAAGGAGCATGTTTTCGTTGTGCATGTTCGCTTTGGTTGTGTAGTGTCCTTAGCTGTCATATGGATTTTTTTTTGAAGTCCTATTGAATTAGTCTCTTATTGAGTTAGCTTTTCTTTCTTTCTTTTTTTTTTTTAAATTAATTGTTTGGTGCTATCAGTGACTTTAGTAAAGTGCATGCATTTTTTTCATGTTCCACTTAAATAATCAATTGCTATCATCAGAGGCTTTGCTTTTAAAAGGTGGTGACATAAACTATATGGAATGTATTGATGGAAGTAATGTTGAATCTCTGCAAGAAATTATAAAAGTTTCCGCAGGAAAAAATTGGCAGCTTCCCAAGCTATGTAATTATAGGACAGTCAGAGTGTATAATTAAAGTTAACAGTGAAGAAAATGATGGGAATAAAGCTTTCTGACAGATAAATTTTTTTTGTTCTTTTGGAGCAGACACATTTTCAACCCTAACTGCAATTTGCTCCTTTCCAAAACTACTTCAGTTTCAAGTTCTACTAATTTTAAAAATAAAATTATAAGTTACCATTTAAAACAGACTATTCAATGTAGACACCGTAAGATTTTTCATGCTGGTAACTTGTAGCAGTGTGCATTTGAAACTTTCCTGAGTTGTTAAAAGGGTCTGAGGAAAAACCTTTCCATGGAAATCCTATCATGCTATCAGTATCTCAATTTATTGGTGCTTTGTTGTTGATTTGTTTGGGAATTCATGATACTAGACTATTCAGATTCATTTTGTTTTCAATACAATGAGGAGTGAGGAATAAATATGTGAAAATGAAATATCTTGTATGCATGTGTTTGTAGGCACACGTGCATTCATTTGCCTGATTTTTATTTTGCTTTTTGTCTGTATGCACTTCATTGTTTGCCAATACTGTTGTAAAATAATGAGATCTACTTTGTTTTGTGTAGAGGGCAAGCTGAAGGAACCAAAACGGAGCAGTTCTTTTATTTGTAACCCAGAAAAATTTGAGAGTTATTTGTTGTTTTGTATTTAAATCTGCCACGTTTGTGCCTGAGATGCTTCTATAGATAAAATAATTTTGCAGTTTTGATAACCTGACTCCTACAAGTGCACTCAATATTAGTTTAGATGTTTTTCATAGCAGGCACCAAAATCAGCACTACTTCTGTTGTGAGTGGACTGCTGTTCTTCTTGTATCTTTGTTAATTTAAGTGTTCTCAGGCAGAAAGAGAAGATGCCATAGGGTAAGCTGAACTTAGAGGAAATATACCTTAGCTTCTAATGTGCAACTATTGAAATATTATGTTATTTTACATTTTCCTCAAAGATGTCTAAACATAGTTATAACATTTATCTGGGAAGGAATGGAGGATTTTACTATAGGTTATTGTATTTCACAGATAGTCATCTGAATCTTAGAGAAGTCATATACACCATTGCCTGTGGTGGGGTACGTGAGTCTCATTTTAATGAAGTTGCTTTTGTTGACTTACAAGTTGTGACTAGTCCACATTTTTTTCTTCTGTGCTTATGACCATCCATATTCTAACACGTCTCTCTTCTGTGGAGTAAGATTCCTCCTTGAGAACAGTTATGCTGTGTCTCTTTTTGTTCAAGCACAAAAGATTGCTGCTTCAGGCAGAAACCACAAATAAACGTAGCAGCTCCAGGTATGAGCGCTGGCTAGCTATATGTCTGGATTCTGCTCAGTCGGCTACCCAAGTTTATGCCCATTTTTTGCTATTTATTAGATGAGTAAGCTTTTCATACATTCAGCCTGAAAAAAAAAGTGTTCCTTGGAAAGAGATCATTTTACAGTAATCTGAAATTCAAGAGAAGAGATGGTTTCTCCCTATTCCCAAGGATTATATCTATTTCATGCAGATATTTGTTAGATATTAAATGTGGAAGTGGCAGTATAAAATATCGTCTACAGGGTGGGAAACCAGTGTTGAAATCTATTTTGCGGAGTTGGGCTTACTGATCCTATGGTGTATTTTATAGTGGATCCATTGGTGCTGTATTTTTGTGAATGATGTGCAAGATACGTAGTGGCATGTTCCTAAATTTTCTGTTCTTGTATTTCAGACAAGTATTAAGCTATCAAAATGCTCCAAATCAAAACAACATTAGGACTTTGAGCCAATAGTTATTTTAACTGAAAATTAGAAATTGAGCTGGTTTAGGGTCAGAAATAGAAAATCCCCCTTTCCTCTGCATCTGCTGAGCTGGAAAATCAGTTATTCATACAGCTGTGATGCAGTGACACTTCTTCCCCAGCAGCTACTTGAGTTGCTGCTTTTGGGGAGGTTGAGGAGAGAATGTCTTTTCCTTTTAAGTCTTCAGAAGTCACACTGGAGGAGCAGGTGCTGTTTATGAGCCCCCGTGATGCAGGCAGGAAGATTGCTGGCGTTCTGCAGAGACCTTTCAGAACTTTAATGGGTTGAGTCACAGCCAGACTGCGTGCCGTATACTTTCTAACCCATGCAGTTGTTGTATAGGAGGCTGCCTACACATCCTTCCACCAATTCACAAAGTCTCCTCATGCCTACTCATTCTAGCCTGATCAGATATGAGTAGTCCAACATATAATTTCAGCATTTTCTGAAATAAAACTGAGCCTGATTTCTGCCATACTATTTTTTTCCTCCCAGAAATGATTGGAAAGGGATGTAATTTATTTCTGTTCTGCTAAAGGTAGTGAGAAAAGTGAGCTTTGTTATGCATGTCTTCCTGGTGTGTCTCATGAGACAATGCAATTTTCCACATAAGGCCAAATTGTCTATGCCTTGTGGCTCCCAGTCTCTTAATGTGTTCTTGCTTTCTCTTTTCTCTGTCATACCTGGGGAGAAAAGAAGAGTAGCTATGGAGTCTCATAGGTTTTTCTCATTTCCTCTTTCATGGAGCTTTTGTGATGCTACTAGCTGCCGGTCTCATTGATGTGAGACAAAGGTTGAAGCTTTTCTAATATATCCATACCACAAGAACATTAGAGCACTAATAGGGCCTTTCTTACGTTGTGAGAGAAAAGAAAATTCAAAAACTTGCTACATTATGCAGGTACTGTAGGTTCTTGCTCTCTTCCTCTGCTGTAGGTGAGCAAGATGACTGAGGGAAAATATTGCCCTCTCACATTTGCATGGCGCAGGGATGGAGGAGGAATCATAGAATCATTAGGGTTGGAAAAGACCTCGAAGATCATCTGGTCCAAACATCATGCAGCTACCAATGTCACCCCCTAAACCGTGTCCCTAAGCAGTTTCATGCCCCAACTGGGGCCTGTGAGAAGCGAAGAGCAGATCCTGGTGCAGCTTCTGAAGACGTCGTGGCAGCTGGGCCTTCTCAGTTTTCTTGGGCCTTGCCACCAGGCTTCACAGTGATCTGGTTGTTTTTGCATGGAGTGGCAAAGGAAGAAAGAAGCTGTGTAATATATGAGGACAAGTCGCAGTGTACTTAGCTTTTGATAGAAAGTAAAGACACTATGATTGTGCTTTATGTTAAGGTGTTTATGTGAGAAGCAAAATTTATCCCTAGGTGCAGCTGCTCATGTGGAGCAGAACCATCCAAATTTCACTTCTGATAGTTTGACACTAACTTTTAGGTCGTTTTAAAAGAAGGGGGTGGGGGGCTGGGGGGTGGAACACCATGATGTTCTAAAAAGAAAACCAGCTATTGGAAATAGCCATCTGAGTTAAAGTGCTTTATGGCTGCAGAGTCGAACACTGGCTGTAATGCTACCAGGCCAGTTTGAATTCATCCTGTAACCTGTATGTTGTAACACAAGGACAAAATTGGATACCCACCCACACCCCACCCCATCCCATGTAGGTCTCAGCTTATCTTTCAAATATTGGTTTAACAAACGGCAATTCTAGTGCCTACCTGAGCAAGGCAGACAAAATTGTTGTTTTGTTTAAGTTTTGCCGCAACGAATTTCTGATCTGGCCCAGGAATGTGGAGGAAGGCTGAGATAAGGGGGAGAGGAAACAAGGCAAATTGGAAATAAAATGATGAAGATAACAAGAGGGGTTAGAGGGGACAGTGCTGAGCAAAGGATCTTAAGAGAATGCTGATGCTGAAGCTGAGGAAAATGGCAAGCTGCCTTAGGAGGAAAATGGAGATGAGGATAAATGGGAACTGAATCTGCCTGCAGCAGTGTCCTTTATCTTCCTCAAGAAGTATATCTTTAGGATTTGCTTCCTAGAATTACTTAAGGCATCTCCATGAAATGGGAATGGTGAAGCCTGCCATATGTGATAAGAAAGCTTAAGAGCAGGAAAAGCAGTGTCAAAAAAAAAAAAAAAAAAAGGAGCATCTCTGTAATTTTTGGATATTAAAATGCTGCTAGATTTTCATTTTGGGTCTAGGTAGATTTTTACCATATTTACTAAGCAGCTGCTCTCTGAACCTCTTGATACTAACCTACAGCAGGCTGCTAGAAAACTTGGTCTCTGTTAACGCAGAATGATTTTAGACAGTACAATGAAATGGGTCCGGGGAAATTCTCCTTCCTAACAGTGCAGCAATGCTTGTTGAACTCTCAGCTGTGGGATTTATTACAAGTATTGCTGAAGCTATAGTGGGTCTTGTTGTCTTTCACTCTCTGCATTTACTTCCAAGTCGTAATGAATCTCTATTCTATTGCGAAGCTCTGAGGTTGGTTCAGGTATTACTTCTGCAATCGCTGTGGGCAGTATGTTTTGAGCCAATTTAATTTTTAATGTGAGGGATTAAGGGATTGGCTGAGTTGATATTCCCGGTGAAGGAGCAATACTTCTTCCAGGTAGTTTCATCCTTCTGAATTTTGATAAGGAAGTTTTTGAATATGATACCTGTCTTTACAACTTTAGGTTTTTGTCAGTCATTAACTCTTAGTTGCGGGCATAAACTTCATTATCGAGGCTGATGGCAGACTTTTAAGACCATGGTAGTGAAGTATGGAAAAATTTTCATTTAGTCCACAGCCTCCCCGAGGAGTCTGTTTTGTGTTCCTGAAGAAGTGATGGACTCGATGAATAATTCAATGGAAGATCATAAACGAACAATGTGAAGTTTCCTGCTGTAAAGTTAGAAAATCTTTTGATTTTGTTTCTTTCTGCTGCTGGAGGTTTTACACTATTCCTCTGTGATGTTGGCATAACATTTGAGTTTATTTTATGTTATAAAATATCCATTATATTATATATTATATATTTAAATTTATATTATAAACATATATCCATGCCATTACTACATATCTTTTAAAGGTAGGTTAGCCTTCTTTGGGTGATGCTGAGCAACATTAACTATAATACAAAGAGGAAGTAAAAAAAAATGTATTTCAAAAACAAGAACTAAATATATTCTCTAAGGAGGCTTATTCCTTCCTCGTTCTTTCTAAATGTTTTGTTGGACAATAGGACACTTGAAGGCTGCCTTCCTCTTCTTGAAAACGCTTTTGGCTTCAGAGGAAACTGTGTACTTCAGGCAATTCATATGGCTAAATCCCAGAAGAAATTCAGCTGTCAGCAGTTGCTAAACAACACTGCCTGAAATGTCTACACTAAGACTTCATTTCTCTTCCTGATCATTTCGGTTGTTTTATTTGCGTGTGTTTTGTTGTTGTTTGTTTGTTTGTTTTCTGTTTTTGTTTGTTTTGATATTACTTATTTATTTTTGTATTTGGGAAATGTTTCTGTTGTATTTACAACAGGAATTTTTAAAAGAGAGAAGTACATACATGAGGTAACCTAAAAATAGTAAAAACTGTACAGATCTGTATTCTGTTACAGAGGTTGTCAAATTCCTGTGCCTTAACAGGCTACAAAGTTTCAATTGTAGAAATGCCAAGAAAATGGGTAATGCTGGCTTTCCTAAAAATTTCAGCTCCTTTAATTAAAATATATATATATTTTTTTTTTAAATTCTTCCTTTCTCCCCTTCTGCTAGTCAATTAATCTCATTCTTCTGATTTAATTTTGTTCTCTGTTCTCATTCTATGTATCTTGTTCTTGCAGCTCAGAGAAAGGAAGGAAGAACGTTTGTATTCTTCTTTTTGGTTTTTAAATTAC
This sequence comes from Anser anser, assembly GCF_964211835.1. Lineage (NCBI taxonomy): Eukaryota > Metazoa > Chordata > Aves > Anseriformes > Anatidae > Anser > Anser anser. Next base: position 96,529,923 of record NC_139721.1, read on the forward strand.
TTCACTTATTTTCCTTTTACCAGCTTGTTATCCTGTCTTGTTCTTTAATATCTTTTCTTCACACAAACTTTGCCTGCCCGCCCTCTCCGGGTAATTTTTTCCCTTTTGTTTTCATTTTCTTGAGATCCATGTCTGTATTTTTTGTTGATTTTTAAGAAAATTGTTTTGTATTTATTGCGTGTTACACATCATGGTTGTTTTTTGCCTTGCCTCATAGTAATGGGCATTAGAGCTTAAAGGAACAGAGAAAGAAAAAATGATCTGCAGCATTTCATATCTCTGTATTGCAAGGTGGTTTTGGATTTTGTCTGTATAATATCTAGCATATTAAAAGCCATTTTTTCATTTTGCATCTTTCCAATTCCATAGCTCTGCAAACAGTAAATAGAGGATAAGCTGGCAGAAGTAGATGCCTAATATCAAAATAAAGGGCTACCAAGCAAATGAGGGCCGAGGTAGGATTAAGGGAAGATGATCAAGGTGCTGAGAGCTCTCCTGCAATGTCCATGGTTTCTGCCTTTAAATATTTTTCTCCCCAGAGTAAAATTTAGCAACCATAGCTGTTGATAGTGAAACATCTGGTAGATCTGCAGCTTGCTGTGGTGGATTTGTGAGGGGGGGCATTGATGATAGACCTCCATTTGAATGAAGGTTATTTGGTCTTCCTCACTGCTTTCCTTTCCTTGCTAAAATAACTGCTGTGATAGAAATGTGTATGTCTACAGAGTGTACTGATGGCTTGATTCACAAGCATTTCCTGTCTAGAGCTGTGTTATGTTTTCCCCTGCTATGGTTTTCACCAGTTTATGGAGCAAACATGTCTATTCTCTCCTTATTTCTCCTCCATAACCAGATTGATAAAGGAAGTAAGATTAAAATTATGCCATTATCAGCTGTATTTATAGCGTTTTACTTTGGAACAGGATATGAGTTGTGAAGTCATGAAAAGAGTATTACAAATATCCTAATGAATGTTGTAAATCTCTTGCCAAGATTAAGAATAATTTTCCTTTGGGACACCCCTCCACACACCTTTTTACCATTGCCGTTTCTTATAGAAGATCCATATTAGTCAAATTTGCCTACAAATTTGCCTTAGATGTAGTAAAGAGTCTTCCATCTTCCTTTCCTGCAGCAATGTAACATGTCAGCTCTGCCTTATTTTGCGCAGCAAACTCTAAAAGATGATGCTTGCAGAGAGAGTGTGAGTGAGGGTTGTTTCAAAGCTGCTTTACATATTGATTACTGAAATTGCCATTTAATTTGCTGTATAGCAATACACAGTTCCTTAAATATTTCTCTGGCATTCTTATTGATTGCTGTAATTCTGCCTTACATTATATGCATATATGGTGTCACCATTAAATATTTATGTGCTCATGAAATGTTAATATGTCGGGTTAATGTGAAACTCAACAAAATGCATCTGCCAGAAGCCAGCAGGAATGCTGATCTGAGAGCTTCCCGTCCCCTCCCCCTTACCCTTTCATTTTGCCTCTTCATTGATTTTATTACCAGTGTTTCTCTGCTGTATCTAAATCTGTGTCAAAGCAGCCCCCTGCTCCAGTATGCAGATTTTACGTTTTATTATGTGAGAGATAAAACACATAATAATAAAACAAGAGAAGTGATCCCAGGGAGGTGTTGAGACACAGCCTTACATTGCATGTGTGCCAATCTGTCGTTGCTCCTGCGTTTGGATATGGAAATGTAGCACTATCCTCCATGAAAGAGACTGGAGCAAGATGACTCATCCACAAGGCAAAGTCATATTCTCATGTTCCTTGAACGGTGGCTGCAGCAACATAAAACAAAAATTGCAGGGGTGTTTCTTTGATTTGATACAGCTGTTATCCAGATGTGACACGGAACAATTAGGTGTAATTTAAACCAAAACTTTTACAAGGAAAATTAAGTCCTCTTGGCAGAGCGGTGACCATGATTCTAATATACCCCGTTGGAAAAGTCCAGTGAAAATCAGTTAGAGTCAGGTATTTATCACATCCTGAATTAGTTTCTAAGCATCTGTGGGAATCGAGGCAAATCTGGTGATAAGAAGACAACAATGAAAACCAAAAAAAAGCGATCTTCCATTTTCACAACGCAGAAAACAACCATCCTTTTACATCCCCGGGGGATGGGTTAGGAGCTGCCCTTTGTAGAGCAGGACTGGAATAGATACTTCTTGGTGAGGAGGTTTCAGCATGCTATGTGAAGCAGATAACTTTCATGCTTGCTTTTGGGTTTTCATTTCATTTTCCCACTTTTACCTTAACTGCCTGACAGCGAAGGCTTCTGCACGCGAGAGAGCATGGATACCTAACAATCACAGCTAAGATCTGGGGGTAGAGGGAAGGTTTTGCTGGCATCCAGTGATGGATCCAGTCCTCCTCTCTGCCACCACCACCTTGTTTTGAGCGAAGTTGCAGCCTTGGAGCCTTTTGTAAATGAGGATTTAGTGGGAACTCTAGGATTTTAGAAAGGAGCACAACATTTTCTGTCATGATGGAAAGCAATGTTGTTTTACTGTTTTGGAAGCTTTCCTTGCTGACAAAGTTGAAAGATTTAAAAAAAACAAACAAACAAACAAAAAAAAAAACATGGTGAAGATAGGAGGTAAGGAGACAGGAGGAATGCAAATCACAGAGCAGTGTCTAAACAATTGTTTGTGAAGAAAATTTAGAGAGCTGCTGAGGTTCTTTGGAGCTTGGCAAAATCTCTTACCTTTAAAATTCATTTTCTTTCTCTCTCCCTCACCCCCAAGCTGTGCAGCAGATGTTTAGGTTGTATTTTTTTCCCATCTTTTTAAAGCTGGTGGCAAAGTTTTTTAGAGCAAAGACAATTCTTACTGCAAATCTGTTTTGACTGTTTGTTTTTTCCTTTTCTCGAGCCTCAGTTTTTCTGCCTTTTCAGGCACACACCTTCAATGAAATCTACAGTATTTTTATAACTCATCTTTCATATACAGTGAAATCTCTTGTTTAGTTGTAGTGCTGGGGAAAATATTATTTCAGGTGCAAAATGGTGTAAAAATGTTCAAGAAGTTCTTTTCTCACATTTTTGCACCGTAATTCAACTGATAATATGAAGACTTTCCTCAAGCTGTTTTTGCAGCATTCATGGGCTTGATGCAAGAGTGAAAACACTGAAATGATTTGCATGCAAGTGTCTCCTGTAATGGAGAAACTGAGCACATTTTCTTACTCTGTGGACTGGAGTTTGATTATTGTCACTTGGATCTTTTTTGGAGCCTGTGAATCCAGCTATGCAATTTTTGTCATATGTTTTTTATGGTTCCTTCTAGGTGTGCTCATGTCTATGAGTCATCATATCTAATTTCCTTTAACCTGCAATTTGAAATGTTTCTTGAATGTTTTAAATATTTCTTTCTCTTTGGCTTCTGATGCAATTTCTTCAAGACAGGACTGGTGCAGAACAGCAACACTGTATAGGAATGGGAAAGCGTCTGGGTTGGTCTTGGAATTGCACTGCTTCTGTGTCACTGCTTCATGCATAGGGAGGCAACATTTCTCTTTGTGTGTGTGTGTGTTTTTGTTTGTTTTGTTTTGTTTTCCTGTCAGCTCATTTCTCCTCTCATTTAGCTGGCGGAAAGGCTTTATGAAAACTTTCCTAAATTCAGTCTGGTGTGTGTTGTAAATGTTGGATGTGGAGTATAGTACTTCAGCTCATGGATTCTTCAAACTGATTATTTTCCATTTTAATTCCTACTTCAGATTGTCCTGGAGAACAGTAGTCGAGAAGACAAGCATGAGTGCCCATTTGGCCGAAGTAGCATTGAGCTGACAAAGATGCTGTGCGAAATACTGAAAGTAGGAGAGCTGCGTAAGTTGGCCTATTTGTTTGACCTCTAAGACACACGGAGTGAGTTCAGTGATACCTGAAGTTTATTTCAGTGCAAGTATTTTATTCTGTGAATCATTTCTCAGTATGGTTACGTATTGAATACTGGCACTCCAAATGATTATGCCTGCTTTTCTGTCTGTCATACTAATTTGCTGGCATTCCGTGAATGAGGGTGGACTGGAGGAAATGGGCATCTGATTTTTGAATTTCTTCTGTGTGAAGCAGGGCTGTTGCATCATTTCCAAAGGGGTACGCTCATGTCCCACCAGGTGACTTCGTTATCCTCTGTGCAGACTTCTTTCTCTTACTGTTCCACGTGCTTGTCTTGTTGGTTTTATGAGTAGTACAATCATTTGTCGTGGGATTGCTCATCGAAATTGACACATCCTGTTTCCTCTTATATATGTAAAGCTCTACCTAAACACCAGATATTATATGTATCATTTACTCTAACACTGTGATACAAAATATTGTATTTTAATACAGAGTAAACAAGCATTAAGTAAAGCTGTCTTTGGCTTCGATTGCAGCCCCCTGACAAATTGTTAGATACTATCAAACAGAAGAGCGTTTCTGTATCTTCATTAGTGTAGAGAGTTGGTGTTTATCAATATATGTAAACTTAAGCTATCCATCAGTAATGTTTTGGATCCTGCTGCAGTCTGTTTGGCAAAGACTACCACAAGTTTCATTTTCATGCTACATGAGCAGGGGGCACAACAGAGATGCTTGTTTTCCTTCCAAGCTGTTTTTTTTTTTTCCCCCTAATAAATGCTTTTTTTTTTTTTACCTTTATGCCCAAGTCCACAAAATGTAATGAGAAGAGCAACTCAGGAAGCAGCAAGCAAGCATATAGGTATCATTGGTTCTTGTTTCTAGCAGCTCTTCAATAGATCTCAGAAGCACTGTTTTAAATGTATGATTTGACTGTTAATACATCCAGGATTTTTAAATGTGGTGTCTTGAGAGACTTTATTGACCGAGGGAAAAACCTCTTTGTGCAATAGGACGGGCTAAAACCCGTGCATTGCTTACAGCTTCCAAATCAATACTCAGTATTTGACAGACACAGACAAATGATATGATGCTTACTTTTGAGTACCATACCAAGTATACCAGTTATTAAGGGTTGCAATCACTATGTCTATAAATGAACAGCTTAGCAACTATTCTAGATGTCTTCAAAAGCAAAAATATGTTGTGTAAGGTGCAGACTGCAGCAGATCCATCTCCCTCAAAATAACTTTATTGCTGCAGTTGAGGTGTCTAAAGCCAAATTATCTGTGATCGGTCTGTCTGATTTTTTTTCTGCTAGTAAATGTAGGAGGGACATACCTTGCCAAAGCTGTAAAGCTATTTGGATTAAGTGCTAAAGATTAATTTTGTTTTACTTCTGTAAATACACCGAAAAATACCTGAAATACTGCTTTGTGTATGATGTCTTTTGTAGATGTCCCATCCCTCCATAGGATTTGCAGTGCATTTTGCTACTAAGAAAAATGATTGATCTACGGGTGAGCCAGGTGTCTCAGACTTCTTCCTTTCCGTGTCATGAGAAGTCATTCAGTAAACAAATCTTTTTGCCACAGACACATTTGTCCACATGCGGGGGCTATTAGAATGTAGATGATTTGCCATGTATGGTACTGTTTATTCTGATTGCTTCTAACTTCTGGATATACAAGCTTTCATATTTTAAATTTTTCATTATCTGGCCTTTTCAAGTAGGGAATGTGAATTGAAAAAAAAAAAGAGGATTTGGTATGGTATGGTGGCTTTGTTATACAAAAAATATGAAAGGAAAGTTATTTTTGCTATCTTCATTTTAGAAAGAATACTTTGTCATCTCTCATTTAGAGTATCTCTACATTTTGGAAGCGTGGGGGTAGTAAGAAAACTAAAAATTTCCCCAAGAATAGCTCTGGCTGAGGGAAATTACCTTTTAATGTTTAAATACCATTTCCTTTGGTGGTGTTAAAGTTGCTTGTCAGTGGATGATGGGTGTGCTTGTTCACAGCAGGCTCCTGTGGTGCTCTTTCATAGGCATGTGAAGTAGTACAGACAGGTTTGATGCCAAGAAATGCACTGGTGCTTCTGTTGATAGAAACCAGATGTAGCACTGTTGACTTCTGTGAAGTCACACTAATCTACAACCACTGAGCACCTGTCTCTGGATGCAGCAATAAGGTTGTGTCATAGCCTTATACTCACAGGGGACAGAGCTAAGGTTACCTCTGTTTCATCTTGACAATTCACCTTTTAACCAGTATGTTTCCTTAATGGTTTTGTTTATATGGAACTATAATTGTCCCTTACAAAGGCCATAATAAAATACCCATTTACAATAATATACAGAGAACAGATTTCTTGAAAATTGCTGTCACAGATGTGCATCTTAAGTGACCTGTGATCAGTCCTATATTTTGTTGAGAAGTGCAAACTAGAACTGACATCTTAGGAAAATATACATTCAGGTTTATTCTTCACTTGCAAATAAATACTGTATTGCTAAATAGGATTGGACATATTAAAAATCAGTAGCTACAGTCTAGGGCAAAGGTGTCCCTGGTAGTTTGTATGTGTTATGTTTCAAAATACGCATTTAGGCTGCTAGTGTTTCTTTAGAAATTCATAACTAGTCATTATTGCACAGGAACACAGAACTTTTTTTTTAATAGTTTCTGAAGTGTATAATTTAAAAGCCACAATAAATTACCTTTTATTCATGAAATATTCAGCAGTAGAAACTTTCCTGAAGTGCAGAGTAGATAAATGCTGCTAGACTGTCCATTATTTATGAAGAGCATTTTAATGGTGATTATACTGCCCTTGTTCCATTGTATTAAATACCTTCAGGCAACAGGAAGGCATTTTACCTTTTTTTTTTTTTTTGGTCCTTTCAAGCACTGCATTCATTCCAGAAAAGGACTCACAAGAAAATGTGAAAGGTTTTTCCACTCCTCCAGATTTTGCATTTCTCCAAATCCAAGCACCAGACTTCTTCACTCTTGGACTTTGGTTCCCAAATGTTCATAACTCAGAAATTCATTTCTTCTTCAGCAAAGCACTTAAGCACGAGTTTAAATCTTGTGCAAGAAAAGAAAGCTCAAGTATAAGCTGTGAGCTGAGAATATGTTGACTACTTTATAGAGGTGGATCTGTGGAGCAGAAGAACCAAAAACTTGTGAGGAATGTTGGTGTAGTGTTTAAGTAACATGGAAGTTATTGAAACATACATAAGTCAGTGAAATCTCTGAATCTGGGAAGAGTGGAATATTTGGCTTAAATCTTTTAATCTTACGTAACTGTTGCTGTTAGAAAGGCATTGAAGAGAATGGCTTTACTGACTACTTGCCAAGACACTCATCTTGGCAAATGCTTTGATAATTCTCCTTTCTCCACTAATAGTTTCCTTTGTACATCTTGGATAACAAGCTGATTTGCGTCTTGTCCTCTGTGTCTTAGAGCTGACATCAGCCAGTTACATTCTCACCCCAGCGACCGCACTCATCCCCCTCCTACAGCATAAGGCGCTTTGACGCTCCGCAATACTGATACACAGGCATATTCACAAAGAGCAGATAAAATAAGGCCTTTCATATTTCGTTCTTAGTAGCTATGAAAACTAAGGTAAACCTCCATCTTCCGTCTTCTTTCTGCAGGTTTTGGTACGTGACATAAGTGCTTAGAGGAGAGGAATGCCTCCTAAACAGTCTGCTGGCATTGCAGGGAGACAGTAACAATGCAGATAAATAAAAATGATAATAATAAAAAGAAATACCAGCTTGTAGCCAATGGATGAAGAGTAGATTATTGATGTGTGCAGACAGACAGCTTTCCTCAGATATGCCAATATCATTGCATGCCTGAAGCTATTCTATATATAAGGCATGTCAGACCTTGAGTATTTATAGTGTATTTTTGAGCAGGACACAGATGTTGAACTGAAAATGTTCCCATGTGATTTTTTTGATGGGTGGTGTTTAGGGGCTTTAGCAAAAATTAGCACTCAAGCTTTATGACAGACCACAGGGATATATGCCACATGTCAGAGGATATTTGTCCTAAAGCTTTTGTCAGGTAACTTCTTCACTGGGTTTTCTTGCTTTCTTATTGTGGAGAATTTAATTGTCATGGGCTTCTGTTAGACTTGATCCACTTACAGGATTTTTTTCCTCAAAGGAGAAGATGTAAATGTCAACACATTATAATGCCCTTGATGCTGTTCATACGTGTTCTTGGTATGGATTACTCATTGCAATTATTGCCCAGGTTGCAGAATTGAATTGGTTCAGAAATTCTTACATTATTGTCCCTTTATCAAATAGAACATGCTAGGTACTTAATAGGTATATAGTGCTGTTCATGGCTGTGCCTGCCGAGATGAAGGTAATCAAATCTCATGCTTCAAGGAGTAAGCTGGTTGCTGCAAGGGTTAGGAAGCACTTTTTTTATCTTTGCACAATCCACAATTTGCATTGTAGGATTTTTCTGTTGATCTTTCCCTGAAACCATACTGGTCACTGCAGGATCAGCAGTCGAGACTTGAGGACTCATCTGGTTCGATTTTTCATTGACAGCAAATCCAATGTTTTTATAGTTGAATGTCATATATAAATTTTCCCCCTTGCTTGAAAGGTAATTGCCTTGAAAGGTAATTTTCACTTTCTCCTCCTCTTCTTAAATTTAAATAGAATAAAGCCCCTGAAATAGTAAATAAAATTAAATATTTTTAGTGTTCTCAGGTTTCTTCTTGCAATTTCATCTTCTAGAGACTGAAGCACTTTAGGAGTCAGGAAGTGTATGTTATGAAACTGAACCACTTTTCTTACCAAGGAGGTTTTAGTAAAAGGTAGCAAATTTTCTTTTTCATCCTGAACTTTTGATCCTATCTTTAGAATACAATGAAATAGTTATAAAGAAATCATAACCTCCTTTGTCTTAGCTTTTCAGTGCATTCATTCTCATATATCCACCTTTTTATTCTCATGCTCAAACCATCACCACATCAGATAACTCCCAGTCAGAGCAAAAATTCATCAGATCTTGACTGAAGGTCACAAGATAAACACCATTCAGCCAACTTTGAAAACAATCAGTAGCAGTGAAGGGGGAGGCGTGGAGGGAAAACCTAAAATCCATATTGATCTTGAGTTTTAAGGGCTACTTTGGAAACATTACTAGCAAAATAGCCATTCCTTACTATAGAGGTATTAAATACGCTTGTCCTTCTAATGCAAAGCCAGTAACTTGTGGAGTCATCTAAATTGTACTTTTGTAGGACAGCAGAATATCAGTCTTTGTCAAACAGTCCTCTTGTCCTTTTGGCACAGTCCCTCTGGAAAGAGAATGAAACTCCCTTTCCCTAGGGAGATGCTCCTCTTTTTTTTTTTTACTTGCTCTTAAAAGTCTTAATCTCTGCATGCTTATGGTGAACTGTGAAGTTCTTGCAAAGCATCCAGTGTAATCTTTGAGAACATGAGCAACTGCAGGCACCTTTTGAGCAAGATGATTTGGTTTTACTTCTGTCCTGAGGGACAGTGAGACAGATGTTGGAACATTGCTTTCTACACGTGGCACTGTGGGCTTCAAAGTCAATACAAAGTTGCTAGCCACCCCACTCATGTTTTTCCTATTGTCTATAGCCATATGTCTTTTTTTATAAGTCTTTCATCTCTTTGGAGCAGGGTTTATAACTTGTTTCGTATGTGCAAAGTGCTTAATCTTATGGTGTCCTGAATGCAGGATTCCTTATTTCCTTTAAAATTACATTTACTCAATTTTCAATAATATTATTCATGCAATAATCATGAAATGTGGGAAAAAAACGGACACTTAAGGGCAAGAAAGATGTGTGGATGGAAAAGATTTTCTAGAAATCAATTTATTTTTCCAAAGACAACAAAGAGGTAATATGATTAGGTATGAAGAGCTCTCTTATCTGGTAATGAAAGGGACAGGAAGAATCAAGATTTGGAAGTTAAAGCCTGATAAAATCAAATTGGGAATAAGGCATAGACCTTAGCTGCTGAGGATGCTGAACTAGGGAACTAGCTGAACAAAGGTGAAGAATGATGGGGAGAAAAAAAAAATCTTGAAGTTGATTTCCTGTAAGTAGTGGAAGCTATGGTTTTAGCTAGCTTGATATCATGGTAGAATAAAAGCTGTAAGTTCTTTTAATGTGGTCACTGGAACCAAATTCTAGGTTTTTTTGTTTGGTTGGTTGGTTGTGTGGTTTTTTTTTTGTTCAATGCTATAATGGATGACGTATCACAGAATCACAGAATCGTCTAGGTTGGAAGAAACCTCCAAGATCATCTAGTCCAACCTCTGTCCTAACACTAACAAGACCTCCACTAAACCATATCATTAAGGGCTACATCTAAACATCTTTTAAAGACCTCCAGGGATGGTGACTCAACCACCTCCCTGGGCAGCCCATTCCAATGCCTAACAACCCTTTCGGTAAAGAAGTTCTTCCTAACATCCAACCTAAACCTCCCCTGGCACAACTGTATCCCATTCCCCCTCGTCCTGTCACCAGGCACGTGGGAGAATAGACCAACCCCCACCTCTCTACAGCCTCCTTTAAGGTACCTATAGAGAGCAATGAGGTCTCTCCTGAGCCTCCTCTTCTCCAGGCTAAACAACCCCAGCTCCCTCAGCCACTCCTCGTAAGACTTGTTCTCCAGACCCCTTGCCAGCTTCATTGCCCTTCTCTGGACTCTCTCGAGCACCTCCATGTCCTTCTTGTAGCAAGGGGCCCAAAACTGAACACAGTACTCGAGGTGCGGCCTCACCAGAGCCGAGTACAGGGGGACAATCACTTCCCTAGACCTGCTGGCCACACTGCTTCTTATACAAGCCAGGATGCTGTTGGCCTTGTTGGCCACCTGAGCACACTGCTGGCTCATATTCAGCTGCCTATCAACCAATACTCCCAGGTCCTTCTCTGCCAGGCAGCTTTCCAACCACTCATCTCCCAGCCTGTAGCGCTGCTTGGGGCTGTTACGCCCCAGGTGCAGGACCCAGCACTTGGCCTTGTTGAACTTCATACAGTTTAACGTAGTAACATTAAAGTCTAGGCATGTGTGTGAAAGCAAACCAGGTGACATGGATAAATATATTAATTATTGCCTTAGGAAAAACTGGGGATTAAATAAAATCTTCAAAATGTGTCCCATTTTGAAAACTCTGCATCTCTTCCTAGCATTGGGGAACCGTTCAGGCTTTTAAAGTTCCCTTCTGCCTGCAGGTTTGCAAGTTCCTTCAGACACCTTAGGTATAGCTAAACATTTGTTGCTTTTCTGGAACAATTTGTGGACGTTTTGAGGGTTGCTCTTTGTTCAGTGACAGGTTAATGCTGAGCAGATTGTACCTAAGAGAAAAATAATCTTGGAATCAATTCTGAGCCTCCTTATTTCACTTTTGTTATTATTTTATAAATACAGATTTGTTAAAAGTAGCCAAAGTCTTCTAGACTTTGCAACAAGTTGTGCTTAAAATTTGCAGTAACCTCTCATGGTTTCACAGCTCTTCTATGCAGGAGGCTGAAAATTTTGCAATTGCTGTGTTTAAAAGAGGCATATAGTTGCTAAATGAATTGTACATAGAATCAAGTAATTTGTAAAAGCTCAGTGTTGCTTTAATAGCAACTTTCAGTCTATCTATCCTGTTGCTTTGTATGTTTCAAAAATGTTTGTATGGGCAATGCTAAAGGATATTCAGGAAGGAAGCAGAAAGTTTTGTAGGTGAAAAAAGAGGGACTAGAGGTTTTGCTGTGCGAAAAAGACAGCATGATTTGGGGGTTTGAGGACAAATCATTAGCAGGTTGTCTGCTAAAATGAGAACCAGCATTTACTGTTCAGTTCCCGTCGTTCCTGAGACAAGGCTGCACTTGCAAAGGATAGAAAGTGTGCTGTATTCTGGCAAACACATGAGGTTTTGCAAATAACATTGCTTTTCTTGAGCAAGTGAATATCCTTGTAACAGCCTGTTGCTGGACTGGCTCTGAGGTAGTGGATGTACCGCTAAGTGTCCCAGGTGGTCCAACACATGGAGCTTCATGGATGTTTGCATGGCACTGGAGGCACTTCTGGATTACTATTGACTGGGTAGTCGAGTCCTCTGTCAGAAAGCTTTATTCTCTTAGGCTTTTTACCTTTGTTTATTCTACGAAAAATTTGGTAATTTTTTTTTTTTTTAAAAAAAAAACAACTTTTTCTGGCTCACAGTAAATACCTTTTTAAAAATCTGCACCTGTGAGGGGAGCTTTAGAGCTTTAAAGTTATTTAAAATTCAGATTGTCAGGCTTCCAAGGAATGAGATCAGACACAATGTCCTGATGTAGTACTAACCAAGGGTAAGGCAGGCACAGAACAGTATAATTACGTTTCTTTGAAGCTTTTCTCTGGTTAGCACATCCTGCTTCTCCTACTGTATGCTGTGCATTGTAAACATGCAGTTTGTGTTTGTTCAGGAAGACATGATGGTTCCTTCCGTTGCTTGGACTGAACAGATAAATATGGATGTTCTTGGTGGGGGGACGACAAAGCAGAGAATAATACTCTTTTCATATAATCGCACTTAATTTTTTTTTGTCACTCAAATGATTGTACCACCTGATACTTTGGAAAGCTACTTTATACTGACTGATCATATACCCAGTTAAAATGGGGGAACCTTTTTAAGGAGGGGTCATCGTTCATTCCTGATGAATTAAAAAGGGCATGTCCTTGACGTATTTCTTTGTAAGAGTTTTTTTCTCAGGGCGTTGATCAAAACAGAGTAGTGAAAGTCTAGATCTTAATATGTTTTCTTTATCCGTCATTCACTAGCAGTACTTTAATGTAAAACATCTAACTGCTTATGTACTTTGTTTTAAGTTTTTACTGTTTATGCTCTGTATGTGCAAGTAAAAGTAACGGTAAAGGTGAGTAACCTGAAGGATTGGATCCACACTCTGAAGGTGATGTAGATATTTAACGTTGAGTTACTAACGTTGCCTACGTGTTGAAATAACATCTGTCACTTTCATTTCCACTGAAATTCTTGCTAACGAAAAGTTTAAGAAAATTAGCTTCTAACAACTAAATTTCACTTGCCCTTCTTGAAGAAATATAAATTAGCTGGAACTGTGATGGGAGAAAGCTGTAGACCCTCAGGCCTTTTACAGACCACAGAGATGTTCGTGTTTCAGCATGAGCTTTTAATTGTGCAGCAGTCTGAAGGATTACATTTTGCTCTGTTTCATGATGAACGATTCAAAGAGTGAGTACAACCACCATTGAAACGGTCTCTTTAGCTGTACTTATTTACTTGGCATTTGGCATTCTCCATACCTGGATTAGCAGAAACTTTGCAGCAAGTGTTTAAATGTGATGAATGCATTTTCAGGGCACATTTTTATGTATTATGACAAGGAAGTGAATTGCTTGGTTTGTAAAATGTCTGAACAATTTAAGCTGAAGTTTTGTCATAGCCACCTTGTGTGAATCAAAAAATAATTTCAGTGTAATTCTTAAGTAAAAGCTTTAATGCCTGCTATTAAGGGAGGGTAAGGACAATTCTGAATTTTGGGAAAGAATTCCCAATAACCTGGAGAGTCGACTTACAATACTAAAACAAATGTAAACGTGATTTTGTGTCATGGGGTAGAGCCGGGGGGCAAATCCTGGCTCCTAGAGAAGTTTTCATCAGGATCTCACCTTTCTCCTTTAGGACATCAGCAAGGTAAGAAATGTCAGGGCTGGTGGAGCCCAGGCCTGTGTCTCAGCCTACCCTCTTCGGAGAGCCTGGGGCTGGCCACATGCTCTCCTCCCCATCACCTTCCTGGCCCTGATTGCACAGAGCTGCTCGCAGGGCCTGCAGGGCACTTTTCCAGCATGCTGCTGGCTCCTTAGGGATGAGAGCGCAGTGCCAGAGTGGCACCTCCTGAAGGAGAAACCCTGTGACCCTCCAAACAGGACCTCTGCTGCCGGTGCCAGGCCCAGGGAAGGGACGCTGGCAGGCTGGGAGCAGAACTGGCTTCTGGTGCTGCTGGCTGGGGAGATGGGGATGGAAGAGTCCTCAGTGCGGTGTGGTCCTCACAACTGCTAAGATGGGATTGCATTTCCTTAGTTAATTGCAACCCAAGTATTCACATTCATCATGTCCCTGTTCTCCATAGACTTAAAGCCATTTATATTACAGCTAGCATAGCTAGAACTTCTATTTCATTATTTTGTGATAGTTTTGACAGAGGATGGCCCTAGTTCTTCTCAAGGGCATCTAATTCCTCTCATATGTATCAGTATGTCTGTCCATACTCTCAGGACAGGCTCTCAGATGAAGCAGTCTCCCATAACTCCTTCTCACCATCTCTTGGGCAAAGTAGAGCTGTACTCTTCATATGCACAAGTTGTGTGACTCTGTATGCTGATAAGTCATTAAGGGAATTGTAATTATATGCTGCCTACTCCAGGAGCCTGTCACAGTAGGCAATTTATTAATAGGGAGGTGTGCATGCATGCACCCATACAGACTCCCAGTCTTTGTCTTCAAAACCAGGTTGTCGTATGAATTTAGGCTCCCATAATACTTTGTTTCGTGTACTAGGGATATCAGAACAAAATGAAACTCTTTGTGGGAAGTTATTAGATATGTGAATGATTTTTTGATGGAGGAGTTGTTACCTGCCCCTGTGCCCCTTTGGCATGGAGAGTTGTGACTTTGTTCTGGATCTTTGCAAGTTGTTAATGAAGGAAAAATTTGTGGCTCAAGTTAGAGATATCTTTGTTATTTTTTTGCCTTAAGTCTCATTTATTACTGATGTATGTGAACAGACTTTATCCTTCTTGCAGCTTCAAATGCTGTGTCTTAACAAACCTCTGGCCTCTAGCACAAGTAGCTCTTAACTCTTTCAGGGCCAAGCTTGCTTTTCCTGGGCCTTTCTAATTTTTATGCACGCAGCTTGCTAATATGCTTGCTAATAATGCCCCAAAGTGGCTGGTGAGCTCTTTTTTTTCTCTCCTAATTATCACTACAGAGTATTAATTTAATTATTCTATTGAGTATCCAAGGAAAGACCCATCACGCCTCTCTTCACATCAAAGAGATACTTGATGACAGACACTTTAAAAAAAAAACAAAACAAAAAAAAACAACAACATGATTATAGCCAATATTATGATGCTTTATGAAGTGACTGATAAGGAGCTAAGGAAAAGCATTGGACTCTTTGTTCATCTGAAGTAGGTTATCAAGACTCAAAATATGATTGCTTGTGTACTTATAACTATGAAATCTTATTGGCGTGATGTTTCACTTTCTTAAACTTCTTGCAATAAGTCCTGTGGTTAATGAGTCCTGGTAAAAAAATGAGTCCTTGGTAAAAAAAAGTAAACGCTTCTTTTCAACCTTTTTAATAAAAAAAACCAACAACTTTGGCCAGACCTAGTAGCTAAAATTGGAAAATATCCAATCTTTCTCCCTTTCTTCTTTATTATTATTATTAATAATTATTATTGTAATTTTTGTTATTATTATAAAACATAGAGGCTTGGGATTTCAAACATGACAGTACTGCAGGTAATGAACAAAGAGAGGCTTAGTGTGGTGCCATGGAGCAACCTGACCATTATTGTGAATAATATTACATTTTGTATTCTAAAAAGACAGAAAATTCTAAAGATGGTTTAGTTCTCGGCTTTTTACTTTTATTGCCTGTTTCTCTCCAAGACTCAGTTTCTCAGATGATGTTTTATGAGGAGCTTGTGATCAGCTTGGAGTAATTCCTTAGGGACCAGCTGAAGGTGCTGTGTGATCTCATTATCCTGGTAACGGCTGATGGTGATATTCTTTGCCTAATTTAGTGCCATAGAGTCTGATGTTCTTGCAGTCTGGAAAGTTCACTGCCTTTTCATATAATAATCCATGATCAGGTTTGTCATAAGCCTATCATCTGAAAGGGCTGGAGGGTCAGAACTCTACAATAATATTTTATTGATGTGCTATATTTAAAGGCATTGAAAATCTTGAGGATTCCTTGTGAGGTGGTATTGTGCTTTACAGACAGATATTTGGTGAATCCTCCTCATTTCCTTCAGCTTTCAACAGCAGAGCCATCAGCTGTCCCTTCATTTCCTTCCCCTCAGGTATTGTGAAGGGTAATTTTAATACTTATTTCCCTGCATTTGAAAATTAGACATTTTGATTTTGGGAACACCTAGCATAGCTGCAGGAATTGCAGTGCAGTTGGTTTAGAACTCAACCTGTTGTATTCTCTGGCTGTACTTTATTTGTGCAATGCTGATGCGCTATTTATTTTTTTCTCTGTTTTTAAATAGCACACCATCATGTTTTAGGAACATTTGAGTTGCATTTTCAATCTTTACCCTAATATTTGCATATTAATAAGCCATTGAAAAACATTATGTAAATTTTATATCATGATGAATATATTATCAAATCAAATGGCCTTTAAGGGTAATTATAGAAAGCTACTAACAGCTAGGGAGATTAAGTTTTGACTTTGTTTAACTTTTCTCTTTTCCTATACAGTGAAGTACCAAAGTCTTGGAACTGATGTAAGCATTTCAGTAATGTCAGAAAAATGTTGGAGAGGAGGCATATCTCACAGAGTTTTTTTCTCTTTCTTATTTTCCGCCAATATTCTTTTTTTCTGTGAAGTCACAGTTGGATATTTCAAATTATTTTCACCTTAAAGATCTATTTTGTTTGTTCAAGTTGAGGACATAGAGCTATTCCAGGCTCTGTGTCTGCAACCTAAAAAAATAAATAAATTTATATGTAAAAGGTATTCTCTTACCAGGCAATTGAGAGCAAAGGGAAGAGGCAGACAGTCTTTCTGCATCATTTTTAAATTAGGAATGGACATCGCAAGACAGATCTAAAAATCACATGATCTCTCGTTTGGCTCTTTTTAGACACGTGTTTTTTGAGATACTGATCTCTTCATGTGTTAGAGTTTAGAAATATATAGTAAATATACCATTCTCACATGTTCTTTGATCACAGGAGATTAGATGGAGTTTCAAGGTGATACCAAATATCATGTGACATGAGAAAAACTGTTTTTTGAAACTTCTGACAGCTCTGGAACTTTGGACGCTTGGACTAGGTGATCGTAGAGATCTTTTCCAACCTTAATGATTCTATGATTCTGTTCTGTGATTCTGGATTAGGCATAGGGAGCACTAGGTAATGATGGAGATGTTCAGCTGAAATTTTTGGACACAATCACAGAATCATAGAATGGCCTGGGTTGAAAAGGACCTTAAAGATGATGTAGTTTCAACCCCCCTGCTCTGGGCAGAGTTGCCGGCCACTAGAGCAGGCTGCCCAGAGTCACACCAAGCCTGGTCTTGAATGCCTTCAGGGATGGGGCATTCACAACCTCCCTGGGCAACCTGTTCCAGTGCCTTAAACAGCTAAGGTTTAAAATCTCATTGAATTTATACCCCTTAGACTTTCCAGTTAGCTGCAGTAGAAGCATCATCTTGTATTACTTAGTTTTGGAGAAGCTGTGCTGACCCTCAGACAAATTTACGCATCATCTCAGCACACTGGAATAGCTATTTCTGCCTCTGCTCACTGACAATGAACAAATAACCAACCATTTCCATCATCAGCAGTTTCTTTCCTCCTCTTTTCCACCCCCAGATTCCAGGGGTGGGTGGTGACAGCTTGAAGTGATTAGATGTATTTTCAGATACCTATTCATTTTGAAAATTAAAAAAAAGTGTTTCTCCTTGTCACTGCTGAATTATGAATTTTTAAATGTTTTTGTAGATGCTTTGGTAAAACTGGCACATTGATGCTGAACATAACTGGCCAAATTTGGGGAGGGGATCCATTATTCACTCCTGTTTAAAACTACCTCTGCAGTGTATATGTTCCTTTTATTTTCCCATTAAATGAACTTCTGCAAAATCCAATATTACTGTACAAGTATTAATGGAAAGCAAATCTTCACATGCATGGACAGTTGCACCACAAGTGGTGTGTTTTATTGGAGATTGGATTTTACTTAATACAGCAGGGTACTGTATTCCCAAAATGCCCTGCCAGAGCATTGGCATAGAGGCAATTATAAAGGATGGATAAAAGATTTGATGTTGCTCTCAGGAATAGGTTATACTCAGCACACATGTATATACAAAATGTGCCATTGCATAATGGCTAATTTACCCGGATATTAATTCTCACTTTCCTAAAAAAAATTTAGAGTTGCAGTAATCCTTCACATGAACTCTTCCTGATTTGTAAAACTTATGTTTATCCATTCACAAAAGAGAAGCACTACCATATGATTTGCATAAGCAGTTGAATTACAGTGTATATGTCGTGTGAGAAGTATTTATGATCCTGCCATCATGGTAAGGCAAAACCTAAGCATTATTTTTGAAAAAACAAGATACAAGAAAATCTAGACAAAAGTAAAGTGAATCTCCTTCCTCATGGGAAGGAGAAAAAAATTAAAGGCTGGGTTGACCTAGATTCTCATACAAAGCAAAATTGAAGTATTTTGAGGTATACAGCTAAATTTCTCCTGTACTGTTTTCATATGGGCACAGTTATGTGAGTATTGTTATGGTATTTTCCTACTTTGGCTCATTCTCACTAAGCTAAGCAACCCCAGTGCGGGAAGCCTTTACATTGCTATAATGAGTTCAGAATTGTACTGGGTTGTACTAGGTTTAAGACTCTGTTTCCACCCTCTTTGTGTCTAAATGGTCTTAGCTTCTCCCCCAGCAAACACAGGCTTGTACTGATGTGTCTATAGTATTATCAATTTTTGTAGATAAATGAAAAGTTTGTACTTTATCAGCTTCCAAATTTGCTGTCAGTAGTGGTTCACAGCTATGTGAAGATTTGTTGTCCTGCATGCTCTTCCAGTATCTGTTTCACAGGAAAAAAAAATATTAAAAAAAAAAAAAAGCCTGATAAAAGCTAGGTAGTAAATCTACATTTCTTCTAACTGAATTAAAACTTAAGCAAAGATGACATTCTGCGCAGTGAGGTTTAATATTGATGCCACCTGAGAAAAGGTATGTTCCCAATACATTTTTGGGATTTCTCATTGTACTTAATGGAACTGAGACATGTTTCCAACTCCTTTCCTATCTTTTTGTATGTCTAGCTTCTCTATGTCACCCTCAGTTTCTGATGCACAGAATGATACCTCTTGGTAGCAATTAATGAATATATTCCTGTCAGGAACCCCAAAATGCATCGGACAGCAAAAGAAGAGGCCTGAACTGTGCCCTACTGATGGTTTCAGAGAACACTGTGACTTACCACATCTAGTATAGCTATGTCTTTTAAAAATAATAATTTCACAGTATCACAGATTTCTAGGTTGGAAGAGACCTCAAGATCATCGAGTCCAACCTTCGACCTAACACTAAGTACTCCACTAAACCATATCGCTAAGCTCTACATCTAAACGTCTTTTAAAGACCTCCAGGGATGGTGACTCCACCACCTCCCTGGGCAGCCCGTTCCAATGCTTAATAACCCTTTCGGTAAAGAAGTACTTCCTAACATCCAACCTAAAACTCCCCTGTCGCAACTTTCGCCCATTCCCCCTCGTCCTGTCACCAGGCACGTAGGAGAACAGACCAACCCCCACCTCTCTACAGCCTCCTTTAAGGTAACTGTAGAGAGCGATAAGGTCGCCCCTGAGCCTCCTCTTCTCCAGGCTGAACAAGCCCAGCTCCCTCAGCCGCTCCTCATAAGACTTGTTCTCCAGACCCCTCACCAGCTTGGTCGCCCTTCTCTGGACTCGCTCGAGCACCTCCATGTCCCTCCTGTAGCGAGGGGCCCAAAACTGAACACAGTACTCAAGGTGCGGCCTCACCAGAGCCGAGTACAGGGGCACAATCACTTCCCTAGACCTGCTGGCCACACTGCTTCTTATACAGGCTAGGATGCTGTTGGCCTTCTTGGCCACCTGGGCACACTGCTGGCTCATAATCAGCCGACTATCAACCAATACTCCCAGGTCCTTCTTGGCCAGGCAGCTTTCCAGCCACTCATCTCCCAGCCTGTAGCGCTGCTTGGGGTTGTTGCGCCCCAGGTGCAGGACCCGGCACTTGGCCTTGTTGAACTTCATACAGTATTTATAATAATAATAATAAAAGTTCTTCCCTGGTACAGTTATATTAGGAAAAAATTGCATGTAGAGTAAGCCTGTTTTATTTCCTTTTTATCAAACATTAATTTGGACGGGTATGCTTCTGTAAATCATCTCATTAGTGGCAGCCCATCTGCTCGCATTTCTTCCGAGATAGCCTAACTCTTGTGCATGTGTGCATATACACAACACAAAGGTTTCCAGTTCCAGTCAGTGTTGATTCCCATTGGACTTCAGGCAAGAGGAGGAAGATTAATGATCTGGGAAGAGGAGAGAAAGTTGCACGCGCTTCAAAACTTGTATGGAGTGGCCTAGCTCTTCTCCCTGATATGCCAGGCATGTATGAGTAATGAGAAATTTTCTCAGTTAAGCTATGGTAAGGATGGTTCTTATTGATTGTACCTGGGCACTAAGGGAAGCAAAGCAAGATTTATTTTTCATGTGTTTACATATCACGGACTTTTTTATCCTATTTTCAAGTTATGCCCTGCTCAACATGGACTGAAACCCTCCATATGGAGTGTTTCAAAGAAATATTTGTTCTGCTACCTTGAGTCTTGCAGTATTTCCATCCGCACAAGCCATATTACAGAACTTCTTGTGGCAGTGTCCATTTTATTGCAATTGGATGATCTGTATGAGGTGGGAGGGAGGGAGTGTTTCTCTCTCATTTCTGTCTCTGAAATGAAAAGAATCATACAGCAATAGGACTTTCGTTTTCTGGATTCCGTTTTATTACTTAGACATTTCTGAGCTGATGTGAGCTATGACTTGAGAATTCCCAGGAGCAAAATTGCAGGTTTTTTTTTTCCCTTTACCACCTGCATTTCTCAAGTGCCAAAGGGTTTTATTACAGCCTGATCGGAAATCTCAGGAGCACCATTCACTTGGAGCAGATTGATGGTGTTCTGAATCTTGTGGCCTTACAAATGTATATTTAATCTTGTTTTGGCGCATGTAGAAAAAGCTGATTGTGTTTTTAAGATGCAAAATAATCTATTTAGTGACAAATCTTTAATACTGATAAACAGCCTACTTGCATTTCTCACAGATGTATGATCTTTTCATTAAAACCTCCTTGGTATACATTAAACCTTGAATGTCTAAGGTCAGATCAAGGACATGTTTAACGTTCGTTGATATGACTGTGACCTGTAATATTGCAGTATATTCGGGGGAAAGAGGAGGTGTAGAAAAAGTATGACATATATGGGACTTACTTCTCCAAAAATTTTAGCTCTCTTTTGTCTCTCTGATGCGTCAGAATGATGGCTGTCATTCCTGTCCTACCTGACACGTGTTCGCATCGTGGTAGCAGTGGCTCTGCAGTGGGTTATACTAGGCTTTCTTGAGAAGATTTCATCTGGAGTGCGTTGCATGCACTGGAAACTCTGTTCATCTTTTACATGGAAGCTTAAAAGTTGCATACAGTAGGGGATGCATTTTAAGTGTGGTAGACATGGCCCTGTCACAGCAAAAATAACTAGGAATTAGGCAGCGACTGAGGCTTTGTCCAGCAGTGACTGGTGGCTTTGAATGCCTTGGTTCTGGAGCGCTTTGAGCCTGAAGTCCATGAGGCTCGATTTTCAGAGTGCCGAATCACCTTGTCAGAAAGCAAGGCCTTTGCTGCACTTTACCACCCAGAGGTAGAAGCCCCAGAAATTAACTTTTGAAAGCTAAGATCAATGCGCTCAGTAGAGATTTTTCAGTTCTTGAGACACTGACAGTCTCTTTGAAATACGTTGTTTGAGTGCAGCTCTTTTCATCTAGGAAAAATGTAATACTGGCAGTATTAAGTATGATGGAGTCATTACTTCTGGAGGTGAAATATCACCGTTGTACCAAATTGAAATCTTTGTGCTGAGACATCACTTTCAAGGAAAATGCATGAGGCTGTCAGGATCTCATTTCCTCTTGATGAGTAGGGAATGCAGCCCCCTGGAACAGAGGGGAATATCCCAAGTAACCATGCAAACACTGTGTTATAAGGGAGAAGGATTGCAGGAAGGGGGGGTGTTCGGTGTACGATGTAAGCAGTGATGGTGACTGCATGTAACAATAAGAAGCCAGCTTTCCCTTAAATGTAAAGTTTTTCTGTCCTTCATTACTGTCTTCCTGTCTCTTATATTTAAAGTAACTCTGTTTCAGAATGTGGATTGGTCAGTTGGCCTGGAGATAAGGCTTTCTGGCAAGCCAGTTTAGCTTCTGTGTTGAATGAAAATGGATTCGAGTAGGTACATAGGGCAAGAAAAGGAAAACTGATGGATTTTGTGATGGTAGAAGCAGAAATCACATTCTTCTGTGCCACTCAGAAAAACAGAGATGAGCACGTGTGGTAGAGGCACAGCTGGATGAGTAATTAATGCAAATGTGGCTAAGATGGCAAAGGGGAAGAGCTACTTTGTGTGAAAATGGGTTGAGTCTTCCTAATGTTGGATGCTTATAGACCCTCACTGATTTATTAAATGATGCAGATTTGCCAGCTTGAGCTCACAAATTCCATTCCACTAATGAAATTTAATTTTTCGGTGCGTGACTTCTAATTGGCAGGTTTATAACCTGCCTGGGATTAGCTCTCTGCGGCTGGAGCCAGATGTTGCTGCGGCAGGTGTTGCAAGAGATTATTTAAATTAAATCTTGGCTGTTGGGGGCCTGCTTCTAGTCCAACTTTCACTCAGTTAAGGCACATTTAAGAGAGGTGCAATGAATGTTGTGTGTGTCGAAATGTTCTTGTAATAAGTCCCATCACTTCAGCCCTTTTGTAAGCTTTTAACTTCTGATGTGAGATTTTTCAGGTAAGGAATCAGTGGAAGGTTTTTGTTTGTTTGTTTGTTTTACTTTTATTTTTATTTTTTATTAACACATACCTTAATCCTATCTAACCCAGTTACTCTAAAGTAACTCAGGGCCAGGGCATTAACTCTCCCAGTGTCCTATTACTTATCAGTGCCAAGGGAGATGAGGTCATGCATGGGTACAGAGCTAGCTAGGGTTGTTTAAACAAAGCTTGACAGCCCCAGGAGAGGTTTGATGTTGTCATTGTAATTGCTTGAGGCTGGAGTTGTGCATGTCACAGAATGCTCCCAACATGTGCTGGCTGGTGCCACCTGGTTCCTGGGCTTGGTCTGTTTCATGATTCATATGGACTGATGGCACAGGGTCACCATCTCAAACAACCAGAGCACGTTTTCCTTTCAGTTCTTCGAAGTGACCAGTGATGTTTCTTCACTGTTGGTGTTTTTGTGGTGAATGTCTATACTGGTTGAGTACGTTCAAGGTTTTCATTTGTTTCTCAGTTAAAATCTGGATTTTTTTGGTGTGAAAATTTCTGTTCTCATCCAATCCTTTTTATTAGGATGGATAAATCAAGTTATGCACAGGACTCTATTGAGATAAATTTGTATAATAATGGTTGGTGTTATTACTACCGTAACATTATATATAGTACTCTATGTCATTAATTTTCTAAGCTTTTATATAAAGAAGAGTTCAGTGTTATTACTGTGATCTTGTAGGTTACTCTGCTGGACATAACTGAAGTAATAAGAATATCTAGGCAATAGCCTCCTAATAAAGGCAGTATCACTAAAGTCTTAATGGATTACAGTGTGCCTGGAGTTCATGACAATGCACACTGGAATGAGAGCGCCTAGATGCTTTGCTTTGCTCTTGGAAGCCTCGTCCTATTCCAGCATTGGTACTAGAATAAAAAGATACCATGGACCTGCTTCCCTTTTATCGACTTTAAAGGACAATCAACACACAGGGATTGTACGGGGCTCAATCAACAAAGACTTTGTCTAAGGAAGCACAGGCAATGTTCAGTGGGCACTGCCCTGCTTGGAGCTAGGTCTGAAAGGCACAACTTGGCATGGATGTAGACAGAAAACTAGTCTACGGACTAGATGCAGTGTTGATTAAAGGAAGCGTGTCTTTGATATCTAGAGCTGGAAGCAGTCCTTGGCAAACAGAATTGCTTGGCTCCCCAAGGGTCTCTGAGCAAATACTTTGAGAATGAAGGCTCATAAAAGATTATGGGGATGTGTTGTGGGTCTTACATTGGATTTCGCCTTGAATTATGGAGTTTCTTCTCTTCCCTGCTCATTAAAGAACAGAAGACAAATTGGAAAAAAATACGTGACTAAGCAATTTGAGGAATACATGGAATCTAATAAATAATTCTTTTAAAATAGGGTCCTTTGCTGATGGTAACCGGAGATGATCTAGCTATGTCATGAGTTATTGAAAGACTAAGGGATCTCAAGCTAGATTGAGGAGTTTAGTTTCTTTTAAGAGCCAGTAAGATTATTAATGTAAACAGTTACCTAGTCGAAGTATTTGCCGCCTGTTTAGTTGTTTTGGGAGTAGTACATTTCGAGTCGTCACTGAAAAATATAAATCAAAAAGAAAAACAAAACAAAAACAATCAAAAAAAAAAAGGAAGAAGATGTGGATCTCCTTGCCTTGAAGTGCTCAAGGACAGGTTGGATGGGGCTTTGGGCAACCTGGTCTAGTGGGAGGAGTCCCTGCCCATGGCAGGGGGGTTGGAACTGGATGATCTTTAAGGTTTCTTCCAACCCAAACCATTGTATAATTCTGTTATAAGATTCACTGCAGGATAAAACATAAAAGGGCATGTTGTTTATGTTTTTTTTTATTTAATTTCTGTCTGGTGATACTATGCTAAATAATATATTCAAATCTGTAGCTGAAATGAGGTGATATAATTGCAACTACTTTGCATTTTTTAAAGGCAGGACAAGAGGGAAATTTCTTATGAGATGTTTAAAAAAAAAAAAAAGCTGGACTGTGCTTAGTTTCATCTCCTTTTCTTATAGCGGTTGTTTTTTGTGTGTTCCAGGAACTATCCCAACTAGTTAGTGAAGGCATTCCCTGAAAGTGCTGTGTTTGCTTTCTGGTATGAGTGTGCAAAGCTTCTCATTTAATCTCCCCCGCTAAAAGAAACTTGAGACTGCTGATTCAGCAAAGGCAGCTTGCCTCGTTGTCCAGGAGGACTGTTTCTTAAGCAAAAGCATGATTAGAGTCTATTCTCCTAATTCAATGCTAGCTTACATTTTTGAAAGTATGTGAAATATAATGACCTACAGTACACTAAACTTAGGCACTTACCAGACATCTCATGTACCTTCCAATTGCTTTATTAAACTGTATTCGCTGTCATAACCTTAACAGAGCACAGAGTTTCTTTGAAAGGCCTCCAAGGAGAATTTCCACCTCTCTAAGTCAGGCTGTAAACTGAGGCAGGTTGCTTAACCCTTCCAGAACAAAGGCATTAGTTCATCTTTACATCTAAACTCAGGAAGAGTGTATAGAATTATTTTAGGAGGACTGGTTCATTAAACACTTACAAATTTAGGTGCAGATCAGACACTGAAGTCAAATAATTGAATACACTGGTATCTGTCAAGCTTGGTGTGTGTGGTTTGTTTTTTTTTTTTTGTATATTTGCTTGGTTTTTTTCCTTTTCTATTCTCTTGCTTGACTGCTTCTGTCTTCTGTAAGTTTCCAGGAAAATGCTGCTCTTTATTTGTTAAGGCTGTCACTGCAGTATATTTTCTGCTTTGCATGAAGACATGGTCTGTGTGGACACCTGCAATTACAAATGAACTTGCTCTAGCAGAGGCAAATTGCTGTAGTAGCCAGGTCAGAGACATCAGTTCAGTCACCAGGCTTGGTGTTGAAATACCACCAGGCTCAGGTTGAAATGCCCTTAAAATTACTTCTCTCTCATTAATGGTTTAATGATCAAAATCTTATCCAGGGACTCTGATTCACTGTTGAGAAGTTGAGCAGTGCTGGCAGTCAGGGACATGCAAAATTGTCCATGAATCAATTAATAGGGAGAAAAAATGTTTACAAATCTAGTGGTTCTCCAGATGGTTTAGAAAATGTGAAGGAAGATGGTGACTAATGCAACCTTCAGTTCCAATGAAAGCACAGTTTACTCGAGTTTGCTCTCTCAGCTGCTTATTAGAAGTGCTTTTAAGAGGTAACATTACATTAGTGATAGTGGCTTATTGTTGTTGAGAAAATGCTAAACTGCAACAACAGGCCATGAACTCAGAACACGTGTAAGATAGTCCCATGGGCTACATCATTAAATTTGACTTAAGCTATTTAATTTCATCTGAGGTTTTGTAGGAGAGCTTGACAGAGCATAATGTATTATTATGTTGCATGGCTATTAGACTTCAATATATCTTCCGTTATGTTTGTATATTGCACACAATTTAATCACCTGGCTTGCTAATATTCCTTTAGTAAAAACATCAAGATAACTTAGGATAAACTGGCTGTTCTTGATTTTGGTCTTTAGAGCTCACTACTGAAACTAACAAATGCTTTTCTACTTTAATATGTTAAGTGTTTTGTTCCTAAGGATTAAAAAGAAGTGAACATCACTCCCAAACCAAAAGATGTCTAACCCAACATAAAACACTACAGGCCAGGTTCTGCCACTTGTTAGTGCTCAGGATTACTGTGATGCACAGTAGACCCACTAGGTGTTGTCTTTCTCATGATCTAAAATGGGTAGTGATGCACACAGAAAAGGATGCTCAGGGCAGTCTTTTATGCTAGGACAAACAAATCAATGCAGCTTATACATCATGTGCAGGAAAGGTGATGTTGAGCTTATTTGTCTGTTACAGCCTCTTTCCAACCACAAAGTCGTGAGGTTCTTTGGCCACTGTAGGAAAACATGTGTTGGGTCTGAAATACTTCTCTGAGGAGCAACAACAGATGGTCCTCAGAAGCTGGTGTCTCTCACCTGGATTCCAACATAGTCAGAACAGCACTGTTGTGTCCTGAATACAGCCTTAGGAGAAGGCCATGAGAGCTCAAAGGAAGGTACTGCTTAAGCATATGAACACTGGAACATAGTCCTTATTTTCTCTCCCATGTACCAAAGCTTGGTATCTTTCCACAAAATGAGTATTTTCACGCTATAAAATGCATAATGATGTATGTTAGACTGTCACCATTTGCAC
This sequence comes from Anser anser, assembly GCF_964211835.1. NCBI lineage: Eukaryota > Metazoa > Chordata > Aves > Anseriformes > Anatidae > Anser > Anser anser. Next base: position 96,556,935 of record NC_139721.1, read on the forward strand.
GCAAACAGAAGTGAAGAATAAAGTGTGTGAATGTAGACTCAGTATTGAATGTAAAGACACAGCCTGTGTTTCCTACACGTGTTGGGTGAGTAATGCAGGAACCTGGGTGCCTAGCTGTGAGTATTGTAACTAAGCAAGATTTGCAATAGCAATTCAGAGATGAACATAATCCACAAACTAGACAAGCATTTTAGCTCATTGAACTTCTCTCTTCATTAAATTTGTAGTCCATTGCTTATACTTCTGACAGGGAAGCGTGGTTGTATGCAGCCTACTTTTGATAAGTGCTTTTGTATGTTAACCTTTTGCCAAATAACTATTACTATTTTAAAATATTTATTTTAAAAGTGGTTCATGTCTTTTTTGGGCTTGTTCAAATGAGTCAGCTCAGTCATTTTATAGCTGCTCTCAAATTATGTTGCAGTTTTAATTGTTTGCTTATGAGAAATGAAAATTAAACCAGCAACTGAATTGTTTAAATGTGTAGGTAGTAGAAATACAAATATCTAAAGCCTGAGTAGGGTGTTAGTAACTTATTTGGGATTCTGTGCAACTTGTATGCATTTTAATGTATTGATGCTTCTCACTTTTAGTGTGAGCAAATGAAAGGTCAAATGTGTATCTGATGACCTAACAGGACTTAACACGAAAAAAAAAGATTGTCTATATCCCAAGGTGCTGGCAAGGCTCAAACTGAAATTTTGGAAAAATAACATTAAAAAACAATGAATACTCTAAAAGCAACATGGCTGAACATTTTAGCATTTGTGCTATTTTTTAAAACAGTGATGTATGAAATGTTCCTTAGGGTCTTTTTTGTGTTGTCCCATATCTCACAAAAGGAAAACAAATGTTACAGAAATATATGCAAGGTTTTATTTTACAGGCTTGGGAAAAGAGGTGTCACACAGTCAGACTTTCAGTTGTCTTCAAAAACTTAAGGGCTACTTGCCTGTTTTAGTTTTTTTTTTTTTTTTTTTTTAGTTTTTTTTTTTATAAGTGTTTGTCTATGAGACATCTGGGATGGAGTATCTGAATTATTCAGAAGACAGCCCTATTCAATACTGTGGAATATATTTTACCTGTTTGAATTTACATGTAAAGCTCATCTGTTGTCTCAATGGAGATTATGGTTTGCTTACTGTTATGTTTGCAGGATGTGTCTTACTATGTCTGAAGTAAAAACAGGCATACAAAGTCTCTTGTTGATCTGTTAAGAGAATGGCCTGCTATAATTAAATCAGAGAAGACCTGTGATATGCAAAGCTGCGTTTTTCTACTCGTATATGGAAGAATCTTATTTGCAGTTAGCCAATGTAAGGTTTAAGACTGCTTTTATATCATGTTATAATACCTTGGTTTTGCTATATTTTAAGCAGATTATGAAATTTGAAAAATAATCTGCACAGACTGAGGACTCCCAACTGTGCCGCATGTTTTTAATAGCTCAGTGAGCATATATATAAAATCATCTGTTTTTTACCTTTCAGAGCAAGAGCTTTCTCTGCCATCTGCAAGCTAAAAATACCCTTTCCATTTCAGAATAAAGAGACAGTGGTGCTGTACTAAAGGTGTGGGATTGGAGGTGGTGTGAACTGTGAGAGTATCGGCACTCAGAAAACTCAGATTCTTGCAGGTGAAGAAAGCAACCAGAAAATGGGGCACTTTTTTTTTTCTTGTTTTGTTTTTCTTCAGTGGGAATATGTTCCAACTGGTTTTCATTGTGGATATTTGTGAGTGTTGTTGCATTCACCAGCTTCTCTTTGACAACCCATAGAAACAACTCCAAGATTGATGATTTTCATCAACTCGCCGAGTCTGCTTCATTGGCATATCCTAATCAACTTTACTTCATATGACAGTATTTTAGATACAACAAAACACAAACTCATGTCTCATGCTACTTTTTTTTTTTCCCTAAGATATGAGGCAGCTTTAAATCCCTGATAATTGGTTATAGTTCTGTGTTGGCACAAGGTGTTTTCTCTTTAGACTTTCTTGCCTTCTTGTGTTTCAACCTTTCAAGTTCTTAGTTTTTAATTTCATTCCCTACTTACAAAGACAAAGGTCTTTTGTTATTTTTAGTCTGTTTTCTTAACAAAATGAAGCAGATGTGATCAGATTGTCTCTTTGTACCTGTCCCTGTCCTTCCCAATAATTTGGGAACAGGTCATTTTCAACCTAGTTTGGCAATGGGGGGGATATGAAGTTCTGATAAATTTAGAGAAAAAAACTTTCTGAACACACTGGGTTTCTTCACTGTATCCTCCTCATAGCAAGGAGAATCCTTATATCACGCTTCATTAGATATCAACAGATTCTTGTTGGATCTAAATGGAGACTTAAATCCACAGGAAAACAGTTCTCATTGATCCCACTGTTCACTGGAAAACTTAAATAACAACTTCCACAATGCTGGTTTTTCTTATGCTATTGACTTTAGATTTAGGGCTTCAGGTGAAAGCTCAGTGTTGCTGCCATCACAGACCAAAGAGAACTGCTGGCATTTGTTAGGTAAACATTGAGAGCTGGTGATGTGAATGACTCGTTACACAAAGTGTATGTGAAGGCAGAGAACATAATATCCTAAGTGGAGTTCATGCCACTTACCATGCACCTTGTTTGTGAGCTCAACTTCATGAGCCTCCAAGTCCGATGGATGTCCATTTCAACAAAAAAGAAGATGGACAGCAGAGTACGTGAGGTGAGGGATATGACTGCAAGTCATCTGTGTGGAAAGCAATGGAAATGAGAGATGTGCTGAAGTGGAGGCAGTCAGGAGGGATAGGGTCAGCAGAGTCAATGTTAACAGGGAATGCCAGTGTTATTAAATGCTGTCATAGGATAATGGTCTCCCACTGGCATATCAATATGAAGACATTTATGGGCAATTAACGTCAAAGCCAGGCAGAGAAGGAGATAGTGATCCTCTAGTACTGTACCAGCATACAATGCCTTTATTTTTCCCTCCATCAATTGATTGAGGCGCTATGAAGTATTTTATCCAATGGATGTTGGTGCAATTAAGTCACCGTTGCTTTCTATAAAGTTATTAACTTGCTTGCTTTAACATTAATCATTTCAATTGGTTTGGACCTGCTCTACATTATAGCCAACCATGGACTGCCACATCTAAAATCTACAATTTTTATTATGAGAAGTTTGAAGTAATCCTAGGCAAAAGAAGACGTACCTGAACACTTGACAAAAGGAAATGCTTGTGCTTCTGGAAGTTGCTCCTGTTGTGAAATGCTGAAATAAAAATGACACCATACAGAAATCTGTTTTTTGTACAGTGGAACATAAAAGGCAAGATTTCATCCTTGTATTCGATGCAATGCAGAGGAAAATATGCATTCCCTTGAGAAGAGCACAGAGTACATCCTGACTTGCATCCATAGAAAATTATCGATCTAGGGACACAGGAATGCAACACCCTTGTAAATTTGAGCTGCCAAAATGACTGATGACAGCACTTGCAGATACTGTTATAAGTTTGGGCAAAATCAGATATAGCAAAATCTCGTTTATCTGGAAGAACTGACCAGGCACTCTCCTTTGATGGGTTGGTACCAGCAGAACCCCATGTAGACTCCAAAGACCTGCTCTCCTGAGGTGTGATCCTTCAGGAGGTGGTTCAACCTTTAAGGAGATGTGAAGGGCAACAAACCTTCTCTGGTGAAAAGTATGCATTCTGGAAATGAGATTTAGAGAGCAGGTCTCCCACCTACACGTTTACAATAGAGCCTGAATTCACACAGGTAAAGCACTCTTTTTTTCTTTTTTATGTATGGCATACTTCTGAAAGGCTTCTAGGCCAAGTCAACCAGTGATAAATAACGTCTTCACACAGCTCAAGCTTATGGCTACATGTTGACAAATTACCTTCATCAGCTTTTATATTTTTGTCTTCCTTTCGGACACAGGCAAGGTCATTTAAAGCTGTCAGAGATTTTTCGCATCCTTTCTTCCTTTGCTGAGCACTTTTGGGGTGTTTTTGACAGTTCCTTCCATTATGTCAAAATTCCGTTTCTAGAAGAAAATCTGCCCCTCGTCTATGTGTTTTTTGTTGTTGTAGTTTTTGTATGCTTTTTTTTTTAAAGCAATGCTGAAATGTGTAGTCTTTAGCAGATAGTAATTAGGTAATTACAATTAATTCAAAATATTTGTTTTGCATGTTTTGATTCTGTGAAGAAAAGTCTTTATTTTTTTCTCACCATTCAAGTGTTTTAATTAAAATGTCACGCGCCATTTATATTTAACCATTTCACAAAGAAAGTTCACCACCATATGTAGGTTATGTGGACCAATAAAAAAGACTAGGTGACTTTTGTTCTGTAAAATCTGCTTTGCTTTTTCTTCCCCTTGAAAAGACCTGAAAAGAAAGTTACAAAAAGCTTTGAAAAATGAAAAATTAGAACAATTTGCATTTATGGTAATAGAAGAAATAATTCATGGAAAATTAAAAAGTAAATTTAAGTAATTCTTCCCCTGAAAGTGGCATCCTGACCGATTCTGCTCAGTTCATAACCTGGGGCATTCTCAGAAATTATTCTGTAATCTTCTTTCATGCGTTAACTAAGATACAGCCTACTGAGTTTTGGGTTGGAAGACTTTTTTTTTTTTTGTATATAATTTCATCTTTTCTCTGCAGACCAGATCATGGAACTTCCTTTTCATCGTTTTTAGTGAAACTTACTCCTCTATGTATAAGTGAATCAAAATCTAAGCCTGTATAATTAGACTTGGATTGCTACAATTAGTCCTGTACATTTAAGAAAGCTCTCCAAAGTGCTCTAATAAATAGAGGTCCCTTAAAATATCTAACTGCTGTCTGTGCAAGAGTTATTCATCTTCTTCACTGAATATGCAAAGGAAAAACTAGTACATAAAGCAATGTATTATTGCAGTTCTTCAAACACTGTTTCCAAAAGACTTCTTGACACTTGTCTGTTTGAATATATGTGCAAGAACAGAGTTTTTATGTGAATAGTCTCTTTGGCTTCTGATGCTAACTCTTCAAATTAATTAGAAGAAATTTCCCCTGGAAATGTTTGCAGGATATACTCTATCTTGAGATTTATTAATTCTAAGAGAACTGGAGAAAGTATTTCTCACCCTTCCTTTGCCTTGCATTGTTTTATCATTAAAATGATTTGTTTTGATGTTTCAGGTCCCTGACCACAAATGTTCACCCATGCCATGCAGTGTTTCTGTGTGTTAACTGTGTCAAGCAATACTCTACTTTTTTTTATTTTTTTTTTCTGTGAATAATTCTTTTGTGTCTGCTAGGAGAACAGTGTAATTATTTTTTTTTTCATGTTTTTAAGCAGGAAGGATTGACTCAGAAAAACGGCTTGTATCCAGTGTATACACAAATCATTGTTTCCTAAAGTGGAGGAAGAAAGTTTAAAAAAAAAAAACCACAAACCAAAACAAATGCGTATACCTCACCCTCCAACTGCTTCCCATACCCCACCCCCATTACATTCATACCACAAAATATGTGCTCTTGACTTTTTTTCAGATTTTTTTTTCTGTTGAATCTTGTGTTTATTAATTGTAACTAAGCCCAAATTCTCTCTTACGTGACTTGGAAAGTAGCTGGACTGCATTAACTAAAAAACACCCATTGCTTGTGCCAGAACTGCCCTTTTCAGCTAGTCCGGTTATCTCTGACTTTGTAGGATCTGATGGAGTCTTACCTGCATGTAACAAACACTTTATATTTTGGCTGTGGGTAAGGTAGCACAACTGCCCAAAAATGTTACCTGTTAGTTGTTCTCTACCTTCAGAGCATTTGAAAAGTTGATGGTACTAGTAGTAGTGTGATTCAAGAGTCTCTGGGTTCTTTTGCATGTGGCTGTAGATGATGCTCATGTTAAAACATAATTGCTCTCAAGAAAGGTGGAGGTTCCACAAAGGCTTTGTACGAGCATCAGGAGCCCTACTAGAGTTACTCCACTAGAAATGGGCATAATGCAAGGGAGAACTGGAGTCCAAAGAGGACTTCTGGTGAGGCCTGATGTGTCAAGGAAATAAGGGACACTGCAAATTCCTGTGCTTTTACCTATACCTTCTGGTATTATCAGTATATTATAACTGCTGTTCTATGGGAGTAGTGATTATCATTGGATTCTGCATACTGCCTAAATTTTGTTTCTTCTCATTGAAGGAGAGATGTAATGGTCTGACAGGACGTTCACGTTCTGGAGGGCTTTTTAGTTTGTTTTAAATTGTGTCACGCATATGTCCTTCTCGGAGAAGAACTTCTTGACGGTCTTCAACTTTGTAAGTATTAGAGAACTTAATATCCTTTTCTAAGCATCCTCATAAGATTAATACAGTAAGTAAAATGCACTGGTAAATAGTAAGGTTTTGAACAATATTTTGTCATGTGCATCTGTTTGAAAATAGAAAAGACTGAACAAAGGTCAAGCACAGAAAGATCCATACACCCCCACACACCCTGAAAAGACCCCAGCTCCTTGAATAAACTCCAAGATGGGCTCGTTCCAGGATGTCAGCAGCAGTTTGGTTTGTAGTAGTATTCAGTACAGCTAAGATGCTACTCTGTAGATGTTGCATTAAAAAGGCGATGTTTGTTAGAAGTAATATTTTTTAGGCCAACTGATACAGTGGGGGAAAAAGGTTTTGCAAAAATAACCAGACAAGCTTGTAGAAAAAGCTTGCCACATTTTTTTTCTAATTATACCAGAAACAGAATGGAGATGCTTTCAAGCGCCCAACCTCTTACTGAAGCCTGAGAGTTTATTGTTATTGTTTCAGTGCATATCAGTTGGTCTAATAGAATTGTGTCCTACAGCTCTTCCTCTGCTTGCATGTTAGACCTCTGACGGGCTCCATTAGTGCAGCGTGGAGGATGCCACCTTAGGAAGTTAATAATGAGAGAGAGTTGGTATTTTGTGTCAAAATGGTGAAACTTGAATCATTAATGCCTGGCTCATTATTATCAACAAAGGGTACCTGGTAGCAGGCATGCTAGTGGAACATTTATGCCATGATTCATGCAAAATGGGGATCAGCACCATTCATAATCAAAAATGGCCTAGAGGATATTTCAGAACAATAAATAAGCTTCCCTTGTGATATAAATAACGGTCATTTTTTCTGTCTCGCCAATAAACCTATCATAGCTAAACTACTTTTCATGGGGGTGTGGGTATGTAATAAAATAGGAAGATTTATCCCATCCACATGTGTTGGGCTATTCCACTTAGTTCGGTCTCTGGTGCAGAGTCAGTGTGCTCATCTTGTAGCTGTTCTAAGAATGCTGAGATTGAGCAGATGTTCTCTTGCACTCTGTTAACAAACAAGATTCCCGTTTCTGGTTTTATAAGGCTACTTGCCATAATAGTTCATCCCAAATGCAGCTCAGACTCTTTTAGAGCTGTTTTGTTCCTCCTTCTCCTGAAATTACTATAGTTAGCATAACGTGGCAAGCTGAAAAGAAGGTGATTTGGGGGTTACTCGCAGCTTTGGTTGATGAGAGTTTTAGGGCAGCCAGACACTCAGCAGCAGCATTATTTGAGAGGGAAGGGGTAGGTTTTAAGCTGTGAAAAATATATTCACAGAGCAATGAAAGAGTCTTGCTTCTGGAAGATTCAGCACAAGGTATGGCAGCTGCCATCGTTATGCAGTGCCTGGCTGGAGTTAACATTTCCCCGCATATATGTAATTTAGAGGTTTACTTTCAGAAATAAAGCACTGACTTTCATAATCTGGTATTTAAACACAAGAGGTGACTATTAAGACTTTCTGTGGTGGTTTATCAGAGAGATAATCTCTTTATTATTAAAATCTCAGTCATCTATTCAGTAATACTGAATAATCTATTTAATAATAAAAACATTGTGCCTCATTTCTAAAGTCTGTTCTTTTTCTGTCAGTGAGAGCCTAAGATGTAGTTGATTTTACCCCACCTTGCTGGAGCAATGGAGAGCCTATTTGTTAGACTAGCTGAGCGGGGCCTCCTCCAGTCAAAGCTGAATTGAATTATAGGTGCCCAGGGCAAAGTTGTTTCTAACATACCAGTGGATTTATCATGAGAGATGAAACACATTACAGCAGCTAAACAATCACTCTCAGGGGAAGAAAGGAAATACTATCCTTATAGTATGCTTGAGGAAACTGAGTCCCTGGGAAACAGTTGTGTGGTATTGTTCTAGTGTTAGGAAAAAGAGCTTGCTCAGTTCAGTCCCTGTTGATATATCCTAGTTCATAGTTGATGAGGAAAGCTTACTGAAGACAGTACTGGTTTTGGTCCATCCCCACAGCAGTCGTGGTGCAGAGGGGGTTTGTGCTTTGTTGCAATACCAATTAGCCTATGGCAGAGTCTGCCTGGAGTTGCAGCTACTTCAGCTGAGAGCACAATGCAGATTTCTAGAAATATGAAATCTTTGCATATTGGCAATTTCATCGATGTATCTGTGAAGAAAGTAATTGAAAGTGGCAAAGGGGAAAAAGTAACACTGCAATATTCTTAATCATTATGAAACTGTTGGAAAGTATGTTAGAGTGCAGGGAGTAATCTTTAATTAACTTTCTCATTTTATGCATTTATAAGTGTAAGTAATTATCATTCATTAAGACAGCCATGTCAGAATGATTACTGAAATATTTTGAACCATCCCTGACTTCTCTAGTGCTTGCTATGACCAATGATGTAACACCATCATTAGTGCAGTTTGTAGTTGTAAGCAAAAAGTCTTTGTGGTGTTGTGCAGAATAAGCAACTTCAATTTCCTGAAAGGTAGGGTTTTTTCATGTATACACGTGTGGTCAGTAAATTTTCTCACTATGTATGCAGTGAATCAACATTATTCAAGTTAGGGTAGAAAAAAATAATGCAGTTATACCATAAGAGCCAGTCACTAAAAAGTAGCACGCCTAGGCGTAATGGTGTAAATGCAGAGAACAGTACTCTGCATGTACTGCTCTGCAGTACTACTGTGAAGCTGAAAACGAGGGGTTAAACTGGATTGTTGGCCATTGCAGGTAGCCACATCTTAAATTCCCGTTCATGGATTTATTGAGCTCCATCTCTATACTAATTACCACTCTTCTCATGTGTGCAACGGTTGGAAACCTTTTAATTTCCAACCTCAATATATTCAGTATGATTTTCAACCTGTTCATCTTCGTGCCAGCTTTGTTCTATGTTTTAATAGCTCTCTTCTTTCTTTTTCTCTCCCCCTCTCCATGTATTGATGTTATTTCATTTCAGCATTCATCCTGCTAGATTAAATTAGCACAGACATTTCAGCCTATTTCACTCGTTTCATTCAAATACCCTTCTCCATTTGCTGACCATTCTAGAAGTCCTTCCTTGCACTTTGTTCTCAGTTAAGTTTCATATTGTGTGTACAGGGGACCAGAACTGCACGAATTTATTCCAGATTGTATTCTACGTGTTCCTCATACCGTGGTACTGTTACTTCACTACCTGTGTTAGAATTTTCTCTGTGGTTATATTTAAGGCAATTATCATTGCTTTTCTTGGGCTCTTTGTCAAGGCTATGGCTCTGTGTACAAGGTTTTTTTTCTCTGCTGTTTTTTTTATAACTGATGAGTATCAGAGTGTGGCAGAAGTCTGTTCATTTCTCAAAATCTTTCACTTGGCTCTATTCAGTTTCAAAACGTTCTGACTTCTCTGGGTCTCAAAGTCTTTCCTTTATCGCAATCTGATCTTCTGTGGTGGTTTTACTCAGGTGGGCAGTCAAGCTACACCACAGCCGCTCTCTCACTCCCCCTCCTCAAAGGGGAAGGGGGAGAAAATACGATGCAAAGGGCTCAAGGGTTGAGGTAAGGATGGGGAGATCACTCAACAATTATCATGACGGGCAAAACAGACTCAGCATAGGGAGATAGTAAGATTTATTGCCTATTACTAACAAGCTAGAGAAGTGAGAAACGAAGGAAAGAAACCAAAAACGCCTTCCCCCCATCTGCCCTCTTCCACCTCCTCCCCCCGAGCGGCACAGGGGAACGGGGGAATGGAGGTTGTGGTCAGTCTATGGTACTTTGTCTCTGCTGCTCCACAGTCACTCTCTTCCCCTGCGCCATGGGGTCCCTCCCACAGGATGCCGTCCTTCCTGAACTAATCCTGCGGGGGCTGTCCACAGGCAGCAGCTCTTCAAGAACTGCTCCCACATGGCTCAGTACCACGGGGCCCATCCCCCAGGAGCAAACTGCTCCACCACAGGTCCCCCACGGGTGGCAGATCCCCCCAGACCCCCTGCTCCTGCATGGGCTCCTCTCCACCCCGGGGCCTGCTCCTGCGGGGGCTCTCCATGGGCCGCAGCCTCCTCCAGGCCACCTCCACCTGCTCCACCAGGGGCTCCTCCACGGGCTGCAGCGTGGAGATCTGCTCCACGTGGGACCCATGGGCTGCAGGGGGACAGCCTGCTTCACCATGGTCCTCACCACAGGCCGCAGAGGACTTCTGCTCCAGCACCTGGAGCACCTCCTGCCCTTCTGCACTGACCGTGGCGCCTACAATGCTGTTTCTCACTCCTCTCTCTCTCTCCGAGCTGCTGTGGGGCCACAGGTTTTTTTTGTTGTTGTTGTTTTTGTTTTTGTTTTTTCCCCTGTCTTAAATATGCTCTCACAGAGGCGCAAACAACATCGCTTCTTGGCTTGGCTCTGGTCAGCAGTGGGGCCCTTATCTGACATGGGGCAGCTTCTAGATTCTTCTCATAGAAGCCACCCTTATGGTCCTCTGCTACCAAAACCTTGCCACGTAAACCCACTACATCTTCCCTTAGGATACCATCAGCAGGGCATCCTGCTTTGGGATCCAGCAAATTTTGTGGAGGTACACCTACATTTTGTGCCAGTGTCTTTAATGAAAGCATGCTTAAAGAGTCCAAGACTAACATCAGAGAAATTCCTGTAGTACTACTCTTAGCTTGTAACTCTTCTTTTCTTTTTGTCATTTCCAGATTTGGCCAGCATGTCATCCACCTCACCAGTTCTTGCATGAAATCCCATTTTCTCCAGATGAACTAATGATTTTCTGTCAGGCACAGTGTTATATCAAAATATATTTTTAAAGCAAGTCAGGTGCAGGAGAACTAATCTGTCTGCACTACAGATAAAGTCCACCACATTTTACTCATGAGAAACAATAGTTATTTTGTCAAAGGATATTAGATGAGTCAGACTTGATCTCTTCTTGCTAGACCTGTGCAATATTTATTACAGTCTCTGTTCACCTCAGCATTCTTTTATTTACTTTCCCTCAAAATTTGTTCCAAAGCTTTGCCTGTTATTAAGAATAGCCCTGACAAAAAAACCAGTTTCAGCTTCACATCTCCCCCCTCATTTTTTTTTTCAGGTGTAACACTGTGTTTGCTTTCCTATTCTCAAAACATTCTCACACAACAAATTTATTAAAAATCTGCCCCTGCTTGCAAGGCCCTGTGTAGGGCAGAGGGGAAGGACTTTGTGAGTTGGAGGTTAGCCGTTCCGTCCCCCTGTGTTGAGCACAGGGACCTGTGTATCAGGACCTGTGTATCACCTGGGTGGTTTGATACCCTGAATAGGGTGCTTTTGGGAGGTGACAGAAGCCTCATCTGCTCAGGCAGTGATGCTGCTTGGGCTGGGTGTGCGCTGAAGCAGCTTGAGCTGTGCTCCAACTTGTATTGTTGAAAAGCTCTGATAGTTTGATATTACATCTTAAAAAGCTTGACTGTGCTGAGTTTACTTTCAAAGGAATTTCCTTCACGTCTTTCAGGCAAGAGAAGCTTTAACTTCCTAGCAAATCTACTCAAGATAAGTGAAATCCCTAGCATTGTTTGGAGGGGCCCTGGGCTTCTCTAAAATAAATGATAAATATATATTCCTAATGTAAGGAGAAATCAGTTGAGTCTATTTTGAATCAGTTCCAGTTTGAGTTCGTCTGCTCACTGAAGTTATTCTGCTTCAGTTTTAGCACAGGCTGCTCTGAACATGGGGCTAGTCAGTGTCTTGCAGGGGCTGTGGTGGTGGGAGAGGTGCTACCTGTGGTGCCACCTTCTCTGCTAGAGCCAAGGCACCTTTAGTGTTGTCCCACTGAGCCCCACTTCTTGCCAGCTCCCAGCTCTGCCTGATGGGATGGAAGACCCAGAGAACTGAGCTATGGCAGTGAGAACAGGAATGGTCCTAACGCTACGTTTGGCAAGCAAGAGATGGAAACTCATAAGAAAAGACCAGTGAAGCCCTCTTTTTCCCTTCTTAATAAGTATGTTTGCCCTGCCAGAGGGGCAGATACATGCAGTGAGACGTGCCACTGAGGTTACCAGAACAAATACAGCTTGCAGGTAATTTTTTGTAATAAAAAAAACATAGCACTTTGTGGGAGCACAGAAATCAGCGCTATGACCTGCCAGTACCCATGAGGAGCTCTTTGGCTGATGGTTACCTCTGGCAGGAGCAGAAAAACTTGCACTGAGTGGATTTTAGTTCCTCTTGCTCAACGTGTCCCAGCTGAAGGCTGGGGTTTCCATTTTCAGTGGAGTTGTTACTCTGAGCTGCTAATGGCAGTGCACCTCGCAGTTCTGTGCCAGATTGCACTCAGCAGAAGTTTCTGAGTATTGAAGCAGGTTGAGATTCAGTTTGCAAAAAACGACAACAAAGATTCAGAATAGTTTCAATTTAGACTCTGGTCAATTTCTTGCTGGGGAAAATTTCTTGCTGCTGAATTTTAATTGACCATAAGAGAAGTTTCTACTGGTATTCTCAGGTTGAAATGGGGGAGGGGATTGATGTTTTGTTTTTCTCATAAAGTCAGTCTGATGTTTCGTTTGCCTTAGTGGTTTTGAAACCAACGTTTCTAATCTGTCCTATTGGTGATGAAGACATTTAACTATTTCTCCCCAAAAGCATTTGAAATCTCAATTGTTTCTTGTTGGTTTCTTTGGTAATGTTACTTCAGTAACTTTTCACAGCAGGCTGGCCAACTCTTTCCTTTTCCAGATGTATTATTGCACAATTTTTAAATAGATGCAAATAACTTATACAGATGTAAGACCTGATCAGATTCATTCAAGGGAGATTTGAAGAATACTTTCTGAGGGTTTAACAATGTTTTTTGGAACGAATTGATATTGTTTAGCTTGTGTTATGAACCAGTTTATTTTAACAAAAGCAAGACTAGTACACTTGGCTCTTATGTACTGTCTCTTGAGACATGACTGGGATAATGCTTTGTAAAAAACCAGCCAAGCAATAATCCTAAATTTTGAGAACTAATTTTAAACTGGAATGTAGAAGCAAAGAGAAGTCTTGTCTGAGATGATTTTCATTTTTTTTTGCCTGAAATTGCCAAGTGTCTGCAATGGGAGTAATAGGAGAGAATTTCTAAACAGCTTAGCTTAGTTTCTTTTTCAAAAACAGCCATAGTCCGACAGAGAAATCTCAGCTGAAGGTTTTTGCCTGCATTTTCTTGGTTCTGAGAAATCATTATTTTCAAATTTGTAAGTCACAGTTCTGTGATCCTCATACATACAGACATATTTCTGGGGTGAGTAATAATACACTTGGGAAAATAAGACCCTCAAGGAAAAATTAAGACAATTACTCATGGTCAGGGTGGAATAAAGTGATAGAAAAGATATAACTGTCTTCAGAAACTTCAAGGCATGATGTAAAAATTACTTTATTCTGTTCTTCTAGTCAGCAAGGACAAAGCAAATAATGGATTTACAATACAAAAGAGAAAATGTATATCAACAATGACAACAACAAAGCTTGAGACTGGATAAGTAGTGCAACAAGCTACAAGGGAATACTGTGTAGTTATTAACACCAAGGATGTTCTGGCTTAGACCAAATTTCCTCCTTATTAAACTAATTCTGATGGTTTACAAGGATGTGACCTCTGCAAGTCTTAATGCATTTTCTGGGCCTCTTTCCCAGTCTTCCCCACATTCACTTCATTTATACTCAAGGGCTTTTTACACCAAGCATAATGTGAAGAAAACCCACACTGCTTCATTTTTTCCTGAACTAGGGGATTCTCTAAGCTTCTTTGTAACGTAAAGGTTTGGGGTTATAATGAGTTATGTCTGTTAATATTCAGTGTTAATGCCTCAGGATATAGAACAGGAATAATTTCTAATATGTTTGTGCTCTTCAAAATACATTTAAGCAAAAGAGATATTTCCCAGACTAAAATACACTTTTAACTTTTTTTTTTTACCCTAGTGTGACTGAAATGCCGATTTTATTTTTCAGCCTATAAAGAAGAGCAATAAAATACAGTGGGTTGATTTACAGCCTAATTAAACATATCTGAAACATACCTTTTGATGACAGTAGTTTTGCCTATCTTACAGCCGTGGTATCAAATGGCCATGTTCGTATTAGTGGGTGAAGTGTAAAACTCCATTAGAGTAGCTTATGAACTGAATGTGCCACTTGGAAATGTGCTTTATAAATAGCTTCTCTTGTTGCTAAGCCTGTGGTCTAATTAACTTGATTTTGCGCATGCCTCTCCAGAGGTTAAATGTGACATCTGAAGATTAATGTTAACTAATGTCCTTCCAGAGACTGATGTTCACAAAGCCATTTGAAGATGCTTGACACCTATGCAGCGCATTGTGGTAATGATCTCTAATAAATGCACTAACAAGCAGTGAGGTTCAATGTCTCCTGGGCAGCTTGCGCCCTATCATGTGACTGTTACATCTATTTTGTGAGTAGTAATTACTCAGTTTGGTCTGCGTTACAAGAGTACGGTTCAGCAGTTTTATTTTTGTTCTGCTAGGCTGACTTTGGGAATATAGTCCAGATAGTTAAAAGCATAATTTACAGATTAAGACAGTTTGTAGGGGGAGAAAACAATTTAGGCAGTTGTGGCTATATACCTAAGATGCATTTTTCACAGTGAGTTAATGACCTTCACCTCACCAAGACCAACTGGCTTCCAACAGTGACTGAGTTCACGGGGAGAAGCAAGGTTTGCAGTTCCCTACAGATCACTAGATCGTCGCTGCCTCACTTAGCACTGCTGGTTGCCCGCAGCAGATCGATTGAGAATGAAATAGCAGATGGACTATAGACCAGGAGATGTACCCCTACTAGCCTTCTCTGACTTCCTTGAAAATACACACAGTGCCACCACTAGATCACAAGATTATTGCAGCGTTGCTTAGCTCTGTTAGGGTGCCACCAGCCTGCAGTAGATTGCATGGGATTTTCCTGTGCAAATGCGTATACAGTGGTTGTTTTCTTCTTTTCCATGATTCACTTTCACAAAGGGGAAAAAATGTTACTTGGGAATTTCCTGCATATATGTGTAATTATATAGAGAGTCATAAAATCATTTAGGTTGGAAAAGACTTTCAAGATCAAGTCCAACCATCATTATATTTTAAGGGAGGTACACAGTTTGTAGGGATGCAGAAGGAAAGAGAGCACTGCTAAGGTAATTTGTCCTAAATGGAGCTGGAGCAGTAGTGGTGGTACTGCACATAGTTATAAAGAAGTGAAGGAGAGCTAGTAGGGGTGCATTTCCTGGTACTTGAGCAAGCAATATAGTTTCAGCACAGTTCAGAACTAGATCTGACATGAAAGATGAGCTGCTGTTTCTCTAGGATGTGTGATACAGTGCACTTCCCTCACCTTAATCACAGGCAATCATTTTTTGTACTGATACTGATGTCATCTTTCCCTGTTTCTCATTCTGTTACCTTGTTTGGCATTTTGAGTATAGCCAGTCTTGATTCAAAACAAGCAGTTGAATTCAGAGTGTTTTTATTGCCTTTTCTGAGATGGCAGAGGAGCTAGCCTAAGTTTAGCTTTTTCCTTGTTTTCTAGATAACTGATCATTTTGCCTCCTCCAGCTTTTGCACTTTGGTAGCTCGCCTGACTGACTAGGCAGAGGTATCAGGCAGTCAGCCTCAAACCCCACCAGGGTGGCATTGAAGGCAGCCTAACAGACTGTCACGAAAGTGCACCAAAGGAGGCATAACACGTGTACTGACACCTCTGACAGTGAGTGCAGAGGGCTTGCGGCTGGCCTGTGCCAGCTCTGCACGGGAATTCAGTTGTAACCTTTCTTTCTTTATGGAGGAATGACGGAATGACTGGGTACCAGGAAAAAGTCTTCTCTTCCTTCCTGGCTTGCCTTCTTGTTTGTTGCCTTCTCCATCTGCTCATTTGTTTTTCTTCCTTGCGGTTCTCCTGCTGTTGCTCACTTGTAAGATCGAGTAAAGGGGAAAAAAAGTGTTTTTCCAACTAGTTGTCTTTCACAATGACCACATCTTTCTTTGTGTTGTCATTTTAAACATTTGATTTTAATGAGGAGGCCTGTAGGAGGAAAAGAGGAACGTGAGCTGCTTAGACAGCAAGAAGGGACATAAAATAAATAATAATAAAAAATCTGTACTCTTCTCAGGTTACCATTTGCAGTGTTTTTCTGAAGGTTTTCCCAGGCTCCTTCAAGTTTTGCTTACAGATGGAGCCCTAGCCAGCCTATTTAAAGCAGAATTAATTTTCAGTGACAGCTCCTCTCTTGTGAATCGAACAGCATGGTTTGTATTTCAGATGGTAACTAGAGTATCTTCTTGATGAAGTATCTCAGAGAAGGTCTTTGGAGAGACATGAGCTATAACCTATAGTACAGTCTCTGTAGCTTCCAAAATAAAGAAAATGGGTAGTTAGAGGTAAGTGTGCATTTTAGCAAGAATCCTTTACGGAGGAGAAGCAACAAGTTGGTGCTCTCTCGAACAGTCAGAGTAAGAAGTGACAAGTCAGCAATCCTGCCATGAAAGGCAATCCACTGGTGTACTGCTCAGGGGGACATGGAGGAGATACACAAGCGAAAGTAGGACAGGTGCCCACTTCTTCTGCATCTGGAAACTTCTGACTCCAGCCCTCAGTGATCTGGGTTTGTGGTGATGGAACAGTTAACAGAAAACGTGCCAGAGCATAGCATTTAGGAATAAATTTTGCCAATGGGTATTGCAGGGCTAAAATGAGTGGTTACACAGTGTAATTGGCTGCCTTTATGCCGCTCTTTATGAACACTGAGAATATCTGCCTCCCCCGTTGTTGCTGTCATTCTTCTTGATTTGTCTGGAGATACGGATGAGGCCAGTTTCTCTGAAGATTTAGGAGAAAAAGGCTGTTACAGGGAAGGGACTAGGGTGTCAACGTGTAACAGATGTGATCAGGTATTTCCCTGGATAGGTTGGAGCTTGGCTGGCCTTCTGTAAATGCCTCTACCTGTGTTCGTTGTTCTTCAGGTAGACAGTCCGTAGGCTTAGGAATTGTCAGAAAAGTTTTTTTTATTATTATTATTTTTTTAAGCTTTCATGTAGCCGTTGTGTGCTTTGCAGGGTGTCAGGAATCTGACAAAGCAGCGGTGTTAGCCCATGTAAGAAATTTTTGCATGCTATGCCTACTTGTTAAATACTCTTTTGTAGATTCTGCTTGATAAGCGTAATTGCTTTTCAATCTGTATTTTTTACCAGAAGTGACCATAAACATTTCATAGTCCCTAAGTAAAGTTATTGTGTTAATTGGTTAACATGCTTTTATATTGTTATTCAGGGATACTGTAAATATGCTGGAACATAATTGCAGATCTGTGCTTGCACATCTGTGTCTCTTTTTTCACAGAAGATGTTGGTTTTTTTTGGGTATGATGAGCACAAGCCCTTGGTTTTTATACCATTTCAACTGTCATAGAGCTTTCTCCTAGAAGTGCATGACAAATTTGAATGAAGTGCTTTCTCACCTCTGACGACGATACTCCAATTTATCCACCAGGTTTCAAAGCCATGTTTTCTTACCGCTATTGATCACTGCTTTTTTATACTGGAAGTAGTGGAGGAGTGAAGAGGGAAGCCGAGTACTTTCCTGTTTGGCCAGCAAAGTGCTGTGACACATTGTAGAGGCAGTTTAGAGTTATTCATATCTAACACCTGTTTTATCACAAATAAAAATAGGCTTCTTTGGAAAGAAATGGGGAACTCTTATCAGCACGACACTGATTCTCTGCGATCTTTTTCATTTCCTTGTTGTGCATAGGAACCTTTTTAGTAACTTTTGATTTTCTGTTTACATTTCTGAACCACAATGTTTGGTCTTCGGGTCCTTTGTAAGTAGGCAAGGTGCAGTGAAGTCTCTGTATTGACTGATAGTTGCAAAAGGAATTACTTTTATAAAGTCAGCATGTTGTGTGGACATTGCTGGCTGCATGGGTTTCTTTCTGTTGTTCATCATCAGCTCTGGATGTGGAAGGGTGAATCTGTCTGGATTTTGTTCCTCAGCCGCCTCTTTATGGACGTAGCAAAAATGCTGGCTCTCAAGTGCTGGATCTGTTGGTAGTAATAAGTGTGGGGCTTTATTGACTCGTGCTGCGGTAGTTAGGATTCTTTTTCCACTGCTTTTATTTGGGACAATGAGAAAGGGGAATTTTTAAATAGTGTCTCTTTTCATTAATGATATCGTGGGGAGAGGAGGCATGTTTCTCATACAGCAGCAATCACTTTCAGAGTAAATCTGAGTAAGTTAGTGAAGCACTTGAGTTTACATGTGCTGTAAACATCCTAGTCATGCCTGTCTCATCAGGCTTGAGGTTTTTTGGAATCCTCATTTTTCATTGCCTAGTGAAATTACTCTCAGCCTAGAAAAAGGAAAGCTAAGAGACCATAGGAAGCCTTTTGTAAGTACTTTTCTTCCGGCTTCTCTCTATAGCTCTCCTAGTGAGAAATCTCATTGGTTCAGAGAGATGCTGTTGCCTTATATCTCTATGAGGAGTTTGAGCTGGTGTTTTTTGCTGCATGTTAGCAATTTCACATCCTTCCTCTTCCAAGTCAGTATATGGTTAGGTAAGGTAAGCTGTTAGATGTATTTCTAGATAATTTTGCTGCTCTCAAAATGCTATTTACCTTGTTAAAATGTGAGCATTTTTGCCCTGCTTTATGTGATCAACTTGTCACTTTCCCAAATAATGATGTGTATACTACGATGGTGCTGCAAATGCCTAGAGAATTTTAGGCTTCTTGAGCATGCCTACATTGGTTCCCATCCTCTCTTGGACGGAGGTTATCATGGTAACCAGCTGTGTAGGATCCTCTTTTGTAGCAAATGGAAATGAGAAGCAAATCGAATTCTTAATTTTCACTTGAAAAAGGGATCTGGATTGGTTCCTGATACCCTTCTCAGGAATTCTGGGATGACATTTTCACAGACACACACCCACCCCTGGGGAAACTTGTGGCACATCTTGCACAGTTCCTTGGTCCAGTGAGCTTCTTATCCCCTTCTAGTTTCAATGCAAGCAGAACAAAATTCTCAAATAATTCATGTAGGTTCGAAGTTTAACAAATGCAGCTTAGCTCTTTGTATTATTTTACTGTGTCTTGAAACCTGGGTGCTTGTATCTTACCCTCGCAATTCAAAGTAAAAAAGACCAACGGCTTTTGTTCGAATAATAATCAGTCCTTCTAAACAGCACTGTTCCCTAGGAAAGACAATTACACAATTGACAGCAATATTACCACTTTATTGCACTGCCATTGTTAGTGACTTTCTTTGCCTTAAAGTCCGCTGTTTCCCTATCACATGACAGAAGGGTAGCTAAAGGTTTTTGCTCAAATTATTGCCAGCAGACTACAGGGATCAATGGTGTAGATAACTTGGCAATTGCAGTATTTCTGCAGCATTAGGTGCACTTTTTCTTACGTACTGTATGTGTTACTGAGAGAATTTTTGATTGCGTATATAAAAATGGTCATGGCAGTAGTTATTTTTACTTTATCTCATCTTCAGGGAGAAGCAGAAATTACAGTGTTCCTTCTCCTGAGAGAGCTAGTGAGAATTAGTTGCTCTTTGGTTGTCTTCTGTTATTGGCAAATAATAATCCCAGAGGAGGCCATGCCAAGTGGAGATGATATTTCCAAGGTCCGTATTGCACCATTCATTTGTGGATCTTGCTGCACTTCAGAAACTGCAGTGGCTCATTCTGCCACCCCCCTCCTCCCCAATCAAATATTATCATCTCCATTCTGTGAGAGCGGGGAAAACAACAGAGGGGATAAATGACTCACCCAGAATTCAGCAGCAGCTCTGCAATAGAAGAGACAGATCCATGTGGAGACTCGATCACACAGATTCCAGGTACCTTTCAGACAGAGAGGTGTTTTGGAGCCCCCCTCTCACTGGAGCTTTGCAAACCACTTTCCAAAGGCTCTGTGTCACTGATTCCCTCATCTCAAAGCCATGCTGATGGAGGCAATTTCAGGATTTTTTTTCTTGATGTCTTTCTTGGTATGCAGTATCTGTTAATACCACCCCCAGTGCAGAGCTTACTCCTCACCACAGGGTCTGTCTGTCCCTTTACATGTGACAGCATTAATGCCAGGTGACCATATTTATATGGCTGACTGAATAATTTGATTGATTCAAGCTCTCTGCCTGCTCTCGAAATATTTGAGAATACACAGCAATGTTATCACTTTCATTATCTACTATGGAAAATATGTTCTTATGTTTTGTAGACCAGTTGTGCGTAGCTGACATCCATGACAAGGTTTTTCATTTGTGATTAGTAAAATGTGTTTGATGCACAATCCCAGTATGATGGCTCGAAGCCTTAAATTTACAGAGGAGTGGAAAAGCCACTGAAATGTCAATCTGCAGGGGAACTAATTGCACGGATTGCAGAGGAACTAGGCTGTGGAATTTTACAAAGCATTAAACCTTTTTCTGCCTGTGTTGCATAATTATTAATCAAGGAATTATTTCTAGAAAACTTAATGGAAGCATGTACTTTAATTGCTGGCTAAAATATGGCAGTGTAACTTTTGCTGTCCCTCCATTCTTAGTAGGAATGTGAGCTGAGTGTAAGATGTGAGCATAGCTCTTGTGTTCAAGGGTCTGACTGTTTGTTATGTCATACAGTTGTTTCATGGCCAAGGATTTGCAAGGATTTCTAGGATCCTTGTCTTCACATATAGTAGCAGAACGCAAGCTAAAATGTTAGAGTTTACTTATAATTTTTTAGGATTTTTATTTAATTTGAGCATAAACTTGTAGACTTGCAAATCTATTCCTACTGCATTCTATCCTACTAAAAAAATAACGCGTTCGGCCCGTGAAATGGTATTTTTATTTAGTGCACCAGAGTATCGGCAGTTTTTCTTCTGTAATGCAGTGAAGTCAAGATTTTGCAACCTGAAGAAAAACTCTGGGTGTCAACTTTTAGAGTCTTGGCAAATGCAGAGGCTGAGCATCTTATGAGTGTTTGCCAGGTGTTATTGAGATGCTTTTGCATTATCTCTTTAAAAGAGATCAGAAGCCTTTAAGAGTCCTGCTTCCTGGAAAATGACCATTTAAATTGCTCCCAACTTGTCCCCCCTGGCATCATGAATAGATTTTGAAAAGAATGTGTTGGCCGTTTTCCAAATTTCTAATGTTCCTCTTCATGATAAAGACTGTTATTTATTATTTCACTTGCATTCCAGGATAACCTTCTTCATTTCTTGCATTCAATCAGAATAACCATACGTCACTTTAAAGGTGTGGAGAATGAGTGTCTAGTATCAACATAGTGGTTTAACAGAGTCAGGAGGAAAGCAGAGGTTTTTTAAGATCAAGGGCAGTACCTTGCCTAGAGGGGTGTATTAGTGTGTCTCTGTCTGTTATGGTAGCTTGGTGGGGAGAGGATTACCTTTCTATTACTTCCAAGTATTGTGCAAAATAAATCTAAAGAGAAAAAAAAATCTATTCAGATTATTTTTCCCTTTCCAAGTGGAACATTTTTATGAATATCTACACACAGTTCATTTCTTAAGGTACAGGGAAAGATGGAATCAGTACTGTATCCCCCAATCTGTGTGTTTAAGTAGAAAAGGTGTCAGTTCCAGCTATAGGTGCAGCATTGCCACCAGCTTCTGTTGAACTGGTAGCCTTTGGTTCATACTGGTTTGGGCTGTGAGGAGGTGATGCACCCGCCTGGTGTCTGTCTGGTGCACTTGGCATTTCCTGGAATCTGTTCTGCATGCAGAAATCCCTATTGTCTGTATTCAGTTCACCAAAGCAACTTTGAAATTTAAATCTCTGCTGTACTTCAAGTCAAACAGTTATTGAAACATCATAATGTAATCTGTGCCCTTCCAAGACAGGCTTTTGCAAATATGCAAATACCCAACTGTTCTCAACACACCTGAAAGAAATTCGGCTCTGATGATGTTGTTTCTCATGGGAAGAAGCATTCAGACAAGAGGTAAAAAATGAAGGTATAACTCTTCTTTCTCATTTTTTTCCCCTGTTGTTTCCTACTCATCTGCAGAGGGGACAACACAACATATCAAATTCATTTACCATTTGAACAGTCAGGGACGCTTGAATGTATTTCTCATAATTTAGGAAATGAACGGACAGACACAACTGTTTTGGATAGATACTAAAAATATACACTGAAAGGACCACATAAAGTCTCAGGTAGAAATTCGCTTTTTAAATTTTTTTTATCTTTATTTTTTGGCCAGTGCAATATCTGATGAGAAATGAACTAAGCTTCTTCCTCAAAGTCACAGCTATAGATCAGCTAGAAGCTTGAAGGACTACTTAAATCCCGATAGGTGGCACATTGATCTATGGTTCTGAGAATTGTGCCAAGAAAGGAAAATCAACAAGATCTTCACCTGATTTATGTAGGCCAGACTTTTCTTCTCTGACTTGCCTTTCAAAGGTGATCTCACAGAGACGTAATTAAAACTTGATGAAGTTATTAAATAATCATGATGATTTGTGTCCCTATGCTGCAACCCTGTGTATGTTTCTGTGTTGCTCCCAAATGTGGAAAGTTTTTGCCTGTGAAAATGAAGGTTAGAGAGTGCCAGGCTTCAGGCCAGAAATTTTTTATGCAGCTCTATTGTGAAAGGTCTCCAAATCATTCTAACACCGGATAGCTGTTTACAGTTAGTCAAATTGGAAGTTAGTGAAACAAATCGAAGAAGTTTTTAATCAGTAAAATTCGGAAACCTTTAAATTTGCCCACTTTTTAGAGAGAGGTGATACTCTGGCAGTGGAGATGCTGACTTGGGGCTGGAGGTAGCAGGTTAACACCACAAGTTGTTACCTGGTCTTAACTCTGGCCTAGAAACCACTAATAACATAGTATTGCCTTTTTCTTCATCTTCATCTTGCTTGTACAAAGGAGAAAGAAAGTATTGAGTCAAGGGTTATCTTTCATTAGATATTTAAACACAAAAGAATGTAGGCCTGGTCTGAGTTGCAGCCTATAGATATACTATAATATAAATATTGCTGATGTGCTTCATTTGTGAGGTTTCTGTTGAATTGGATTATTTGGACTACAATTTTAAAGACAAACAAGAAGCAGCCTTTTAAGTCAAATATGGATTTTTTTTCTCTTCTATCTGGATGCTAGTGGGAATTTTGAAGAAGCTGTTTATCATTTGTTTTTGAATTTTTCTTAGCATTTGTTTTGTGCTTTAACACATTGATCCTGTATTTTTTTAACAGGCCTAACTATCTCCATGTATATCAATACCAGCAATTTTCTACTCTTTCCTTTTTGGACTGAAAAGACAAGCCACAATATGTTGTCTAGTTATACAAAAGGTAGGGGGCTAGCACCTCTGATTCTGCATGCAGAGTAGTCAGCATAGTAGATACAGTTTGGAGCTGATTATCGTAAGGAACATGAGTTAGAACTGATAATCAAGTTTCAGAGAATCCCTAGCTTTTCCATTAATTTTGATTTATTGATTTTTATGAGTAGAAGCAGAGATAAGCTCTGGCTCTGAGGAGGATCAGAAAGGCCAGTGTGTGTCGAGGTTATTGCCTTGTTTCGTGCTGTGATTTATACAGTGAAGGTACTGGCTGCATTCTTCAGCTTGGCGTTATTTTATTTCTTCTCATCATTATAGTATTTCATGACTTAAAGACAAGTGCCCTCTGAGAATCTGTTCTGTTGTGTCTCTAACATTATTACAGGCTGAAGGCCTGTTTATTGGAAGTGCTGAGCCCTTGCAGCTTCAGCTGAATGAATGGAAGCTGAAGGTGCTCTGAAAATCATGCCTGAGGCATTTTGTTCTTTTAAAGGGATTGAGCCCTACCTTATAAATATAGGTCTCTGCTTCGACTAATTCCCTGTTGACTGCACATCCTTTGAAGTAAATAGAGATTATTTGATTAGAATGAAACCTATGCTCCAAAATTAACTCTCACCCTCACTACATAGCTGAGGAATTGATTAGATCTTAGTAAATCTGGTGTTAAAATTAAGCCTCAAATTTACAATTAAGCTTCAGAGTTTTGCTTTGCAATTGGGATACTTCATCTTGGGAAAGATCAGAAACCCTGTTTCTTGGGAGCTTCAGATGACTGTAAGCAGAACTTGGGTTTCTATAGCAGCAGGTACTAACATGGCAGGGGTAACTAAACGTGCTGAAAGGGAGGGGTTGTGGCTAGAAAGAGGTACCAAGACCATGAGGTTGTAGCTCATGCAAAGAGTCAGCCTGCCTGCTCCATTCACATCCTCTTGCAGGAAGTCTTCATTCTAATTTCTCCAGTTCCACTGAGAGAAGGTAAATATCAGGCAGTGATGCAGCTTCAAGAAAAAGGGTGTTTTATCTGAGAGCTGAATACTTCTGCCATTCTTGAAGAGAATGAAGCTTACCTAAGCTGTGGCTGTTTGATCCTGAAGGAAGGGAAGATGCTGCTGTATGGACAGGTGAATGACTGCTGAAAAAGACCAAAAGAGTACTGATGCAGAAGTTAAAGATGAAGCTAAGAGATTTAAGGATAAAGTATATGATAAAGGCCTTAGTCAACTAAACTTTTTTTTTTTTTAAGAGCATAAATGTGAAACCTTCTGAGGTGGCACTGCAAGTCATGACAGAGTTTTAAAGATCCTTTTCTGTACTTCTCTAAAGCCCCTTCTGTTCCCAAGTTCCTCAGACAGGCCAAGAGGTCAGCATTGCTTCAGTCCTGCCATTAAATTTTGAAAATCCATTCTTCTCACAAGGAGATTCACAGTCTTGTCAAACTGAACTCTTCCTTTCTGGAATCATCATCATTATACTATTATTTTATTATGCCTTTCTTAAAGCCAGTATTTGATTTAAAAAAAAAAAAAAAAGAGTTTTTTTTGTGGGTGGGTGGGTGGGTTGGTTTTGTTTTTTTGGTTGTTGTTGTTCGCCCCCCCTACCCCCCACCCCACCCCACCTCAGATAAGGGGCATATGACGGAAGATCAAAAGATTCAAAGAACAAATTTAATCAGTTATATTTTCATCTATATGTCTCTCTAGATTTCTTTGGTCACCTCTGTGGTATATCCATGTACAATATGGTAGCTCATCTACTGTATCAGCAGAGCTTCACATTTCACTGTGTACTTTGATCTAATATCATGTTGTGATTGATCAGGTTTTGTATTTGGTTCTCAGACAATATGGTGCACGCTGTTAGCAGTGGGGAAGGCTGTTACTTTGATGAGGAGGCTTGTACTTCTGTCTGTCCTTCTCTGTCCTGGCCTGAATGACAAACCTTGGCACAAAAAAAGCACCCATTGAGAGAATATTCAGGGAAATGGATAGTTGCTTCCTCTTGCTCTTGCTGATGGTCCCATACAGGGAGGCACTGTGCTGTTTCATTGCCTTTTAAGACTGTAGTCCGAGGCTGGATTTTCGGGATATTCTTTTGACACCCTTTGCTACTAGAACTAGGATTCCTGTCCATTATGGTACTCACTAAAGTTTACGGCTGGTTGCATTTTATTTTTGTTTGTTTGGTTGGTTGGTTTTGGTAGTTCCTGCCTTTAAATGTTTTATTCCACCGCCCCTTGTTTTTCTGTTTTTAGCCAGTGAGACCTGCAACGATTTCCATCCCATGTTCTTCACCCATGACAGATCATTTGAGGAGTTCTTCTGTATCTGCATTCAGCTCTTGAACAAGACATGGAAGGAAATGAGGGCAACTTCAGAGGACTTCAACAAGGCAAGAAAGGGGGTGGGGAGGGAATAACTGGGCAGGATGTTGAAACAAGGCCATGTTTTCTTCCCTAGAGGCACAGGGATTTACTAATCCCACTTCCGCTGAATACTGTGATGTGTCTTCTCTTCAGATTCTTTGTACATCAGAGAGGCAGCATTTAGAAAGCAGGGGTAGGGGGTGGGAGGTGTAAGGGAGATTCATAGACCTTTTTCAATCATGTTACACTGCAAACTGAAAATAAAAACCTGGCTTGAGGGGAAATTCTGCCTTTTTATGTTAGCAATATTATGCTGAAGTGCTGCAGCCTCTAACGTTGTAAATAATGCAAACAGACTGCTGCAGTGATAATTCTGTGCATCCCTTTCATTTCATACAAGAACTGAAATAGTAAAATATTAAAGAGTGGACACAATCATGACAACGTGCTGTACAATCTGGCCAGCTGAAACAAACCAAAGCAACCAACCATCAGTATTGCACCCTTTTCATTGTAAGAGAAATCTGGAAGTTTCAGACAGTCTTATGACTGACAGCAAAGGTATGGAGAACAGGGGTGTCTGTCTTAATGGGCCCTAGAAATCCTAGTTTAACTCTTTAACATACCAGGAGGCTGAACAGTATCTTTGGCATTTTGTAAGAATGACAAACTCGTGTTTTTGTGGCTTGCTGGCATCTCTATCTTTGTTGGGAACCTTTGCATCTTGCGCCTCTCTGACTGAGATCAAATGTTGATTATAGGGATATTGCTTGAGAATGAAAAGGGAGACTGCTGCATTGTGTCAGCATGTTCCAAAGAAGTGCTCTGATATCACCAGACTCAAACACTATGCAAGAGCTAGTAAAAATGATCATGCCTACCTTCTAACTGGAGCTGTCTATTAATGAAATGATCTAAATGTCCTTTTTCCACTGCAAAAGGAAGGTGAATCCTTCAGACACAGTATGGAATAACCTTTGTTGATTTCTTTTTGGTAAGATAGCAGCAATACCTGAAGGCTGGCAAAACAGAGAAGGGAAGGCCAAAATGCCTGCTGTTGTAGCTAGATAACGTAGAGGCTTGTTCTTGTGTAGAATTTCTGACACGCTTCTCATTCCAAATAGTACAAAGAAGAGCAAAAGGAGCAATGGCGAGATATTCCACTGAAAAGTATAGAAACCTAAAATCAAAGGCTTAAAAGCAATAACCTTTTTATAAAAGACTATATTATATGGTTGTTTAAAACAAATGGATTAATAACTGCCTGTTGCTTACAGGCCTTCTGTCTCAGTAGAAAAAGGATTTGTGTATATAAGTTTCCACAATTTGAATTTGAATATTGTTAGTAATCCCAGGGGAAAAAAATTGTTCTATTTCTGGCAACAGCCCAGATCACCCTAAGAGAAAGTACAGAAATGTACTTGTCTGTGTTAGACACCACTGTAGTGGTACACAAGGTAGTTTCTTCTCTGATCTGATAAATTAGTTATGTTTTATGTTACTGAAAATCCTATGGTTTCACCCAGCAACTCTTTAAGGTTAAGCAGGGTAGGCAGTAGGTCCTGCTGCCTGTGTCACTGAAGACGTAGGAGACCTTTAACTCTATGGGACAAATCCAAAACATGTGCCACCAGGCTACTGAGATTTGTGTGTGGTGGTGGCAATATGGTGCAATTGGTGAGACACCGGTCCAGAATCTTCTTCCTGCTGTAAAGGGGAGGGAATACAAAACTCCCATGACTGTCGTTTCTAGCAGTTCAGTAGTTATGTTCTGCTTATCTAAATCTTTTCTTTTAGTCACAAGGAGATTTTTGTGCTCTTTATCCACTTCAAATGGCATGTGGTGGTGATGTGCATTACTCAGCTGATAGCTTTCTTAAAGGGATCTGTGAGTGAAGCAAACTGTGTTGTTGTGTGGGCTTGTGAAGCACTTCTGGGTTTGTGCAGGATGCGATGTTATGTAGTGGTACCCAAGGTTTACTCATCTGGTTGGTGGCTGATAGCTGCCAGTGCTGATGGCTTTACCAAACCACACAACACCATTTTTAATCCTTACCTGGCAAACAGCTTTGGTTTTCATGGCATGTTAATATTATTTCTTCATCTTTTCTGTGTGCTAAGGGTACCTGTTTTTATGCAATGAGTTTTTGCAAACTTAGCAAGTGAAGGCCATGTGGACACAGGGAGCATTCAGCCCACACTTTCAGGAGTGAAGGGGAATAAAGCAGGGGCCTTAGAAGATGCAGTAGTTTAGCTGCTGTGAAAAATTCTCTTTTCTCCTCTCTTTGTATTACCATTTTTCAGTTTCAGTAACTTGATTGTCGTGGTAATACATGAAACACCACTTTGCTACAGTTTGCTGTCTACCTGAGTGATGGGATCATTCATTTTCTTCCTTCCTTGCTTCCTACCCCAAAATCTCCAAAACAAAATCAGAAGCTCCCAATATATCAGATGGTAACTCTTTACTGAGACCTGGAGATTCCATTTAAAAGCTAATCTGCTTGCTTTCATCTTTAATCATAATTGAAGAGAAGGAGCTTTTTTGTTGAACTTTTATTCACAATAGATTGCATATGAGAGGTGGTAGGAGGTCTGTGTGCACATATGAAGATTTATTTCCTCATCTCCTGCACTTCCTCGCTAAAAGAAGTGAGGTGATTGAATACTTCCCCACTTCAGTTCTTATTCTCAAGGGCTTTTTAAGACACAGATTGACTTTCTTTTGACGATAATATTGTATACTGTGCCATCGTGGTTCCTCAGTCCATGTTCTGGAGATTTCGTATAGCTTTTTTCCCTTCCTGTTTTTCTTTATTTTCTTCGAGTTTAAAAAAAAAAAAAAAAAGGAAAAAAAGTACTTTGTTCACAGTTGAAAAAATGCAACGATGTTTTAGTGAGACATTTATGATCCCATGCTTTGTCTCTCTGATTCTCATTCATTAAAACAGACACCTTTTGTCAGGCTCAGCTCTTGCATTAGCAAAACTCCTTGGATCTCTCTGGTGATAGTATGATACTGTCAGACCTAAAACCTTTTTTACAGTCTCTCAATATACTCATAGATTTCTGAACAGAATAATTCAGTCAGGCAGCTAAGCTTATATTATGCCTGTATAACATTTGAAGACATGCATAATTCATGTCTGGTGAGTTTTCTAGAGAAATTAAGATGCAATGGGGTAGACAGATGTGCAAGTGGCAACAATTCCATTTGAAACCTTTTTGTTTTCCTTTGAGCCTGCAGATGATCAAAGGAAACGTTCAAGCTCTATCCTCCACAATCATTTGTGAGCAGACAGCATGGTTTATGACTTCAGAAATGTAAAGCTTGGAGACAGGATTATATAATCTACGTTTTATTGCTGCAAAAGAAAACATTGTGTATAGATGTTGGAGACAGTGATGACTGTAAGAAAGCTGTACAGATTTATCTCATACTCTAGCACCTAGAAACTTTCATCACCAACCTGCCCATTTAAATAGGTGTTCGTTGGTTGGTTTTTCCTCCTGGAGGGTCTAGCTATTCTCTGCTCAGTCTGCTCAAGGTAACCAGGCCCTGCTGTTACACAGGCTATGATGTACAGGCTGGTTGATTTTTTGTTTATTTTTAACATGATGGTAGGTGGAATTCAAGATACCTGCCCCACTGTAAAATTCCTCCCATGGGGCCAAATTAAAGTACACTCCTAATGGAAAACTGTGTTGATCACCACTAATTTTGCTTAGGTAAATATCCCCGTGTTGCCCTAATGAAGATTTACATTGAAAGAGGGATCCTGTGTTAGTGATCTTGTAAAATACACCTATTATTTATTGTGAGATGAAGAGACCACAGATGGGAGAACATGCAAGGGAAAAGATTATCCTCTCACCTCTGTTCTCCAGATTTGTCTGATGCTTTTTATAGGTTTGAAGTTCACGTGCTAATAGGAAGAAGGGTAAACAAATGGATTATCTTAATTGCAGAGCCAACCATAGTTTGTCTTGTTAGACCTGCAGAACAATATGAACAATTTGCTTATTCTGTGCCTAGTGCCATCTTAAAAACAAACAAACAAAACAAAAAGCAAGGAGAATAAGAATAAAAAATACTGCTTCCAGCAGCAGTATGTAAGAAAAAATGAAATTCCGATTCACCTACTAAGGTTTTGAAGCTGCTTTGTAGAGAATGGGCACCATTGTAGCTGTTTCTATTAGTCTTTTATTAGTCTATAAGGTAGTTTTAGGTTTTTGATGGCCCAAAAATCACTAGTCAAAACAAGGCACAGTTTATCTTTTCAACACAAATGAAGCTGAGTGGAAAACACAAAAACTGAAAGACTTTGAAAGTTCTGTGCTGCTTGGTGCTTGAAATCAAAATCTACTGCATTCACTGAAACTGTAGATTTAGGGAATTGGAAAGCAGAGGAAGGCTGGCTAATGATGCCACTGATGCATTTTTCTCGTTACTGAGAACTCAATTTATTTTGCCCTCTGGCCATGTGTTTGAGATCATTGTAGTATAAAATACCAACTTTTAAATGTTCTGTGAAAATTTGTTTTGTGTTGCTGTAATGAGAAGAAAATTCTCAGAAACGCCCCAAACCCTTTGATTTCAGCACCTTGGCAAAGCTGGCTTCGTTTCACAGCAGCAGGGCTGCGCACCCCGGAGCAGTTGCACTTGTGGTATCTGTCTGTGTCAGTGACGCACGAAACCTTAGCACCGGGTTCCCTTGCAGGAGAGGGGTCTATTCTGCGAGGTGATAATATGCGTCTCTAATGGGTATACACAGGAAAACACTGTGTTGTGTGGTAATCAGTATAGTAGGTATTGTTCACGGTGGCAGCAGTTGCAAACAATAAACGCCCTACGTGAGTCCTGTAATTAAATACCAAAGCAAACAGCAAGGCACTTGATAACTACAAAAGATGTTTATTGCTTATGCTCGGACCCTGTGAACATTTTTCCTCGCTCTGTGACAAGATAACAGAACAGGTAACCAAGCGTAACATAAAAATGAGAAATACCATTTCTTTGCTGGATGGCTGTTCGGAAGTGCCATGCCACAGGTTTCTCAGCTTCTCAGTGTTGTCACACTTTCAGCAGCTAGAGGATGAATAATTGCATAAGGCTGGGTTCGAAGTATGACTAAGTGTTCATGGGCAGGATTTTAAGGAGAGGGGTACTGTGCAAGTGGTGTTTTGTGTGGAAACAAGTGTGGTGGGCCAGCACCACCGCAGGGTAGCCCAAGTTGGCCGTGAGGAAGCAGAGGCCTGTGGGGGTGCTTGGAAAGCATCAGGGCAGCAACATGAAGTGGCCGAGGCAGAGGAGCTGTCGCCTGCTTCTTTGGGTTCCCTGCAAACAGGGGACACTCCAGGGGTAGACGGTTCAAAATGTCCCCCTCACTGCCATGTTGTCCCAGTTTTAGGTGCTAGGCCTTGCCATTTGCTGCAGGCCTAGGAGGAGGAGTCTGTCTCCTCCTGCTCTCAGGTGATCCCCTCCAGTGGCACTAAACAATACCCCTCACTTTTCTCCTCAATAAACCCATTTTACAGGAGGCAAAGGCACACAGAGCCTGAGTATCGTGACAGTGAGGCAACAGCAGGGCCAAAAGCAGAGGCAAGGTATCTGTGCTGCAGCTTCCTCCATCACCTGTGCAGCAGCTCCAGCCCCGTAGCAATGCTTGAGCCTGTGTGTGTGTTTTGCTGCTCAATTGAAGAACCATTACATTAAAGAAAGAAAGAGAGAAAAATTAGTTCAACCAAACCAACTTGCAAGTAAAATCCTTTGGTCAGTCTGTGAACCTGTTTGTTACTTGCTTTTCCTTTCAATGATAAAGAGGAATAAAGAGGGTGGTAAATGGTAAATAGCTCTTCCACAGATGTTCTTCAAAGCAGGCTGTGTTTTCTTGTGGGTGTTTCACCATACTGAAGCAGATGCATTTCACTTCTTTTGAGAGCACTGTTGGAAGGCTTCTGTTTGTGTTTTACCTGTGCGAAAGTCTGGGCCAGTGGAATGATTGAAGCTCTCTGTTAGCTTTATTACACCTTCCCTTGGCAGTGCTTTGTTTATATCAGACAGGGATACTGCAAATAAATTATTTTCACAGAGTGAATTCAGTATTCCCTGGGCTTAGGCAGATTAGCGCAAATTAAATTCCACACTTTCACACCTGAGGCCATTAGCACTATATTAACTCATATTGGAAACAGATAATTGCCATAAATACATTGTATCAATAATTGTGTAATGCATGAATTTATCAAAAACATTTTTTAGAGCAAGACGTTTTGCAAGTCTGCTGCACATCTTATGCAGAAAATGTGACTTTTTAATTGAAAAATACCACCCTGCAAATACAAAGGAATCTCCTAGCAAAGCATAATTAGGGACAGGAACGTTGTCAGGTCTATTGCGTTAGTAATCACTTGCTTAAGATGAGCCTGTTTTAAGCAGTGCAGTTTAATACAGCATAGGGAGAGCCTTTATAAGATCCTTCTCTAGCATTTGGTCAGTGTTTCCTCTGTACTTTTCATGGCCTGGATATTCTAAGTTTATTCCTTCATCAGCTGCTCATTTGGGAATAGCAGTGTTTCAGCTTCTCCATCTCTGCTCTCTGTACATTCATCCACACCTGTCAGATCTCCAAATGTGTCCCACTGTGTTTGTCAAAGTGAGCTTATTACTTGTCTGCTGCTTCTGGCTGCACGAACCTTGAGGAGGGGTGTTTAAGACTCTGAAGATAGTCTTCCATTTACTGAGGGATCCGTCTGTAAAAATCAGATCTAAGTTTAAATATTCAAACCCCAAAGTTGTCACTGTCAAACTCAAAGGAACTGAACAAGTATATTGTGTTTTTAAATGTAGCTAGTTACTTCCTTTTGAGGTTTTTTTCAGTGTTCATTATCATTGTCAAGAATGCAAATACATTGAAAAAACATTAGAGGTAATTTGTGGAATATAAATTCTTATGCTGGACAATGAAGCGGAAAGGAGAGATGCACTCACCCTTTCTCTGCACTTTGTAGCTCATGAGCTGATTTACTAAAGATTTTTTTTTTCATTAAAAGTAGTATCTTTACTACTTTCTGTCTTTGCCAGAAGGCTTTGCAAGTCTTTAGTAGCGGGGTCACATCTTGTTATTATCCTAGCTGAACTATCCTTCTCCAGTGATCACATATACAGCGATTTCATGGAGGTCATAGGCTTTAACAGGAAAAACATTTTAAAGCTGAAATTTTGTGAATTTATTTTCCAGCATGGAGGAAAAAAAAAAAGAAATGGATTCTTCAAGCAGAAAGTAAAGAAATGAAAGGATGTCTCAGCAAAGCACCTCTTATTATTTGACTAAGAAGGGGGGGAAAAAAAGGAAAAAAAAGAAAAAAACAGTTTTAGTAAAATCCATTCCTTGGTCAGAAAGTTTTTTGACTTATCCATTCCTCAGTGATGAAAGTCACCCTTGGTTTCAACAGTCAAATCTCTTATTTGTGAAAATCTTGTCTTCATTGACAGAGTGGATTTTATCTCCCTGCTTTCTAATGAAATCTGTGAGTTACTATAAAACACATGCAGATCTGCTTAACACCCTGTAGATGGCAATTTTTAAAACTGTTGGTACTTAAGATTTTCAAATTGTTTTTCATTTTCATCTCTGTGGGTGCTGATCAAGCTTATAAACATCTCAACCTTCAAAAAGATGATTGAGTGGAAAGCTGGATAACCAGAGGAGAAAAGCTGGGTGTGTGTTATCTGTGCTAACCACTTGTTTTGTGCTCTGTAAGAATGTTTTCCACTGGGAAGGAATTCTTCTCTTGTGTTAGTTGCTGAGAGAAATGCTATAACCTAACTGGAACTGTCACCAAAGCAGCATATTTTGTGATATTGCCCCCGTCAGTCTTGACTTAAAGTGTAGATAATAATCAGATCCTGGGAACCACTCTTGTGTCTGTATTTTTATTTCTTCTTTCTAGGATATGTTTTTGTAGTACAGTTAAATCAGAGGTGCATGGCATATGGCTTTTTGCTGCATGAGTTGCTGCTGATGTGAATGTCAGTGGGCATATAATACCAGATTTTCATTTTGTGAATCACAATGCATGGATTTCAGCCCAAGAGCTCCCTAGACTATAGACCTTATTATAGGCAAATAAAAAAGAGAAAGGGGGCGGAGGGAGATGATGTCTCAAAGATTTTGTTTCAGTTGAAATGAGGTTATTGTGATGAATGATGCAGCTGACGATGAGATTTTTATAGCTTTTCTTAGAGCAGCAGAAGAGCTCATGTTATTGCTGTTTCACTCTAAGTAATTGTAATCTAAATAGCACTGTGGTTGAAAAGAGCAGCAAAACTCTTTCATACGTGTCTCATAAGCAAAGCTGGGGCTTTTTGTTGTTTTTGTCTCATCTGTCCTTACACAAATGCCCTTCGTTGTTTGGAATTTACGTCTTGCATCTTGATAGAATACGTCAGTCACCATTAAAAAGGCGTTTGCCAATCAGTCTGCTGCATGTCTCTATTTTTAGCAGATGAGGTAACTGGCTGGCATCTGAAAAAACACTCCTGTTACCCAATGTGCCACTGTAAATGGGGAACGGGTGGCTCGGTTGTGATAGAGGCATTTGGGAGGGGAGGGCTGCTGGGAGAGGGAGCGAGCGGGAGGAGGAGATGGGGTGTGGGTGTGGGTGTGCTCTCCCGTTCTCTTGTTTTCTCAGCTGTGTCTGTACCGCACACACGGGGCCAAGGGGGGAGGTACCTGCCTCTGCTGGTTTTCCTTAGGCTACCTGGGGTACTGGCAGCAGTGAAGATACAACAGAGTTAGTCCTGCACAGGCTGTGTGAAGCCTGCAGGAGCTGGATATACATCTGCGTCCCTGCAGCTTTGCTGCCATTTGTCTACCAAATGTAGTTCTCCTGTCTGGTCACAGCGCTGACAGAGAGACTTTGAAAGTCTTTCTGAAGGAAGTGTGAGGTTTTGCCCCACAGAGTTTTGGGGCTCGAGATTTTTAGGAATGGTGTGAGGCTGATGTGTGTGAGCTGCCATTTATCCATTGAGAGCAAAGTAGAGGAAAGTGTCTCTATCCTTATCGAGGCAATATGACCCATCCTTCTTTGACCTTTCATCTCTACACTGTTGATCTGGATAGCCATATGGAAAATGCACTGGGTTTACTGATGACTTAAAGAGAATTTTTTGATAGGATCCCTCCTACATCCTCAAATTTACCGTTACGTGTTGGTCGTGACAAGCAGAGAAACAAGGCCCCAGGTAATGCGTGTGAAAGTTGAGGAATATCACCTTAGAAGATGAGTGCAGGAATGGAGAGAGATTTAGTATGCAAGTATATTAACCCAAACAACACAAACAGGTAAAAAGTCAAAAACCAAACTCTGTGTTAGAATCCTTGAAAAAGACACTAGTGCAGCTGATTAAAGATCTTGCTGTGTCAGTGGAAGATATTAATGCCATGACCATGAAACTAAAATGCTTGAGAACCATCCTTGCGTCAAGAATGTCAAGTCTGCATCTGGAAGAATGGAAGCATC
Organism: Anser anser; assembly: GCF_964211835.1. NCBI lineage: Eukaryota > Metazoa > Chordata > Aves > Anseriformes > Anatidae > Anser > Anser anser. Next base: position 96,592,419 of record NC_139721.1, read on the forward strand.
TGGGGAAATAGCTTCCACACATGCTTTGAATTTTATGGTAATTTTTCTCTCTGGAGATGTATCTTCAGATTTCAAGCACCAGTTTTCTGTCTCAGAGATTTTGGCTGATCTTTGTTGTGTTGCTGGTATAAGAACCTCAGCAGCAAGGACTTAAAAATCACAGTTGTATGCATTTTATATGGACTGGTAAAGGTGGCCTGGAACTTTTTTGTAGTTGTTACTTAACCAAAGATCCAAAGGAAGCTGCAGATCCCACTGTATCATTATTATGCTGTCAGCCTTTTCAGAGGCGATTGATCATCCCTTCATAGTGAAAATAACATCTCAAAAGTCACCAAGTAGGAAAATGGAACATCCCTATTTTTGCAAAATCAGATGTGAGATGAAGGATGTAATCTCGTAGCTGTCAAGATTTGCAGATTCCTTCCAAGAACACTCTTCTATGTAAGTTAGGAATTTAGAAGTTGCTAAAGGGCTGTTTTCTTCCTGGATATATAAATATATATATATAAATCTAAATTTATCTGATTGCCATATAACTGATACTTATTCTGCATTTTAAAGTCTGTATGTGTTTGTTTGTCTTTTAAAGCACATGCATAAACTAGTGACTGGATATTTTTAGGGGAAAAAAAACCAACACAACACTTAGAAATCTTACTGGATTTCTCTCTAAGTCAAACTTCCTTTAGCCTCTCTCCCTGGTCAATACCCTGGTCTCCAACAGGATTTATTCCCCAGTCTTTCCTTCTGTCTCTCCCCTTTCCTTGAGAGCAATGGCTTGTCTCTTAAGGCTGCTTCCACCTGACATAAAGAGGGTGTTAATGACTTTTCTCACTTTTTGAAGATGGGGTGTCTGCTGACTACTTTGCACTGCCACATTTCCTGTCATGAAACCAGAAAAGGCCTATGGAGGTTGTAGAATATTGGAAGCCAGCTCATGAAGCCAGGGTAGTGTCTGCTGGCAGCTGTCTATTTCAGCAGTGGTAGAAATCTGAAAGACAGTATTCAAATCTTAAAGTCAAAATTGCATGCACAGATATGATTCTTATTCCTGAAGATGTAGCTATATGAACAAAAAAGGCTTCACTCATGAGTAACTGCATAAACACAACATTTTAATAGCAATAATAGAGAACTGAATGTGCCTTTATCCATCCTAATTTCACATAGGCTGTAAGGTTTAATTTACTTAAAGAAAAGAACTATCTCCATGAATCTGTGATATAAACCTCACATAGGAAGTATTGTATGTGTGCAGCCTGTAAATGGCTTAGGATATATACATGGTCTAAATGGCCCTTTGCTGTCTAAAATCTCAAAGGTACCAGCTAAAGGAAAATCTTTAAACTGGTGACTCTACTTAGAAAGAAAAGGACAGTCTCTCTATAAAACTTATTTAGTTTTGCGTGAGTTTTGTTTTTTTTATTGGCTTGTTGCTTTTAAGCTGTAGAGAACAGAATGTTTCATAGCTGCTCAATTTGCTTCAGTTATTATAATTTGAAAGAATTTGATGATTCTAATTTCCTTCTCTATGCTTCTTGATTTTAGTACTAGAGTAATACTTCAGTATCTAGTATTGATTTTTACCAAGGCTAGGGCTTTGAAATTAATTTCTGCACCACAGCAAGCTGAGGATACGTGATTGCCAATGCAAACTGAGGGCTCAGACTAATTTCATGTTTTATGAATATAATTGTAGGTCTTTGCTTGTAGGATGGTCCCTGTTTTGATGAGTGCCGTGAATCAGCAGTGCACCCTTGTGTGATGTAGACTATCTGCAGGCTGGGTTCCATTAGCTAAAGCATAGCAAGCAGGTCAAAGGAAGTGACTGTTCCCCCCATTTGGCACTTGAGAGGCAGCATCTGGAGTAGTGTGTCCAGTTTTGTGCCCCAGTAAAGAGGAGAGATTTACCAAACAGAGCTAATCCAACAAACGGACAGCAAGATGATTAAGTGGGGTGGAGCATATGGTGTTCAAGGGGGACTGTGAAGGAACTAGACGTGCTCAGCCTGAAACTGGCTGCAGTGAGGAGGTTGGATCCAGTTGCTGTCATGCTCCACTACCTGAATGAGAAACTATAGAGAAAAGATGTATGCCCCTCTCAGAAGTACACAGTGGAAGGAGAAAAGACAATGGCCACAAATTGCAGTGAACGAAACTCCAGATGGATGTAAGGAAAAAATATTCCCAAATACTGATACTGGAACAGGTTGCACAGAGCAATTGTGGAATCTTCATCCTTGGAGAAGCTCAAAATTCCTCCAGGCAAAAGGCCCTGAAGAACCAGCTGGCTTAGGCTTCAGGTTAGTTCTGCTGTGCTTGCAGGATTCGGTGACCCATGGAACTTCGTAGCAACCTGAATTATTCTGTGGTTCCTTGTGTAAAAAAATACTGTCTTATCAAGTAGGAAACAGGGAGAAACGGTAACTCATATCGTTAATCATCACTAAAACTAACACAGATACATACAGCATTAACCAATCTCATAACATTTTTCTAATGTTAAAGAAAATGCTGAAGATCTACTTTGTGTTAGGTGCACTAGCCAAATGCCACTACTCAAGCTTTCCCTATTAACTGTAGTGACCCCTCCGAAGTAGTTTTAGCTTGTTGTAGTTCTGACAGCTGACCTGTTATTACTCAGGGATGTTCAAGTTCCTTACACGTGAGGTCAAAAGCGTTTCCTAAAAAATTTCTTGGTAACAGGTAGATAAGTATATTTTAGTAAATATTTACCATTGGCCACTACTGCAGCTCTGCTGACGTAGTAATGTCTAACCACAGTAACCCATTAGTATATTTGAGCCCTAATGCTTAGAGAAGCCAACATGTGTAACATTGTAAAATGATGGCTGGCTACTAATGGTCTGGGATTTTTTTTGGTAGTTTTGTAATTTTTTTTTTTTTTAGCTAAACTTTCATTATCTGCAGGATCTGACTATTTGCTCTATGCTGCTCCACTCTCCAGGGAAGTTTATTTCTTTTGTGCACAGGTTTCTGGCCAAAGGACAGTGTCATCTAAATGGTTAAACAAATGGTTTAACAAATGGTTAAAAAGGAGAAAGGAACGATGATATAAATATTTTTTTAGTTGGATAACAAGAATAGATAAGTGACATTTTGCATCATGTTGCCTACAGAATCAGTGGTAGAGTTGGGAAATCCATCTGCACCTCACTTGTCAGTGCTTTAAAGACAGGACAACCCTTTCTTAGTTTCTTTTCTCCTGTACTGATGCACTATTCTGTTAGCAAGAAGACATTTTTTCTTCTTTCCCTTTCGCTTTCTCTCTTTTTCTGTGATGGAAGCACCTTCCACACTTAAGCAAGATTTTCTTCCCTTTGTTTGCATCCTTTGCATCCTTTGTTAAAGTAACAAAATGCTTGGATACGGTGTTTGCTACATTTTTGTTGTAAGTTTCTGAAGTGACGATATGTTGGACTTGGGACAGTAATGAGAAAGGATAAGTTAAAAATGAAGAGATGGCATTCATACTGTCTTTCTGTTCAGTCTCATGTGCAGCTTTAGTGAACAGTAAGCATAAGACAGCAAGGACAAGAGAACTGGAACTATCAGAAACTGAAATTTAGGTTAAAAATTTTCTCTCTTTAAATAACAAGGAAGACTATAGTCATAAATGATGAATTTAATAATCAAGCAGCATTTGTCAGTTTGTACATACACGACCACAGCACACACCATGCTCACTGCGATGACGAAGACAAACTGGGACAAGCTGTACTCACAGCAAGCCTAGTACTGCAGCTGGCTTTGGGCAGGCTCCTGCAGCTGTCACAGATGTTACAGGTGCTCTGGGTTGGGTGTAAGATCCACGTGTGAGTCTGGGACCTTGGATCTAGAAGCAGGTACCTTCACACTGCCTGGCTTCAGTACAAGCAGGGGTGCTGTTGCTGCCAAGGAGAGACTGTGCCCCAGCCTTTTCCCAAAACAGTTCCCCACTGTCCAAATTTGAAATCTAGTTTCATGCTAACTCAAAAATATTAAGCCCCACTAGATAGGATAGCTCAGGTGTTGAAAGCAGCCAGATGTCACTGTGGGCTGTAGTTCCAACAGAAAGGTTGTCTACGGTGACAGCATCAAAAAAGAGTGATATTGGAAGCTTTGCATCCTACAGAGCAAAGCTATTCTGATTAAACTAATAATTTTAAAATAAGAAGGCTGCAGAGAGGGACCAAGATAACCAGCAAATCACTTCTTTCTATTTTTCTAAATAGTACAAAGTGTTATTAAAAATGAAATAAATTAAGAGCTGTTAAAAATATATCCAGGAATCAAAGGAAGAAAAGCAGGCATAAAAAATGTGCAAGCACCAATAAGCTGCAGAAATTTTCCTTGGACACGTTGCAGTACCTTTTCAAAGCAGCATATGGGGTTTATTCTGGTGACTCTAATTTTAACATGAATGGAAGTCACGTGGAATGCTCCTGGCATACTGCTTTGAAAATATATCCCTTCACGATTAAGGAAGACTGAAGTCTTTTTAAACCTCTCTTTCTTTTATTTTTTATTTTTAACAATTCTGAAATGCTTCACAGGAAAGCATTAATGGAATGAGAATGCTACAACCTTGTATAAAGTAGTAATGTAACAGGTAGAAATACTACTGGCTTAGCACTGTAAATATGTTTGTGTTTCAGAGCCCCTGGGAATGGGAGGGAGAAGACACAAAACTTGGAGTTTGTATGCACTTTTGCAACTGCCTCTGCATTGCTTGACCTTTATAAATTTGTCTCTTTGCTTTTGAAGTAATGATTCCACCTACAGCTTGCAAAGGAGCAGGGAGTACATACATCTGTATTGCATCCACAAGGATAAAATAATTTGGGGGGGGGGGGGGGGCGGAGAGATCAGAAAACACCCAGGGCTGTCTATTCCTCTCTCTTTCTACCATTTGCTACATCAGAACAAGTTAAAGAAAGATCAAGTTCCATCTGTCAGTCTGTCTTTCCTTCTCCCTCTTAACTGGTGCGCCCAGCTGAGGACAGAGTCCCTGTCAGAAGCCCACCTCTTCCTCCCTATGTTGCTTCTCTGCTGCAGCAAGGCTTGTAGTTGATGGGTTCACTGGTTCTTCAGACCTGTGCAGACATTTGGATCCAAAAATTGCTTTGAAAAAAGTTGAGCATGATACATTGAACACAGTTTTGAAACACAATCTCACATATTTTGATGGACCTGTTAAAAAGCTAGGACTGACTGTTCAGGAGTCCCAAGGAAAGCCGTGGGACTCCAGTACATCATCCAAAGAAGCTTAACTTTTCACTGCAGTTGGGATGTATAGTCTCTTTGGAAGATGTAAAGATACCAGCCATATATTGGGCAGGAGCAGATATTATCTTGTTTTCTGACATCATGAAAAGGTTATAGTAAAACAATCTTAGATTCATCAGTATTGGCTTTTTCCCTCCTTAGTTATAAGGGGTAGGGGTGATATAAATGGTATGAGTTTACAAAGTCTGATCTTATAGCATCTCAGAGGTATAGAAGTGTGACATGAGCCAGCAATGTGTGCTCTCAGCCCAGAAAGCCAACCGTATCCTGGGCTGCACCAGAAGAAGTGTGGCCAGCAGGTTGAAGGAGGTGATTGCCCCCCTCTGCTCCACTCTGCTCATGTGAGACCCTACCTGGAGTGTTGTATTCAGTTGTAGGGCCCCCAGCCAAGAAGGACATGGATGTATTAGAGAGAGTCCAGAGAAGGGCCACAAAGATGATCAAGGGGCTGGAGCACCTCTCCTATGAAGACAGGCAGAGGGAGTTGGGGTTGTTCAGCCTGGAGGAGAGAAGGCTCTGGGGAGACCTTATAGTGGCCTTCCTGTACCTAAAGGGGGCCTACAGAAAAGCTGGGGAGGGGACTCTCTTTCAGGGGGTGTAGCGATAGGACAAGGAGTAATGGTTTTAAGCTAGAAGGGTGTAGATTTTGATTAGATATAAGGAAGAAATTTTTTACTGTGAGGGTGGTGAGGCACTGGGACAGGTTGCCTAGAGAAGCTGTGGATGCCCAATACCTGGAAATGTTCAAGGCCAGGTTGGATGGAGCTTTGGACGACCTGATCTAGTGGGAGGTGTCCTTGCCCATGGCAGGGCATTGGAATTAGGTGGTCTTTAAGGTCCTTTCCAACCCAAGCCATTCTATGATTCCATTTTTTAGCATTGGTTTTTATCAGTGTGTGTGTGTGTATATGTATGAAAGGCTGAAAATATTAGCAGCAACAAAACACCCACAAAGCAGTGAGTAAAACTTTCCTAGGAAATTAATGACATGATATTCCTGTAAGTGCTCTTTTAATTTTTGATGTCTGCATCTGCAGTCAAGAATGGCAAAGAACAAAAGACCGAATGATTTTAGCAAGCTGCTTGCTGTTGTGGCAATCAAACCATTGATATATCCAGTAGAATAAAAATTCTTGCTGAGTGCCCTCCTGATGGCAAATGAGCACAGGGTGAACAGCAGAAAGACCTGTAAGTCTAAGAAGTCCTGTTGTTTTTGGGAGCAGGGGTTCAATGAAGAGATGAAGTACAAGGTGGGATTTGGTGGGATTTGTCTCTGAGATGACAAGCATGGCCATGCTGCAGTATTGATGGCATCTTTAGCAAGCAGATGATTGAGACTGCAGGAATAGGCACTCTGCAGATCGATTAGCGAGAGACTCATTAGTGGGAAGGAAGTTATGAGCAGATGCAACAGTCCTGACAAAACGAGCCAGAACACTGATAGAGCTGGGCCTGGTGTGTGGGCTGAATGTGAAGTAGGGTTGCTGGAGAGAGGTTCAGAGAGTCCTTTCCGACAGCCGGTCCTTCCTACCCATCTTCAGAGAAAACAATCTTAACAGTTACTTGAAATGTTTTGAAAAGGATAAGACAGAAAATGTCCATAAAAACATACAGATGAATACAGACACGAAGACAGTGAGGGGTATGGACAGACACCTCTGGTGAACTTCCAAAGATGCAGAGAAAAGTGACTTTTCCTTTCCTAATATATTTTTCTTTTTTTTTTTTTTTCCCTTCCAACTGAGAATGTGAGGTTTATTTTTATAACTTTGGTTTTGTGTGGGCTGCTCCTTTAGGGCTCAAGCATCTCCCTTGATTGTTCACAATTTCTCATTGCCTCTCTTACTAATACTTATCTTGGTATCACCAAGCCAAAAAAAAAAAAAAATTGCCTGCCTTTTCTCCTTTTCAGAAAGCCTTCACCAGTGGTATGTTACATCAGGACACTGCGCTCACCTGTCCTTCAGACCTGTTGATTTTCCAAGTGGGGTGTTAATTTGCTTTATTGTTATGTGTTGTTTCTCCAGTCATTCTGACATGGTTGCCACTTTCCAGACTTAAAAAATGAGATGCACTAGGCAACAAAAGAAAGAGGGTATTTATATGAGATTTATTTAAGCAAGAGACTTCATTTAAACAAGCCTATTTATAAAGCCAGGCTATTTATACTACCCATGGCTGTGAATGGGCGTGTGTGGGCACACTTCTGTTGTGCAAGCACCACGTGTTTGGGGTATGTATATTTGGCTGCATGCTTCCATGTACATGGGGAAGGACTGCAAAAAGTGGCTGTTAGTGCCTTTGAGAAGGGGGTGTTTGCAAACCCTAGCTTAACCTTGGGAGGCTCTGAATCCTGTGGAAACAAAGGTGTTTTACCGGGGCTTGGCACAGGAGGGGTAGTAGCTCATTTTGTGAGCTCTAAATTGCCCTGTGGTGGTGTGGAGGGTATTGCCCTCCCTAGCTAAAGCTAGTGTCCACTTGGCAAATTGCTCTTATCAGAATATACTTGCAAAAAATAACAATGTGGGAAACAGCCCTGTTTTCAGTTTATGTGAGCATTAATTTCCCCTTCGTGCATGTGTGAGGTGGAAGCAGATGGAGTTTGTTCTTCACAAGAAAGTGTGTTGGGTGCTTGCTGAACCTGGAGACTTGACTTGTGTTTTCTTCTCATTAAGGATGGTCTTGGCAATCCCTTTGTGCACCTGCAAGGCCTTCTGACACCCTTCCATGTGAGTCTGCAATGCGAAAGTAGTGTGAAATGAATAGGATACATGGTGGCTAGGCCACCATCAACAGCTCTTAAAATAATGGTCATGAGGTCTTTGAACAGCAGCTGAGAAGGTGAACCAGGGCAGAGAGAATTTTAATCAAACTGTTTTCAGTACACTCTCTTTTGAAACATCATCAACCAGCATTGTCGTTTGGTTCTTAATGTGCATAATCACACTGGCACAGTTCCTCTAAAGGCAGTGTGTCTGGGTGTTATTCCTAAATAACACAGAGCAGAAGCTTTTGAAATTAAAACACACACAGAGAAAATTCTCCTGAATGAAAATCCTAATTTCTTTTTCTGGAGTGTCTAGACAAGAATATACAGGGCTTTTAGAAATCCAGAGATGTTCACTAATGTCATCCATTGTGCAATTCCTAAAGTTGTGTGCAGGTCTCACAGTACTAACTTCTTCTCTATGAGCAAAAGGGAGCATGAGTTGTGTGTGAACAGATTTTATCTTCCCGTGCAGCAGATGTCCTGACACATGGACTGCTGCAGTCAGTGGGGTAAGTAATCTCCTGTTTAAGTAGTTTCTAAGTACCCATTTGTTATTAAAGTATTAAAAAAATCGTACATCACTATTTAAAAGGTGAACCATGACATCATAGTAAACTCAGTTGGATAAATTTTTCCTTTTTTTTTTTTTTTGTCCTTCCTATCGTTCTCTGATCTTGTTAAAAGCTGAAAAGTAAAATAAATCATTCCATTGCCATCTTATATGATCAAGCAGAGATTTAATCAGCGTTTTCTGGAAGAACTTAATGCCCTAATGAATGAGATGGAAGGGAGCATGCTTGCGTGTAAGAGAGGCAAGACCAAATCCGTACATGGCATGCTCCATTTCAGCAGAGGCGGTAGCACAATGTTCATTTCTCAGTTCCCATCCTGTGGAGAGGAAGCATTAAAGGAAAGTCTCAGACCGTTTGGATTGCAGGTAAATCCAGCTTGTGTCTCTTGTCTGGCAGGCTGTGCAAAGCAAGTGCTGGAGAAGTAGCTAAAGGTAGAAGAGTATTGTGGGTATAACGATGCAGTGAAATGAAATTGTTCTGTCCTGGCCATGTGTACTCCACACCAAGTGAGTGAATGAAAGAACTGAGATGAAGATCACATGATGGAAAGTTCTCTCAGCAAAGTGTCAAAGGATTTTCGATACAAATGAACAAGCACTTGAACAAAATGGGAGAGGATGGAGCAGGGAAATCCTAAACCCAATGTGATATACTAGGCAGAGAGCACTCTCATAGGGTAAATATACAGGAATTTAAAAAATAGAACAAGGTAATCATTGTGGCCTTTGCAGTTGTGTACTTGGAGGGCTGTGTAAGGAATCTTGAAGTTGATGATGTGCACTGTGAAACCTTTTTCTGTCTAGTGCCATAATTTGTTGTAACTGATTTGAAATTCTAAAGTGCCCTCTCATGCCATATGACTGCTATGTATACTTGAAATGGCAAGACTCAAACATTGCAGATGACTGCAGGGGCTTGTGTATTTTAAGGTTGCTTTATATGATAGTGTGGAGTTAACATTGGAGGTGGAAACGGAGCCTACAGTTGTGCTGTCTAGACTGGGAAGTCTCCTTTCACCACCCAGACTGTATGTAATCATTTAGCAATAGGAAAACTGAGAAATATTCCTGTCAGTTCCTGTAGCCAATTTTGGGATTGTTTGTAGGCTGTCTTTGGCTTAGCTGAAGAACTTCGGTTGTCAAAGAAGATGAAGTATTGCAGATTCAACACCCTTAAGAATCATTGTCCAAACTGTTGCTATGTCCAAGACCATCATATGAACCTCCAAAGTTCTGATTTCATTCGTATGTAATGGGTAGAGATTTTCTTTACCCCACTTTACTGCATCGTAAAGGCAGAGTGATATGATTTAGAGTGAATGCAGTGGACTGAAAGTGATACACTGCACAACCAATATTTCACTGCTGCAGCAGTCCCTGTTTTACCACCCTGAGTGCTCCATCAAACACACAGGCAGCATCTAACTATCTTTTAACATATGCATGCATCCTCAGAAGATGGGGGGGAGCTTGTCTAGTGGTGCGGGAAGAGACTTGAATGCTCCTTGTGTTCAAAATACAAGCGAAAGTAGTGAATACTGAACATGCACATTGGTGCCTGGATGGTGGAATCAAAGCAGTCCATGCTTTGCAGAATGAAAGGTTCTATGTTTTGTAATTCGTATAGACCTTCCTGGGTGATACGGTGGCAGATCACCTCTGAAGGTCATGTCTAATCTGATTTGCAAAGCTGTGTTCCTGACAGTGTTTTCAGCAGCTTACATGTCACTGAGGTTTCCTAGTCAGATTAGCTGTGTGGTTTGTAGTGAGGCTGTCTTCAGTGGCAGAAAGGATAGACATTTCTTTATACTGTGGCCCAGCATTTTCATTTTTCCTTTGTGCAGATGCAGAAAAGCTTATTTCAGTTGCATTAGCATTTAAACAAACAAACAAACAACAACAAAAAAAACCTGAATGTTTGAAATAAAATGATAGTAAAGGAAGCGTAAGATTTTCTGATACTAGGTTTTGGGTGAAACTGAGCTAAATGTGAAATACAGCCCTAAAAGTTTCTGAAATGCTTTTCAGAAGTATTCAGAAGTATTTTTCTGAACCTGAAACCCAGTCCGGACTGGGTCCTAACTTCTGCTTCATGTGAAAAGGCAATCTGTAGGTATTCCTGGGATAAGTGAATAGGACTGGCAGTTCCTGGTGTAAGTCAGCTGCTTCTACAAATGGACTTTTGAAAGAGCCGGAAAGCTCACTGAAAATGGACAGGTAATTTATGATCTTGGATGAGGAGTCACCGGGAGCCGACCAGCAAGTCTGTGACTTAGTTTTAGTAGGTTAACCATCTTCTCCATGTAGGTATCTAGAATTAAAAAAAAGTAAAATCCACGATCTGGAAGGATGAGTAAGCATTATATCACCATTGATTGTTTCTCAGCTCCCACACACAAACAGGTCTCTGCCCATGACAGCATCCTTCTGAGAGTGGCTGTCGGATTGGCAAGAAGCATCTTCGGTATGAAGCCTTCCTGGAAATCGTTGAGCCTTTCAGTTGAACAACTTCATTTTATCTCACATTCTTAGAAGATTTTTCACAAATCTACTTTATTATGTGTCTTTGAAATTGCCTGGATTTTTCTAGCCTTGAATTTTTGATCTCCTGTAAAAGCTTTCTTATGCATTTGCGCCCTGTCCTGCTTCAGAGTGTAGCAAAGTTCTTAATCTGTTTATTCTTACACCACAACCTTGGGAGGAAAGGAAATGCAATTTACAGGAGGGATTACTAAGAATGAGTGTGGCAAGGGGTGAGGTTTCCTGCAGTTAAATCTAGCAGCTTGTTGCTGTCAGAAGCAGCCATTGCTGTCACTTCTGCTCCTTTCCTATGGCAGGGAAAGGCCTTAAAAATGGGTCTTCTGAGTTCCTGACTGGTTGCCCTAATCTGGGGCGCAGTTTTCTGCCTGTCAGTGGGTGAAATGCAGATGAAGAGTTTTGGAAACTGGGCCAAGGAAAGGTTTCTCAGATACGTCAAAGTGGCACTGATAATCATTACGTTTGTTCAGAGTAGTGCTTTGTTAAACAAAACCTAATGGAGGGTTTTGAACTCTGGGTATCATACAGCAGAAAGGAGCAATTTATATGATTAGGAAGTTCTCCAATTTAATATTGGTTTAAAAAACAAATTTCAGTGTTGAGACCCACTAGGAGGATTACAGTTGTTTTTTCTGTCATTTTATGTATTTATGGTTTGTGTGACTATTTTAGGCTCTGCATGTTGGCAACACTTTCAGTCCATAAGACACAGCAATTAGAGCTAGCCAACTGAATGTTGAAACCGCTGAGCTGCGTTATCATTCACACACAAATGATGGGTTACGCTCCACATCCTCAAACCACCCTCTCCCCTGTGTGATTTGGGTAGAAGGAGCAGGGGAGAGGGATGGAACTGGAAATAAACTTTTTTTTCCAGCCAGTCCTGACAGCAAATCTAGGGTTTTTAATTAGCTTCCCTTCCCCTAAAACGCACATGAACATCTTTCCACAGTTTAAGGTTTCAGAACTAAAGGAGTGACCACAAAAGCCTGCAGGGTCAGGGTAATGATTACAGAAACCATGCTGCAGGAAGCAGTAGGTCATGCTTCTTTAAAGGAAAATGAAAAGCCAGAAGTACAGCATTGCAAGAAGTGAATCCTTAGGACATCCTGATCTGTTTAAAAAACATGGTTCTCTTCAAAACTCATTTCTAAGTCAAAAATGAGAATTGAGTGAGAGATGCCTTGAGAAGACACATCTGGTGCATCTCTTTCTGTTCTTGGCCTTGCTCTTGAGCACTAGACTCACAGGCTTCAAAGACCTGCCTGGACTTCAGATTAGGCCTGCAGGAGGCTGGCAGAAGAGATTTAACCAGAGGTGGCCTTCATTATACAAGGAGATCTGGGAGTCCACCTGCAGGGTTCTGTCAGGCTGCGTTTTAAAATGCCGCTACTTACAGTGGTTATTGCAGTGGAATTCTCTTATTTGAACAATACAGGATTTTTATTTCTTTTTCCCCAGTGGTCTTCATTTTTTGTTCTTCTTTAAGTTAAATAAATGAAAGTAAATGTTCATGACAAAGGAACACGTCTTCCTTTTTTTCCTCTGAAATTCTTCTCTAACACCATTACAATAGTATGTCAGCATCTCATAGTCTTTCTGGTTTTATCCCTGTAATATAAATGCATGCATTTAGGTAATATTCCCATTTTACAGATTCAGTAACAGAAGATGGAGTAAGTGAATGGTGTGTTTGGGTGCCCCAAAGAAAGTCTGAAGAGCAGCCAAAATTGCCCCAAACTGCCAGTTCCCTTTGCTGACTTCACTGCTGGCCTATGGATCTCCTCTCTCTCAGCTGTTGCTTCCTCTCCTCTTCTGACCTAGTTGTCTCTCCTTTCTAGTATTGTCAGGGGGTAGGACAGAGATTCATATCTATGGACAACAAGCCTTTTGAGCCTGAAGGTCTCCTGGTGGCCTGTTTCATCAGCCCCAGGCAGAACAGGGACTCCCAGCGGAGAGCTGGTTGCATCAGGGCTCAGGTAGCCTCCTGTGGATGTTGGGTGCAATTTTGGAAGACTGTGCACAAAACAGCAGATTGCTTGGCAAGCTTCATAATAGCGGTGTCAGTTTTGATCCCAATTTGGACAGGTGCAGTTTAAGGAACTGGAAAGTGAAATGTAGCATTTTGATGGCCTGTACAGTAATCTGGGCTCGTGTTGGCCCATTACTCGAACTGGAAATAGGGGTAATGGGGTAGTGTCTGGGTACGCAGGGAGCATGCCTCCTTAGCACACACATATGTACAAGTAAGTGCTCCTGGGATACGTCTGTGCATAGCCATGTTTGCACAAGGAGAAAGCCAATGTGTGCACAGCTCTGCCTGTGTGCACAGCTCTGCCTGTGTGCACTTTCCCAGTGCCCGTGAAAAGAGAAGGCAAACTCGCAATGAAACCAGCAGTGAGAGCGGGGGAGAGCGGTGAGATTGCAGTTGATTATGAGCCTGGCAGCAGATGTGCTCCACAAACCCAGCCTGCAGCATCCAGGCAGTTTCCATGGTGATGGAGCGAGTAATTGTGGAGCTCAGCGAGCTCCCCCACCAAGGTGGACGCGGGTGCCTTGTCCCCACCGGCTCTTCCTCACTCCCTCCGGGTCCTGGGGAAGCCAAGTCAGGAGGGGGGGGGACACGCGGAGATGGGGAGCTGGGATTATTTTTTTCTTTATATTTTCTTTCTTTCTTTATTTCCTCCTGGCTGATGCTGGGAAAGTGGCGCTCTTCCTGGGAAATATGGTCTCCCGAGCTGCGAAATAAATGGGCAGGAGTTTCCCCGAAATGGGAGCTGGCTGCCATTGGCTGCCGTCGCCCCGCCGTGCCAATGGGAGCCCGACTGGCCGTCGGCACCCGCAACATAAGCAAAGCTACACGCTCGCCCGGCAGCGCTGGGACCAGCGAGCAAAGGTGTGCAAAGGGGGGGGGGCCCTCCTCTCACATGGCTATGCCGAGGACGGATCTCATTAGAGAGCCTTGTCGGAGACCATCTGCTGCTTGCGCGCATTGTGCCTTCTGCAAAAAGCAGCATTAAGTCACTCGCTCGCTGTCGTGTGGGAGGCGAATTTGTCGTCGGGAAGGATGGAGCTACGGGATCTCTGTAAGTAAATCCCTGTACTTTATCTTGCTGTTGCAGCCCGAGTGCGGATCGATAAGCAGTGTCATTGGTCAAGGAGTGGCGAAAGGAAATTAGCAGCAACTGTAAATAGCGGGAAGGGTCTCTTGGTTTTGTTTCACACGTAGTCAGCTGTGTTCTTACTAATGGTTCCAGGCATTGGACAAACTAGTTAGCTGTTTGCTTTGCCTTGGGTGGTTGTTTAACCTGATTGAGTCTGTGCAAGGATGCTCTATACTCAGAGGCATTTCAGGATCCTCTGGGTTTGAAAAGGAGAGCGAGCCACATGGAACAGAATAGTGCTGGCACAAAACTCCAAGGCGTCCGTGTGCAGTCACTGGCACTTGTACTGTCAGCGTATAATGATAACAGGTGCGTTATTGCAATGGTTTGTAAAGCACTAGTTCAGACACTGAGCCAAGGAAACACGAGTTGCTCACCATGCCTCGCTGTTCTCAGCACAGACAGTCGTTGCTTTTCCTGCCCTCTCTCTTCTTTTTTCTTTTTCATTTCTTTATTGGAGGAGACTTTAAAAAAGGCATGTAATTCAAAAGCTTTCTTGCTTGTTGATGAAACAGGCGAGTGCATGGTAAGTGTGGAAGAGTTTCCCTATTCAGCATTGCAGAATTTGATAGAAGTTGATTCCCTCGCCTGTTGGGACTCTGCATTTGCTTCTGTAAAGCAGAAACAGTACATTTAGAAGGGTGGGGGGTGGGAGGGTGCAAATCTGTCCCTATGTAGCCCTCTGGGGTTACTTGAGTTACACCAGCAATGAATTTGGTTCAGCATTGTTTGTCTTTTACCAGGTATTTGCCATTAGACTCAGTGCTTTGCTGTATAGAGCTGGTGAATGACTCTGCTTAACCCTCTCAGAGGCTGTTGTCATCTTAGCTGGTTTGTGAAAGCATATAGGAGGGAGGACAGGAACAAAAAGATGTAGAAGAAAGTTTCTATATTTTTACTCTGTGCCTGAGCTAGTCAATGGGTGTAAGGAATTTTATAGTAACCAAATTAGGTGTACAAATCAGATGAAGCTGACTGCCTTTTAGGGATCCGTTTTCAGTGTGTTGTGTTCATTTTAGAAATAAATGCAAAACTTCCTTTCCTGGTGCTGGGAGCTGCTGTGAAGTGGCATTGCTGCCTGGAAATCTCATGCTGAAGGTGTGCTTTTTGGAGAAGGCTTAGCTGGTCAGCTTTGCTTTAGAGATGCTGCCTTGCAAGTTGTGGCAGGAAGGTGTATCTGAGCTTATTCCTTCTGTTGAAGGAATCAACATCACCTCAGATGTCGATGCAGAAAGGAATTGTTAGTGTTTTAAAGAACCATTCGATCAAATTAAATTAGAGAAATACAGAATGTGGAAATCAGTGCATCGATTCACTGAAAGTGTCTGCTGGGGAAGGCTATAGTAAGCTCCTCTGTGTACTTTTGAGTGTTAAACCTGATGTGTAACTAAAGCAGGAGAACCCCTCATTACGTTTGACTTTACTGCCTTTTGTTGAGATGTGGGTGCAAGTCACTCTCCCTGTGTTTTCCAGGGATATTGGGGTCGCCTTTTATTGAAATGGTGGCCCCAGGCATCCCTTGGCACTGGACTTAAAAGCAGTGTATTTTTCCTAATGTGTGCAAAAGAGAGAGAACTGTTAGCTCTTACTGCAGAAATTATTTTTGTTTAGCAGTGATGGAAGTGACAAAAATAAATTTTTTGAAATAGATATTTGGCTACTCTGTCACCTTCCCCTGAGACTTGTATCATACACTTGTATTTACTCAGCACTGATGATGTAGCTGAAGATCCCATAATGTACAGCAGTCTAGGCAAAGAGATGTGCCCACTCCCCATCCTAGAGGTGGATGCTTTGATCTAGGCTGAGATACTTCATAAAAAGCTGAGGGAGAACTTGGACTCCTGCACATCTGGGCATGGTTTGTCTCTGGCTCCAGACTGGTCATTTGATACACATCAAAATGAAGCTCCGTTGCATCTTTCTGAGTTTTTATTTCTATACCTCCTACCTTCTGCTTTATTTTCTGATTGATAATGTAGGAGCCTAGGAGAACGTTATCTTTTAAGGTCACTGCAACTTTAATATGATATTTTAGTTCTTGTTAATGCTCCAGGGATATAGCTCAAACAATACAAACCTCTTGAGTTTAGTCACTCACATTAGACAAATAATAAAGACTGTTCCTATATCTCCCATAACCTTGTTTAAAGGGATTTGTTTACTTGTCTATCCCTGTGCATTAGCAGATAAAAGGAGGGCAGTGGGGAGGGAGAGCCTATAACTGCTAAGCTTTGTATGGTGCATTGTACCAGTCTGTCTGAGGGCTTCAAACCACAGTAGTGCTGGAGGTAGAAAAATCTGTGCTGCAATAAAAGCCACATTTGCATTAGATTTTTTGACCTAATGGTGCAGAGAACAGTTGCTTGTCATTAATGCTTGGGGATGATCTATGTGGGAGAAGCATTTCGTATTCCCAGGCTATAAGAGTTCCAGCAACAGAGGAGTGAGTAGGCTTCAGTGAGAGCTGTGGCATGCTGGCAGCAGTTGGGAGGACACAGAAGCTGAAAAATGCTATCTTGGGGTAGCTTTAATTGATTGCATTGGAAAACACTTGGTTTGATGGGCTAATATGTCTTCTAAAATGCTTGGTGCCAGACCAAATCGGCATACCTCCATTGGCTTACACTAGAAACCACCAGACATTGATCTGATCTTCAGTCTTAAGCTTAAGTTTTTCTTGGAAGAGCAAGACTTTTGAAAGGCAGTGGGTTAATTTTCCTCTCCCTTTACCTCAGCAACAGTGATGTTGAAAATCAGAGTAGAATGGGTAGTGCACATCTTTTGGCTTGTTTCATTGCACTTTAAACTTAATGGGTTATCTGTCCTTTGTCTACTCAGAAAGCCTCATTCCCATCTGTTTGTCTATACTGGAAATGTAGAGCAGAATGCTAGAAGAGAGGTTTGCTTTGATGAGAAAGTAACACCATGGGTGGTGACTCTTCACTTTCTGTACATCCACAAGTACTAAACTGGCATATTTCACTGTTTCCCTTGATCTTAACCCCCCTTCCATTTCAGTACAAACATAGATCTCATTTGTGTTCTCGTTAAATAGATGCTAGATCCATCAGTCTTCAGTTTTCCCTCAGCTGTATTTTTATTTTCACCCAATTATTCAATTAGGTAGGTAGTTCTTCTGCAAACTACAAGCCAAATGCTGTCCTTTAGGTGTTTCTGAGGTTGATATGTTCAAAGGAATTGCAGGCAGTGATAAATCTGAATGAGACTAAAAGCTCAAATACAAACATTTCCTTATTTTTGTTCGTGTCTGGAAAAAGTTACTCCATGCTAGGATATGGCTTCCATCGAACATCGTGGCAAGTCACAGAAAGCTCGCTCTCCCTGTTCAGTACACACACACTCGCATCTCAGATGGCAAGTGCACACAACAAAGCAACACCAAGCGCAGATTAAAAATGGAACAGCAGTAAAACAAAGACGAGTGAATCGTGAAAAGCCCATTGATTTGCTTGACACCCATTTTGTTCAACATTGTGCAGCACTAATCTGAAAACTCCTGTGCGTCACAAAAAGTTTTCGGAACAATAAGAACTGTCAATCCCAGCAGATTTTACAGACCTGTCATTACTCTTTCATTGTCTTGAAGCACTAAGTGGCATACAGAAAGATTTTTGGCAGGATTTCAGTAATGGTCTCGTAAAGAGGAATCGCGTGTCACTACCTCACATACGTTATCGTTTGCAAATAGAGTGTAGCCCAGCACAGGCCCCTAGAAGCATGTCTGTCCCCATCCTAGTGTGATTATTTTAAGGTGCTTGTTTATTTTGTCTGTTAAAAAACAAACAAGCAAAAACCAAAAAACTTTTCACTCTTCTTAACTGCAAAAATCTAAAAGCAAGAAATTAGAGACTTCCTTTCACATTTTGACTCGATGCCTTTTAGAGACTTAGAATCACTGTAATAAATTCACATCCCGCTCCACTTGCTGCTGCCTGGGAAGGAGATGGGAGCATTGGCAGTGATGGCCACAAGCAGAAATTTTTATCTGCTCCCTTAGAGCATCCAGGTCCTCACCTACTTCAGTGAGGGCAAATGTCCTGCTGCTCTGCCATGTGTCCTTTCACTCCTGATGCTTTTCTCCCCTGTTAAGAAAACTCCCCATCATTAGGAGCTACAAGCCATTCTTAGGGCCATGTCTTTGTAAGTAGAAGCATGGTGGGAAGAGAGGTTGGCTTTGTATGAGGGAGACACAATTTTAAATTTTTTTTTATATCCAAAATCAGAGGCCATTTAACTGGACATTTTGGTTTCCAGACTCCCTCTTCCTAGTGTAGCATCATCCAAATACATACCTTACCCAAATAAAATTATGATGAGATATAGCAGGAGACATGACTTTCACTCTGAAAACGAAAACGTGAATTGAATTATGCATCCTTGGCATCAGTAACTTGCAGAGCCCATACATACTGCAATAAATCTGTAGCAGTTTGAAAAGTCTGTAGTGCATAGATCGCCTTCTTTGTGGATTTCACACAAATTGTTTCTCTACTTAAGCATTAAATGGTTTTGAAAAAAAAAGGATGCAAAAGTCAGGCTTTGAGGGAAGTAAATGACCTTCATATAAACTAGAACTTTGATTAGTTGTAGTTTGGGTCTTTTAAACTCCTCTATAATGCAAAAAATCAATCTTGTAATGGGGTGAAAAAGGAGATCTTCATATTAATGTTCATATTAATGTTAGCACGCTGTCAAATTAATACATCAAATAATATGCTCTTATTCGGAGTTGGTGGACTGCTTTTATCAGCGCTTTTGATGTGGCAAAGAAAGCGTTTGTTCCATAGCTAGAAACCCAACTCTTTTAGTCTTCTCTTCTCTTTGAACTTCAATTTTCTTAAGACTTAGAACTTCGTTATACAGAGAGCAGCTTTCACAGATAGGTATTTCAAGATTCACATCCAAAGACATATTAGAAGCCACACAAAGGGATTTTCTTTTAAACTAGATTTTCAAATATATGTAACCTTCTGGCTTGACCCCTGGATCCACTCCCAGGCTGTATTTCAAGGAAAAGTATCTACCCACTTATGGTTATCACCACCAAGATCAAAGCTGTCACTTTATTCTGACACCTGTGAGAATGAAATGGATGTAAAAAAAAAAAAAAAAAAAAAAAGTGGGGGAAATGGTGAAAAGATTTGAATGAGTTCACATTTATAAAAGACACGCACCCACGGATCTCGGAAACGAGGGGAAGACTTGCAGGGTAAGCTGCAGATCTTCTGCTCAGAAGCAACAGAACGTTTCTTTATTTGTTAGTCTCACCCAGGTAATTAAACAGACTTGAAAACATAAACAATTATAGATTTTCCAGATCTCTACAAATATAGCTCCCTTTGCTATGAAAGTTATTAAGGTTCTAACTTTAGGGTGGATTTTCTGCCGGGTGTCTATTGGAAGCCACTGTGAAGGATGGTGTTATCTTAATGCTGCCTTTGGAGCCTCTCATCAAAGTGTAGTGTCTTTCCATTTCCAGCCTTATCTGGCAAAGCTGTAAACTGTCATAGATTTATCCCAGCCACAGTGAGTGCTTCCCAAAGGACTGCCTTAACTGTCCCTTTAGGTATCTGCAGAGGTAGAAATGCAGCTATTTGTGTTTCTTGCTGACCTGAGTGTAAACAGCAGAGGAACTTTGCAGAGCCTGTCTGCCCTCCATGTAGATCAGGGACAGAAGGCCCAGGGGCATCAAGGTGTGCGTTTGGCTCTGTCGTGCCCATGCCTCAGCACTACCAGCCACAGCAGAGCCCCTGGCTTTCAGCCAGCCAGGATATGCTAAACCATGCTGGAGCCAATGGCCTGAACCCCATCCAAGGGGAGCCTGTCCCAGTTTTTGTCACCCCAGCAAGGTAGTCACCTCTGCATCTGATAATTCACCACAGTGCCAAGGAACATTGTGGCTGGAAGAACCTTGTTCTGTAGGAAAACTAATTCAGAGTCCCTGTCTTCAACACAAGGTGTTAAAATATATCTTTGGCTCTAGCCACAGGGAAGAACCATAGATCAACCTGTCTTCTCTCCTGTATCTCTCTGTGCCTTCACAAGGGACCTTTTCCTCCCCTTCTTCTCCACGCTCACATTTTCTAGGGTAGAATTCACCCATGTGGCTGACAGAAGCTCTGCTCAGTCTGCAGAAAGGCGAGCTTCCCTGATGTAAGGGTCTTCACCGCCTCTTCAGACTCTCATCATGCTTTGAAATACAGCTGCAGAGCTGTAATGATGTCCATGAAACCTCCCACTTTTACACTGCTAGCTGCTTTGGTGCATAAAGTAAATAGGCAACGGCCTGAGTTAGAAATACCTCTGATGTTTTGCAACAGCAACAAGAAGTTGGATTATATCTATATATATATTAATATTTGGTCCTGATTTTTTCTGCCTTTAAATGCTATTATAAGCCAGTTAAATATTTAATGAAAGTGTGGAAAGTTTATTCACAGTTGTTTCCCAGATAAATTCCTTTGTTCTCATCTCCTATAACTTACCTTTTTAAATCCCCTGTTCAAATTAACACCCCATCTCAAATAACAAAATGTTTGGGGGTTGTGCTTAAAATGTATTAAGTCACATTTTCAGTTGCAAGTGAAATTGTGCTGTTTTCTAATGCTACAGAAAAAGTACAAGAGAGTCTCAAACAAAGTAAGTTTTGCTTGTTCGTGCATGAAATTATATATGAACCCACCTTTGCATGCAGGATTTCCACCATTCAAAACTCATGGGCCTCTGCTCCAGACTGAACTTTTCACTAATTCCAGTAAGCGTTTTCACTGCAAAAGATTGTAGCCCAGAGAATTTCATGACTTGGACTTTTACAAATATTTATGGTAAAAGCTAGAAGCTTCTAACCAAGAGTTTATTTGGTGGGGTAAATATTAGGAGTTTCAGACATACAGATCTGAGCACTAGCATTTATCATCGATTTGATACGAAAAACAATTGCTAGATGTGTGTTGGGTTTTCTCGATTATAAAGCACTTTGCTGCCAGGTTTCAACCAAGGAGATAGTCACCTTTCTGTCAAGTATTACTGGGTATTGGTAATTGAAAGAAACTTGTTTTTTCAGTCAAAGAGATATGTGACAGATTTGTAAAGTGACAAGTATAGGAAAGAACCCCAGCTAATTATATGATTTTAAACTTAAACACCAGAGCTCAGTAGCTACTTGCTCCAGAAGTTTGCCTGAGCTATGATCAAGGGAATCAAGGGGTCATCTTTCTGGTGGAATGAAGTGGCCAAATTATGCCATGAAGGAAGTCAAACGGCACATGTTCCTAAGGAAAGCAAAAGATGTCAAGTAGCAAAACAAACAACGGTTCTGATTACCGTTATATAAAAAAAAAATGTTTGTTCCACCAGGGATAACAGCTTGCTACTTGCTTTGCTCTCAGGATGCAGGGAGAAAGGAAGAGGAAAAGGTACGTGTAGCCAAGTTGGCTGGTACAGTCCAGCAGCACAGTCAATCAAGTTGTTTCATCATTCCAAGTCATTCTGTAGTAGCACTGATTTATCTTGCTGCCTTGCGGTTGTCCCCTGTTGATAATTTCAGTTTTGTCAAGAGACAGCAGAGGTTTTGCTGAAAACCTGCAAGCTCCTCTTACCTGCAGCGAACAGTAGGAGAGCAGAGTAAGGTTTTTTCCTTTCCATTGATGCCTATTATAAGCCTTAAAGGTGTAGGAAATCTTTTTTTTTTTTTTTAAGAATACACTATTTTTAAAATTACATTGACTCAGCAGAAGGATGTATGTACTTTAGATCATAATAGGTTGATAATCAAGCCTTGTTATGTATGCTTAACTCTTTAAATCTAGCTGTAACATTTTACTTTTATTTTAATTCTCCAGTGGACTGGTACAGTCTTGATATGATAGCAAAGAGACTGCTGGTTTGTTATATATATAATAAATATCTTAGTTATAGGTGTTACTCTTCAGTTTTCTATTTCTTCAGTTCTCTGTGTGTGTGAGAGAGAGATAGAGAGTGGAGATAATTAACTAAAATACATTTCATTTATATCTAGGAGCAGGCTGCTTAATAACAAATTCTCTAGTTCCCTATTGTGTTAAGCAGAACTACACATAGGAGCCATTTTATATAATTCAGTGGGATTAATCCAATATGCATGTGCTACCGAAATGTGATTTGAGCCTCTTTGAAAAGTATCTGCGGTTCTTTGGAAAGCTGGGTCCCTTAGATTTGGGGAAAGGAGATTTTTTTATTTTTTTTTAATATGGCACTAGGATGCAAGAATCCAATTAGAAATTACTGTAAAATCCAGTTTTATGAAGTAGGAGGAGATAACGAGTATTCCTGACACTGCTGGTGTAAAAAGAAGAGGAAATATATGTGTTGTGTGTAAAGATGTAATAAATAGTCTAGTAATAATTCACCTTTTGGTTAGTCCTGTAGTCCTAGAAGACTTCATACGAATGCAATTCACAAGCTCTTCCCTGGAAATGTGAATTTCTATAGGACATGCAAAACACTTGTCTTGCCAGGTTATTTTTATTTTTCCTATGTAATTCTAGGCATATTTAAAAGACTTCTTCAAAAAAAAAAAAAGTACCTAAATTAATACATACACTGTACTGACAAATGTATGAGTAAAACAAGGCAGTACAGCAGCCTAAAGATGTTACCTACCATTCAAGTTATTTTCCTGCTGGTATCAGCCTTGAGAAGGAGTTGAGTTCTGAAAACATTTTACTTAAAAAGGTTTTTGGTATGAGCCTGAAAAAGAAGAAAGAGAGCAGATTTCTACTTTCTATTTAGTGTGTATTTTCAGGGCTGATGGAGAGGAAGATTAAACTCTGTGTGTTTGACAGCAGCATTTGAGCACTGGAGTGAAATTCTATCTGCTCTGCTCTTAATCCTGTGGTAATTCGGGATCTGTAACCACTGATTTCTAAGCATGATAATCCAGCCCCCTGCAGTCAGTGGTGTTGGTCTCATCAAGAGCCTCAATGGTCTTCCTGGTCTTTAAACTGAAAGCAGCTTAACCTGGTTGACGGTTAAGTGTTGTTGGATTTTCTTTTAAATGAGTTTGGCTGGTCTAGTTGTTCCGTTCAATGTAATGCTGGGATGTCATTCTTCTCTTTTTCGGAGCTTTTAATGATGGCCTTACTGAAGTAATGATGAAAAGTATCCCTACTTAGTAATCCCACCTCTGGTGAAACTTCAGTTAGCATCATGAAATAGAGCTTTCCTCTACAGCCTGTTGGCTCTGCTTACTGATCTGGAAGTCTACATTTTCCCTGGGTGCATTGTATCATTAAGGCTTGCCTTGCCACAGGGCAAGTGAGAGAGAATACTTCATGGTAGCCTTTAATGATTTCACTGAAGTATCAGCATGAGTTGGTTAAAACACCTCCGGTACAGACATCTATCCTACCCTATGTGTTCCGGATTGGAATTAGAAAGGAAGACAAAGGGAGACACTTTTTAGGCACATCACAGTGCAAACCCATAAAATGAAATGCTGTTAATAAACCTTCAGAATTAGGTGATTCTCTTTTTAAATACTAAATCACTTGCATTTCTCCCACAATTTTATTTTAGAAATCTGTTCCTAAGATAAAGGAAATCAGAAGCATAAATACCTGGATATGCTATAAAACCCATGGCCCTGTTTCCAGCAATGCAGGTATCAGGAATGAGATCATAGATGTTCATGGATGTCTTCCAGTAGCTTTTCACTGACATCAGTGATCCCTTAGATTTGCTCCAGGTTAGTATTAGACAGACATAATAAATTCGATAGTGGCCAAATTGATCTTCTATCAGAAGGTACCCTATAGGCGTATCATACAAATAATCTACAGAGATGCATGTGATACTAGTTAGAAAGGTAGCTAGCTACCTTCTAAATATATACTAAATTTACATATAAGTTATATAATTCGCAAGAAAGGTCATCACTTCCTGAGGTCTTTACTACATTTGCTTGAAACCAGGAAAAGTAGTACAGGCTTGTCTCTAAAGATCTGGCAATGTGAAGTCAGAATCACTGTGTGTGTGGCCAGAGCAGCATGACGGCTGGAAAGTACTCAGCAAAAGCCAAGAGGGGAAAGCAGGGAGCAAGTCCCTGCAGTGTTTGAGGGCAAAGAAGAGTTAATGATGGGGAAGGCAGAACTGCAAGCCAAGATTTGTTGTAGCTGGCAGTCTGTGTTGTGAAGGGAAGAGAAAACATTCATGCCATGTCCAGAATGGAAATACCAAGACCAACCTTGAACAAGAAGGTATTATTTATATTTGGCAGGCTTGCTATCTCTGAGAAGCAGCAGGGGAGAAAGCACCATCTCATGGTGTGGTTTATGACTAAGTCAGGCTGACACAGACTGCTTCAGTTCCTCCATCTACCACAGACTTTTTCTGCTAACTTGAACCAAGGAAGAGAACTTCACTCTTGCACCCTGGTTCTCCATCTGTGACATGCATGAGCAAAAACGCTGTCCAGACATAGTGGTATGCTGCAGGTAGAAAATATGCTGAAGATTCAATGATGTGGTTCAGAGCAAGAAAAAATAGACTAGAGCCCCTACGGTTAGGATTTCCTTGAAAATGGCCTGAAATAAAGTGCAAACCCTGTTTACCAATGTAAACTTGTTATACTAGCCAACGGCACTTTTATAATTAAAGCATCAAGATTCTAGTTGCTTAAAAGAGATGTGAAAATTCCTTTAACAAAAGCGGCTTTGTAGAGAAGCATGAAAAAACAGCGCTATGTGCAAACCCTGAAATTGCTCCTGATGTTCAGTTAAACTTGTTTCTGACCCACTGGGTTCAAATGAGGGCCATTTTTCTTCAAAACTCAAATTCATCAGTTCTAGAGCAGTCAAATTCAGCTCTGAAAGAGCTGAAGTGCGAACAATTGTACTTTATAGCATGTGTGAAAGCACATGACAGGCAATATCTGGGCCTTGTTGAGGTTTAGACTAGACCAGTGGTGCCAGCTTGGTGAGCCATGCTGGGCCAGGTAAAAGTTCCAGGTCACGGGCTGCTTCACTGTTAGGTGATTAGGGTGGCCCTGCACCGTGGCCAGAGCCAATGTGTCTTCTTCCTGTGCATGTATCGCCTCTCAGAGAAAGATGTAGGCCTGTTGTGCCGTGGGAAGCTTGCAGGTTGGCTCCTGTGGGAGAGAGGAATGGGGCAACCCTCAAAAAAGGAGAGCAAGTGAGAAGAGGCTACATGAATTGTTTTGGAAGCAGTAGGTAGCTCAGCTTCAATTAGATGGCTATTGAAGAGACCTTTTCCACCTTTTTACCTGCAAATGCTGGTATTGGAAAAGGTATTTGACTAATTTCTGTATCACTTACATTTTTCCAATTGTTTCCAGTTACTTTGGGATGCTTTAGTTCATCAAAATGATTAAAAGCTGATGTAGCATCTTCACTGTGTTGTCCGAATAACGATCATCTTTAAGGAAGAAAAGATTGGGAAATGTAAAAATAGGCTACAAAAAGTGTGCCCTGTGAGGATAAAAAATGCTGAGTCCTCCAGTGTTTCTACTGTTAATACTTTGCCCTTCCACCCCCATTTTTCTTTTTCTAGCCTAATAGTGGCAGCTGATGCAATAATGGACTCCTGCACGTTTTTAGACCTAAGGTATACAGTCACATTTAAAACCTGACATCTTTATCTTTCTGGAATATGAACACTACTTGAAGCCTACAACTGAAACAATTAGCGATAAAACAGAAAGCAGCTTAATAATAATAATAATAAAAAGTTCTCCAGCTTACAGATACATTTTGAGAATTTATTAAAAGTAAGCAAAAGAAAAAAATTCAAGTAGGTGAACAAGCCTCAGAGTACTTAGCTGTATCTTATGGGTTCTGAGACTATAAATGATTTAAACTAAAAGCCATTTGAGAATACACAATAGAAGAATGGGCTTTGACAGCAGCAGAGGGAGCAGAATAGAAATGTAGTGTTACTATATGTACTGCTCACATTAAAAACAGCAACCAACAGGAGGAATTTGAACTAAACTCTGTGAGCATGTATCTTTAGAGCTCTTATTAATGGGTTGTTCTGTTCCTCTCCCAGTTTCTCTTGACCCTTTTCTGAGGGCTAAATTAATCCCTTGTGCAGCTCAGCTGAAGATAATGAAGTTGCCCCAGGGTATGAATGTAGCCCTTGGGTTTGACCTACAGAAGGCTGAGCCTCTGTTCTTTGCTATGTTTTCAGGCAGTTTTGTTTATGTTGGATTAATTAAAAACACCCTCTCCATTCCCCAGGCTTATATGCTCTCCTGTGCAGAATAAAGGAAGCTCCAATGCCCTGCCTCGCTCAGCCTATCCATGCCTGTGCAAAGACACAGTGGAAAATGCAGCTAACAAAGGGAATTTAATGTCCCTGATCATATTTGCGAGCAAAAATGCACATGTTCTGATAGAACCTGTGTGGGCAACCTTTATGATGGGAAGGGATGCTTTGGATTTCTTACAGGCTGTTCTGGAGCTTGTTGCTTATGTTTTTGGCTCCATAGGTATTGCTTGTATTTGGCCAGCAAGGTTGAGTTTTGTTGGAGATGAAAGCAAGGCATCAAACCATGTGGTCATCTGGAATTTGCTCTAGGGTGCATGTACTGAAATGCCCCTTCCTGTCCCTACATACTAGACTTCTAAAAGGTTTTAAAACAGATTATTTTTTTCATGACATATGAATAAATCACTTTCCACAAACGGTACCACTTTTAAGTCCAGAAAGATAGGTTATATCCAGTGTGAGAGATGGATTGTAATCTAGTACAAAGTCCCCTAATTTTTCTACATATTTTGACTGCAGTAACTTTCCCCTTTCGTTTTTCTTTCTCTTTTCTCTTTCTTTCTTTCCCTGCATCCTTCATTCTATGCTACCAGTGTGCAGGTACCTCGGTACCACAGACTGGCCAAGCAGGGACTGGTGCTTTGCTGCAAGGCATCAGAAGTCAAATACCACTGAGAGACAGAAGTTGCCCTCATGAAAGCAGTCAGAGCAAGAAAGCATTCGGCTCCTTTACCTCAGTGCCATGAAAGCCAGGTGGAGCCAGCCAAATCCCCTCCATCCGCCTCCTCCCCTGCCACCACCTTTTTCTTCTTTACCCTGTAAATTGCCTGTGGGTTGGGGTTTAAGCTGGATTTAAAATACCCTGTGTATATTAGTTTATTCCTTCATGAATCAGGAGATTTGGCACATCTGTGTCTTAGTGTAAGCACTTCATTTCACGGCTCAATAACATCGGAGACAGACGGACAGGTTAGTTTGTCATGGAGGACAATGGATGGCTTCTGACAACTTGGAACTCTTCACAACTAGTAACAGCACCAGCGTACTGAAATTTGCAAAAGGATAAGTTTCCTTAAGGTCAAAACCAACCTGTGAACACCAAAAGGGAATTTACAGGATGTCCTTAACCACATCCCAGTGATGTTTCTGAGGGCCAGTCTGTGTGCTGGTCCTTTGCCATTGTGACCGTCTGGTCACTTGACTACCATCTGTCAAGAGGGTGTACTCAAACAAAGGAGAGTGGTTGGCTCAGAAAGACTTTTTTCAATGTCTGTGGTTGTGTTAGATTTATTTTGCATTGATTCTGGAGAATGCTGATTAATATAAATCATCTTGTATTGCGACACTTGACCAAGGCCTATAATCATGCCACTACTTCAGCTGTGTCTGATTGAGAAGTCCCCAGATTAAGCAGAGTATTTACAGCAAGGAGTCCCCTCTTTGCCAGCTGGAAGGCTGAAACCAGCTGCATTCTGAAATTTGAAGGAAAGAAAGGAAGAATCTCTGAATTGTTTTATAAAATGGTCTCTTCCTCATTACCCTAATCACATAAGTATGCTGAAGGCTGCAATCAGAGCTTTCTTCCTTGTTTGTTTTTTTTTCTTTCTTTTTTTTTTCTTTCTCTTAAATCAGGCTCAAGAAAAAAGATTAACGAACATTGGACTGAAAAGAATCACTGGGATCACCCAGGTCATATCCCTGCAACTCAGTAGTAGACATTAGAGCAGAGGAGACCATTAAACTTCTCTTACATGTGTCTCATTGCATGTTGCAGGATACAACATTTCTCAATGTCCTTTAAGCCACGTGGATCTACATAGAAAACAAAGCTGTCTACGTAATATGCCATGGTATAGGTCAAGGGGACTGCTGATCTTGGGACCTTTCAGTGTCCCGAGATACATTTCATTTCTTAAATGAAATAGTCTCATATCTGAGGATTACATTTCTTAAATGAAGTTCCTAGGTAATGCAAAGGAAAGCAAAAATACCCATCATTTCCAGTTGTACTACTGCACCTTAGCATCTTAGTCCAAAGTGGCATTGATTTAAGCACTGAATGTGCCTTCTCCCATCCACTGTCTTAGATGTAGCAGTTGCCAGTCTTCAATGCTGGGGAGAAAGATAGAAGCAGAATGTATTGAAGGATTAAGTGATGTGTCCAAGGTCATACAAAGGCATCTGTGGCAGTCAGCAATCAGATCAATGCAACCTAGATGTTGACACAGTGCATAAATTAAAGGAATGGCCTACTTTCAGTTGTTTTTTAGTATTTTAAGTTAGAAAATAACCTTCAAGTAATATCCAGAAATAGTCTCTGCCAAGTTTTTAACTCAGCTCTACTCAAGCAGTGGAAATTGGTAATATTTAACCTGTTTTTAAAAAGAATTCCTGGCTATCCATGGACATATCGAACTCCAGTCGAGTACTTAAACTCAATCTGTCTTTTCTCATTACTATTACCATGAGTCTTCTCTTCTTTTAAGGAGTATTCCTATTGCTGTGACCTCTGTCAAAGCTTAACAAATGAGGTGTGGTTTCACCAGCGAAGGCTTGGGCTAGGGGCTTTGTTTGCTTTCTGGCATGTTAGGACAAATGTTTATCAGATCAGCATGGAGCAATAGCACAGCAATAGCTAAACCAGATCTGGGAAAGCACAATTGAAGCATTGACATTGCAAGTATAAAACTTGGAATATAATGAAATGGAATGAACGGTACTGTGCTCTGGCTGTGGATTGGTTTGAGTGCAGAAAAACTTTGAACCCTAGAGGTCCCATAGCACACTCTTGGATTCTCTTATTTGTTAAGGGAAAGAACAATTAAGCAGTTGTGGATATGCTCTGCATATTCTAAGATCTTTTGTCACCAGTAGACCGATCCTGTGAGATCCTGAACATTATCAGATCTCAACATTTTTGTTTTCTATTGAAAAAAAAAATGAGGAAGGACTCCTGCTGCAGGAGACAAGACCAGAAAATTCTCTAAATAAATAAAAGGTCTAGAATCCTCTTGTTTTTGAGAAATGTCTCTGTTAAAAATGTTACTCTCCACAATTGGGGCATCTCTGCCTTGCATGTAACATCCCTGCTTAGCATGCTAGATAAAAGTCACATCTGTGGCTCCATTTGTCTAACAAGCAGTTTTCCTGCAAGCTCTCTAATATTTACCCTGGGGGGAGTTTGTAGACCTTATCTGAGAGGAGGAATTACTTTGTTGTATCTTTGGCATGCACTTTAAACAATATTCAAAAATCAGCTGAAACCACACTATATAAAGAGGATTCTTTTTGTGAGTCACAGTGGAAAAAACAAAAGTGAGAAATTTCCCTGTTCTATTTTCTGTCTCTACTCTGCATCCTAGCCCTTGGCTAGGAAGCTGTTTAAGTCATAGGGCATTATAATTAATATTAAAACAAACAAAAGCAAATCTAAGAGACTTTCTGATGTACTTTGGTGTTCTCATTCACCTGTTCCCCTCATCACTTAGATGGCTCTTAGATTGGCATGTATTTTACTGGTGTCCTACATACATTGGTGTAAAATCACACAATACATTCCTCACCTGACAGAATAATTTAATCCTTATTCTTTATATTATTTATTGCAAAATGCTTCTACTGCTCCTGCTTTAAGCCCTGCCCTGCTTTCTCCATTCCTGTCCTTTGAGTTTGCAGGAAATGTAGATTGCCAATGGATTATATGGCAGAGTGCTGACCCATAGAGAGGTGATGGCTTGTTTAGGTTTGACCCAAAGTGCTCTCAGGAGTTGGTTTGTGGTAGCAGTTATGTTCTTGTATTAGCTAAAATGGAAAGTGATGTAAATTTATTTTGCTGGGTTTGATTGCAACTTTCAATTGAACTGTATCTCTGAGAATAGTCCTTTGGAGCAACAGCCTCTGCTTAGCCACCCAAAGGTACTGGCAGAAGCCAGTCCTGCTACCTTAGACTGTCCTGGTGGTGCAACCCAGCTTCTGACCTGAAGCAATGGGACAGAAACTAGAGGTTAGTTACTCTTTCTTGCCTCCTTCATATAGTCTCAGGCGCGGCTGTCATTTGGTGATGGAAATGTCAGCCAGGCTTGAGATCACCTGTGCATTTCATTCCTGGGACTTGGCTGTAAAATTGTAGTTCACTTCTGAAGGCAAACCCACTGAAATTTTGCTTGAAAACTTCTCTGCTTGAAAATGATAGCTATGTTTACAACAGTAGCAGCAGTAGCCAAACTTTCAAAAAGGAAACCTTTTTGTTGTTGGGGGGGGGGGAGGGGGGTGTTGTTTTTGGTAGTGTAAAATCTCAGTTTGGCCTTGGCAGGGAAATGCCATGCTGCTGCTGCTGGAACAGGACAAATAAATGGGCTCTTTAGAGTTGACATCCCCTAAGCTTTCCAGCATTCTGGAGGATCCCCAAAGCCCCATGGAAACCAGATGCATTCCTGCTGCAACAATTAATGTAACCGACCCTTGCAGGAAGGGAACATTTAGGGGGGGAAATGTTACAGTATTTTCCTTTGGAAAATTCCACTATTGACATGAAAAACAGCAGGGTAACAGTAAAGATGGATTGCAAATTTTGACAGCACTGACAGGTAAATATTGGCTTTGTGCAAACAAGTTTCTATAAATAACCCGTCTGCTCCAGAAACTCCACAGATGGCAGCAGGGCTGCCGGGGTATTGATTTACCCACTGTGCTCAGTGCAGAAAAGCACAGCTGTCAGCTTTGCTGTTCTCCTCATTCAGACTGTTGCTCCTGCTCCTGCTGAGAGCTGTGTGCCTTGTTCACCATTTTTCTTTGGCAAGTGGAGATTAAGATTAAGAGCCCAAAAGAAATAATTTGAAAGGAAAACCTGCCAAAACAACTAGGAACAAATGAACAAGTGCAGAGAGTAACTACAGAAAATACTGTATATATGTGTTCCACACACCAAAAGCCAGCAGGAAGCTCTCTCTCTTGCTCAGTCTGTGTCAGGTAATTTAATACATCTTACAGTGGTCTTCAGAGAGCCAGGAGACCATGGTGGACTTGAAGGGCAAGGAAAGCTTATGAAGAAGCCATAAAGCGCTTGTACATCACGGGGAGTGACAGGCAGACATTCAAGTTGAGGACTAGAACCTGGTAGTATCATTTGGGGGATCTTCCATGCAAATAGAGGTTCTGCCAAAAACCCCTAACAGCTACAGAAGACTTACCAATAAATGGCAGTCAAATAGGGAAATACTTATATTTGTCACGATTATGTTTTTGGCTTTTATGACCCTTTTGAGGGCAGCCTAAATCTCAGGATTATGAATTTCAGGCATCAGCCTGCCAGCACAATCACTGTCTCATTTGCAAAAATGTTGATTTACAGGCATAATATCAGGAATTGCTTTTTAAAGGAACATCTCAGACTTCGTAATCTGTTCCCTCAAAGTGTTTGCCTGCGGTGCAGGTTCATTCCTAAGGCTCATCAGTCAGCAGAGCTGTGTATCTCCTGGGGCAGACACAGTGTATGCCATTTGAAGGCATTTTATGCTGTTCTTATGTGTAATCTCTGTGTAATTACACAATCAACCCAGATGATGAAAGTTCTGTTGTTATAGCTACATCTGCATTAGGGATTTTGCCCAGAACAACTTGGTGCAGTTTTTGTTGTTGTTTTGTTTGGTCTGGTCTTTTTTGCAAGTAACTGGCATAGCTAAGATGGCAAAAACTAAGTAGAGATGTGACCTAGTTGAAAGCATTTTTCCCAAGATAGACCAAGTGTTTTTTATGCGACAAGAGCTTGAAAAAACAGGGCTGTGAAAAGGGCCATGCAAATATCTTAGGATTTTTTGAGATAATTGTCATTACTTTGTATAATAATTACGTTCAATAATAGTTTAACTAGGCAAACCGTAAGTAGCAGGGCACAAAGAGTTGTCAAGAGGAGATTTCTGTCTGAGCTGCAGAATGTTACCAGACTGAAAGTGCCAAATGTTAGCCATTTCTAGAGAGACAGCATGTCTATTGCCTTGATTTATTTTTTTAGGCATTTTTAAATGTTAGTGAATCTCCTGTGTGTCTTGTAGAAGTTACATCGTTCCATTCAAAGCTGTTCTTTTCACACACTGAAGTTCTGCCTTGGTTTGCTGAAACAACAAGCTGGAAGAATCTTGGCTTCTGAGTTGCAGGCCAGTAAATTCACAAATACAAGGACAGGTCAACGAGCTTTCTTTCCATGTGTGCATGCTGTTGCCCATTCTGTTTGAAGCTGAACCCCACACAACTCACTCTGTTCCTACTGCCATCCCTGTCTGCTTCCCAGAGCTTGGTGAGATGCTTCACCTTTCATGCCTAGATGCATGGGATGAGGTGTGCAAGCTACAAAAGAAGCTAAATACAATGTGCTAA
Organism: Anser anser; assembly: GCF_964211835.1. Taxonomy (NCBI): domain Eukaryota; kingdom Metazoa; phylum Chordata; class Aves; order Anseriformes; family Anatidae; genus Anser; species Anser anser. The sequence goes on from NC_139721.1 coordinate 96,625,417, forward strand.
ATGTTTTTACACTGAACAGACCATCCTGCTGCTGAACACATTTCAAGTGTTTTGTTAGATTTTTCTCTCATGTATAATGTATAAATATGGATTTATACATTGTATTAATACATTGTTTTAAATACTTATGTCTCAAGCTGTGACTGAAATCAGAGTCCGCTCTGGTTTGAAATCTCATTTCTCGTGACACAGATTCAACAGAGGAATAAAATACCAATTTGTGTCGCTCAGAGAAGGAGAAAAGAGGTACCCTGTAAGAGTATAATGCAATGTGATGTCAGTTGTCACTGCTGTGTACAACTGAGAAGCTTAGTGACCTGTGAGCTACCATTTCCTTGCTCTCTCATTTGAAGTACAGTTCATGACATTTTCATCATAGTGTTATTGCAGTCCTTTTTCTTAAATGTGACCTGTAGGAAGAGAGGTAAGAGTTTCATTCAGAGAAAGCAACATCAAATTATTCCCAAAAGCCAGTCAAAACTTCAGCTGCTGTTAATTGTCGTAACTCTATGGTTGGTGATGTGGACAGTTTACAAGGGCTAGAGCCACTCGTATGTCTAAGGATAATTGCAGACTTCTCTGATGTTTGTTTTGTTGATGCTGTTGTTTATTTGATTGTTTTTAGGAGAGAAGTTTGTGTTTTCTAGTAGATAATAATACAGAACCATCAGTGTTGGATGCAGACTATCATAATAGCCATGGTAGAGATGATTTGGAATGACAACAGTAAGATTGATGAAGCCTCAGAAATGTTAGATAAGCATTAAATAAACTTAAAAAGTAGAAAGTGATCCTCTAAAGTGGATGTAGTCACCTAAAGCATCTTAAAAGCCTTTCCAGAATATATGTGCCAACTCTAGTTCAGAGTAGTTACTGCACTTTAAATAAATGTCATTTTTTTCTGCAACGTTTTCCTTTTGCAAATCATTAAAATTGCTCCTAATTTATGATTGTGGGATCAGAATAACTAAAAGAGGAAAAAATGGATAGTTTTAATTGTAATTAATTAAAGTCAAAACTCCCACAATTAAAAGGAATGTCTAAATTGCCAACTAAAAAAAACACGTTATCCATTGATGATACAAGTAAGCACATTGCATGAATGACCATTTAAATTACCGTGTGTAATTCTACATGTGTATAGAATTAACGTGAAAGCCTACATGTATGTACAGTGGTGTACAGGAGCAGTGGGACTTGACAAGATGAACCTTCCAAGGTCCCTTCCGATGTCAGTTTTTCTGTGATACGTTAGTAAGAGGCCTGTACGTCCTCCATAGTATTTTCTTGGGGCAATGATTTTTCATCTCTTTCTGTCAAAGCATGTCATGCATCACATTGAGTGAATGTTTTCCTAGGTTAATCACTAATTTGTCTCTGTATCAGTAAATATGTTGCCATGGGCACTGTAATAGCAGAACCGAGAGATGAGCTTTTGCCTGGTTGGAGCTGAAAAATGCCTATTTTTATTTTTGATACCCACTTGTTCAATCACAAATGAGGATAAGAGGATAAAGAAGCATGTTCCACTGCCTCTTTAGAATTTAATTATAGAAACATGTTTCCCATGCACTTTCCAATATGTAGATAATATTTACTATATGTTCATTACTTGTAGTTTTTGGACAAAGCTCTTCTTTTATTGGGCTTTACATTTCTTCACCAGATTGCTGTACAAAAGTGTAGTCTCCTACATATGATCAACAATGAGAAATCACATCCCTTTTCTACACTCCAACATGAACAATACCCATCTTGTTTTTTGCTGTGTCCCATTATTTAACATTCAATTTCTTCCCTAAAGTACACTATGCTTCCAGAATGGTGCATGATGAATTACTTAGTTGTGCAAATTTAAATCCCAGAGTGACTCATCCCTTATTTGCTTTTGTTTTGTTTTGTTTCTTTTTGTTTGTTTGTTTCTTTGTTTTTGTTTGTTTTAAAGAAAGAGGATTAAACTGTATAAATGGAACGTCGTCATGGTTTATTTTGTTAGCATCTGTGGTGATGAGTCTTTGACCTACATTTATAGTGGGCAGTATGCTCTTGCCCTATATCTGGATAATGAATGACAGAAACATTAGTATGGGTTGACCTCTTTTTGGAACATTTTTTGGTAATTTTATATCTAATGGAAATACTAAGGTAAGAATCATCAGTTAATAAAATCCAAAAGAAGAAGGAACTAGAGAAAAGATTTAGGCTGATACAAACACGAGTTACTTGGAAACAATTTACATAAAGAGCAAGTTTTCCGCCTGCTTTTAAGAAGTCTTTTGTTTGTTTACATGAGATGCTCATGGACAAGATTATTGCATCCTACAGCAGTGTATCTGTTCTGAAAGGTTTGAGCAGGGTTAACAAGTCATCCTTGAAAGCTGATTTTCTCCAAAGCCTCCAGAAAGCCAAGCTAAGTCTGTAAGCATGCACCTCCAGCCTATTAGTTCTGAAGACTTTGACCTCCGAGTAATGCATATGGAAACATGGGCACTGCGCTCCTTTGTGATGCCTTTTCTTTCCCTTACAGCGGTGTTGCATTGATATGTTGAGGGAAGTGCATGTTCATAACCTCTATTAATACTAATGGTCTTTACGGTTCAATAGGAGAATATAACCCTGTAGGACTTGGGCATGGTTTGCGTCATCAGTATTGCTGTCAAAATTGCATGTTTTCCCCCTTGAAAATTGCTGCCAAATTAAACAGATTTTTGAGGAAACCGTTCTAAATGGAAACAGATGAGTTACTTCTGATTAGTTTGAAGTAGTTTGTAGGTCTTACGCACTGTAAGCAAAACGTGAAGAGAAAAATTATTGAAGTTATTTAGTATTCAAACCAATGTGATACTTTTGTTCCATTATTTCTTTGAAAATCTAATGTCAATGTAGTGATACATAATTAAAAGATACAACTTCAAAGAAGGAGCTCTTCTAGAGGAGTCAATAGCAACATCCCTCTGTCCTTCAGCAGTCTGTTTTCAAATTGCTGTCCAACCAACGTCTGAGGTTTTATTATTTCTAGAAACATACTGGCTGTAACTTGCTCTAAGTTAGCACATATATCGATGGTATAAAAAATGTAAGTTCAGTTTCCCACAGGTGTTGAAAGGTCACTTTTTCAACAAATTCACAAACTGGCAAAAACAAACCTGTCTTCTCTTTGAATTTTTAATAGCATCCCTTTTTCTGTGTGGAGTTCAGAGGGCAACACTTCTTTAGTGTAGAGGCAGCAGCTGAATGATCCAGCAAGTGTTTCACAGAGATCAGCATGCATTTGTTCAGTTAATTTTATGTCTGTTTGAATGTACTTTTCATGGGTTTGATACGTACGTTCAGCAGCTCTACTTATTTTTCTTCCTGGGTCCTATGTATTGTATTTGAAGGCTTTCAGCGTGGCTTTTATTCTACCAGAGGAAAGCACTTTGAAGGACTTTAGTTAAGGACAGAATACATTAGGAAAGGCAGTGGGAAATAAATACTGAGGGCAATAAGGGGTCTCAGGAAGGGTTATTTAATAGAAATTTAGGTGAGAGGCAGCTAATCAAAATCTTAGCATAAGTGGAAACAAGCGTAAGTTATCAATCAGATGTCAGAAAACCTTTCTCCCTTTGTTCACAGGAAAATGTGCAGCTCAAATTTTTTTCTTTCATTTTTAAGTATAATGTTTCCAAAACTTCTTAGACAGTAAATTATATATCCATACGTAAGTCGGAGAGAGTTTTTCCATATGCTGCAGCATGGAGAGGTTATCAGGTTATACATTTCTTTCAGGTTTTTTTTCCCTTTTGTTTTTAGTACACCCTCTGTCAAGGCATTGAGGTGCTAATATAAGAATTTTTAGGACATCCTGAAAAACCTGCTGTGTTCAATAACCTCTGCAGCATGGATGACTGCGATCAGTGTTCTCTGGCCTTACGTTATCCCTTGATCATACTCTTTCTGAGGCATGGGGAGAAGTCTTTCAAATAGCTAGGTCCTACCTTCTATAGTGTTTTAAATGCCAGGACCAGGATTTCAAATGGGTGAAGCTTTAAATCAGGATCTGAGCCAAATCACTTGATTGTCATCTACCAGCTTCTTTGAAAAGCCAGGTGGATGGTGCCCAGCTTTAATGTTCATTTATACCTGCTGCAGCCAGCAGACTGGTGGATATTGGTGAATAGTAGAAATGGGGGTCCCATTCCTCCCCCCTCCCCTTTTTTTTTTTTTTTTTTGTCCTTTAACAGTGCCACTTTTTGGAAAAATAATAGAAAATGTAGAAATCGCTATTCCTTGTTGATCTTCTAAATTGAACTTGGCATAGTTGCAATTTCAAGGCAAAGGTGTGTGGGATTTTCACAAGGATATACTTTTTTTTACATTTTCTGTAATTGCTTGAAGCCTAAGGGGGACCTGGATTTAGGTAACACTTCACAACATTTTTGAAGGAAAAAATACAGATTTGTATTTTTATTCAAAGTTTAAAAAACAAAGCCATGGCTAAAGCCGACTGGCAGGTTACATTAATTGACTTCAAATAACAATTCCAAGTATTGTTCCCAGTCCTGCTTCACCCACTGAAATTAATTTTGCCCAGAATAGTGACAGTATTATAATGGAAACTGGTTTATAATAGAAACAGTTGAATTTTTTTGTTTGTTTTATTTTAAGTACACCTCACAGTGTGGTTCCTCATGTTTCTCTATGGATTGACTTCCAATTTATCAGGATATGTGAATTTTGTGAAGGATGAGCAAATAAGGTGTTTCGGGTTTTCATGGCATTTTTTTATATCTCACAGATATGAATGTGCACTCAGGCACGTACACATTTTGCTTTCACCCTCTTTCCAAAGTCCTTGTAAAAGTATCTTGTGGTTATAATTTTAAAAACAGTTGTTTTCAGGATGTTTTTAATCACATCTGGATAGAAGCCTGATTTTTCAGCTATAGTCTTTAATTAAAATGTAATACAATTTGAAAGAATTAAGTGCTTACCAGAAATCGTGTCCTAAACTACGTAATCACACATACTGTGAGCTTATTGAATATTTATACAAATGTACAATTAAAGATTGGTCATCCTGACGTGGAAAATAATTATAAAAAAAGGAAATGCTTAAGTGATAATAGAAACTCAGCAGCTGGAAACCTGTCGGATGCTAAATGGTAAAAATATAGACTTGGAGGGTAGGTTGTGACACTAAAGCAAAACTCACAGAATCACAGAATGGTTTGGATTGGAAGGGACCTTAAATTCATTTAATTCTGGGGTCTTTTGCACTTAACATCGGTTGCCTATAACCTATTTTGTATGCTATGAATTATCATAACTTTCATGCCTGGAAAGAAACAGATGAACACAGAATTATTATTTAGTTGGTATGTTTTTCTCCTGATTCAGTTAAATGGATCCACTCCCTACTCTGAATTTTTAAGTGGTATAGAGCAATCCTACGAATTCTTGTCCTGTATGGCAGGGTATTAAATTACCACTGCAGATCTGTATACTTTCGCCCTCACTTAACTTATTTAACCTACTCATTATACCTCTTCTTCAGGAGTATGGTAGTCAGCCATTCAGTCTACAGATAAACATGGAAGACACTGAAATCTCTTTTCAATGACCTAGGGCAAGAAAGTGCTTGAAATACTATAATATCTCCTGGATAACCCAGAGTAAGATGAGTCTTGGGATACAATCCAAAGATGGTTTTGGAGATGTTCTTGTTTTTTCAGAACCTCATGTTCACAGTGTTTTTTTTATTATTATTATTTTTTAGTGTTGCTTTCAAGTAAGAGTTTGTGTATAACATTTTTATAAAATGAGGAAATGTATAATATTATAGCATGCCACCATACTCTGGTTTGGTTCTGGATTTTTAAAGATCTGGTCTTCTATTACTGGGGATGTGTCTCTTTCCAATACCCCCTGAGCACCTCAGAAGTAGGAATCAGGAAATGGAGTACTATTTGTAGTCATAGTGGGACCTAACCAGGTGCCTAGATTTTGGGGTCGAGTGTCATGACAAGCTCCATAGGAAATCCATGACATCCACATAGGCTGGGCAGATGTAACATAGGATCTACAGGTACTCCTTGTCCTCCCATGGCAGCAGCTAGAAGTCACGGGCATATTGTGAGAGTCCTATAAACACTTGAAACCTAACCCCTTTTAACTCTGTCTCCTGCAAGTGATCTTCAGGAGAAAAGGAGAGTGATGTCTTTCATGTGCTTTCTTTGTAGAGATACCCTACTCTTGAAAACATTAGTCTTTGTTTATGCCATCCTTAGCAGACCTAGGCCACAGACTCCCCTGCCGTCACCATGTTATCTCCAAGATCATCTGTGATTAATCTGGAGAACAAATGTGGGTTTATTGAAGAGTAAGCTTGAGGTACCATAGATTATTGTCTTCCATAGTCATTCATAGAGTGGACTTCCGGCTGTCATGTTCCTGAGGAAAAATAGATACAAAAATTAGATTAACAACCTACATGTTGACTGTTAAAAGTTAACTGTACAGGATCTGATACTGCTAGGCTGCAGAAAATCAGCTGTCCACATCTAAGGTTTGAAGAAAACTTTCCTATAATGACTTAGAGCTTGAAAAACTTTTCCAACAAGGATTGGCACAGGAGACAGGTAGCAGACTAAACAGATGCCCCAGTACATGGGTTGCTCTATATGGTGACTTTATGAGGTGATAAGTCATTTTGAATTAATGCTTTTCTGTGCTATATTTATGAGTATGTTTTGATGATTATTTCTTGAGTCAGTCTTACAGTAATGTGTTTCTCTGGGTTCTGGATCACCTGTTCTTAATGGATTGCTCATGCCATTAAACAAAGCCTAGACTCCTTCTTTTCTATACAGAAAATAGTAATATTTGTCCAGATCTGTGGGCTGACAGATTAATATTTGGATGGCTCTTTCATCTTGCTGAGGAGCAGGAACATCTGGAAAATGTGGTACTGTCATTTTCCATAGTTTAGAGAGGATTACTAGAAACAATTGTATCAGAATCTGAATACTTCTGGGAGACTGCTGAAGTGCAGCAGTCATCCACCACCTTTTTTCAGACAGGGGTGATAACATGGCATGGGTTTCAGTACAGTAATGAAACAGTTTTTGCAAGGTAGAAAGTTGCTCATTTGGGTAAATGCTTATTCCAAAGAGACTATAAAAAATAGAAAGATTTAAAAAGACTTGAAATAGCAAGGAAATATATCAAAGAAATATGATAGAAATGAAAAATACACCCCTACAATTAAAACCACACATTCTGTTGGTCAGGTATTTCATTTATGTACTTACTCTGTAGGCTAATTCAGTGGTTTTAAAACTTCTGGATTGTGGAATTGTACTGTGATGTACAATTACTTGGTCTAAGCTAAACATGTGCCTATTAAGTTGAATTTATGCTAATTCTGTCCCAGTTAAACAGCTGACAATGTTATTGGCTGCACTACTAAATTGCTTTCCTAGGAGACATCCCGTTAAATAAGCCATGTACCCAAAGTGGAATATAATGAATTACATTTTTACATAAGCTTAATATGTTTTACATCTGTAATCAGGATAAATTATGTTCACTGTGGATGACAAAAGATTTCTTGGGTCATGTTGTCCAGTCCTTAGTGAGCATGGAACTTATCATGTGACTTCCGCAGTTAATTTTTAAATAGCTTAGGCTGTTTCTTCCATTTGTCTTGGAAGGTGATTCCACAACCTGACATTACTTCTCTGATATATAGCCAAAATGCTGCTTTCTTCTGGTTTTGTTCATTTCCTCACAGTTATTCCCTTCACAGAGTACTTATATGCTAAGAGCAGTTGAGCACCGATCCATTCAGATAAACACCTTTACTTTTCTGGATAGTCTCACTAAAATCAGAGTGTCTGGGTAAATTTGACTGCAAAACTTGCCCTTTTGTTCATTACAGACTTTAGCTACTTGTTCCAGGTTATAGGTTTCCACTGTTCTCTAACAGCTCATTATGCCAGCTGGATCTGGAAGGAACATTGTCCTCTACTCAGTACTGGCAACCCTCCCTGGGATGAGGAAGATGAAGCAGAAGGTCTACTAGTAAAGTGAAGGCTGCCCTCCAGCATGATATGTTAAGTCTGTGTTAAGTGACACTTGAAGTAGATCAGCATCTCAAGTAACCTGGATGTGAATAATACTCCATTTTTTGATAGGCTGATATTGGTTATAGTTCAGGTATAGTAATCATGTGAATTGTAATGATGATGTTTTTAGGAACAAAAGCATGGATTCTCCAAAATTCTGTTGATCTGGTTTTATAAGCAGATTGCTTACAAATGCATTCATATGTTTGAGTGCAGGCTATTGCAGTCATAGGGAACTGCAAAAAAAAGCAGGAAACATGGGTCACAGTCCAGACAGCTACAGGGCAGATCTCCTCAAATTGGCAAATAATGAGTGTTTGCTAGTCTGCTTCATATGCCAAAAGAGATGGAGAGCAATGAGCAGTAGATTGGATATGAGACTATGTAAAGGACTTTGAATAAGAGATTCAGTGCTCATGAATAAAGGTAAAAGCCACTTGTACACTATCGCTAAGACAGAAACGTAGTTATCAGTTACAGAAACATAGCTATCAGTTACAGAACCAGCACATGCTTTCTATTCATGTTTTTTTTAAGAGGAGTCAAACAATGTTATTCCCAGGGATCCTAGAACAATAGAAATCTATCATATATGCAAGCCATGTCAGTTGTAAGCTCAATCCACAAAAATCTTTTCAAGACTAATGAGAAACATAATGATGCTTAGTTGGTTTTCTGGAACATGACAGTAGACATACTCACTAGTGAAAGTAATACAAGTTCAGTAAGCAAGAATTATTTAAGAAGAAAAATAATTAAGAAAGATTTCATTGCATCTCATCTTTCCTCCTTAATGATTTCCAATCCTTCATAGCACTTCAGGAAGCTGACCATTTGTTGGTTAGTTGAGGCTAGTTGTTGGCCTTGAGAGGTGATTACACTGGAGGTGAAGCTGTACTCTCACGACTGCTGCGTGGCAGTATGTGCTACACTGAGTGTGGGCAAGAGCAGTGGTTCAGGGTCTTGCCTCATCTGTATGCCCAAAAAGGTATATTTTTGATAGCCGTTTACTGTAGTTTGCATATTTTCATAAACTGAAACCTATTGTTTAGATATTCATAATGAATTTATAGTGAGAACTAGTGGAACTCCACAGAATTCAGTCATCTAAGTGGTTGAACATTTGCTGGGCTCCATTTACACCATGGGAAACAGTGGATTCTATAATATCCTGCGTGTTGAAGGAAGGGCATAAAAGTCAAGAGGCCAGGACCCAGGACTTTGCCTCAGAGGCAGTCCAGTGCCACTCACATGGAGCTGCTGTACAGCCTTGTGAGTTCTGCTTCGTCATGTATGTGTTCTATTTTATTTTTTGTCTAATCTAAAATACACCTTTTTTTCAGCATGGACAGTATGTTCCTTGCTTACTTGGCAATCAGCATATGTGGCAACATACCATCACATAAAAAACAAGATGGTTGGGAGAGTATTCGTTCTTATGTATTTGGTCTAGGCAGCAGAAACAGGATGGAGGAGTGGGTGGGAAGGGAGATTGTGTACCCATCTTCCTGGGAAGCTTGTGGAATAGACTTTGAACTGGTAGGATTGATACACGAGTGAAAATGTCAAGAGGTTACTTACTTGGCAGCACATTGTGGCACTTTTTTTTTTTTTTTAGGATTCCATCAGCTCCAAAAACAGTCTTGGAAATCTCAAATGAAGGGAGAAATGCTGAGAATATAGACAGTAGTTTGATATCTGAAGAGTGAAGATCACATTGCAAAAGTAGTAACAGGAAAGAAAAAAAAGAGTACATCTGGTTAGGGTGGATGCACAGATAGCATATCTGAATGTGGCATATTGAAAGTGATACCTACATTAGAGAACACAAATATATATGTACCTGTATTTTGTCTCTGGGCATTTAAACATTTGACAAATCACGGCTGGGATTTGTCAAGAGCCAATCTATCTATCAAGTTCTCTCTTAGCAGAGCAATGCAATTCAAACACATTATTATGCCATCAAGCTCCAGACCTACGTTTTTCCATACGCAGTTTGAAATGTCCACTGCCAGTCATGTTATTAACATGCTTTGACTTGGCTCACACAACCACTTAGTGAATCTGCAGGTGTATGGGGAAAAAATGCAGCTAGCTCAGTTTTGGATTTTGAGGTTCATTTTACAATCCTCCAAAACTCTGACAACTATCTAACCTGAGAAAACATACCATGCCACTTTTGTAGCAAAGAATCAGGAGAGGGATGTTACAGAGCAGGCTTGCAGCAGACATAAGAAGCATGTGTGAGCCTGCATTACTGTATCTCTACACTGTACATCCATGCAGATTGATCCAAGTGTTGGCAAAGAGGGATTTGTGTGGGAAGAAAAGCTGCCTAAGCCAGCATCTGTATCTTGAATACGTTCCCACAGTAAAACCACTCTTTCAGAGTGAATGCACTCCCACCTATGGCTAAGTCTTAAAAGTATCTAAATTGGTCCCTGCATGTTATGTGTGCCATGTGTCTAGGTATGCATTAATTCCTTTCTGCTAATCCGTTCTATAATTTGGACTTTAGACAAATATCTTCATCTGGAGGCATTTCCTACACCCAAAATAAAAATGAATGGGTTTCAGTAGTTCATGGTGCAGCTTGGCATTAATTGTTTTTGTTGTTGTTATTGTTGTTTTTAACTCTGCCCAATAATCCTTGTTAAGATTATTTCAGGTTAATTTTCCTATTGCGCATATAGTAAGGAAAGTGATATGAATTTGTGGCTACATAATTGCAAAAGGCCTTAATGATCCTTCTTTCCTCACAGAAGACTCTTCTTCTTGTAGGCAATTATGACTAGGGAGAAGGGAATTCTTTAGGAATCGTCTCGTATACAATTTAGGACATGGAGCCATATGTTAATATGTATGGATGAGAAGGAGAGAACTTTGACTAGGAGCATTCCCAAATCCTTAGGTCAGAATGTCATTTTTTTTCCATTTTGTTACAATTTTCCTAGTTTTAGTGCATTTTAGCCACTTCACTTCTGTTGAATACAATTGCAGAAGCCCATTATAGGCTCTTAAATGTTATTTTTGAACCAGAAGAATGGAGATACAAAGGGTGATTAAATTAGTCATGTAAGTGGTGGATTCCCTAACTCTCAGTGTCTGCAAATCTTAGCCAGATGCTAGTCTAAGATGTATTAGAGATCTGTTCAGTGCATATGTAACTCCAGAATAAAACATCCTTTTCTGGGAGGAGTTCAGGATAGTTGATCTAATAGTCCCTTTGGAACTTAGAAGCTCTGAATCTTGTATGCCAAATTGCAAAGGAGACTGAAGAAGGTGAAATTGGGCTATGGCAGCTGATATAATACTTTTTTTTTTTTATAGAGTTTAGTAAGCATTGCACTGTGATTTTCTTAAGCTAGAGAGCAAAATTTGGACTGCTGTCCTGTAATAGAGGTAGTCAATTTTCCCTTTCCTTTGGCCACAGCGCTCTGGAACACACGCCATAGCTGGACACTAACAGTGGCTGCAAAAGAGGAGATGCTCACCTTGTTCATCTGCTGGGTGCAATTTCAGGTCAGACAAGTACAGGAAGAAAAGGATTTTTACAACAGAATATATTTGACATGGCATTCCTGTTGAAAGCGTAAATATAAAACAAATTTCTGCAGCCTATTCCCTAGAGTTTTCCCTCAGCATGGTTGCTTATACTTGTAGCAAGGCCTCTACAAAGTAGATCACATACTTTTAGCTGATCCCTTAAAAACTGGCCAGAACTTTGTTGGAATAAATTAATGCCATTGATTGTACACAGTAGAACTAAGCATATTTAGTCCAAGAGAGAGTTTTGCTAAATGTATTATAGCAGTTGTAGTAGAAAATGTTAGCAATTAGGGCGGTCCTGCTCTACAATGTGATTTAATGATCATCACTTTGCCCAGTGGATATCTATCTGTGCTGTGGGAATTCTTTACCGTTGTGATTTTCCTTTCCTTTTTCTCCTTTTTCCTCTCCAGTTTCTGTGCTTATGAGTGAGAAGACTGCACACTTCTGGTGCATATATAACCTGTATAATTGCTAGCAAGTGTCCCTCACCAGTGCCCACAGAAGTTTGTTAATGTGACCTTTACAACAATTAACATACAGGCTTTGGAGCTCCCTGTCATGTTTACAAAGCCACATTCCCAAATTTCAGATGAACTGCTATCTGGAATTATTTTCCTTTTGCAGATATCTCTGGTGACAGCAATAAAATAAGCACATGTCAATCATACACCTGAGATGGTAAATATTGTCATCACTGGCAAAAATCCATGTGTGGTACTGGTTATGGAAAGTGTAACAGAACCTCTCGTGGTGTTGGTTCAAGTTTCTTGTTTTACCAAACTGCTGGGAACTACCAAAAATAATACAGCACGATATGCCTGAAATAGCATCATTTATTTTACTGCTCTGACACATTTGAGGTTGCACAGAAAGAACAGATCTGTGCATTCCTTTCCTTCCTGAGGAGCTCATAACAACTCTCCCGCAGTAAAAATTGCTGTAAAATTCTATTTTAATTCTTTCTGAATTAGAGTGCTGTGGACATACTTGAGACATACCCCATTTTTATTTAATTCATTTTATTTTATTCATTAAATTCATTTATTATATTCATTTATTGATAGATCTGTAAAAGAAAATAGCAGTTTAGTACTTTAAAAAAAGAAGAAAAAAAAAAGGCACAAGAAGTTGGTAAAAGAACATCATAAAAGCCCCCAGGACAGGTTCCATATTGACAGAAACAAATGTCTCTATTCCCACTATTTGCTGTGAATAGCTCTTTAGCAAGTTGTGGATCGCCATCACTCTCATCTGCCTCACTCCCCCCCAAAAGCAAAAACCTTTCCTTTCCAAGCTGGGTGTGTTTTGTGTCCCTCTGAGCCCAGATATAGGTTATTTCTGTTATTGGGAGGATTGAGAAAGCAACTGCTTTTTGCTAGTGATTTTCTTTACACACCCAGCAGAGAGCAAAAGATGGAATATTTCTATTTTAGCAACAAAATAATTGCTTAATTTTCAACTAGAACTGAAGTATAATTCATGACTCTCAAAAGTATGATAGTTTTGTGCAGCACGGCCTTGCAGGGCATATTCTGCAATCAAATCAGCCAGTTGTGTTCCCCAGATCTCCTGTCAGATGGATATTCCAAAGAGCATTAGGAAAAACCTTTTACTTGCATCTTCCCTGAGTCAGTCATCCTTGATTGGTCTTATCTAAACATTGTGTTTTAGAAAGACAGATCTATTTAGAATGGGGCAGTACACCGTAAAATTCGTATCTGTCCTTTGTGTCCAAGTGGGAGTTCAGTTCACAAGAGGCCAGTGTGAAGGCAGACAATGTAGTAACAGCCAGCGTGCAGAAGGCATGGTGGGAGTCTTGCTATTGATGAGGTTAATTTGTTATCCACTGTGGGACAAAAGGTGAAAAAAACCACGCTGACCTAGCCGAAGCAGTATTTATACGTATGTGTGTTTGTATGGCAGGGAACAGCAGTGAGAGGAAAGCCATGGAAGAAGCAAGAATAAGTAAAACAAGATTGATTTATTGGCTTTAAATTGTTCATCTGTATTCCATTCTCCACTGTGCTGTAGAGGAGGAGAATGGCTCCGACTCCATGGTTGGGGAAGAGAGCAAGAGAGGGGGAGGAAGGTGATATCTATCACAGGCACCAAAAGTGTTTAATTTTCCAGAGGCTCTGATTAAACAAATGTTGCTGCTGCCTGGCAGCCCTTGCAGACGTTTGTTGGGACAGAACTAATCAGGAGGTAATTTGTCTGCTGCAATAAGCAGGGTGGCTTGGCAGCACGTTTGTGACAGGGTCTTTTTTCTAAGTTTCCCCAGAGCAGCCGAATTTCCCAAGCTTCCTTCCTTGATCGAGGTAATGCCACCAGCTTTCTTAAGGATGGGGATTTGCTGTTGTTGGGCCCAGCTGGGGTAAATACTCACCACAAATACTGATGTGTAACCATTGGTAAATTGATTATGGAACCCTGGCGATTACCAGGAGGAGGTCAAAAGGAGCGCACCATGGGACTGGTGGAAGGAGGATTGCTGTCATGCAGAACTGGCGCTGAAAGGGGGTAGGCTTTGTCATGTGCTTGAGAGAAGAAATGATTTCACTGCTGCCTATTGATGTTATCGCACGTGAACAGGAGCTGAAGGGGCCGAGAGAGAAATGCCTTGCACATAAGAACAGTCCGTGTTGTCTGGACATGAGCAAGGTAGGGCCTGGAAAACTGGCATAGATGTACCAGTGCTGCATATGGACAAGGATGCCACAGTATCTCACCTGTTTACCCGACTGAGGTTTACCTGTACTTTAAACCATACCTATCTCCTTTAGTGACCTTTTCCACTCACCCTTGTGCGACTATGGGAACCCGAGTCACAGCATAGCTGAGTGCAGATTGCCCCAGCTGTTGGGGGATGCTTCAGGCGATTCTCCAGCACAGATGAGGATGAAAGCTGTCCTTCCCTCTGATATTTTCTGAATTTCCCAAGTGCATGGACAAGGAGTCATGTGAAATGATTATTGCATCCTGCAAGTTATAAAGCTTATCTATATTTATTGACTTTAGTTCTCATGATGTACAGTGGGGGAATGGGCTCCCTTGCAGTAGTGCAGCTGTAGGTGAGTAAGCAGATAAGCTGAATGACCTAAGTTATCTGAACTCACTTTGCCTTTTGCCTTTCATCTCTTCTTTTCTTACACCTTCTAGATGTTTCTGCCATCTACTATTTGTCCGTTGTGTGCGTAAAGGATATGTGACAGTACAGCAAATAAGTGGTTCTGCATGAGCTTACCAGGGCCCCTCTGTCCAGGAGGGATGACGCCACGATCAAATTATGCAGTCCACTTACAGGAGCGGTTATAAAATCTTAATGCCACTCTGGGAAGGACATGTATATTATCAAAATCTTATTTCTGTAGGGAATTAGGAAGTTTAAAAATACATGTGACTAAAATCATGCCTGTGACTAGAAGGCAGTCTGCCTGATTAATGTCCAATCCAAATGTCCTGGGCTCATGGGAAAAGAAAGATGAATGGAAAACTGATGGAAAACAGCTACAAAAATGACATAACGTTCCTAATGGTGAAACTGTTGTCATTTTAATGCCTCTTGACTCTGCATGACTTGAGGTAAGCACTGCCAGCCCTTAAAAAGTCAGGAATCACAGTCTTTCAATGCCCTTGACCTCATTGTTTCCAGGCCTGCAGAGCTATGAGATGAGAGGGGACCTTAAAGCTCTGCTATTCTGTTGTCTAGGAAACCTGTTACTAGATCAAGACTGATCTTTGCCTCTCTTGGGATGGACTTAGGCTTGATGTCCACCTTTGTTTGGAGGTTTCCTTTTAAGTGGAAGTGAAAGAAAATATTATTGCCTATTGTTTCTGTAAAGATACAGGGAATATTGCTTAAGCAATTGTTTTTATAAAATAAAATAAAGAGTTTGTGTTACCTGTGCAGTTGGGATGGTTGGATAAAGTCACGGAGATTTCTGGTAGGGGACAAGTGATAACATCAAAGCCGATCCTTCTTGTGCCTCACACAGATGCCATCTTGGCTTCTGTAGGGCACAGCTACAAGTATGGAGAGAAATGTGCTTGCACAGAACAGATTTCCCTCTCAGCTGTACTTAGACACATTTGCATTGTACTCAGAAGTCTAAACTAAGAAGTGGTCTCAGCTGGGCAAATCTTTGAGCATCTCAGGAATGGAAAAGCTTTCCCCTCTTATTGGTTCTGATAAGATGGAAACTGGAAGTTTAACATCTGCTCCTTCCAAGGAGTAAATTTAGTAAGTCTGAGAGATGTCTTTAAATATGCAGGTTTATAAACTCTCTGAAATGGAGAGCTGTCTGTCCTGTCTAGCATTCTGTTTTCTGTCCAGTGGAGCCTGAAGCTTGTTTTACTCTATCAAGGAAATGTAAAATCAAGGGGAAAAACCCGTGGCACACTCTGCTGAGCTCCTTTGGTAGGATAAGATATTTTGCAGTCCTTGGGAACGAAATGTTCTCTGTATACCAAAGAGAAACTCTTTTACGAACCGAGGCTGCTCAGCAGGGCATCCACAACTGCGTCAGAGATGTCAGTGCTGCAGCCACACTTGTTTTGTACAACCAATATGTGTGCCAAGTTTGCACTTAAAAACAGGTTTCCTTGTGGTTTAGGAGGAAAAAAATTACACATCTCTGTCACACCTACTTATGCAAAATCCATTCAGAATAGAAGCTTTGCTTTTCTGATTTCAGAGAAGGAACAACAGGAAGGAGAATGATAGGGGCACTACTGTTATGCATGTGACATGTTTCAAGCATGGCTCTTGCCTGAGGAGAAGCAAAGTACCTCAGGAAAAGCACAGCACTGAAGGAGGACAAGTCCATGTGCCCAACAAACATGGTTTGAGATAACAATTCATGTCAGGCTGGTGTGCTTGGGGAAGGGGTGCTTGGGGGAGCCTGTAGTTCAAAGGGTCTCCCTTTTTCTGTTGGCAGATGGAGATGCAGAGTGCCACCAGGCTCTGCTGCTCCACAAGAAGTGCTCTTCTCTTTCCAAGTGCATGTGCTTTCCATTTGCATACATTGCAATGGACAGCATGTGGTTAATACCTTTGCTCCAGCTGACGTCCATCCCTCTCAACGCTCAAGACTTCCAGATCCCCGTGGAAGTCCTTCTCCCTCTTTTCCCAGCTAGGGGATTGAGGGAATGAAGAGTGTCTA
The DNA here is from genome assembly GCF_964211835.1 of Anser anser. Classification (NCBI taxonomy): domain Eukaryota; kingdom Metazoa; phylum Chordata; class Aves; order Anseriformes; family Anatidae; genus Anser; species Anser anser. The sequence goes on from NC_139721.1 coordinate 96,642,242, forward strand.
TTTGACAGTCAGAATAAAAACAGTCTAGGAAGAGTGAGCATCTCAGACATGCAGGAGCTTCCAGTACTATCTTAAGCCCCTGGAGTGGAAGAAGAGGACCAGGATGGGCCAGGACCGCAGGAGGAGCAGTGGATAGGGGTGGTTTGATCGGGCAGGCTGGGAGCTGCAGCAGAAGGAGGGTGACCCAAGGTTTTACCTGTGGCTAAGGGAGACTGGGTTCCAGGTGCCCTTTTAGGCATCGCTGTGAAGAAATGCACGGAGGGTGCCCAGCGGCTCTCCTGCTGCTTGCAGCACTTGAATGTAAATGATGTGGGGGCTGGCAGGGCATAGGGAAGATGCTACAGCTGCAGAGCCCCTGACCCTCGCAGGCAGGCTGGGTTCTGGAGAGGATGCGCTTCCTGAAGAGGCACTGTGCCCTAACAATAATTTTCCTCGGCAGTAAAAATGCACTTGTTTTATGTACTCGGAGCCTGAGATTAGTCTGATCCAGTAACATCCTTCAGCAGCGGACTTCTTAAATCAGACACACACAACGCAGAGGAAAAAATATGGTAATTTACATCCTCTGTATTCCCCACCATAGGCACATCACAATAGGGCTCCTGTTCCCTCTCGTCTCCTTCCCCTCTCTGAGCACAGCGAGGTTCCTCCCACCTGCCCACAGCCCTTCAGCGCTTGAGCATAACTCCCACACCAGCCTCTCTGCCAGAGCCTCCCCCCAGCCTCCCTTCAGCTGCCGGAGCTGCCTCCATCTGCAGACTGCTCTGCTTGCTGTGCTCAGAGGTTTGAGTTTTAAGCTGTCTGTTGAGATATTTTTTCTTCTCGGCAGTGTTTGGCTATTGATTTATGCTCCCTCCTCATCACCAGCATCTCATTTCAGGGCAGCAGGTGATGGTAAGCACCCTCAGGAAGCCGAAGCAGAAGGAGCTTCTTGGTGGGGTGAGAGGGGTGCCTGATCTGTGGCTTCTGTCCCTAATCCCAGGGCAGCCACTTTCCTGCCAGAGGTCATCCCAAGCCCATATGGCACATAGTCTGAACTCACACCCAAGTGCCCCACACTCCCTAAAGCTTACTGGATGTTGACAGCATTTTAACTTCACAGCTTTGTGCGTTGTGCATATGTTTGGTAGGTATAATTCATCTCTCTGGATGTTTCCTACCATAAGAAACCTCTTACCCGTGTGCAGATTTTGTTACTCAGTTTCACCTCTTTTCACTGTTTCCCACAATTGCTACTAGATAGGGTATGTATGAAAGTGCTGTCATTGGCAGCTGTTTGACGACTGATGTGTAAGACCCATTTGAAACTGATTATTGTTGGGTTTACTGTTTTTTTTTTCCAGGTTATTCTATATCTGCTCCAACAGTGAGAAAAGAATATCTGATGCACAACTGTCAGTTTGTTACTGATTGTCTAAGTAGCCCTAGGCCTAAAACGAGGAGATATACCTGATGCCATCTTTTTACTGATTATTCCTTGTTCGTGGTTTTCTTTATTTTAAGAAGTAGGTCTGGAGGTACAAGCAGAAGAAAAAGGATTAAAATGAGAAATTGACCAAAAAGAGGAAAATGACAAATAATACGTGGGCTGCAGTATTACAGAAATCCAAGAATAAATAAGGCTTCTGTTAAAGTGCTTTGAGGGGGAGGTTGATGATAATTTTTTTATATTTTTATTTCAAAGTGAGATATCTAACTTCTTTAGATAAATGTTTTAAGTGTCTTAAAAACTAGCCAATGTTAACAAAACCACCTGAAAATAGATTTTACTGGACTACTTCTGTGAACAGCAGGTTGACAAAAGGAAAAAAAATCATCCAAATTAATTGATTATATCAGTGGTAGATATATTATTGCAAAAGCAATCCAGATTCAAGGCTCTTGCATGTTAGACCTATGCATACATGTAGAAAGGCTAATTTGCAATAGCCCCTGCAGATTTATTGTTCTTCTGCCACCACTCACTGTCTCTTGCAATATAATGACTTCTCAACAGGGCAGTTGCCAGGTTCTTAAGCACAGTCGTCTTAAGCACAGTGTTCAGTGGCTTTTCTCAGATGCTTCAATCTAGACAGAAATACTTCATTTCAGTCCTTTAATCTGCTTCTCTCTCCTCAAGTTTTATCCTACTTTGCAAGGAGGTGGGGAAGGACGAGCTTAAATTTTGAAGATGTTGAATTATTTCCCAGCCAACTCAGCTTGATGACAGTAACGCCAGCGGTCAGTTTGATCTCATTGTCCCTGTTATCTCTTTTTGATAATCACCACGTGACACTGGAAAGCAGTCCTTAAAATGGTGTAAATTAGGGATTTTTTGCTGACAGACAAACTACGTGAATTTACCCACAGATTAAAACTCTCCTTGTGCATGGGGAGCTGTTCTGCTTTTCTCTCAGTGGGTGAAGTTATGCTTACTTTGCCTCCCCCACAAAACCTGCCAGTGGCACTTTCCTCACTTTTCTTCGAGCCCTCTTAGATACCCACATCTTTCCTTTGCAGCCACTGGGGACTGCTCTGCGTGCAGTGAAAAGCTGGCCTGTGGTGTACAGATGTTTCCTCTGCCTGGGGAAGCTGGCCTGGGGAAGCACACAGGAGCTGTGGGGACAATACGCTATTAGGGAATTCGCTGCCTTGTTTTCTCCTTGGCACTTTCCTCAAAAGAAAGCAGTGCACCTGGGCTAAGAGAGGTTTTCCTAATGAGCAGCTACATCGGTTGTGTTTTTTAACATCCTAATTAGGAAGTATTCGTATCCAAACTTGCTGTGTTGCTATCTCTGTTGGTGATGCAAACTGATAATTTGGAGAGACATTAAGTTGTTACTGCATGTATTTTTCATGTGGTTATCAGAAATTCAGGATTTGTGAGCTTTATGAGCAGTGTACTTGAAGACGCATCAAAAGCACAGCTTTGGGGAGGGCAGGTGGCTGGTCATTTGGGAAAGGAAGGGCTTCTGCATCCTGCCCAGCCACGAAAGGATCCCCCACATTCGTCCTTGCTGTGGTGCAGGCCAGAGTCTATATCAAGAGCTGTGCGTATGTAGATATACTGCGAACACTCAATAAGAAAACTAGAATTCTGTCTTCATCAGGAAGTATTTACCTATCTTTGAATCTTATCCTGCTGTTCATGAAGGTGTCTGTATCAAACAGCAATTCTGATGACTTGTGTTTATGTACAAGGTAATGAGCAATTTGCTGTTCTTAAGACCTTGGTGCTGTCACCTCAAAACATCTTTTCTTTTTAACAGGATGCTACTTAGACCAGATTTCTATTGGAATAGTTTATTGCTTTCTTGAGGAGCTCTAATAGGTAGCTTTTTTCCCTCTATTTCCTTCTGACAGCTTTCGAAAATGGGAACAAAGCTAATAATAGTACTTTGCACCTACATAAGTCCTTTTATCTGATGAACTCAGATGTGCATTGTAAAGGCTGGAAGGTTCTTACAGTCTTACCATGAACTAAAAACAATAAATGCTTTCCTACCCATGCTACGGCAGAGACAATGTGATGTATGATGCAGGTGCAAGTTGGATTCCCAAGACAGCACTGGTTTATGTGGTGCAAGGGAGCCTTGCAGGGTGTCGGAATTAATTTCACTCTAATTCAGTAATACTTTAACATGTACCAAATATGTGCCCTACTTTAATGTTGATACAGGACTTGGATACAGTGATGGTGATCGGTGCTGGATCAGGATAGCAGCTTCTTATTTCTGCCTTTACCAACTGTAATAGCGACTGGCTGCCTTGTGCTCTCCATAGGCTGTCTGTCCAGCAGCCATCATTTTTGTCTGCTTGGTAGGTGATGGCTGTTGCGTTGCAGCACCAGCTGTGCTGAGGTCATATGTAGCTTGGTAGAAACTGATAATGTGCAAAAGAAGCTTGCAGGGCCTCTGTGCAGCATGGAGGGTGCCAATAGCCATGGATCAGTCAGTTCTGGACACGGGTTACTTCAAAAAATATATGTATATATATTTTAATTTATTCAAAGCACCTCCCTAGCATTCTGTGTCCCTGTAAATCACTGAACCCCACCAAACGAGGCCCAGCACAGATGTATCCTGACCCATGGTCCTCCCCCAACGGAGATGAGACTGAGGAAGCTGATGCAAAGGCGTATTTGAAGATGCGGGTGCTGGTGGCAGGTGAAGTGGCAGGAGGTAATCCTCCTCCCCATGCCAGTGGCCGGCAGCGGTGCCCCCCGTCTCTTCTGCCTCCCTGGCTCGCTCCTGCCTGAGAACCAGCAGCCCGTCTCCCGCTCTGTCGCTGCTGGGTCCCTGGGCACTTCGCCCAGTTCACAGCTGCTGTGGGGAGCTGCTGTTTTTCTCTCTCCTACTATAATAGCACCGTTATAAGGCTCCCCCTGGCCTGTCTCTCCTCTGCAACAGAATGTCGCATGCTTCCGCGTGTGGCTTCTGCCGGGATATTTGGGTTCATTGAGTGTGATCCTGGGAGCTGTTTGTAACTCTAGAAAGAGGAGGGGGGTGAAGAGAAAATGAAAGGCAGGCCAGGGAAAACCCAGTCTGCAGCAGGAATTAAACAGAAAATACTAAAAACAAGAAGTGGGTTTGCAAGGGAAAACAGCTCTCACTGAACTGGCTGTGTGGAGGTGTGGGGCAGTGACGCTGCAGACATCTGCATTTTGCGTTCTTCTAGGCAGACTTGGAGGTGCCCAGAAAACACTGAAATCTCATTTTTTCAGTGGAAACCCGGTAATACCCGGTAATAAAAGAGGAGTCTGTTTAAAGAAAATTCCAGAGATGCTTGTCTGCTCTCAGCAGTCTCTGGACTTGATGCATTCTTCATGGCAGAAAAGATATGGGAGATTTCCAAAAGAGTCTGATGTTGGAATATCAGGTGTGTCATATTTTCCATCTGGCTGTGTTTTGTGATCAAGTGGTAGTCCTTCAAAAATACGTGCTTCATGTTGGTGCCAGGTTCATCCAGGCTTACCCCCTTTATCCTGTTTTTTTCCCAGATGTGTTTCACACAGTCATTTCCAAGTTCCACCATCACCAACTTTCCCTGGCTTTACAAGCTCCATATCTCCAGCCTGTTTCCACCTGCTGCACATTGTGACTATGCAGTGGTTTCCCCTCAACTCTATCCTATTGCCTCTATGAGCACTTCGTACAAAGAAACACGGGTTGCACCAATTCCACTAATTTCCCTTACAGGAATTTTCTCTCCCTTTCTGTCTGCCTTCCGTTAGGATAAAATAGCGTAAGATTTTGAGAGAACTTTTTGCGTTCATTGCCTCACATGCTGCACTCTTATTTACATAGTACAGCAGAGGATTCAAAAGAGGAATAGCATCCTGGTATCCTTCACTTCAGTCCTAGACTTCTCATAACCAAAATATGATGCAGGTGTCTGGACACACTATGCCTGTGCCCCTGGACTATGTTCTAGCATGATGTTGATGTTTGCCATTTGGCTTCTTTCTCAACTCAGGCAAATTTACTGAAGCAAATCCTTTGTGTAATCGTGTGTGAAGTAGTGAGGGAATCTCAGAATGAGGCTTTTTTTGTTGGTGTTGTTGACTTCTGCAATCTGGAGCGCACAGAATTCGACTCCAGCTTTCAAAGGAAAACAAATAGCTTGCATTTAATTCTAAAAACAGCTCTTGCCCCAAAACACAGAGTAAATAGTCATGGAGTTGTGGGAAAGGAGGAGTGTGCTGGCTTGTTAGAATTGTAGATTACTGACAGTGTGGAAAGAAGTGCAGTGATTTATGGTCATATGGAAAGGAGTGCAGTGATAACATTCAAGTTACCAGAGAAAGGGTCTTTTATCACTGAGATTGTAAGCTTTTCTCTATCCATAACTCACTAGTTAGCTACAGATTAACACTATTTTAAGACACTGTTTACCATCCTAGGCAGGATTGATGCGTTTCCGGAGATGTGTGTTTCTGTGCATGTCATTGGTAGTTTCCAATCAATACTTGGAAGTAAACATGAAGCCAAATACTGCAGTCTTGTCTTAATCTTTCTGTGAGAAAATTTCCCTTGTCCCTTATTTAACATCAGTAAAGGGAACAGGAGAAAAAAATAAAATGGGAATGTAGTATTGATGTTGTATTCACTGGAAGAAAAAAGTGTGACTTCCAGGTGCTTCCTATACACGTAGTGAAAGGGGTTGGGGCAAAGAAAGCAGTCCACACAGGTCTGATGGTCATTGGTATGTCTTAGTTAAGATTACATATAGCTGTAGAGGGCTTGCCCTGTGCTCATGGAAGTGTATCTTATTCCTGAAGAAAAGGATTGGGTAACCTCAGAGGTTTGTTCCATTCCTAATTTCCCTGACTAGCGGATTGGTTTTGTAATCAAGGTGAGGTGATTGAATGCTTTGGAACAGTTGATGTTAGTATTACCTGTGAGATAAATCACTGTTATCTATCCCGGGGAGTAGTTTATTTTCCTGTACTGCATATAGGTCTCAAAAAAGCTTTCCTTTGATCTGGGGGAGAAAAGATTGCTCCTTTGCAGCAATCAAAAATCAGGTCTCTGAAGCCATAAACCATTCCAGTGCATTTTTTAGAATGAGGTATGGCAAAACATGTCATCCGTGCTTTTTCTTCTAAGAACAGTCTAGTTGAATTCTTTATATGCTTGGTTACATGCCATAACTCAAGGGGGAAAATAACATGCATTGTTCTTGTTATTCATATGAGCAGTACAGTAATGATATAACTACGCAAGGCAAAGATCACATTGAACTAGACTGCACAAATTCAGAATTTTAAAAAAATAAATATATAATAATTTCAGAACATTTTTAAATTGCAATGAAAACATCTTTTTTCCTTTTTTATCCCAGCATATAGATATTTTGTGTATGTTTGTCAGATCCAAGTGGACCTCTTGGTTTGTAATAGTCCTGACAGCACTTATTACAATCTGTCAAGTCAGTAATTTGTGAGCTCAGGATTTACAGAAAAATTTTTAGAGCTAGCATCTAACAAGTCATGGTGCATTTAATCTTTTCATTGCTTCACATATTTTTGTGAATCATTCAGTTAATTCATGTAACTATTTTTATTCTTGTGGCACTGACTGGACTTTCTGATACCAATACAACTATCACTTGAAACGGTTCTGTAGACATGTTTTACAGCTCACTGCTTTCTTCAGTGACATGAATGTGAAAACAAGGGTTTACCTAAAAAGTATTATAGTCTATTTGTTGTAAATTATGATGCATATTGAAATGTAAGTTCATTTAGAGGAAAAGTAAATCTGCACAACTGCCTTTTTGTATGGTTCCTAGATGTTCAGCCCAGTCAATTACCATAACTGGGAGGACAAGCACGTGAGTGGGTTGAATTAAATGGTCCTACATGGTTTTAGTGAACATTTGGCTCCCACATTCATCAGGAAAACCTACGCAAATAATGTAGTTCTCTAATTCAACCCCAAAACACATTTTCAGTCCTTCTAATAGGTTTTATTCAGCAGAAACTTTGAAAGTTTTGTCCTTAAAAAAAAAAAAGTCAAAAAAGGTATCACTGAAGTGGTGAATGACGTTTAACTAAAGCCTAGAACAACAAAAGCTGAAGCTTCTGACTTCTACCTATCATTTTCTTTTCCTTTGTTCATGCGAATAACAGATAAAAATGAGATGGTACTTTGAAATTCCTTACTTGGGTGCTTATAGTTTGAGTGGTGGGCCAACTTTTAGACTTGCTGGAGAACCACAGAAGTATTTGCAAAGCTGGTCAAAATTACAGTGCTTTTGCATAACGAGTTTAGTCAAGATTAACATTTTTCATAGGCAAATTTCCTTTTCTGTGGAAAACGTATATGGGAATATACTATATTGCCTGGTGCTTTGTGCTAGCTGGTGTGTCTCTGATTTGCCCAGATGATTAGGGACAATCCGGCTCACCAACAGGCCAATATTGGAGTCACTATTCCACCCGAGCTATTGCACCTATGTCATGCCATGTCATGATAGCAGACCTCTATTTCTTTTGGTATTGTAAAGACACAAACATGGTACACTGGCCCCCCCTCCCCTCAGAAGTGGAGCTGAGGAGTCCCTGGAGCTGGCTGGGAAAAGAGAAAGGGACCAAGAAAGCAGGGATAGTGGCAGGCTTGGTTCATGTACAACTCCATGGGGTCTGGAGATCTTTTCAGAACTGCAACTGGTCATGCCTTTATTTGATTTTGGTTTTATGTCAGCTAAAGGAGATAGGAAGATGTGACGCTGTAATGCAAAGTGTTGTTCTGAATTTTTCATGTTTATCAGATGTACTGAGCAATGTTTCTAGCCTCTTCTGATCCCTTTTTAAAAAATCCTCTTCCCAGCTTTTCCTGTGTTTCAGTCCACTCAGTCTTTTTTTATTCATCATCAATACCCAAAACTTCAGGTTGTTTTTTTTTTGTTGGTGGTGGTGGTTCTTTTGGAGTTTGTTGTTGTTGTTTATTTGTTTTTAAACGCTTTCCTATGGGAAAAACTACCTATTAGAATCTTATCCTTGCTTTCCTTCTGTAGAATGAGCTGTTTGCGAGTATATTAATTTTCACTTAGTGTAAGTCCTTTAATGTAATCATGTATTGTAAGGGAAAAACCACTCATATGTATGTTCCTAATCATGGGTAATTCATATTATTTGCCTTTAGAATTCACAAGCGTGTTATCTGACATGTTAATTGTTACATTGGTATCTGACTAAGGATACAAATATCTCCTAATTTTTCCCCCTCCCCTCACTTAACGTTTTGTTTAAGGAGATCAGTGCATTTTGTCTGTGAAAAGCCCTGAATTAAATGCTACCCACCAATGATTTTGTGCATGTTTCATTTTGCCAAAGGAGGTTGTCAGACACTGGGGGAAATAACGTAATATTGGTTGACCTAAGAGTTTAATTAACTGACAAGTAAGCTTACAAAAACTGTCATATTAACTTTGTACATCATTTTACTGGGGCAGAAAAGCTTTGTCACACAGCACTCATTCATTTCTTGCTTTGCTTACCTTAGGGCGTGAAGCACAAAAAGGAAATAAACATGTTCCTTATTTCTGATGCAAATAGTATTCTGCAAATATTGAATGTAGGGAGGACATTTCCTATCTATCAGTCAATCCTGTTTCACCCTAATACAACCCAAATAAGTGGTATTTGACTTGCATCTTTAGATAAGCATTGTTTACTCTGTTTTGGACTGAACCCTCAGACGTGAGATTAGCATATGGTTTCTACCCTGCAAGAAGCCAGTGGACAGCTTCTACATTGTCATTTACCAAAAGGTTTGAATACTTTATGGACTGTGTTTATGTGCTCTTTGATGATGATTCTAAATCCACTTGCATTTCAACTATGTAAAGGACCGCTGTTCCCTTCCCTTTCTATTACTATCAATATTACCCACAGCTTCCTCAGGCCAGTCCTTAAGGAAGGTTTTCCTTCAGAGAACTGCTTTCTGAGCTATGACATTATAATAAATGTACCATTTCCCTCATCTTTTGCTCTTCTCCCATTTCCTTTTAACTCATCTTTTACCTTTAGTCTTCGTTTTCTACTGAAATGCAACATCTATCAGAGCCACAGTCTCTCTCTCTCATTTTTCTTCTTCAAACTTTTCCATCCTTTCATTTATTTTGTCGCTAATTATCAGCCAGATGCTTTCCTCCGCATGTTAATACTCGCTGCTAGAACCTCTGTTTCTGGTCTGGTCACTTTTCCTTGTTTATAGCATCTTTCCTACTAGCTGCCTTTCTGTTTCCTTTGTCTACTTCTGTCTGTTAACGGTCATTGTTAAAATTATTTTCTTGTTCATTCCTCTAGCCATATATTACCCTTCATTGGAATTTCTTTGGTAGGCTTTTGTCCTTTTCCTCAATCAAATTCAAGCTGTTTTTTGCTCCCAGCCAAAGACGCTGCCTTTGTTCTTGTCTTTAATTGAGCAAATCAATTTTAACATTGAAAAATAACTGGTGGCCTCGCAGATACCTAGTGCTTCCCTATCAGGATGTAGATATCCAAGGGAAGAATGATCAGTGCAACTAACAGAATTCTGGGAGCTACTTCAGAAAGTGGCAAGTGAAGCTGTGACCACAGGCTCTTCTTGCAGAGGAGGAGTATCCTGGGGATGCAGCAATTAGTGGTCCATTGCCACTGAAGCTATGCAATTTTACAAAATGCTCACATCCAATAGCAGAATTAGCCTTTTTTTTTTTCTTTTTCCCTAAGGGAATGAACATTTTTACATCAGCTCCTTCATATTCAGTCTCTTCTCTGCCCTCTTCCTTGTTTGTTCTCAGCCCCCATTTCTCACCATGTTTCAGAGTGCTCACCAGTCTTGTTCTTGTGACCCTGAGGCTGTTGTTCTTCCCTTCTTACTAGCCTGGAGCCCCTGGAGGAATGTAATGAATCCCCTATCCCCTCTTGTGTAGTCTTTGATTAATGACAGTCTCAGCCTATCAGTTCCCAGGAACTGTGTGGTATCAGCCTGGTCTCCCACATCTGTGATTAATTAGTCAAGGGAATAGAAAAAGCTGGAAAAATCAAAACCACTCTGAAATGTGTTGGCTTTGCTTCAGCTTCAGCCTTTCTTCCTTCATCACTAAGGAAGGAAGATCTGGGTTGGACCTCAGAATCCAGGCCAGGCTCCTTCACATTCTTTTCACTCTTCCTCACCAGAAGACAGGTATGTTTTGGTTTCTGAGGCAATGAACAAGGTTTCACATTGAAGAGATCTATTACTACAGCATTGAGCTTCCAAACACCTGCTGTAAGCCTTTTAAACAACTTGTATAGAACTGCTATCACATCTCCTACCTCTCAGCTCCATCATCACATATGCTGGGTATGCTCATTTGTTCATACTAGGTATTCCTGTAAAATGATGGTCATTGCTGAACTCAATAATGATAGTGATACCACATGGAAACAGACTTCTTGGTTTGATCAAAACCATTGCATTGTTTCAAGTTTCTTTCCTGTAGACAGAAAAATGTCTTGGTTCATACTAGAAAAGTATACTCACAAGCAAAAGGAAAGAAAGGAAAGCCAAAACCCCAACATTTTTTTTTTCACAATTGATTTTAAATTCTGCAGAAAATGAAGAGATAAAAATGTATCAGAGCTTATACCTGCTAAATCTTTTGACAGCCGCTTCCTCATCCCACTGCCTGAAAATGAATCAACTTAATTATTCCTGTCATTGTATACATGCAGCTGGCTTAGAGTTGCCTCTTTATCATTGGCTCCAGCTACTGTCCTTGTATGCTGCAATAGTTAAGAAGATTGAAAACTGTTTTTTGTTACTGTTGTTGCTTTAGGTTTGGGATTTTTTGTTTGTTTGTTTGTTTTGTTAGTTTTTTTATAATTCCGAAGTATGCACACTGTAATAGAACAAATGATCAGGGATTTTGATGTCTCTCATCAATGTTTAGATTGTCCCAACACTGAGCTTAAATTTACTTGTGTAGGATGGCATGTTTGGATTAATATTCTAAAACAATGCAGAGTGAAAGCTTGTTGCAGGCTGTGACCAATGTACTAGTGTAGTGAAGTCACAGATTGCAATATGTGGAGATAGAAAAACAAAGAATAGCATTAAATTTTCTTACAAGGACCTTGAAGTCTCTCAGGATTACTCTTCTGAGTAGTCTGGAAATATAACCATTGATCTAGTTAAGACAATTCTTCTGTTGGAATAGCCTAAAAAATTGTCTTGAATTACCTGGAGCACGCTTTAAATATGTAAAGTTTTCATTAAAGTGGTTGACAGGTTGCTTGTAAACTGAAGTCATTTCCCTTCCCTTCAGAATTAGATTTTCTTTATGGCCTCCTTTGTCAGTAAGCACTGTTCATTAAGAATGATTTGGCCATTTCATTCTACAACCTTATTTTTTGCCTGCACTGTTGATTTAACTGAAGGAAATCCCATTGTGACTAAAATGATCAAGCTGGATCTCAATAACTGTATGATATTTTCTTCTTCCTTTTTTTACATTGTACGAATGGAGCTGTTTCTTTTCAGCAATGTTTAGATAGGAAGGAAGCAAGGTATGAATTGCAAAGATATGTCTTCCCTCTAGTTTTCTGGTTGTTGTCTTGTTGATTTTTTTTTAAGTGGTCACATGTAAAAGCCAATGAATGCAGCCTTAAAATGTCTCACATCTCAGATTCTTCAAGTCTGGTTGCAGAGGGGGAGGGTCTCTGGATATAGCACTGTCCAGTGAGTTGTCTTTTATCATACACTGCAAAGAGATGGGGAATCACGCTTTGCAGAACTTGCTAATTCTGAGCCAAATTATGAAAGCACCAAACCCAGTACATCATTGTTGGACTCATGACTTAAATCTGAGTCTTGTCCATGCAGAAGGAAGGTAGATTGTCAGATTAATGGCAATCATTTAGTACAACGTACCAACAGACACACATGCCTGAGTTATCTACCAAGCAGCAATCAGTGTAACACATGGCACAAGATAGTAGAAGTATAACACAGCGCTTCTGTGACAGTCTTTGCATCTTTCTTGAGTGACTTGTGAGAGGGGCATTACATGTGAAAAGGCATGCTAATTCAATAGAAGCAGTGAAGTTGTGGGGAAGTTATGAGAAGCATTCATCTTCTACCTGTTCTTCTGCAGGTGGGTTGTTGTGAATCTGCAGCCTTCTGGGATGTTCTGGGGGTGATTTCTGAGAAGATTGGTGCTGCAAGTTTGTAGAAAGAGGGTTTCTGGTGTGTGGAAGGCTCAGACTTAAATTTCCAGAAGCTTTGCAGGTAGTGGTTGGATGTCTTAAATGGCAGCCAGTCTTCTCAGGTCATGCTAAAGACAAACTTTGCACTGGTATGGTATGTTATGGTATAGTAGAATAGAGAGGTGGCCATTTTGTGCTGCTTATAGTTGCAGACAAGTTGCTGAAATGTAGTCACTGGGAAGGTTGCAGTATAGTTGGGTGTCAGGCTCTGACAATTTTCTCTTCTTGACATTGATGCCTTCTCACTTTTTGTTTCCTCGTTGTAGAGCCTAAGTGTTCAGACTTCTCCACAATCCTTAAAGGCACAAGCTTTATTTGCATAGATAAAAGTCCTTGTGGCAAGAGGCAGGAGTGAGAAGAAAGAACAAAAGAGGAGGAAGTGCTGGAGAGGCAAAATAATCAGAATGTGATATGACAGAGATTAGGTCAAATAAGCAAAATACAAAGGAAGACAAAAACAGTTTAACAAAAAAGATGCATAATTTAATGTTATGGTGATATCAACCAGAGAAATGAAAGGCAGATTAGGTGGATACAAAAGGCTGAGAAGAAGGTCCTGTGGGTCATGGCTGTTCAAAGAAGTTGTTTGTTTGTTTGTTTGTTTGTTTGTTTTCTCTCTACTGTCTTTCTCTTACTGTCTTCAGTGAATTTACCTGTCTTAGTCATAATGCAGAACTTGGGATTCTCATACCACACAAAAGGTCATCAGAAAAAAAGGACGTGATTGAAAGCAAACGTGCCCTCTGAAACCCTCATCTCTCAGTAAGAGAAGCAAAGTGTAATGTAATTAAAAGAACTGTCTACAGTGTTTATGTGCAATTACACTGAGTAGAGCATACCTTTAATTTCATTGTAAGGTCAGATACACATGGAGGAAGGGTTGATGCTGTCTTTCATACAGCAGTATTCAAGGGCTGGCAACTCAGCTTTAGAAATTTCAGACAGATTAGAGGATCTTGGCAGTGGTTCCCAAATGCTCAGGAGACTCACTGCAACCAACAGCTTTGACATTTTGGCCAGCTAGTTAAATATTGTTGGCTATAAACATTACAAGGCAATTGATCACCCCCTTATGCGCTGGGCCTGGGGCATAAGCTTCCTGCCTTCTGTCTGGGGAGCAAGGGGAGCCAATAAACCAAGTAGCTCTTTGATGATACCTTGTGAATAACTTTCCAGATCACAGTGAAGAAGAAGAATTTGCATTATTTGCACGTTACGTTAACCACAACATAGAGTACCAGAGAAAGGAGACAAGGGTCTGTACAAGATTTTGCAACTAAGCATAACTGAGAGCACCCGTAGTCCTGATTACAGGCCTATGTTTGCTTGCAGCTTTGGTTTAGGGCTGAAAAATCAGGGCAGTATGGTGGTGGTAGTTAGCACAGCAGTGTAGTATGCTTAGTTTAGCAGTTATACTCTGCCTATATGTTTGAAATGGCAATAATTTGTTGCTTTCTAGCAGACAGGGAATTTGATCCCATCCGCAGTGGGACTTAAGTGTCTGAATTAAACGTCTGAATTTCTGCACTTTTTTTTTTTTTGCATGATAGTACAGAATTGATGACTGCAGCCTGAGTATAAAACCACGTGTAGTAAACTTGTCTGGTGCAACTTCTCAGCAGGCCTGAGAAAGTGGAAGTGAAGCCAGCAGTTGAATGTCATACTCTCTGTGACAGTGAACAGTTAAGCACAGTTCGCCGGGAGTTTGGACATTAGTATTAGGAGGTACTATGTTTTCAAAAGGAAAGCTTGGTTTCCAGTCTCTCCCCTCTTTTCCCTTCCTAGTACCAGTATGGTTGCTAATAATAGTAATTAATTGCAATTAATAATGTATAACTATATAAAATATAAATTAAAATTAATTAGCAGCAATTAGTAGTCGTTGCCAAGAAGGCAGAAAGCGCAGGAGAGAAGATAATTTTAAATATCCAGCTTATTGCTAAGGCTGTCTGCTTAAGTTTTCTCCACTGTTCCTTTAAGGTTATTTCTTTCATTGTGTTTCCTAAGCCCTTTGGGTATTAAAACAAGACCCAGTGATATCACTAGGAGAATGCCACTAATCTCATTGGACAGTGTAGCAATTCGTTAACATTCAGGTGTTATGTTTGCTTGGCCTTACTGTTTGTAGTTTCTGAGGTGTGACAGCATGTTTATTACTTAGACTGGTATGATCTGGTGAGTGCACTCTAATGCAGTCAAGGAGGCATTACTACCTCTAAGCAATTGGATGGCAGTCAAGAGGAGTTTGTCTTTCAGATGGGGAAGTAGCAGGTTCCCACAGGCTAAGCAGTTATTCAGAAGGGTTTGGCTGCATGCGGTCACCATCTGAAAACAGATACTTCTCTATATAAAAGGCACAGTGCATAGCTGTAGAGTACAGAACTCAAAGTTGTTTTTTACCATCAAACCAAGTTTTAGACTTGCTCAGACACACAGCAATGTACCTACTAGATTTGTAAGAGTGGATGGAGAGGAGCTCTGCTTTGTCTGGGCCAGATTTCCAAGATTTACTGAAGTAGCATCTTAATTGCAAGGATGCATGGAAATGTGGTGAAGGCATTTGCTTTCCAGCTGGGCCAACAGCTTTTTGAGAAACATCTTGCTCTTCTTGAAGTAAATCTCTGGGATGGATGTTGTCCCTATAGTAAGGAAGGAGACTATCTTCCATTTTTTAATTGCTTACTTTCAATTGCTGGCCACAGCTAAAATGAGTGTTTAGATCACATCTAGGAAATAATTTACCTCTCAGGAAGCAAAAATAAAAAAACATAGTACAGGCAATGACAGTTACAAGACTAAGACTACACGTGTGAACCAATGAAATATTCATATGTGAAGTTAAGTTTCCAGAATGATTAGGGAACCTCTGAGGGGCTAAGCTTCTGTTTTAAGATACATGATGAAAGTGGAAGAACAAAGGAAAATGAATGGTGCAGAAAAAGCTCTTGGCCTCTGTGTAGCTGTTAATTTCTGTCATGTCTGCTTTCATACCGTGGCAGTGGTTGCTGTTTCCTACTGCTTTCTAGATGTTGGGTTTGGGTGGAATAGGCCTTTCTAAAACTGACACTGTGTTTTCAGCCAACTTTAGCACAGCATCGGATAAATGTTTCAAGGTGTGTGATTTGCACCAGCACCAAAGAAATAAATCCAGAATTCGGAGAGAGAGACGGTAATCTCTGATATGTAATTATTTGAACTAAAGCCAAGCAATTCCTCTTAGTTAACTGTGTCTCAGCAGTTTTCTCTGATAAAATAATTATTATGCAGATTGATGGCTGTTGCCCAGTCATCCTTCATTCTCATTTTTGGTTTGCATTGTTTATGGCATTACTTCAAAAGCAATCCTGTAATATCCCTGGCAAATTTATCTCTCTCTTCTGACTAATCAAGTTCTCTTTCGTTCACTGTATATGATAATAATGTGCCTGCAGTGTAGAGCTCTCACAGGATTACCAAAAGGTTGAGGTTGGAAGGGACCTCTGGAAGTCAGCTGGTCCAACCGTCCTGCTGAAGCAGGGCCACCTAGAGCTGCATGCCCAGGACCATGTCCATGCGGCTTTTGGGAGGGAGACTCCACAATCTCTCTGGGCAGCCTGTGAAAAAGTGTTTCCTGATGTTCACAAGGAATCTCCTGTGTTTCAGTTTGTGCTCCCTTCTTGTCCTTTCACTGGACACCACTGAAAAGAGTCTGTCTCCCTATTCTTTGCACCCTCCCATCAGATATTTATATACTCTCATGAGATCTCCCTGAATTTTCTCTTCTCTGGGCTGAACAGTCCTAACTCTCACAGCCTTTCCACATTGGAGAGATGCTCCAGTTCCTTCATCATCTTGGTGGCCCTTTGCTGGACTCTCCCCAGTATGTCCGTCTTTCTCTTGTGCTGGGGAGCCTAGAACTGGACACACCAATCTCTCTCCATCTCAGAGACCATGGAGATTCATGGTAAACTTGCTGAGGACTGAAGCAACGTAGCTACAAGGCAGAACAGGGAGAGGGAACTGGAAGTGCTTGGATAGCAAATAATAATGATCACAAGGACAGTCGCATGGCCAGACCCTCCCTCCTTTCACCATGATAGCAATGAGGGAAACAACAGACCACAGTTTGTGGCTTATCACTACTGCCCTTTAGTCAGGAGAACACCTTTAAGGCCCAGTAGGAGAGTTGTAAGACCTGAAAAACACTGCAGTATGTACTGGCTGGTACACATCACCTGGGTCAAGCTGGCAGAAATCAGGATGTGCATCTGCACTCTCAGCAACTTAGGACTTCACAGCTTTTTTATGCTGTTACAAGTGCATTGTTGTATGCATGCCTGTACCCGACATGACAGGACTATCATCTCAGCTCAGAATCCAGAAGAGCCACGCTACTGCTGCCACGAGCACACGAGCCACAGACAGAGCAGGATTTACAGTCCTGTAACCACCAATCGTAGTTCAGCTGTTGGGAGACTGTCAAGTGATAAATGACCCTTTCCCCACCAGTCCCCCAAAATCATAATTTTCTTGTTACAGAGCAGATGGGCTTTTGCTGTAAGCTGTGTTGCCCTGCCAGAAGTTAGCTTATTTTCTGGTTATGCTACTGAGAAATTGACTTGAGACCAGATAGTACTAATCTTCTGTACCTCGGTGGTGGGCTGGACTCAGCTGGCCGCCAGGTGCCCACCAAGCTGCTCTCTCACTCCCGCTCCTCAGCAAGACAAGGAGGAGAAAAAACAATGAAGCAGCTCATGGGCTGAGATAAGGCCATGGAGATCGGTCACCAATTGCAGTCACAGGCAAAACAGACTCAGCTTGGGGAAGATTAATTTAATTTACTGCAATTATAACAGAGTAGGGCAGTGAGAACCAAAATAAAAACAACCAACTAACCAAACAAAAAACTAAAACCACCTTCCCGCCACCCCTCCTTCTTCCCAGGCTCACCTCCAATCTCAATTCTTCCATCTCCTCCCCTCGAACAGCACAGGGGAATGGGATCTGCGGTCAGTCCCTGATGTTTCGTCTCCACCATTCCCTCACAGTCACTCTCTGCCTCTGCTCCCCATGGGGTCCCTTCCACAGGATGCCGTCCTTCCCGAACTAATCCTGCGGGGGCTGCCCACAGGCAGCAGCTCTTCAAGAACTGCTCCCACATGGCTCAGTACCGCGGGGTCCATCCCCCGGGAGCAAACTGCTCCACCACAGGTCCCCCATGGGCAGCAGCTTCCCCCAGGCCCCCTGCTCCTGCGTGGGCTCCTCTCCACGGGCTGCAGCTCCGGCCCGGGGCCTGCTCCTGCGGGGGCTCTCCATGGGCCGCAGCCTCCTCCAGGCCACATCCACCTGCTCCACCGGGGGCTCCTCCCCGGGCTGCAGCGTGGAGATCTGCTCCATGTGGGACCCATGGGCTGCAGGGGGACAGCCTGCTCCACCAGGGACTTCTCCACAGGCCGCAGGGGAACTGCTGCACAGATGCCCATAAACCCAGTACAACCTGGAAACCTTACGCTGACACAGAATAAGATTTGAGACAAAAACACAGAAGGTGTTAACACAGGTTTTCTTTTCCCTTCCTTGTCAACCACAGGTAATGCAGGTAGTGAAAGAACAGATAATGAGAGCACTCACTACCAAGCCTAGCTCACTGGATCAGTTCAAGAGCAAGCTTCAGAATCTCAGTTACACAGAAATACTGAAAATACGCCAGTCTGAAAGAATGAACCAGGAAGATTTCCAGTCTCGCCCAATTCTGTAAGTGCTGTCTTCTCTCCTAACCTATTTTTGCATGGAAGTATTAACAAATGTGAATGATGTTTGTCAGCTCTTCAGGGGGAACTGAAGTAAGAAAGCTGTCCAGAGAGCTGTGCTCAAAAGCAGTAGTGCAGCATCTGTCTGCACAATGTGTATATGTTTTCTTCTGCTGGGACTCCCAACTTTTTCTTTGAGTTCAGTTAAACCAGATTTATCAAATCCCTATAGGGTCTCACCTGGCTTACTTGTAAAAAACAATGCTCTGACATTTCCTGGCTTTGTATGATTGTGTTTATGAGCCTGTTTTTGTTGTCAGGAATGACCTTTTTTATTTGTATTTTTTAAAACTTTGTCTTCTGTCTAAGGGCATTTAAAAATTGCAGATGCCATTTCTCTGAGCCAGACAAGATGTTCAGAACAAGAGGACTGACTCCAGAAAAGAGTGGGGTTACGTATTACTGTCTTTACTGATAGCATTATCTTTGGTGTTAATGAAAAGCCATTATTTATTTGTAAAGGATAACATTCTGGCAGCGAGACAATGGGATTCTCATTTCTCTGTTATTTACTCCAAATAATCAAATGCTAATATCGCCACCACAGCTCCTGCCTGCTGCTCAGAATACCCTTTGTTCTGTTATGTAAAAAATGGAGGCTATACTTGGCTCTGGACCAGGGCTCATGGCTGAACTAATGGCACAGGACAGGTTCAGACTCTGCAGTGCACAAAGGATGTGCTGAGAATAGCAGGAACCTTTTGAGATCAGCAGAGAAATAGTGAGGATTCCAGAAGCATCAGTTGAAATGTCATGAAATCTTGACTATGTTTGAAGTGTAAAGGCTCATGATTTTCCAAATCTCCTTTACAAGGCAAAGCTGTAGAGAAGGATTTGGACCAGGGAATTTGAGAACTCAGATGCAAGATGCTCATTTTGATTTGTTTCTAAAGGATATAGATATATCTAAGCTCCAGGGACACGTTCATCCAAGGGCAGCCGGGCAACAGTGGAAGCATAAACTAAGTGGAATTACGCACTTAAATTTTAATCATACCAATGTGGATCAAAGGGAGAATGCTTCTTTTATGTTTTCAATGTATTAGGAGATAGGACCTAATGCCCAATTAGAACTGATGTCACTCATAGTAATGTATCAATTAAACAGTTACAAATAATTCCAGTCATTTTGCATCATTACACTGCTCAGAAATCCCCTGCCATTCCCCTGCAATGTTTAGTGGTTCCAAGCCACTCAGTAGTGCTAAGCTTGTCACCAAAGCTTCTAGTTTTCCTTGCTTCCCCTATGAGTCAACTGTTTAACTATGATACAGGTCAGCTTTTTATATTCTCACGCAGCATTGCCTAGCTTTGTTAAACTTGCTAGTGCCCTCTGCAAGCTCTTTATTCACAGTATTGCTCTGGTTAGTTGCTGCCACAGTGCAGAATTTCCTTCCCTATCGTGGAATGAATGAAACAGCTAACACAAATAGTTAAAAGCAAATGAAATGTTACCAGAGGACTCATTTCAGATTCTGGACAAAGGCTAAGCCTAAAGGTTATAGAGGCTAACTGAATCGATAAGGTGTTTAAGCAATCACAACTGCATTTGCAGAGATTTGGCTGTATGCATTTGCATTTTGATTGCATCCATGATCACTTATTCTTGACAGTAAAAAGAAACGGTTCTTTCATTTTCCCATTTGATTTGATTCCGTGTACTGAACTCTCTCAAATTGCACAGATGACACGACTGATAGAAGTACAGAATCATGGTCCCATTGTAGGAAAAGAGACTGTGAGTGAAGAGAGCAATCGTGGTTGTGCTGTATATTTTAAAGCCTTACAGATAAGCTAAAAGAGATTGTGCACAGCTGAATGTAAAGTCAGTGGGCCTTGTTTAATTCTGCTTGAGCTTATGGCAGTCAGATGATGTTTTTTCCTGCCTTTAACATGATAAAAGTCTTTCTTTTGCTGTTCTTTGTATAAAGTACTGATGTTCTGAGTTTTTAAGCTGCTGGATGAGGGAAGTTTCAGTTAAGTTGGACTGGAGTGTAAGCTGAAAAGTAGTGCTCTAGATCCCTGTAAATGCAGCAACCTTTTTTTCCAACAAGTAATTGTTTCTTTTACATGATCATTGTTTCACGTGGAGCTCATTTTTTCAGAGGGAAAGTAAGAAGTCCTACAGCACAGAAAGCATTCAAGAGCTTGGGATCATTACTGATCATCCAAACTGCCATTGCACAACAAAACTATAAAATATCACTGGTTTATTTGCAATGGCTGTGGAAGAAGGTGTGTAGGAAGGAATCCTATTGGCCTGTAGAGAACCAGAGATCTCCTTGACATGTTATGTGGCAGTAGGGATGGTTTAATACTGGATAAAGTTCTGATGTCCATATGGAAACTTGCTGGTTAAAGGTAGTTCATGCCAGTTAGGGAGCCATTGCTAAGTAATATCTGGCTGACAATCAGTACATACAGGAATATAGATGGAGGGTGTGGACGCTTTTCAGCTTTTTGTCTTTACAAATTTCTCTGCAATATTGGAAAGAGTCACTAGTGCCTGCTCTGAATGCAGAAAGTGGTTAGGAGAGGGCATAGCTACCAGCTAGAAAGATAAAAGGACAAAACCACACAAAATGATTTAAATGCCTGCAATGTGTCCCATCCTGGAAAGGGATTATAAGCTGGAAAGGTAATAGCTTAATTATAAGCAGGAAAGGTAAAAGCTGGATTGGATTGAACTAGTGCCGAAGAAGAGCTAGTTTCGTTTGAATAATTAAAAAAAATAATCCAATAGTTTTCAGATTTGAAGACAGGTCTGTTATTTTAAAAGCATGTAACTGATGGCAGGATTTTGCCTATAGTGCTGAGACCAGTGAGATCAGAAAATTACCGATCATATATTACTCTGTAGTTCCCTCAACCCATCTGTCATATCAGCCCACTGACTTTTGTCATTCTTACATCACAGGAACACAGGAGGAAGCTAACAGCAATTTTTAAAGCCTTA
Organism: Anser anser; assembly: GCF_964211835.1. Classification (NCBI taxonomy): domain Eukaryota; kingdom Metazoa; phylum Chordata; class Aves; order Anseriformes; family Anatidae; genus Anser; species Anser anser. The sequence goes on from NC_139721.1 coordinate 96,663,705, forward strand.
CACTTTCCTAGTTTGTTCTCTCTCTCTTTTCACAAGGCACAAACTGTTCAGTTGATGTCATCTGAAGGAGAATAAATAATTTTATCCCAAAATATATTTGCATTTATGATCTTCCTTTAGCTCTTTGTTCCTCTGTGTGCTCAAGCACGGGGACTGTAAAACTGAAGAAAGTACTACCTCTGAGCTACCCCCTTCAGAGGGGATTACCTGTTTATTTTTGGATTGGTTAGAAATCCTTCTCTTCCTCTGATTTGTAAAGGGCATATAGGACTCTAGAGGACAGAACAGGGAATACTCTGGGTTTTAATAACCAGATGTTAATGTGCTGGATGACCCATTCTTTTTTTTTTTTTTTACCAGTAGTGTCTTATAACTATAATCTTATGATATCTTTTAACACCTTTCTAATGACAGTCATCCAATTTCTAAATTAAACTACCTAAACATCACACTAATGTTTTTATCAGTTTTGAATGTTTGAATTCAGCTAGAATGTTTCAATCCAGCTAGAGACAAAGCTTATAGCTTAGACCGTTCAGTAATCTGCACTGTGTTTTAACACGGTTTTCCTCTGCCCCTGCTCCCAGCTTTTACCTGAGGAATGGGGAGGCACATCAGCTCTGAAAGGCAGGATGTTTATTCAAGCACAAAATTGTTCTGATCACAGTATTTAACTATTCAGTGTTTTCCTGCCTTAGTTCTCAATAAGAAAACAATAGTGTTTGAAATTATCCTAAAGGACTTATAATACATTTCCGAAAGGTGGCCTGTTTCTATAGTTACAATGCTTGCTTGCTTTTTGACCAGCCATATTTTCCCAGCTTGTAAATATGCAGTGGGTTATGCATCAAGTACTCCAACCATTTTGTTAATACTTGGGAGAACGATGGCTTTTCTGTTTAAAGCCCTGATGTCTCTAACAGAGAACTTCCAGTGGCTTCAATGGGGTGTTGGCAGATCAAAAGTACAGGATCAACATGAATGTGGAAATCAGCAGAGACCAAACTTCCTAAGAAGTGAGACATTTTTATTTTATCGATGGAATAGCACAGCTTTGCTTTCTTTTGATGATGACTGCTGGAACATACTGCCAGACAGAATGATTTTTGGTATTACCTAATGTGCGCAGCAATGCAAAATTATGGTTCTGACACACTTCATATTTTATAAACCATCTACACGTTCAGTTATTTTTTTAATCTTACCAGGCTTACTGTCAAGTTGATGTTTCAACCTGTCTTTTATGTATTCTTAGTGAATCTAAGTGAGGATATAACTGATGAATTCAGACACCTCTGAATCCATATGATGGTATATGAACTCAAGCTTTAAATATTACACGCATATTTTTTCCACCTAGTTCTTGACACTTTTAACTCTTTTATCAAAGTAGGATGTAGAAAATGGATTTCCTGAAGGATATATAATAACATTTCTAAATGCACAGCAGGTTTATGCAATCCTGGGCAAGGGTAAAACTTGATCTTTGAGCAGTCCCCATCGTGGGTTACTCTTCCACCCAATTCTGCTAGTAACAAATTAATTGAACTGCATAGGATCAATAAGAAACATATAGAGCTGGTAATCATTTTGGCTCATTGGCATTGCTCGTTGCTGTTTTTTCTTGTTATTTCACAGTGTGTTTTAGCCTTCTTGTATTGTCCTAAATGCTAGTAAAGTATACTAGCAGAGGATTGTACGACAAAAGGTGACAGACCCTCAAATAAGCTTCACAATGTTCCTGCAATGAAAGAGCATTATTTGCTGCAGAGAAAGCTTGTTGATGCTTTATAGGAAGTGTTATTTTTAGATGCATAAACTGAGAAACAAGTAAGTTACTTGCCTGAGTCATACACTGATGCTGTAGTGGGGAGATGTCTAGAACAGAGATACCCTGACTCCCATGCCTTGTTATAAGAGAACATTTTATTTTTTCTGGAGCAGGCTAGATTCTGACCTGGGCATGCCTCTCACTGTTGTCTCCTTTGGACAGAAACATCTTGTGAGACTCTCCATCTTAGAGGAAAGAGGATGGATTTTGATTGAATCTCACAAGTGCCTATTTTCTTTCCTCCCAAGGGAACTAAAGGAGAAGATTCAGCCTGAGATCTTAGAACTGATCAAGCAGCAACGTCTTAATCGACTTGTGGAGGGTACCTGCTTTAGGAAACTCAACAGTCGACGTCGACAAGGTACAGCTGAGACTTCCTGGTCTGACTTTTTATTATCACTTCTGTCTAAAAGTTGAGATGATGAGTACTGCTCTTACTAACAAAAAGCTTGGTTTTATTGCTGCCTTGACTGCTTTTACTAGGGAACATCTGAAAGAATCTCCTAGTTGCAATTGTAGAATTTTCTCTGTTTCACTGGAACTGGTTTTGGTTTCATCTGGAATAAGTCCAGCATTTGATGAAAATCTCAAGCAGCAGTCTGAACTTAGTATTTTAATTTCTGCCTCGGTGTCCAGTCGCCTTGTTCTCTCAGAACAAAATTTCTACCTCTGCAGGAATAGCACATATAACTTTGTGTAGCCACAATTTGAGTGTCTCAGAGTTGGATCATCTATTTTCTTGTAGGTTTATTTAAATTATATTACTAAACAAATAACAGATGTCCAGTACTTTTATACATGTGATGAGCTCATTTTGTACCTTTCCCTCTAGTACTGCCTGTCCTTAGTTTTTGCCATGAATTACCATATACATTAAATATATTATGGTGTTCAAATGTACTTTTAAAAAACACTTAGATCAGTAATTTGTTTACATTCAGATGAATAATGATTGACATGAGAAGATTATTTTCCCAATCTTATGAGTCATTGCTCTGTACTAGATTTACAGCTCGTTTTATACAGTAAAACTCTTTATGGTTCTTTTTCCCCTCATAGGGGCACGCTTCTTTCTTAAGACAAAGTAATGGGTATATAGTGTAAATTGAGCAGATTAATTAGAATTTTATCCAAAAAATTCCCTTTAGAACCCCTATTTTGTGAAGATTCAGACTGCTGTTTGTTTCCCAACTGCAAATGCAATGAAAAATAGAAAGTTACAAAAACTAAGTACTGCCAAAGATCAATATTTGAGACCTTCAAATCAATTGTGAAAAGTTGCTTTTCTCACAGAAGGAAGAATCCCTGCAGTGCCTGATTTCTAAGAAAGAAGCAGGCAATTTTCCTTAATGTTGAGTGGTTATTTTGGAAAATTCCAAGCCTTTATCAAAGAGTCAAGTTGCAGAAAAATATGATGCAGCTTTATTTACTCTCTGTCAAGACTACAAACACCTATAAAGCCCTTTGAGCAGAATTTAGGGAAAGAACATTAATATTCCACTGTGACTTCCGTACAGATTTCATAAGAAGGCATGATGATATGTGTTTCCCTTCAGCAACATCTTTGTGGAGTGAATGTAGCTGAAGTAATGTGTAGTTTTGTTTGGCTATCAGTACTGAGGGGTTTTTATTTTATTGTTTTCAGAACCTTAATCCAAATGACTGAAATTCTAGGGAAGGAGCAGGGTCTGTGGCAAACCTTCTTGTTTTGGCAGATCTCCAAGAAGAAGTTAGACTATTTTATCTTAAGCTGTTGTCAGTCCATAACTCATAGGATCAAAAATCTTAGAAGATATAAATTGGTTCAACTTATTTGAGTGGACCTGAAGATAATAATAAACAAAAGAAAAAGAATAATAGCAACTTGATCTTCTGGTCCACAGTTAAGAACATTACTGTGTACTATGCCTTGGAGTGAACTGTATGGGCCACCAAATTAATTGCTTCGACGTCATGTTTATTCAGGGCCAAAAGAGTTCATGATTCTTTGGAAACAAAATATTTGTTTCCGTGCCTCAAAGAGCTTACTTACCTTCTCTGAAGGTTGTTTGGTTTGGTTTGGTTTGTTGGTTAGTGGTTTGGATTTTTTTTTCGCTTTGTCAGATAAATGTCCATTTAGAAGGGCATGTTTCCACATGCCTTAGAGTTGTGTGTACTTTATGTCAGTCTTCCTTTATTCCCTGAAGTGAAAGTGTAAGGTATCCCCCTGGGAAAAAGGGAGGGAAAAGACACAACAACCATTACTAAAGATGAGTAGACTCACCAAAGTCTAACACTATGTAATCCAATGAACAAGGAAAGCATGGTAAACACAAACATGTTTGGTTTATAAGCTGTTTAATTGGGAACTGTCCCTTTTAAGGTATGTACAGTGCCTGGCATAGTCCAAATAGCGAATAATTGCAGCTGACACAAAGTGGAAGAAGCTCTCTTGAAACTTGCCTCTTTCCTTCAGTGTTACCTGTACCCCAGCCAGAGCAAGCTCTAAACCAGGCCTGTTGTGATGTCAAGAACTAGAAGATGAGCTAAAGTGAAGGACCAGAGGCTTAGCAAATGATGCTAAACATCAAGGCAGACCAGCTTTCAGATAACTCCCCTGTATGTCCTACTAAAAATGGTACAAGTCCCTAACTCCCAAGTGTGCCTTCTCTTACCTTTACCCTACCTCCCCATCTCTTATCCCCTAACCCACCCCACAGTAAGTGTGCCCTGTGCTTACTGAGGGGATCAGCAGGCGCCCCATCACCTGCCCACTGCCCCAGCTTGCTTTCTGTGGAGCATGGCCATGGTCCATCCAGGTTGACTTTGCGCCAAAACAGGAATGGGGAATGCTGTGAGGCATCACGGTTTGCCCGTTAGGTGGCAACCTCCCTTGTAAGAGTAGTGAGATCAGGTAACTGTTCTACCTCAGCATGTGTACTGCTCCTTTTACATTTCTTATAATTCTTTTTTCTCTTGAGACAATCTTGGGACAAATGTTGCAAATCTACAGATTACACAAGAGGAACCTACACAGGAGAAGCTGAAAGCATTAAATTGCCTATTTAAAAAATAATTAACTGGCATTATTCCACAATAAAGACTCCAGAGCAAACTTCCATTAAGACTGTTGTTTGAACATGTGGTAGGACACACATGGTTAGTCACAGTAAGTCGAAACAATTGATTTACAAAAAAAAAAAAAAAAAACAAGGAGGGAGATTACATCCTCTTACGACCTTCTGAGAGGAGGTGAAAAACATTTCTTACATACAAGGCATTGGAGCACATCCAGTCCAACAGGTGATTCTTTGCAGGGAGCGGGGCTGAAGGTTAAGCAGTGAAGTATCTGTAATCAGATCTCTGCCTTTTGTATTCCAGCACGGGATTGTTGTTCAGCAGGGTCTCTCTGCAGCTGAAATCCAGAAATACTATTATTGTCCCAGCAGGATCCTTGCCACTTCCAAAGAGTACATGGCCTTTGCCTTGCAACGTTTCACAGATGAACTGCAGTACTAACTCCTGTTTTTATTAGACATTCTTAATCAATAGGAAATGAAACAGTAAAATCTGGTCTGCCGTTCTGGTCACACTGTTCAATGGCAGGTTGTGAAGCTCTGCAAATCCCCACTTTGTTCTCTGACTGTGGACATCAGCTGACAGACAGCCCTCTTCAGCGTTCTCCTTCCTTTGGTAATTCCTAAAAGAAAGGGGTGAAGACTAAATCAAAAGCCTACAAAGCTCTTTATAGCCCTAAAAGTTATTTTTTTCCAGTAGAGCTAAGTAGCAGATAAAGACATTTTTTGGGGAATAATAGATACTTCTGTAGCTGTCATCCAGTATATTTGTAGTTTGTTGCTGGGTGCACCCTTGGAAATAAATTACCCTTTTAGCTTTATAAAAGATTATAGAGAAATTGCATGCTATCAAAGTGGTTTTGCAGTCGAAGACAAGGTTTCTTGAACAGTTATATTTGGAAGAGAAAGAAAGCCTGATGATGCACACTACTATATTAAAACACAAGGCAGAGTATTTTTTTTTAGTAACCTGGAAAGAGAAGAATTAAAAAAAAATCAAGCAAAGACAAGTTTTCCATCTCTTGCTAGGATAAGTGACTCACACTTTTGAATGAGAACACACTTTGTCTTTTTTCTGCAAAAAGCTACTGCTGCTACTTTGTTCCATCCTCCGTACTCCCATAAAAATAATATTGTTCAAGTATGTGACATGCTGAGAGGAACTGGTTAACCAAAGTGCCTCTGGCATTACCACAAGCCAATTAATTGCCAAGCCTTTGCAGAGCTTGTTGGCTTTCATCTAACCAGTTAAGACCAGTTAGAGTGACAGTGTGTCACTGTGGTAAGTATCTTAGAGAAACAGCACAGTGAAAGAGAAAGGGTGAGTCCACAAACATGTATCTAAAAGCTACATCCAAATATGTATGTTTTTACTGACATTGTAACACGTGTGTTCCCTTTGCTAAATGCGTGATCAAGCCTTTCTTTAAAAAAAAACAAAAAAACAACCCACCTTTCTTTTTTAGTAATCTGGAACATATCCTGGGATAAAAGGTATGCTCACAGACTTTTTTCGTTGAACATCTGAGCTATTTTCTCTCCAGAGGTCTAACTCTACAGCACTTCTGTACTAACCACCGCAATTCTTCACTTGGGATAGCATTGTTAAGGGTGTATGAGTCATTGACCATTAATGCACATGGAAACACCATATGTATGGCCACGCGCTCTGTAGCCCATCATCAAAATGTTCTGTGCCCTACTATTTGGTCACAGTTTTGAATATTACTCTTCTAGCCAAATTGGTAGCTGGTTTTGCTATTCAGTATTTTTTTTTAACCTTGTTTGTAAGCTTTAACAATGTGCTAGGATATGTTTAACCCATTAGCTGTTCTAACAATTGTTTGAAGTTTTAATGTTTAAAACTTTTTCAGGCTTAAAAAACAAATCAAAACAAACAAATAAAAAATCACAACAGAACGACTACTACAGTTTCCCAAAGAAGAATCTCTAGCACTTGAATTTGATTGCATCAGAGGTCAGCGAACTAAGAGACAGATAGCTCAGTGGCAAAGTTAAATACTAGTGCCTGAAAATTGCAATGAAATCATATTGTATCTAAAGACTCAGTGTTCAGCAACCACCCCTCCTTCAGTGTGTACACATACACACAGATCTCTCTTGAGGAGTGCAGGGGCTGTTGAGAATTCGTGGCACTTCAGCTTAGCAGATTTGTATTTAAGAGCTCTGGAGGTTTTGGTCAGTAGTTTTTCATTGTTTTATAAGCACTACTGTCTAATCATAGTAGAGAAGAGTTCAGGGTTCTCTTTTTTCTTTTACATGCTTTTTTGGTTTATCTATTTAGAGCTGAAAGTAAATGCTCGCCACCTCCCACATGCTCTTGTGTAATTAAGGCTTCTTTCACCCTTCTTGTCAGTGGGAACAATTTCATGCAATATTTATTTTGACTGCAGCATTACTTTATACACTCCACTTCCAACAAAATTGTGTTCAGCACCTGTACTAGTAAAATAACATGCATCCCATTCAAAGCTGCTTCCCTCCAAGGCGCCGTGATCTTGCATAAGTGGGTTATTGTCTGATAAACTGTAATGTCACATAGAGGAAAAGAAGAACCCCAGCTGGCTAAGGCTGAGGTGGTTGTAGAGGCTCCGGGAAGGCAGGAAGGATTACATCCCATCACTGATGTGCCGTCTGCCCTGCTCAGCCTGGCTGCTGCGGTCGCTCGGTGGCTGTGGCTGAGGGAACCTCGTTAGTTCCATTTATAGGTTTCATTTAAGGGCTTTCCCCTTGACAGCCAAGCTGTGGTATGATGGCAGTTATTAGTGAGCCCACAGGAGGATCGCACTGGACATGCTTCAAGCTTCACTCTATGGCTATTAGTTCTTTAATTAACCTTGGGTTATGGGGAATTGTTGTAAGAGACTCCGCAAGCCTTCAGAGCAAGGCTTTCTTACGATAAAACCACCTCTTCCTGAAAATGAAGTACAGAAATTTTCACTGGGCCTTTTCTCCTTCTTTTGTTATTGGAGCAGGGGGTTGAAATGGGAACAAGGTTACCAAAATGGTCTAACTCTTAGGAGGCTGAAGAAGCAACCTTTTTCAAACCCTCAATAAAAACCATAGCCCCGCACTAAGTCAAAAGGAATTCATAATATTTTATTTTATTTTATTTTATTTTGTTTTATTTTATTTTTATTTTTATTTTTATTTTATCCAGTTATATCATCCTCTTCACCAGGTTATTGACAAAGTAGTGAGACCACGTTGGCTTTTATTAGGGAAAAAATGGTAGTTGTAATCTTAGTGTCAGAAGGATATATTGTCCTGAACAGTCTTGGAAGCACAGAAGTTGCAGTTAAAGCTAGGTATGTAGCCTCCTGCTACAGTCACTAGAGGCTTTTCTGTGGTAGACAAGGCGCAAGACAGTCTATCATCAGGTTTAACAGGATATATTTTTTAAGCATCAGGTTTTGAAATGCTTCTGGTAGAGTTCTCTGTAAAATTTCTGAATCTAGAAAAGTTTCACACGCATCCTTCTGATGCACAAGCTGCCCGACAAATTGCTTTTGTGTGTGTTCTTCAGATGACAATCTACTGAATGAATGCTCCTGCTTGCTCTTGTTTCAAATCCCTACAAATGCTTTGTAAGTGGGGTTTTCCTCTTGACCCCATACTGTGCAATATGGTATGTGCTGCTTACGGTCCTGTAATGCTTATATTTCAGCAGCTCTTTTTGTATCACAGAATCATCATCTCAGGCTCTCCTACCCACACACCTCTTAGTAGTGTGTATGTCTTTGAAGCAAGTAAACAGAATCTTCCCCATCACTGTGTTGACCTTTTGCCAGTGGTTGGTAAGGTCTTTTGAAACTTTTCAGAAGAAGCGACTGCACACTCAGTAAGTGGGTTGAAATGTGTGGTTTATTTTCTCCAAACATTTTTGCATTTTGACAAAATCTTCTAAAAAGCTGTATGGAAGCCCACTTTTGCCATTCAAACTGAATTGCCTTTCTCTGTGTTATATTGCATTGTATTTTAAATGGCTGGCTAGGGGACTTCAGAGGGTCCTTTAAAAAGAAGTAGGGTCCGTGAAGATTTTACTGAAGGATCGAAGTCCTTGCTTTGCTAACACCCAGATGCTGGCTCTGGTGACTGTACAGCTCCTCCGGCGTTTTATCCCAGCTGTGGCTTCATCCGCTCCCAGCGACAGCAGCATGATGGGGCTTTGTCAGTGCTAGCATTTCCCCTAAACTCTCCCTTCAGCTGCTGCCTGGGGCAGCATCAGTGCTACCAGCAGTGAGAGGAGCACAGAGGCAGAGAAGCCCCCCGCCTCCCCCCAGCACTTTAACGTCTCGCCTTGCTCCAAGATTCTGGAGATTTATAGCTTGGCTGTAACAAGACTGTATTTTTGACAGCTTAACATTGTGATCTATTTATTAAATAGAAAGTGCCCTGACAAGAAAAGGTAACCTTGTTCTTGCTGTTTCAGAAAGGGAATTGGCCAGCACCACCCTTGCCCGCTAGGCAGCATGGTAACCCTGCTCTGCAAAGCTGATGTTCTTCAGGGGTTAGATTTTAACAAATATCACTAAGGGCAGTTATATCCTGAGAAACAGGATTTGGCAGGAGGCATAAATATACATTTCCTAGGAAGGGCTAAAATGCAAAGAGGAATGTGATACATGCCCATTTGTGAACACACCAACCACTGAGTTATCTACAAGACAATGGACTTAATGTTTTTAAAATCTTTGCGTGTTCGCTGTGTTCAATCTCCCCATAAATATGGGAGTGTTCTCTCAACTACAAAAAGACATGAGTCAAAATTTTCTTAAGTTATGGAATATCTCAAATGTATCAATATTTGGATGTCCAACAGGTGACATCTGGCAGGGCTTAATTCTCACATAGGGGGTTCAAAATAATGAATCTTTTATGGGTGTGTTAAATTTAGCGGCTTAATGCAGTGGTTACTTACCTAGTATGTAATATCATGGGTAACATAATATCATGTAAAACTAAGTCAGCTGCCTCTTGCTAGTATTTGTCTTTGCAACCAGTGGCAAAATCAAGACAGAAATGGTAAATGAATGCCAGCTATGTTTAAGCAAGTGAAATTACTGGGCAAAGTCCCTGCCCTACTTTCCATACATAACAAATATTTCTTCTAAAAAAAAAAGAGGGGGCCAGTCCTTCCCTGTAGCGCCTCATTTGAGTATCCAGTTGATAATGCTAATGAAGACATGTCATTGACCTTGTTTAATGCCTTTATTTTAACAGACAAATTTTGGTATTGTCGACTTTCGCCGAATCATAAGGTGTTGCACTACGGAGACTTGGAAGAAAGTCCCCAGGGAGAAGTCCCTCATGATTCCTTGCAAGATAAATGTAAGTCATGCACAAGGATTGTGCTACTTTTGCTTCTTTCAAGCTCTTTATAACTAGTAGTGGGTTCTTCTTAATACAGGACGTTATCAACAGCTCTGTTCATGAAGACAGATAGCAGAGGACATTTACTCATGCATTCAAACACTGCTGTCCTTGTTTTGGCAAGCATGTGTGAGGACTGAGCTCAGCTTCCCAATGAGCTTATAATTTCATTCAGTTTGGAAATGTCGTGCATTTCATGGGGAGGAACACAGTTTATTTTCATTCCTCATCTAACTGCAGATGTCACATTAAAATACTTTGACATATTCAGAAGCACTTCCTGTCCATGGAGACGGCTGTTTCTTCTGCTGCAAACAATCTAGTGACTGGAGGAGAAATCCGTGGCAAACAGAGGTCTTTTTCATTATCATAGCAAGTGGACTTAAAGACAACACATTGCTGTGAGTGGTGTTGATAGGACCTCACAGTTACTTTGTTGGGAGGGGGCGTGCCTTTGTGACAGCTCCTACCATGAGATTTCTTGGGATATTTGGTAGGGACCAAAGTCATTTTGGAACCCTTCAGAAAATCATGCTCTCATGAAAAGTTCTCCTTAGTCCTTCAACGTGACTTGTAGAGGTTCAACCTGCAGTCCCAGGGAAGCTGTTTTTGATGACTGAGACAATGACCAGTGTGGTTCCGTCATCAGAAAATGACATCAAGAAATCAAGCACTGAATAAGGAATAATTTTTTTCTGTTCTTTTCTGAACTGCCATTAGTAATAAACGCCATTCTCAGCTTTATCAAATCAGACACACTTGTACAAGTATTCAAGTTGGTGGTTCCATTTCTTTCATGAAATAACAGAGAGAATAATTTTGCAGATGACAGAAGTTTCTCCAGCCTGCAAACTGAGAAAGGAGAAAATCAGTGATTTAAATTTTCTGTATGTTAGTACAACAAAGAACTGTTTCTCTTCTCTGGTCCCCCAACCTATCTGCAGGCAGCACCTTTTAAAATTTCTAAGTGTTCCCAGACACAGACTTGGAGGGAAGGAAGAACCTGTCTAATGCTGAAGCCCTGACAGTTCACTGTCACATTCACTTGTTTTTAGTACCTTCCTCCAGGATGTTTCAGGCTTTTACTGCAGTCTTGGCAGAATGTAGGACAGGTTCTCAAATTGCTGCATTGGCACTGGAAGACACTATCTTACTGGACAAGGGTTAGAGAAATTGCCCTTGAAAGTTACAGTAGTATGAGAATGGCAGAAAAAGAATGAAGGTCACACTTGAGTTGCAGGCACAGTTCCTGGACCAGCAGTTCCCAGATTTGGTTGCTTTGAGCATATTTCCATGCTCAAAACCCCAACCCGGACTGCAGGCTTCACTTTGCATTTGCATTTCCCACATGCTCTTGAGACTACTTGGGAATGTCACCATCCCATTGGGACAGCAGGATCCTGCTTTAGGAACCAGTGGGTCAGACCCATGTGTTCCCTGTGCATGCCTGCTGGCAGTGCAGATCCTGATGCAGTTTGAGGAAGATACGGTTATTTCTTAAATTTCTCAGACTTTTCAGGCTGTGAAAGATGTAAGATTTACCATACTGTGCCCCACATTAGGGTTTAGTGAAACGGAGTTGAGAATATTACAAGATGTGAGATTATAAAGCGGCACTATTTTAAACAGGTCAGGCCAAACTGGCTTAGGAATTTTACAGAATATTTTCAAAAAATACTTAAGTGTTCTGTGGATAGATATATACTGGATTTTGAGCTATTAAGGTCTGAATATGATGTTTAACGTTCTCCATGTACCAAATGTGGTGGTTTCCATCTCTGGGGAAGGATGTGCCTTTAGATGATCTCACTCTTCTCACTTTTGCTGATTGTTAAGATTGTCAGTACTTGTGAGCAGGTCAACAGATGAAAGAAAATAAGTATGTAAGAAACTGGAGGGCTGAGAGAAGTAGCATAGGACATTTTGTGTGCTCCTTGCCCAGCCTGAATAACTAGTGTCTATTTTCAAAAACTAAACGGTGGCTGGTTTGTTGTTTGGTTGGTTGGTTTTGGTTGTTTTTTTTTGTTTGTTTGTTGTTGTTGTTGTTGTTTTGTTTGTTGTTGTTTGTTTTGTGTGTGTGTTGTTCTTGTTGTTGTTTTTTATTTTATATTTTTAGACTTTTTTACTTCTGTGAATGTCATTTCTCTCTTCAGGTTGGCACAGTTAAACAAACTGTTCCAGCTGGAACAGAAAGCAACTGCCCTCTTTTTCAGGGCTCTATCCTTTGTGAGCACACCGAACCTGTGCTTAGACCCTCCAGGATCTTGTAGTCATCTTCTGGTACCATTTGAAGTCTCAGGCTTTCATATTATTATGCTGTTCTATATATATGATGCTTTCCTGAAGTTGCAATGATAATTAATAATTTATAGATTGTAGAAACTTTGTCTCTTGCTGACAGTATTGTATTGTGGATTGTATAGATTCTCTGTAATGTAATTACAGTTGGAAAATTGACTTCCACTTGAAGCTTAGAGAAATTTATCTTGATGTTTTAATGACCTCATGAGGTTTACTCTCTGAGTGAGTCTGGGTGACAGCGTCTTCCAAAACTTTTTATAACTTTTTTTTTTTTTAATGATTTCTGATAATTTTTCTTCTTAAAGCAATTGGAATGGGTCATTATAAGCCTTGGTAGTCCTCATTCCTGTTAGTACTAGAAGTGACTAAAATGCTGATGGCAGTAAGAAAAAAACATATATATATATATTTGAAAAACTTAGAGAGGCATTAACAGAAGGACAGCAGTATCAAGTGAGATCAAGGGTCCAGCATGCCCAGGATCCTCTCTCCACATGTCTGGGGAAGAGCAAAAAGAGGGCAGGCATATTACATTAAGTAAGACAGTGATCAGTGTATGCTGTGTAGGTACACAAATACACCAAGTACACATAAAAACTATCAAGATGCAGGTACATGTCTATATGAAAAGCTTTTTCCTAAGGTAATCTCAACAGGCAAGAAAATATCAGCTTTTTATCACAGAAACATCTAGGTTGGAAGAGACCTCCAAGATCACCTAGTCCAACTTCTGACCTAACACTAACAAGTCCTCCACTAAACCATATCATTAAGGGCTACATCTAAACGTCTTTTAAAGACCTCCAGGGATGGTGACTCAACCACTTTCCTGGGCAGCCCATTCCAATGCCTAACAACCCTTTCGGTAAAGAAGTTCTTCCTAATATCCAACCTAAACCTCCCCTGGCACAACTTTAGCCATTCCCCCTCGTCCTGTCACCAGGCACGTGGGAGAATAGACCAACACCCACCTTGCTACAGCCTCCTTTAAGGTACCTATAGAGAGCGATAAGGTCGCCCCTGAACTTCCTCTTCTCCAGGATGAACAACCCCAGCTCCCTCAGCCGCTCCTCGTAAGACTTGTTCTTCAGACCCCTCACCAGCTTCGTTGCCCTTCTCTGGACTGTCTCGAGCACCTCGATGTCCTTCCTGTAGTGAGGGGCCCAAAACTGAACACAGTACTCGAGGTGCAGCCTCACCAGAGCCGAGTACAGGGGGACGATCATTTCCCTAGTCCTGTTGGCCACATTGTTTCTTATACAAGGCAGGATGCTCTTAGCCTTGTTGGCCACCTGAGCACACTGCTGGCTCATATTCAGCCGACTATCAACCAATACTCCCAGGTCCTTCTCTGCCAGGCAAAATGCTTGATGCTTGAAATTTTCTCCAGATGCTTGAAATTTTGTCAGGAACCACTGATGCCTGTTCTAGTTGTTCTTACAGATTTATTTCTTAGAACAGACTGGAAATGATGGTGTGTGTGTTTGTATACAGTTTTAATGCTCTGGTCTTGCCTCTTTTTAGATTCTGTAGCTTTTACACAGCTTGATTATAACCCATCTTCTGTTTTTTTTGCTGTTTGTTTTGTTTTGTTTTTGTCATTGCTTTTGGATTTTTTAATGCAGTGCCAGTGGCAGATATAAAAGCTGTTGTGACTGGGAAAGACTGCCCTCACATGAAGGAGAAAGGAGCTCTTAAACAAAACAAGGTATGTTTCTCAAACTCTTATAAATGCATACCCTGGAATACAAAGCTTGTCAACTTGACCTTCCCTAAACTAATACAGATATTTTTCATTCCAGTCTGCCACCTTTCTGTATATACACACACACTTTGTTTTCGCCTCAGCCCATCTGAGTTAAATTATTAGGACAGCCTACTTTCCTTTACTCAGATTTCATGACAGATGTGCATTGTGATATGCCCAGAGCACATTAGGATAGTCTTTAATAGTGATGCCTTCTACCTCTAAAGTCAAGCGGTTTTGACTGCTGCTATAGAGCAGAGCAGCAGTGACTGTTGGTATCTACTCTTACGTTGTCTCTGATAAATAACTAGCTTGTTCCAGCTGTATTCTCCAATGAGTTGACATACAGTGAACACAGGCACATGCCAAAATTGCAGTTAATGTCCAGCTGTTGATAACTTCAAATCCATTCAGGTAGAAAAATTACTGCCAACAAAAGGATGTATGGTAGATGCTAGGTAGTTAATGAGGTGAATAAGGATGTGTTCAGCAGTGCATTTGGAAAAAAAATGTAGGAGACATGGTTAGCTTCAATTAGATTTATGCTACGTTTCAGAATTTCAGGTTGAGCTTAAGCTAAGACTCAAGTTGTACACTGCCAGAATCTTGCACGTTTTTGTTAGTAACAATTGCCACCACAGCAGGAAGAAATTGAATTACTAGCAAAGTCTCACTTATTTGATGGTGAAGGTATTCATACCATATCATATGATATATATTAATGAAATTTCCATTGGGTTGTGCTGTCTGACCTTACAAGTAAGAATGAGATCCTAATGATGTTCAGTCTGACCTAGAACCACAACCTGAGCTTTGTGAGACGGATCAGAGGATTTGAGTCAGTTTCTAGTTAACTGAAATTGAGGAGTTTGGGGTCCAACTAGAAAGAGATTTTGGTGGACAAAATTCTAAAGTTAAGAGTTCCTGCTTCGAGACTTTGAAAACAAAATGCACACACCTAGTATCCAAATAAAATATGGAGAAAACAATTCTGAGAGGAGCTATAGAAAATGAAAGGACACTGTCAAAACTATGTCACACAACTGTTGCAGCTTCATTGCTGACTTTTCTTGCCTTAACTATGGCTGGAGGGAGATATACAGAGCATCTCAATTGTTCATGTATAAGAAACACAGGCAAAGATGCTTTAAATCTATCAGGATACCGTCATTTCTTTTCAGCATTAACTTTACACGGTCAGAAATGAAAAAAAGTCAAGCCAAGCAAGGAAAAAAGTCCCAGGAGTATCTTTCCTTGTTAATTTTTGGAATCAGAGCACTAACACACGTGCACAATAGATTGCATACAACTCATATCTCAAGTTAAAGATGAACCATCAACAGCATTTTGCTGGGGCATTTATATGATGCATATAAAGTATTTTTAGTGCTTCCTTGTCTTAGCTCTCATATGTCCTCACAAAGAGGAAAGATAGGAGCAACGAAAGCAGTGGGTGTCAGTGACGGAAATGTGTCATCTTTATGGAGCAGTAATGTCTAGATAGTATTTAATGCTAAATAGCAGAGCTGCAGATCATTTTGTCCTCAGCTGTCAGCATTGTCCCATTTCCTTGGGTAAAATGGCTTTGGACTGGTGTAAACTTCTGGCTGGGGATGTGAAGATCAGGAGCTGATAGGTAGCACATCTGCATCCACAGCTGTTGTACAATATTGCAACAACTTAACCAGCATCATAGGAATAACACATCATTGTTTGCTGAGTACCAAGTTAATGTGGACAGTGAGATGAAAAGGAAAAAGCCCAGCACAGGATGCAATTTGGCTGATTTTGATGTATGAAACCTTTCCCTTCTTGGAATTTCACACTTGGTGATATATTTTTTGAGAGGTCTTTTTGTTTGGTGCTTTCTCTGTGTGTGTGTGTGTGTGTGTGTATTTATAAGGTGTATATATATACATATATTGACCACCTTAATGTTTATTTATTGGCTGAAAAGAAAATAGAATGGCAGAATGCCACTGCTCTGAATATAGCTGGAACTGGCAGAATGTCCATAACAAAGGCTTCAGCATCTCATCATTTGCTGGCACATGGCTATTATTCTTCCAGTGGGATCATTTAGAAATAAATAAGAGTTAAACTTAGTTGAAATTTGCATGCTTATGAAGCTGGAACAACATGATAGGACCAGACCTGAGTCCATCATTGTTCATCTTGTGTTCTTAAATTTGAAGTCCCCTTTTCTGACTCTTGAGTAATATTAATTAATTTCAAGGACAAGAAATATACTAGATTTTGCAGCATTCAAAACAAAGCTTGAGAGAAGAATTTGGATAAAATATTGCTGTGTATTTGTACATATTCTTCTTTCAACCTTTATTTGCTGATGCAGCAGGCTTCAGGCTTGATGCGTTTTTATTCAGCAGAACTGATTCTGCTCACTTCGCTGTTCCTTTGCAGCTTCCCTTTTATTTCATGTTGGTTGAACAAGTGCCCTGCCACTGCATGTATATGTAATTCTCTGAAGAGGTTCTTCTGACTCTGGCAAGTAAACTTAACATGGCTGTTATCTCAGCCTTTGGCAAAAGACATTGGCTGAGGCTGTTGACAACAGAGTAGGGAGAGGTACTGAGGTCATTACAGCTGCATGGGATCACTCAGCTACAAAGACTTAAGATATCAGTTTATCATAAATACTGTGTCTCCTATTGGCCTATATGAGAGACTGAAGGAGAGAGGGAGAAGTTTTGGGAATGGAAGAGCATGTTTCCCCTCATACCACCTGCAATAGCTTTCCCTGTGGAATTGAAACCAATTGAAATTCAATTCCCTGTGGAACTGAAATGTCCAGCAACCAGGTGCAGCCTCTTTTTTCCTGTTTTCAGGAATGTACCTCAAAAGAGAGGCACATTGTGGGTCCCAGTGCCATTTCCCTTTGCAAGCATCTAGGGAAGGACAGATGTCTGAAATGTGCAAGGGTGGAAGGAGTTAAAAGTGTCAAGGGAGTGAGTTCGTCAGGTTGAGGTGGGGGTGGGGTGTAAAGCAAAACAAAGAAGGAAGGAACTGATTTTCCTGGAAGGAAGAAATGATAGGGGAGGAAGACCAGAGACCAAAAGATCTAGATCTGGTGTAAAAGGCTGGAGTGGAAAATGACTTTGAGAAAAATTGAGAAGTAGGACAGAAAACAGAAGAGATGGCTAATGGAGACTGAACAGTTTTCCTTTAGGAACTGTTCATTCCTCAAAATCCTCACCTGTCGTTGATGAGAACATAACAAAACCGTGTGGGTGGTCAGCCACAGGTAAGCCAGCTCAACTACTGAGACCACTGTCAGTGTGGAGGGACAATTGGCAACTCCAGCTCCTTAGGCTTCCATTTCCCTTGATGGTTTGCTGTGCCTGAGATGATAGAGATGCTGGAGTCTGGAAGTTGTAATTCCTGAGCCTTTAAGTCCCAGTAGCAGCCAACAAAGAAGCTGAACTGGAGCCAGGGCTGCCAAACTTCCACTTTCCCACATAAAAGGAAGCTTGGCACCTTCGGTCTAGGCCTTTCTGTCTACTTGACTGGGAATGACCAAACCTGTGTCCTTGGGATGTTCCTCTTTCAGGCAGGAATTTTCTCTTCTTTTCCTTTGTTTGAAATAAAGAAGATCTTCAGTCCTTTGAAATTCCTCAAAGGACAAATATTCAGAGGCCAGGCTTGTAGGATTGTTGGCCTTCATGACATTCAGGAACTTCATAGTAGAGTAGTAAAAGCCCTTTTTGCAATGATGTATTTCATTTTCACAACCTCAGTCACATGACTTGGCATGTTCTGATGTCAATAATTTATAACACTCTGTGAGGAGATAATGCCAGGTTTGTGTGGGTAGAGGTAAATTTGTTTGTGTAATGAGAGATATCACTCTTAATAAGGTGTGGCTGAGAGACATGCCTAAAACTCCAAAAGGCTATGTGAAGCATGAGCAATTTGTTTGCTTAATGCACCAACGGTATTAGTAGCTGCAGCTTCCTTGGGCACAGACTTGTCTCCTGTGGCTTGGCAATACAGCAAATGGGACCTAATAACTAAATTCAAGGAAACCAACAGCATTTCCCATGAGATCCTGATCTATGCTCAGCCAAGATTATCCCTAAGGATTACAAGTTTTTATGATTCAGATTCTGCTCTTAATCAGACAGGTTCAAAAATGAAGTAACCCTTACTGAAATCCAAGAATCTGTGCCAGTTTTGAATCACGAGATCAGGTTAGGAATCCAGACCAACATTTATGCTGCAGTTCCTGCAGTCAAATCTTCTGTTTTAAAACCAGGTGTAGTAAATTTAAGAAGCAATGCTCTTGTTGCTGCTGGCATGCAGGGCCTGTTGTCAGCTGAGAGTCAGCGAAGGTGACCAGTATTGGTACTGTGAGGCTCAGGAAGACAAGAGGCATAAGGAATAGGACTTATGATACAGATTAAAGTAGTTCTGAGTCAGCATTCTCCTGCTGGAGCCATTTTTTTTTCCCCACAAAGTAATTATTTCTGTATCAGCTAGCTTACAGGTTGTGAAATTCTTGTAGCAGTGCTTGTAGTGATGTGTGCAGTAACCATTATAACATTATGTGCTTACTGCTGGACAGTGAAAGTTCATTATTTATTCAAATTGGTTGTGTTTCCCCATAGGAACCTAGCTCCAGGTGCCTTTTAGGGAAGACCCACGCTTAATGAATTCACTTTGGCAACCTTTAAAATTCCATCTTTAGTGCTGAGGAGAAAAATGATGATTTTTCCTCTCCTAAGATTAATTTTGGTCTTCACAACCAAGTAAGCCAGATTGTTCAGTTTGAGTCTTCTGATTCTCATTCAGGTAAAGACAAAATGACAGAAATCTCCTGAGAATTAATAATTTCACAGATTTCCAGCAGTGAACAAAAACATCAGTATATATCAGAAGATTAACTGTCCTGACAAGATTTTTGACATAGGGAATCAAACCTAGAGAATTTTGCTAGTTTGCAAGTCAATCCATGCAAATTGAAGAAACCATGGGCCTTCACAGAGAGTTTGTTGCATGTGTACTATTATCGGTTATATTGATTTTAGTCCTCACCATTACCTAGCTCAAATCTGAACTCAAAGTAATCTGTGACCAAGTGAGTAGCAGTCAGCACTAAGCGAGGTGAGTTAGCTTCATCTGAAGCATCTGTGTTGGGCTTCGTGCAGTCTGGTACTCCTGCATCTTTGGCCAGGCAAGGGGAGTATCATAACCTATTTTCTCACTTGTTTTGGGGAACAAGGGGTAGTAAAGAAAGAAAGATCTCAATGCCTGAGTGCTTCTCATGGTGCATTAACATATGTTTCTTTGTCTTATTCCAGGAAGTGCTAGAGCTTGCGTTCTCTATATTGTATGACTCAAGTGGCCAGTTGAATTTCATTGCTCCGGACAAGCATGAGGTAAGTCAAGTTTGGGGTACAGAAACTTCTTTGAAGCCTTCTTAGTTCCCTTGTGGTAGCAGCCAGCTTTTAAGGAACATAAGAATGGTCATGCTGTCACAGAGTACAGGACAATCTGAACCTGTGTCATATCTCACAACAACCTGAAAGCACAGGGATTAGTATGTGAGCAAGACCTTCTGCAATCTTCATGCATATCCTGAGCTACATGTTTTCTATTTGAATGCCATAGAGCACCATGGGATCTGAATTCCAGGACAGTATTTCTAAGCCCTACTGAAATGCATACCATAAGAGAAAGAAAAGAGCTTGGGCACAGACCTCACAGTTACACAGACCTTGCTCATCATTTCCTGGTGTAATAAAGATTTCTCTTTGTCTGGTCTGCTTTAGACACTAGAGTATTTTGCTGTGTGTTCACTTTGGTGAACTTTATTTCAACACCAATGATATGCACAGGCAGGCTGTTCATGAATCACTGCTGTCCTCAGATCATCTTGATCGTGCCAATATAATCAGGGGAAGTTATACCATCCCTAGGTCTCAATTTCAGCCAATGACTTGTGTTCTCCAGAACAGCATATCCCATTTTCTTCATTTCATGCTGCTTAAGACCATTTATGACAGGTGATCACAGAATGTCCTTTCTCTTGCATCTCCATAGGTTGATGCAAAAGGGGTTTGCAATCGGTCTCACTTGCATAAAGACAGTTTAAATACAAATAGCAAGGCACAATGGCAGTCTCCCCCCGCTCCTTTCTCTTACTTGATAACAAAACAAAATAGACAACATCATTGCCTTTTGGAAGATGATGGAACTAATTTATCTAATTATGTGGAATAATCAAAAGTGATTCACTCCGAGAACTTGGAATTTCCAAATAAAGATTTAGCAGAGTACCCTGTATTAAAAAAGTAAAGAAGTAGTAAAGTTTTCCCTTCTTGTCTGTAAAGTCACAGGAGTTAGTTTTTCATCTGCACACTTATTTTATGGTGTTACGTTCACCTCAGTCTCAGTTCAGGTCACAGGTCTCAGTTCAGGACACTGCCTCGAGATGATGAAACACAGAAGACTGCATTTAACTGCATTATACTGTAGTGTTATTAAAGTGCATGAAATTGCATTGCAAGTGAAGTATATTTAGTTACACAGCTTCAACATTTGCAATTCTGGATAAAAACCTTCAAATAAAAGTTAATTTTAGGAGAAGAAATGAGGTTATACTCATTTGGATTTTCCTGGGTATTAATTTTTGAGTGTCATTTTCAAGTATGTTCATTCCAGAGAAAGATTTGCTGGTCAATTTTCATCCAAGAGAAATGAGCAGTAGGCTCCAGGCATAATGCACCATTAGAGCTGTCAGTCTAAGCCAAACACAATCGTCTTCATCTTTTAAACTGGATGTATGTTAGAGGCTTTCTGATATAAATTCTCCAGAAATTAAATTCTAGCCTGTTTCA
Organism: Anser anser; assembly: GCF_964211835.1. Classification (NCBI taxonomy): domain Eukaryota; kingdom Metazoa; phylum Chordata; class Aves; order Anseriformes; family Anatidae; genus Anser; species Anser anser. Next base: position 96,684,891 of record NC_139721.1, read on the forward strand.
GCTCGTAAGAGCCATTGGTCATGAAAATCAACAATTTTTTCAGCTACTTCTCTGGCAAATATAGCTTAAGGTTTCAAGTGTATTTTAATGGTCTAAATGTTCAACAACTGCTACTGCATCCTACTGATGGGCAGTAGCATCGTGAGATGTACTAACCCCTTGCTAGTGGTTGTGATAACATGCCTATTATCTTTATTTCTCTTTTTGATCATGTGCAGCTTCTTTGAAGCAAAATGAGTATGCTCAAAAAAGGGGCTAAAGGCAGCAATCTCTGCTGCTACTTCACAGTTCCCAAGTGAACATTTCCCAAAGGGCACCTCCCTTTCCCTGGACTTTTTCATGGCCTATAGAGGAGTGAGTTGCAATTCAAGTAAAAATTACAAGTATACAGAGGGAGCACCCATGAGGGAAAGCAAATAAGTTGTTCTGAAGCTCATGACTCTTCATCAAAGTGACTGAGATGCTTGTTGATAAAAATGCTGGCTTAGCCATGTTGTCAACTTGGGAGATTTGATAGGTAACATCTCTTGATTTCGAAAGCTTTGCATGAAGTGCCAGAAATATTAGTGCATTATGTTAGTACATGAAATCTGTAAGGTCAGACTTACGGGGTGATTTTTTTCAAATACTTCTGCAGTCCTTGTGATTGTAGAGAGATTTGAATTGGGAATAGAGTGTGACCTAAAAACAAAAATAGAACTAGGATCATAGGATAATTCAGATTGTAAGAGACCTTGGGAGGTCCTCTGTTCAACCTCTTGCTCAGAGCAGGTCAGCAGTGAACTCAGATCAGGTTGCTCGGGGCTGTATCCAGATGGATCTGGAAAACCTTCAAGAATGGAGCCTGCACAACCTTTCTGGTTGTCTGGTTCCGCTGCTTGACTCCCAAGGTATTTCTTTAATAAAATCTCATTACAGAACCAATGTCGTTGAGATTTGGACCTCATTTTTTTACTCTTAAATTTGGCAATACCCTTAGCCATCTGTTGGAGCTTACTGCTAGCCAGAGAATTCAGCACTGTGAGATCACTCCATCGTATTTGTTTTTCATTTGAATACTAATAGCTGGTTTCAACTACACAGCAAAAAGGTGGATTAATCTTATCCTTGATTTTTGACAGAGAAACTGATGAGGGAAGCTATAATTAGGTTTCATTGGAATTTTATGAAAATGAATCTGTAGTAAATTAATTTTTCAGTGGCTCTTAGTCTGTTTTGCATATTAAAAAGAAAAAAGCTTCTGAATGAGTGCCTCTGTTTTTCCACCATCTCATTAGGATTTCTCTCTGCTCAAAATGTGCAGGAGTTTAATTAGATGCACTTGCCAACATGGAGATTAGAGAGGAAGCCCCTTTTCCAGGCCATTGCACTCATCTGAATTGTGGCCAGAATTTGGTTTCTGTGGGCCCTGAATGAGTTACATCTGGAAGAGGAAAGAACCGTAGTTCTGCTTTCTGGCTCACTGCAATTCCTCCTTGGAGAAAGTGCTGGCTATACTCACTGAGCAGGTGATGGACGATTTACGTCAGGTGCTGCATCTATTGAATGGATGCACTGCACTTATGTAACCTGAGCAGAGCCTTTTGCCTTTCTGATCCTTTTCTTAAAATGAATACTGGGGAAACTTTCCCAAATAAAGATTTTAAGTTGATAGTAAAAAATAAATAAAAGTAGTATGTTTTAAAATAATTACATTTCTAGGATAGCTCTTTTCTTGATAATCTGCATACACTCCACAAAAGCTGCATACTTTAAAAGTCTTCAGTGACATACTTTGAGGGCCTAGAATAGGCAAGGTAATTGCTTCCTTAGTACTGTGAGCAGGACAGCCTGAACCATCAAGTCTTTTCTAGATAGCTAATCTCATACCAAAGCTGCAGCATGGCTTTCCAACACCCTGGATGAAATTCTAGCTCTGCTCCTGTTTCATTACTGACTTAAATGGGTCGGATTTCACTTTGGATGTTGAAGTGTGTTAACTATCCTATTTTAAATGCATGCCCTTTTTCTAGATGGAGACATACCCCAAGAGGGGGTTTTCTCTCTGTCTTAAAAATAATCTTCATTTCTGCTGTAGGATGAAGTCAACTGTGACTATCTTTAAACTTGGCAATATCATGTAGCAAATGGTCAGCTAAATTTAAAATCCATTTTTTTTTTGGCATGAAATCTAGCAGAAGTATTTGTAAGATAAAAATGTAGTTACGGTTGATTTAATTTTCCCCTGCAAACTAGGACACAAGTTCATGATTGCAATCTTTATTTTTAGATGGTAGCATTTGAGTACGTCTGTTCATAGTTGCATAAATGGCTTATAGTAATAAATGAAAGGGACTTGTTTGATTTAAGTTGACTGTAGATCACCAATCTCCAACTGCTTTGTTGCATATTAAAAATATTCAGCCCATGTTTATCTCAAGCTGTCAGTCATTGAGAAAGATAACATCTCCTATTATGAAAAAGTTAACAACAAAGAGAAGGGATTTAGAGGCCAGTTCAGCATTTGCAGCATTTGGAATTACACCGGGTAGCTTGGCATTTAATTTTCATGAAGGACACAGCATTGACTGACTGCAGTTTTTGCAATATGTTATTTTGTGCTCTGTAAAATAGTGGTAAAGTAGGCATGGGTATGTCAATGGGAGCCTATTCCCACACATGTCAGTTGATACCACCTTATTATGGCTTGTTTTGCTGTAAATTAGATAGTTGGTAGAGGATTTCTTACAGAAGGAGTAAAGGTGAATTTTGGCTGGTATTCACCTCACCTAACTTAGCTGTCTTGGAATTAAAAGTTTGGTGTAGGATAATCAGGCTCTCTTCTAAGTACTGGGGAAAGAGAAAGACGGGGAGAAGGAGGCATCTCCATATGTTCGGTGTCCTAGGTTAGGTATCATTCTTTCTCCCATAACTGTTGAGAACAAGAAGCTTGGAGGAGATACCTAACTGTCCAACCACCTACATATTGTCATTTCTTCTCAGTTTAAGGGAGTTCTTCACCTATTTTCTGAGCACATCAGTGGAACATGCCTTCTTCATAATACAAGCTGGTAGAATGAATCAACCTCATTTTAGGTCTCCTTGAGGGAGCAGTAACTGTGGAGGACCAAGCCAGACAAACAATTTATGTGCAGAAAGTCTATTAATGATAATTTTTATCTTTTCCCCATGCAGTATTGTGTATGGACCGATGGGCTGAATGCCCTCCTTGGGAAGGATATGTTGAGTGATCTAACGCGGAATGACTTAGACACGCTGCTCAGCATGGAGATAAAGCTACGCCTCCTTGACTTGGAAAACATACAGATCCCAGATGCTCCCCCACCTATCCCAAAGGAGCCCAGCAACTACGACTTTGTCTATGACTGTAACTGAGGCTGCCACTGAAACTTGCTTCGAAACTGGAAATATTATAACTGGAGAGATATAAAAAAAAAAAAAGGAAAGAAAGAAAAGAAGAGTTTGTGAGAAAAAAAGAAAAGCCGGTTGTGCACCTTGGATTTTGGCTTTGGGGAGGAGTGTAGAAACACTTGCATTCCTCCCTGTTCCCTGCATCCCATCCTTCCCCATTCCCATCTTCCCCATTGCTCATCCAAATCCACATTGCTTTAATTAACTTTTAATTGCAGGCCATTGGCCTTGCTTAAGGCAAAGACTGCCACTAAGAAGCACCCTCCCAAGGACTTTTTTTACATTTTTAATACTGGAATAGACATTCTTAACTAAAGGATGGTGTTATCAAACTGCATGCCTGTGACACCCACTTGGCAGGGCAGAGGCTTTAACTGGAAGGAGGAGGGAGGTAGGGAGCAGAAGCAGCTACTGTAAGCAGATTTCCCCAGGCACTCCCAAGAGTCTGCTCACAACTGAATCCAATGCAATGACAAAAAAAAATGTTAACTGCTTCCCAGTACTCACGCCATTCGTCACTGTCATTATTCTTTCCACTGTCATCTCAATTCTCGTCACCAGCCTTCACCTAACTGATCAGCTCCCATAATGGAAAGTCTGCAGGTTTTTGCTGTACCATACGCTGCAATGCTGCAACAGCTTTTAACTTCTTTTCCTCCCAGCTCTTAAATAGGCCTACACTAGCAGATCACTAGTACAAACTGTGTATGAAGCCACCGTTGTGTCCTGTCCCTGTAGCATTCCCTAAGCCTCAATTGCCTCTAAAATTGGCTTGTTGCTATTCAAAGTGATTTTTATTTTCTTGGTCCAAAGTTCAATAGTAATTTCCACAAATTAATTATAACTGCCAAACATTCAGGTTTACATTGTTGTCATTGCTACAGTTTTAAGAATTTGCAAGGGATTTTTTTTTGTACGGGTTCTAATTTTTTTATTTTATTTTGCCAAACAAATATATTTAAAGAAAACTAATTTCATTGTGAGTACTTTGGGGGGGCAATATTTTTACTTAATTTCCATTTGGAACATTTGCCCTGGAGGGAGAAAACAATATTCCCTTCAACTTTGCCGTTGAATAAAAATCTGAGTTGTGATGATTCTTGGAACATTGTTTTTCTTCTGAAGTTGTCTTTTATTCTTTATGGTGCTAGCAATTCTCAAGTGTTTGTTCCAAAGAGGAGAGAGAAAGGCTGAATCTTTCTCATCTGCATCTGATTTAATTATTCGTTTGTGGTGACAAGGATAAGGTGAGTCCAGAGATCTCCACTTGCCATAGGTACACAAGCCTTCCTGTAACAAGGAGCCTTTCAGAAATCTAAAATCAAACCGCAGTGATGTTCTCATGGTCAGTTCAAGGCTGCTGCCTTGAGCCTGTGTGCTATCGTACCTGTACTTGTGCTTCCATTTACTCTATGGAGAGGGTTCCCTCCCTGCTCTTCCTTTTCTTCTAGGTATTTCACCAAGTTCAGTCTCTCATTAAGTGCTGGGTCTAGATCTAGAGGAACCCACCAGCACTTACAGCTGAAGACAGATTTTTATTTGTGAAGGTTCCTCTCCTGCTCAGACCCAGCCTAAAAAGACTGAAGGGGTTTTATCAGATCTGGTGCTAGAGAGGAACCTAGAGGGTGGTTCCAGTTTAGATGGACACAGAGGACCTCAGCTGAGGTGGCCTTTGCTCCATGCAGCTGTCTGGGGCAGTCATCCTGACTGACCTCACGCCAGGTGAGAAGAGAAATGATGTCCTTCAGGTGCAACTATACAGAGGATGAGGAAACCATGGTATTGAGTTCAGGCAGGAGAGTCCTAAGGAAGGTACCACCTTCCTGAAGTTGCACTTGCAGTATTCCGTGAATGTCTTGATTTATCAGGAGGCATAAATTGGTAAAGTAAGGAAAAAAGAAACTGAGTTAAATGCTGGAGTAGAAAGTTAGGATAGACCACAGCCTGAGAGAAAATTCAATACAAGTGAGAATAGGGATGTACAATGTGAGATGTAGGAGTTTGAGATATTTTATTCTGTGGAGCTTTGTCAAACTATAGCAAAGGTAGAGAGGGGTTAGGAATGAGTAGAAGCAAGGCACTGCCTGCTGCAGGGAATCTGGGAGGAGTCCTGGAGAAGGGGATGGAGTTAGGAACACATTTCTTTACCAGACACTGATGGCTGCCTGAAGACAAGGCTGAGAGCAGAACAGAGAATCCAAGTTGTTTTATTAATCTCTCTGACCCAGCTGGGTGACTTGGCTGTGCATAACCTTTGCTTTTTATTTACAGACTGCAGAGCTAGCGCTTCAGATGGGTATTGCTCATTGTCAAAATAAACACCTTTCTCTTCTAAGCAGTAAGAGCCAAACACTGCCTGTTCAGGGGCAATCAGATGTGGTGATCTTAGCAGGAATGCATCTGTGTGAGAATCAGAAAGGAGCAAACAAAAACCTTCCCCCTGAGGATGAATTGAGCAGGAGGAAAAGGTTAGACTTGGCTCCCCCACAAAGGTGAGTGCCCCAAATTGCAGGCATGCTAAATTTGTCACCCCCCACGTGTCCTGCCTGTGCAATAAGAGAGAAGAGGCTTGAGCGATGCGTTGGCGTAATAGCCCATGCAGCTATTTTAAAAGCACTCCCACAGCACTCTGAAGGGTCACGGTGCAAACACGAATCCTGCCTTCAGTTTCTAGAGCTGTCATACAAGCTTTCTTCACCATTATGAAATTAAAAAAAAAATGTTTAATGATGAACAAGTATCCCGCTGCTTCCCATTCATTTAAAAAAAAAAAAAGCAAGAATGAAAATAGCAAATTCATTTGCTAGTGCTGTTGTGTGTTCTGGAAAAGCTTTTAAGGCTTCCAATTCAAAGAATTCAAAGAGTTTCAGCAGCAAAAAAAAAAAAAAACTGTTGAAGTTTTGTGTGTAATTTCAAAACATTAAGTGGGTAATTGCTTGTAAAAGCTATAAAGAGGAAAGAATAAAAAAAAGTCTAATTTTAGCTCCTGTTTTTGAAGTGACTTTTCCTTTGGAAGTTAATATATTCCTTTACAAGAAAATATGAATCAAGAAAAATATGCATCTTAAGTCAGCTGTTTGTCCTGCTTATAAGGACAAGGAGAAGAGCGGCAATGCTAAGTAATCCTGCACAAAAGAAAGCTATGTGTCATGGAAAGAGCGAGCTCTCATGGCTTTCATTACTTCTTTTCAGAAGCAATTTTTTTTTTTTTTTTAGCATGAAGAACACTTCTATTAAACATTACTACTTACAGAGAAAATAACATTCTCTTACAAAGAGGCAGGTAGGTGATGACTGTCTTTGGGGTTGCAAAATTACCGTGCAAGATCTTGGTTATTTCATTTGTGAAATCTTCATGCCCTATCCAGGACTGCATTTTGCTCACTCGGGGTGCTTGTTACCAGCATTGCTCTCACATCAGTAGTTCCCAGTAATGCAGGCAAGTCACATGTGTATGGGAATGTGCAGGCTTGTATGGGAGTCTGGTGGGATCCACTGCCCACTCTTGTCTTTGGCAGGCAGCCGAGCCACAAGGGCACTCTACTGCCCACAGCAGCCTCGTAGCCGGCCACTGAACAGCTCATAAAAGGAGGAGGGATGCAAGGGTGGAAGACCAAAAATCCCCTCCTGACAGGGAGGAAGGGTGGCATGTGCATGAAATGTCCCTGAATGCCCATCTGCTCTGTCATTGCTTATTGTTGCACAGGGCTGTGGTGGCTCTGGTGTGCCCAGTTCTGCAGTGGTGGAAGCTGATCATCCTGAACAGTAACCAGAAATGGAGGGTGTCTGGAGGAGACGAACACTCTTTTAATGCCATATCCCTGCCTTCCTCTCTTTTGTTGCTGCTACTGCTTGTTTATTGCTGACAGGTAAATGCCAGTAGCTTCACTGTCATGAAAGTCATTTGTGTAAGGAGTGTAATAAGATGAATGTGAGATTTTACCCACCTGTAGTTTTGTTCCTCTTGAGAGGGAAAGAAAAAAAAAAAGAGTCTAGCCCTTAAATCTTGCCCTTACTCACCTCTGGACATCTTATGTGTCAGAAACAGACTTGGAACTGTGAGCACCTGACCTAAGAAAAGAGCTCTTCCCTTTGCAGGAGCATCAAGGAGCTGGAAGTAAAAAAAATTTCACATCCCCAGGACCTCTGCATGGTGCTGAGGAGAAAAACCCTGCAAGATCTGGAAGACATTTGTAGGACAGAGCCTGTGTCGTTTACACTGGCTGAGTTGTCATTGCTTTCCCCAGAGCTTGCTAAATCAGGACGAGACTCGCTCAGTGCTCCCTCACTAGATGATAATTATATTTGAATATTAAACATCCACATGGCTTACACAAGTTCCCTGATTAACAAAGCACTTAGGTTTATTCCCATGCAGCAGAAGAGACTTGATTTCAGTTTGATGAACAGGCACCTAAATTTAGGTGTGTGCCCATGGACCTGGCTGGATGAGGGTTGTGTGAGCAGAAAGGCAATTTTACCAGTTGCTGGGTTTTCATGACATGCTTGCAGGCAAAGCAAGTAATCGCTTTTCTGTTTGATGTGTAACTGGGCGGGGTGCCACTGGTTACCTCAGGAAGCTGCAGGAGATGCTGCCTGATTATTCAATGCCACTCCAGCTGCTTCACATGTCTTTGGGACTTATACAGAGGTAAATGAAAGGAGTACCCCTATCGGCTTGAAATCAGGCTGAAACTTGAAAGGAGAATGGTGTCAAGTGCACAGTTTTGTTGGGATAGGACCATGTGTAAAATGGATGTTGGAAAAGGCATGAATTTTTATTGCAGGGTGATTTCAAAGTGCTGATTCAGAGAGCTCAGTTCTGCAGCAGCCTGGTGAGGGCAAGGTTAAAAGAACTGGAGGCAGCTCCAAACCCATTTAGTGACATGTATTTACATTTTCTATTCCCTTTGAGCTGGGAGGCCTTGAAAGTCTCTGAAGAGTAGAGCTGTCCTGGTGATGCTTAGCTTGCAGAGACATGCATAGGGCACAGGAAACGTTTCCTTAGCCATCCTTCTTCTCCATGTGGAGAGATTGCTATTGGAAATAGAAGGGTTGTCTAAACTGATGCATTTTTTCCAACATATAATTTCTCTGCAATACCCCTCGAGTTGTCATGTGGGGCTCAATAGCTTTTGTGGCTTTATACTATCTTGAAAGAGCCATACACCAAACCCATCTCCCATCTTATTTGTCTCCTGTTTATCGGCCATTTCCTATGAGATGTGGCCCATAGGACAGTCATGGAGCCAGGGGACCCAGAGCAGCCTGTCCCAAGGAGGACTCTGGCCTTGACTTTCAGCCTGGGGAGGATACAGCCCCAAGTCAGCAGTGCACACAGGGAGGGGAAGGCAAAAGAGACACCAAATATAACTTTGCCAAGTGATGCAGCCAAGGACAGACTTTCTTTCCTGTGACACATAAGGATGTGTCTTGAATGACTTTATTTCAATTGTCATTAGAGGATTTTGCAGCCTGATTGAGCACCGCAGTTAAACTCTCCCTTGATGAAAGCTCCTGAGTCTAATTTTAATCTTGTTGGCAGCCCAGTGTTCAGCCTAAGCTGATTGTGTTTTGGGACTCCGTCAGGTTGCTGTGCGGGAAGGAAGGCTGGTTGTCTTTTGCTTAATAAGAGGAAGCATTTGTTACACAATTTACATCTGTATCCTTTCGGTTTCTCTTGAAACGTCTCAGATTTGATGTCACCTTCCCCAGGGGATGAGGACATCCACAAAGAGTTTTGCTGTCCCACCAAGCAGGCCACACAAAGCCAGGAGAAGTGACGTAGGGATCTGCCGGGCTTTGAAAACCAAAGTCTTCTGTAAATGCTTAAAACAAGGACACTAAGGACGCTGGTGGCTGTGGAGGGAGAGGCAGCACACTGTGCAAAGCTGCTGACTGCTTGCATCTTTCCCGGATGAAAATTGCTCATCCACGGGGTTTTCCCAGGGCACAGCTCGCTCCGCCAGGCGCCCGCTCCCCCCTTCCTCCCCGCAGGCAGCAGAAGCCTGGTGCATCTCAGTAGCTTAGAGCTGTGAGCAGGGGAACATGTGAAAGGTTCCTCTGCCAGCAGGATGACATTTAAACAGCGACAGTAGGATTATGTCTGCTGGCTTTTCTTTTTTTTTTCTTTTTCACTTGCGCATATTGCTCGACTCACGATACCCTCTGTCAGCCTCGGTCCTGCCTCAAAGCCCTGGGTTTTCCACCTTGCTGTCCTAGGGTCGATGCAGTGACACCTTACATCTCTGCACCATCGCACTGATCACAAATTGCCCAAATGCAGCCCAGCAGAGCCAGCTTTCACATAAAACACAATTCTTGTGTTTCTCAGGTTTCCAATACAGTTCAAGCTCCCCTCAAAACTGAGGCTGAGGTATTGAAATGAGCTTGCAGTTGGCTTCTTCAACATCACATGAGGTTATGCTTTCAGCCAAAGCTTCTCCTTTGGTGAGGACCCTCACAGAGTCCTCCACGTTAATTTTCATACAACCCGTAAGAGTTTGGCATCTCCCAGCCTCCAATTTCTTGTCAAATCCACCAACTCCTAGGTGGATGCATAATGCACATACACACAGGGAACAAGTGCCTCATATCCCTCTCCCCCAGAAAAAGTCTAAACCCAGCACATTTGTAGCTTGACTGTGTCCAGTGCTCCAGTGGGCAGCATCCAGATGAGAGGGCATGAAGAAAAATCAGAGCCAGGGGCATGCTGGTGGAGGTCAGTAGGTTGGTGGGGATGCATGGAGGAGGATGTACGCAGGGGATGTTGGGGCAACACATATGAATTTAGCTGAGCTGTTGCTTTGGGAGGGAACCTGAGAAGCTAAAGCAGCCAAAACCTGCTGCTCAGGGTGCTACGGATCACGGTCTCCTTTGGAAAAATGGTAGAGTTCCAGGCCTTTTTTTATTTCTAAGATTTAAAGCATAGTAAAAAGTTACAACTGAAACAAAATATGATTTTTGTGGATTGTTTTTCACCATCTATTAGAAATTATACATTGTGGGACTTTTTTTTTCTTTTTTTTCTTTTTTTTTTTTTCCAGGAAACAAGCCAAATTGCAGAAGTCTTGATACCCTCCCTCAGATCAAAAATGCTGGTCTCTGTACAGCCCCAGAACCTTTAAATCCAAACCTGCATAATCTGAAGAAAACTATCCCACCTGCCTGTACAGCTGGCTTGAAAAATAAGGTGCGCACTACAAGTCCCTCAACAGTAAGTGCCACAGAATGAATTGCCTTATTTGCACCCAAATATTTTTTTCTGGCAAACTGGTTTGATGAAGAAAGTAATCCAACCCCCTCGCCCCCCACCCCCCCAGTTTTGCAGCATATGAAGGAATGGCCATAGCCATGAATCAAAGCTGTGCTCATGGAGGAAAAAAGAAACAAACAAGCAGTGACTGCCTTCATTGTTTAGCTTGGTTTTAATCAAACCCAAGTCACTTTAAACTCCCAGACTTCAGGGGGCTTCTTAGCTACAGGCTTTTGAAGACAGGTTTCTGAATTAAGCTAATTAGTCAAGTGACTAGCAAGTATTCATTTGGATACTTCACCCTGATGGCAGAAAAAAAAAGAAAGTGATGTGGATTTAACAATTTTGTTCATGCAGAGCAGAGAAATGAGGCACAGGCAGTAGTGGTGGTGTGGTCAGCTTGGGCCTGAGCACAAACTTGCTCTTGCTGGCCCTGGATGGTGCCCCATCCACCCCAGGATGGGCACCAAGCTCCTGCCATGCCCAGCAAGCCCTCACCAGTGGGGCATTACTGCCTGCTGTCCATTTTCCAGTGCTTTGTGCTGTTTAGTTTCCTGGAGTCTTATACCATGAAGACCAATCCCATCAAGCCAGCAGGAGATGTAGTGGAGCAGTTGCCATCTTCTTGCGTTGTGATGAGGTTTACTAGACCCTTGACTATGGTCATCTAGGGAGGAGAAAACAATTCCCACTGCTGCCAGTATCCATGTCATCCATGCCAGCATCCATTCGGGCCCCAGCGTGGTGGGATGGGGCTGAAGCTGCGCTTCCCATGTTTTAAGAGAGGGAAAGGCATAGCTGTCACTGCCCGGCTGGCTAAGCTCCTGATGCGAATGAGACTGCCTGCTCCTACTAATGGCACGTCAAGGCACCCAAGATGCTGTAGGAGCACAATTTTATGCCAGGTATCAGAGAAGGGAAAAAATGACAGTAGGGTGAGATGAGAACTCGGAGATACTCCCCATTTGCTAACGGACTAGTAATTCTCTTGCTGACACATTAAAAAAGGCATTTTCCAGGCTCCTGAAAGTGTCAGTGAAGGCCCATTTCCATCAGCCACCTTTGCAGTTTCACAGCTTCCCAAGCGCGTTGATGCAGGCTCCTTTGGGCAATGGTCCCTGTCGCTCAGCCAGCTTTGTAATGCACCGTGCCTTCTTCCAGCAGGCCGTGAATGGTAAATGCCGAGATAAGTGCACCCAGCTCGTGCTTGGACTATGATGTAGCCCTATGGCAGTGTCATCTAACACGAGCCAGAAGTGCAGCACTGGCTGCAGTTTGGTCCAGAATTTATTTGGGCACCCCAGCTGAAGATGCTAAATGTTCTTTTTATGCCCTGATGTGAGGAGGATTTGGGCCAGGCTGTGATTTAGTCCTAAAATACTCTGGAACAAAAACCCAGAAGTTAGTCTTTTGGGGAGATAAGTATGCTTATCTTCAAGGAAGTAGCTGTGATATGAAAGTAAAAGAGGATTTGATTCTGCTGTTACAATGAAGATAATAAATATTCATCTCAGAAAGACAGAGGTGGGTGCGAGGATGATAAAACAGGTGTGCAGGTCTGGAGCGACAGGTGCTGAATAACTCCTGAGGAGGACCCTGGGATTTAGAGAAAGCATCAGGAGATTTAATGTCTCACATGAGCCATTCCCTGCGCCCGGGCAGAAGGAGGTCTGTTCTGTCCCGGCAATTCCCCTGCCATGAGCACGAAGAATAGCTCTGAGCAGCCCGTCACAACTGGGACAAACGCAGGATTAATAGTGTCTCCTGCTGGCTTGTACCCTACTGAACGCATTGTGGTCTGTACCTCCAGGGGATGGGAAGGTCTTATTAATTAATTCTCTTAATTCAAGCACCTGTAACTGATTTATGTGCAGTCTAGGGCCTGATCCTGCAGGATGTCAGCTGACTTTGGCAAGGCACACAGCTTTCCAAATCCCCAGCAGAGGGGAGCTATGGGATCTTGTGTGACAATGATAATTGGGAAACCCAAACCATATTTTCACCAGTGCATCTAATATATTGCATTTTTTGCCCATCAGTGCTGCAGATTCATCCTGTTTCTTGCAGTGAGACTGTGCTCAGTGCCACCACCCTAGATGCACCACCCCTGCACGCACAGCTTCCCTTCAGGGACGGCTGCATCCTGCCTCTCCCACCCGGGCAGTCACTGGTGAGCCCAGCCAGCCTTGGCAAGGACATTTGCTGCAGGAGCTGGTCCCACGCTGCCCAGCACCCTGAGCCAGAGCCACGTAGCTCTGCTGCGACTGCTGTGCTTCAGGATGGCCAGTGAGGTGCCCCTTGCATCCCTCAGGGCAGTTCTGGACACAAATAAATGTATTTATTTATATTCGCCTATCTAGTCCATGAGTTAGAGGTACAGCCATGAAAATGGCATTTATTTAGCACCAAAACTAGCTTTTAAAATTGAGCAAGACTGATCCTGTCAGGCCCCTCAAATGGGAGGCTTGCTCTTATCCTCGCGCAATAAGGTGTTTCAAGATTATTGTCCTTTTCAATACACATTGAATCTCTCCTTCCCTTTGTATCGTGGAGATGGCACAAAATCATGAAAGCCCTTGAATTAACTATTGCAGATAGGTAAACTAACAGATAACATCTTCTTCCTTTAGTCAAGGGGGAAAAAAGCCTGCTTCGGTGTTTTTCTGTCCCTTTGAATGTCTTTTCTAGATGGTTGTCTATTCTCCCAGGATGTACCCAGTGTGTGCTCACGCCTGTCTGCCTGCAGTCTTCCTTCAGCAAAAGCAGCCTGTAATTCTGCCTGCACCCTGCCCTTCTCCGAAAATGCTGAAAGCACATGTTTATGCTACGGCAGCATTGCTCTGTGGCATGTCCCAAGTGCCCCCACACAGGAAGAAGCAGTTTTAAGAAGTGATGAAATACCTGCATGCAGGCAAAATGAGCCATTTGGTGAAATACAGTAAGTGGCTTCTCTTGGAAGGGTTTTTCTCCCTCTTGCAGATACCTTGGGAGAGAGCCAGGGAGTGAAGGGAAGCTGTGGAAATGGCGGCCTCAGATGGCCGGAGGGGCTGAGGCCCACCAGCCAAGCCCTGCAGGCCAGGCCTCACATCGGAGTGACTGCACCCAGCCAAAGGGAGCACTGCCCGAAGTAAAGCTGAGGATGGAAAGCATCCGTAACACGTGTACTGTGTAAACAGTGGCGATTAGTAGGTCAGATTTTCATGGCTGAGGTCTTAGGTCCCAGCAACTCAGCACTGTAAAACATGCTAGACTTTTTTTTGGGGGGGATAGGGTTGGAAGATTTGCTGGGTACCCTTCCTATTGCAAATCCAAAACAGCATTTCAACCCATACGTGGGAAGATTTACCTTGCTGAGAGGAAGGGAATGATTCATTTTCACTTGGGCACCATAGTCTCACACAGTCAGGTAAGCTTTTCTGGAGCAACAGCACACTTTCCTTGGGCCTGGCTGCTCACTGACTGCCTTGTGGGGAGTGAAAACCACATCCAGGGTCATGGGAATGCACCTTTGACTTTGTCTCCTGATGCTCTCCAGAGAGCCACAGCCAAACCTGGAGGAGTTGTGTCCCAGAGCACCCTCCCTCCTGCATCCCAGTAGAAATGCTTAGGATCCTCTGCAGAAAACAAGCTCACCCTGCAAGGGGAGTCCTTCAGTGAAGTGGATCCTCCTTGGAGGTGCGAGGGAGCACAGAGGATGCTGTCACAGGTGCACAAGAAAAGTGGGGGCTTGGGAGATGCTGCAGCAGCCGATGCGCTTGGCAGGAGCAGGACTGGGTCACCTCTCTGAAAAGACAAGCCTGATAAATATAGACAGAGAGTTTGGGATAAAAGTTACAGCTTACCTTCATCTGCATTAACGATAGTTATTTTTGCTAGTCATCAAAAGAAACTGCTGAATGTAGGATTAAAGCAAAGAAATGGTGTAGACATATGAATTATGAATTTTTCATCACGAATTATTGCCTAAAATAGTGTGATGCACCAAATAGATCTAGGGCAAGTGTTCTGTAGTTTTGAAGGGCTGGAAATAACACCAGCTTCAGAGAAAAGAAAAATACTTTATTTCTGTATTTTAAAAAAAATTGGGCAACATTCCCATTTGACATCCAGTAGTTCCTAATCTCTCTCTGCAACATTTGCCACAGCGATGCTTCTAGGTTTTGGCTGCTCATCTCAGCTGCTTCACTGGGATGTAATTTTCAGAAGGTCAGAGCTGAGCATGTGCCAAAACCCAGCTGTCAGGAGGGGATTAGAGAACCAAACACTGAGATGTCCAAACCCAGCTGGTCATTTTGGGACAGGAACGTGACCCTAGCTTTCCTACCTCTTTTCACTTCCTCACCACTAATGCCCAGGAACTTGCAACACGGGTTCATTAAAATTTCTTAAACAGCTTTCACTGTGGTTTCCACATCAGACCTTTGGGGCAAGAAGCACTCTTTCCAGAGGATTCCCAAGGCAGGATTTTGGCTCTGCCTCCCCTGCAAACCTCACTGGGATGGCAGCTCCCTCGAGGTACCTGGTTCTGCATGAGGGTGGGGAAGAAGAAATGCTCCTCCCTCTGCTCAACAGAAGGTGAAAAGGGGGAAGGCTTGGGTAGAAATAAAACCCGGGTGAGATCTAGATACTGAGATCACTGGATAGCTGCACTAATATCTTTGTTTATTGTGGCTACCAAGACCCCGTGCTGATGGCACACCTGTATGCCATGCTACTCTTCTGCCCCAGACCAAAAGAAACTTTGGTCTACTGCCTGCACAGCTCCTCAAACAAAATGAAATTCCCTGTCACTCTCACACATTATCTTTTATCTGGGCTTGCACAAACACTGCTGCTGCTGTATCGCTCGAAGGCAGGCTTATTGAGTCTCACTGCTGGGCATCTTCAGCACCACAGCTGCCCAGAAAGCAGCACGTCCATGTACCACGCACAGGGATGGAATAGGTTTGAGTGTACACAGCTTGATGATTGTTATGATTTCTGCTTCCTGGTAAATGCTGCCTCACGTTTCTTGGGGTCCGAATGCTAGAAGTGGCTGCTGCTTTGTGCTCAGGCAATCTCCAGAACTCCTGATGTGGCTTCTTCCTTGGCATTATGTGATGGGAAATATAGGTGAGGAGTGGCAGACTTGCTGCTGGGGTGTCTGTCTGCTACCTCTCTGTACGGCTGAAAGAGCCACTTTTTTCAGTCTCAGAAGCATGGGAGAGGTTCGCTTCTCCTCCGGGTGGTGAAGCTCTCTGCGTGAAGGTCACTCAGTCCCCGTTTTGTTGGTCTTCTGGGCATAGTGTCAGACCAAGATGTTTACTTGGATATGTGTGTTGTGAGAAATGACTCCCATGAGGGGAAGGAGGTTTGTTGGAGGTTATTTAACACCCTTGAGGCTTGTTAATTTATGTCCATTACTTTAAATATACATGAGTGCTGAGTCTACATGATGAATGGTGGCAAACGAATAGCCAGGAGACAAAATCCACAAATATTCCAAAAACTACTCATTTATTTTCTAAGCCAGAAAGAGGAGGGAGATACTACTTCCATGCTGTGCTTCAGTAACACCCCTGATTCTTCCTCTCTCTCTTTATTATCTGGCTGTGTGACATTCACCTTATGTCATTTAGGCAAACAAAAGAGAGTTTAGGATCAGACCTGGATAATCCTTCTCACCTGCTGCAGTGTTCAGCATCTTGATGTAAAATTAAAAGAAAAAAGATGATCAGGAAAGCCCAACCAACACGTTATTGTGGCTGTGCACGTCTTTGCAGGAAAAAAGAGTTGGGCCTGGCATCAGCAGGCTTGAAGCACTTCATTGTGTTAGAGCAATTGATTTGCAAGGCAGAAGATTGTCTGCTCTTCTTGTCTGAACAATTTAGTTGGCTAGACTTTGCTAATGCATATGGTTATACCCCTCATATTTAATAAACGTTGCACTGGGCATATATCAGGTTTCTAACAGGATTCAGTAACTCACTGCTGGGTATTATGGCTCTTTTTTATGCATCCAGAGTGAGAGCAGAAAGACATCAGAAAGGTATTTTAACACAGTGCATATTTCTCTGAAATGCTATTTATGTTTAATTGAACCGGCTAGTTAAATCAGCTGAAAAGGACTGCGGAAGGCCAGTAAAGAGAAAGAGAGTCAGCCAAGCAGTCAGCTGTCCCACCGCACACAAAGGACGGTGTCCTGGTGGAGGATTTAATGACTCCCATGTATGCCGAGGGACCGGAGAACAGGTGGAGATATCCTGCACTCAGGGGACATCTTGAGAGGAAAACAAATGTCATGCTTTCTCCCTCACTCATGTGGTTTTATAATCTTTGTGCCCCTGGTTTTGGTTCTTGCGGGGCTGTTCCTAGTTGTGAAGGCAGGAGTCGTGCCTGTGGTATCCAGCTCCCAGTCCCTTCTGGGGGGAATTAACTCATCAGATTTGCATCAAGGCCAGCCATATGCCTGACCAGGCCTGACCGAAGGAGCCTGAACAAGTACTGTGGTGGTTAGCTGTTTTTCTCTAATGTCCCAAATTCTGGAATGGGCCAGAAAAATGACAGTACAGCGATGTACATACTGATTCCAAAGCAAGAAAGAGACAAATCTGGGGGATGTCCAGCCAGGGTAAAGCAGCAGAAAGATGGAAGAAAGCTTCTCCTAACACAGAGCTACTTTGGAGAGGCACATTTCTGCTTTATGGTGAGGTGGCCACAAATGGTGGTAATTAAAACCAGCTGTCCATGTCATCTTCTCATATATATGCAAGGCTCAACCACTGATGTCAGGGTAGTACGTCAGCATAAAATCTGCTGCAAAGGAAAAGGCAGACTGTTGCAAATAAGTCCTTTAGGAGTTTTCAGTGATAAATCCAAAAGATCAAGATCTAAGGGCTGACCTGGTGCCTGAGTTTGGTTTGTCTAACACCAAAGAGTGTCAGTGAGGAGGGTGCAAGCTTCACTGGCCATAACCTTACCCCTAGCTCATCTGAGCTGGTGAGCCTGCAGTCCTCCAAGTGCATTGAGTACTTTCATGCAGCCTGACGTCCCTACAAAGAAAGAAAACTCTGTCCGTGGCTGGCTGACCAGTCACTTGCTTAATTAATACTTGAAGAATCAGCTTGTGCTGCCTTGGCGTATTTATCTATGGATGATGGATGCTGTCCCTGCAGGATCGTTTTGCTGATGGAAACTGTCCAGCTCACCTGCAGGTCTTTCAATGTTGAAGCAAATCAGCAAAATGCCTCTTTGAAAAGACAAAAACATCCCTCAAACCCAACCTTCCTCCTATTGTTGAACTGCAAAGTGCCATCAATGGTACTTTTATTGCACAGGTCCCATTTCTGAGCAAAGAAGTCCCAGTGCAAGCCTCAAATAATACATTTAGATAATCTTGTGAAATGTGGTGTGCGCTAAAAATGCCTCCTATGCCATTTGCCGCGTACCCTAACCCAAACACTGGGAATAATTACCTTTTATTTTTGGCACACGCTCTATGTTGAGATGCAGAGACAGTGGAGCTGCATGTCTTTGGTTTGTGTGATAGGAGGAAAAGATCAAACAGAGCAAATGTCATCCAACATTTGTTTTTCTTCTCCTTTGACGTTGTGCTCTTCCATTGTAAACACCTCTAACCTGGCAGCACCTGGGGTGAGCTTTCCCCCACCAACATGCCCTCAATCGGCACTAACCCTTGTGTCTAATGGGTGGTTACATTTCTGACAAAACCCAACACAACAGCGATAGCTCCGCAGCAATCAGTGCGGGAAGCTGGATTCTGGCTTGCCGAGTGAGCTACAAGCTATTTATGGCCAAGCGATAATGGGAGAAAAACGCTGTCATGCTGAGTTGGTAATGCTTGGCTCTTACTTCTTCTGGATTTAAATGAGTACCCAAACTGCAGGGCACTGCAGAGTTCCGACCCAGGCTGAATGACTTGTATTTACATCTGGCTCTTAGTTACTCTATTACCTAAGTGCTCCAACTAAGCCCTTCTAATTAATCCTTTCTCGGTAGCAGTGCCATACCTGCTTGCTCCCTACTTAACAGATTTGTTTCTTTTGTCTAGGTGATGGCAAGAATTAGGTCTTATTTAGACGTGAGCAGGCTCAAAATTGTGCCCATGCAACTTGAAAGGAAAAAAATCTACATCGGTAAGATTACTTGTGAATTTATAGTGACATTTGTACATAGCGAGAACACAACAGGCAAGTTTGGGTTTTTTTGGACTAAGGCTAATCAAGCAAGAAAATTCAACACCAGTAATGAAGCTGTATTTTTCACGGTTCCCTGTCTGAAAGTCCTAAGAGTCTTGTTGAGTCTTGTTTCCACATTTTGCTATATACCAAGCTGAAGTAAGCAGTCAGTGATTTACATTTCCAAATGCATAGATATCAACAGCTCTTGCAAGCTGGCACAGTTAATTTCATTAAAGGTTGCAGAATAAAGGATAATCATCTCAGCTACAGCTTGGCAATAGCTTGGAACAAATTTTCAGATAGGAGTGTAGGAAAATATTGCTTTAAATGCTTTCCCTGCAGCTTTGAATGACAATGAGATTGAGAGAGACTCTGAAATAGATGCATAACTTGAACTGCAAGCAGCAACTGATAAGGAAACTGGGGCAGAAGGAATGACTCAGTTGGATGTGGTGCAGAAGCAAATCCATATGGGGCTTTGGAAATGTTCATCCATGCCAGTGATAATGCACCAACCGTGGAGCTGATTATGACAGCCACAGAAATCCTGAGAGCAGCAATGAAAAATAACCAACGCAAAGAACCAGAGGGAACCTCAGCGTCAAAGGGCACAAAGGACGGCGTTCGGAAAATAAAAGGAAGAGAAGGGACTGAGAGGATCTTTGATCTAAAGGCTTCTTCCTGCAGGTTTTATCTCTTCAGCCAGAAAAATACAAGGCATATGCCTATTCCCTTAAGAACTGAACAACATGTCAAATAGGAGAAAGAGACAGAGAGAGAGACAGGGAGAAGACCTCCCAAAATAACAGTTAGTCATCATAAAAATGCTTGCATGAATGTGACAGAGGAAAAAACAAACAAACAAACAAACAAAAAACCACATATATCAAAAATAAATATGTAACAAGATCTAACCAAACAGTATTAAAAAACTGCAGTAGTGTGTGCAGTGACTTGGACATAATAGGGTAGATAAATATACAGTGCCAGCTGATCTCCTTTCATAAGATGACTATTCCATATTTCAAGGGAGCGTATCCCTTTTCCAACTGATCAGTCCCTGCTTCTGACAGATGACATACATACTGATGCTTATTTGTCCTGTTTTGTGGCCTCAAGTGAGTATTTTCCATTCCCTTTTCTTTTCGTGGGCTTTTTTCAGTGTGTCTGCCATGCACGTAAACAGGTCTTCAGGGACCCATGACAGAAAGCAACACTGAGAATAACTCCCTCCTGCATCTCATTTCGCACTTTTAGTGACAATCACATGAAGCATCCCCTTTGGGGAGAGGGTGACTTCAGGAGCTCTGGCAGCGGTGTTTAAGCCCTTATTCAGAAGATCAGAAGCCATAAATCTGTTTCATTGCATCTCTGTCAGGGGCAGCAACAGGGGAGGCTGAAACCTTACCCACCCCCTAGCTCATATTGAAGTACAAGCAATGAAAGAGTGTTATGGGTCCTTCAGACCCCAGAAACCACACTCCTATTCTTGGAACCTGCCATGGAGATTGTATTTCTTCACTAGATGTGCACACGCACTGCCGCTGTGTCCTCTGCACTCACGGAAATTTAGGTTGGATTCTGCTCTGCTTCATCTGCTTTGCCTCGGGTTTTTTGGCAGCCTGGCACGTGTGTACATTTCTCTCAGCTCTCTCTAAATTCAGAGAGGCTTGGGGGTACAAATGGAGAGCTTGAGTCAGGAGATACCAAGTAGGGCATGTAATTGTCCATTAGTCCTTGTGACCTTCTCTGGGGCCTGTCATCTGGTGGCAGCCAAAGCCCTCTCTTAGGGGGGTGTCCCCCATGCACCACACTTACTGCTGGCCTACATGCGGGAGTGGGGCAACTGGTGCTAGCTCTGTGAACTTTGTGCTCTACAAATCCCCAAGAAGCATAACCTGGAAGGATGTAATCATCTCCCGTGTCAAGCAGGGTGACCCCTGTGTCTGCAGAAGGCCAGCACACCCAGTGCTGGAGGCGGGCAGCACCTCCTGAGCCAGGTTTGTCCCATCTCTCTTTTTCCTGGCTTAGATGTTATGCACAAATGTAATGGAAGTGTTTATGATCAAATCCCTTCCTTTGGGACAGATCTGATGTGTTTTATTTTACCTCCCATTAATGTCATTTACGTATGATGCTAAGAAGAGACAACATCACATGTTCCTGTGCCAAAGCCAACCTGGCAAAAGGCAGGACTTGCTATCTGATTTAAGTGGGAGAAAGAAAGATTTAACATCGGGAGGGGGTAAATTCCCAGCTGGCCTCTAATTCTACACATGCATATCCCCTGTTTGTCTGACCAAATTGCATATTTCTAAAGCTTCAAATTTTTCTTTAATTGGTGTAAGAGCTTCACAAATGCATGAGGTCTAGTGAAAAACAGCACTGCATTACACACAATTCTGGGTTATCTCACCACTCTTTTGAACCTCAAATGCAAGAAAATAACCCGGCTGATGAGGGGATAGAGTGGTATGCTCTGCAGGTTTACACGCTGGGGAGCAGCTTGGGAGCTGCCTATATACAGTCTAAGTGCTGTTGTTTAGATTTGTGTTTCACTACAGTGATAAAGTGGAAACCATTCCAAAGACCTCAGTGCTAGCAAGATTTTTTTCCTTGTCTATTATTAGCACTCTGCTTTAGCAGCAAGCACTCGTGAGCCAATACGCACAATTTTAAAGGACTTCAAAGTGTCATCGGGAACCAAGTGATATGTATGTTAAAAAGGGTTTAATGGAGCTGCAGTCACTGTAGCACAGCGGCTTTTTATAGCAAGTTTTTACAGTGTTAAGAAAAACATTCTGCAGATTTCAGTAGGGCTGGCATATGGATAAGGTACTTTGCACTATGATTTTTGTTTATCTGCTATTAAAAAAAAAAAAGCAGAAAAGGGGAGCTGCTCTGAACATTGCTAGCTATACGAAGAATGATAAGCAGGAACAGGTCTGCAAAGCTCAGCAAGAGCTATTAGCTGTATTTTGAGTGTATTTTTTTTCCTAAAAAAAGGAAAAACATACATTTGCAAGCCAATGGCTTGGTTTAGAGAATGAATATATACAGTGATATATATTCATATTGAAATTGTTAACCTTTTTTTTTTTTTTTTTTTTTTTTTTCCAGAGCCACTGGATTACAAAACTGTGGACCACAAGGCAAATTGTTCCCCAGAGCTGAGGCAGACTTTCAGTGACCATCTCTGAAAGCGCCTTAGGTTGGGCTCCCGCTGAAGAGAAACCTTAAGAAGCCATTCACAAAAACCATGTTAAATACTAGAGATGACATGATTGCTGTGGGGTCATATTGATCTGCAGGAGTGGCTGAGGATTTGGCAGGGAATCATTGATTTTAAAGATGAGAAACTGCTGATTTATATTATCTGTGTTTCCCTTTACAGCACCGTTTACGAGTCTGCTTTAATTATGCCTGGGAAGTCTGTAGAGATGCCAAATGAGACAGGCTCCTCATCGCACTTCAGCGTCCTGCAGCGAAAGCCTGCCCACATCTGGGAGAGCCGACTACAAGCCTTCAGGCCAGGGAACGGCTGGCTGCAGCCTCGTCTGGGAGAACAACACAGGCAGGAAAACCCTTTAGCTGTTGTGCCTGCCCGAACAGGGAAAGATCAGCATTTCCAAACCTCGTAGGCAGCTGGCGGATGCACACAAGGCTGGTGGGAGCAGGGCTGCCCCAGCCCGCTCCCAGAGATGCAGCTCACTTCGCTCCCACTGTTGCCATTGCGCCAGCAGCTGCCAGCCCATCCTCCTGACTCGGTCTCTGCCACCAGCAGCCTCTTTCTGTTATTTTTTTTAATTTTATTTTTATCCCATCCTCCCGTATGGAAACCCTGCTCTAAAGAAGCAGGAGAGTATTTATTTATTTACTTATCTGAGCGGAGGAAGGCAGAGGAGTGCTGGGGTGGGGGGGAAGGGTTTTGTGGGTTGTTTTCTTTTTGCAACACTAGTTGCTCAGGGGAGTGTCTTGCGTTATTAATGCTGAGTGGCTCCGGCAGCTACTGTGGTTTTAAGGTCGTTAGTCACCCGCTGCTGGCGCAGGAGAAGCGAGAGCGCTGAGCCAGAGCTGCTCAGGCAACCCTCTTTGTCCCGCCAGGCCGGCAGGTTGGGAAGAGCTGCAAGCGGGGCCGCGGGGCCATGGGGGGGTGCGGAGAGCAGCTGGGGCCGCAGGGACATACCCCCCTCACCATGGCCATGGGGTGAGTGTGGGGTGCTCCCTGCGTCCCGTAGGGGCAGGCCGGGGAGCAGCCCTGCATCATATTTTACACCCCACGGGAGCTGCCAGTGCGACAGGGATGCAGGATGCTCCCCGCACATTAAGGGAATGCAGGTGCACGTGCGCTCTTCCCATCTGATTGTTGTTTTTCTTTTTTTTTTTTTTTTCTCTCTCTTTCCTTAGGATGAGGGCCTCTAGGCAGACATTTCTTAATTTATTCTGCATCCTCTGGCTGCTGCTGCTGCTGAAGGCTGCCTCTTGCTCCCCTCTGCCCAGCGGAGACGACTCACTGCCCCCTTTGCTCCCCTCCGGGCTGTACAAAGGACACACCTGTGTCGGTATGTATGCAGGCTCTGTTTGCCTGCCCGGCTAGTTCATTTGTTACGGCACTGGTGAGCAGAGCACTGCTGTGCACATCGTAAATCACTCCTTTATCTGTTCCTACAGCTGTACTGCAAAATACTCAAAGTCTTTGGCGAAATTGTCACTTAAGATGTTGCAAGGCCAGTGTGGGGTCTGGAGTTGTTTTATGATATTGTTTTTGAGCGGCTGCTTCCCAAAGTTCACGTTTTTTTTGCTCTACAGGGAATGGTGTCTGAAGCTCTGGCTTCAGCATTTATAGGTCTGGGACCTGGAAAACAGGTGGTGGTGGCAGTTCCTGATGCTAGTTGTGGGTCAGTCTGTGTAGTGTGTAGCCACAGGAGGACACGCTGTCCCCCGGCTCATGTAGGGTCTCCTCGGTGATTCCGTTTCCCAGGAGACCACTCTTGAGAGTAGCTGGTCCTTGCTTGGGCCACAGAGAAAGGCCTGGAAGGTTGTTGCCCAAGGTGCTCGCATGCTGCAGCTGAAATTCCCCAGGACCTGCCGGCATGGCTGATCCCTGTGCTGGTTTTGGGGCCAAGGGGTGCCAGCAGAGGGGGACACCAGGGTAGTCCCATCTGCTGTGGTCGCTGGCAGCCAACAAACTGCCAGGGCTTCTTCCTCCCATCTCTCCTTCTCACGAGTGCATCTGCACTTCCCATGTGCTCCCTGAACAGGACTGTGGCAGCCCGGCTGGGGCGGGGGGGGGGTACGTTTTGGCAGCCCCCTCCCACAGTACCAACATGCCTGTGAGGATCTCCACAGCAGCTGTGGCTGGGAGCATTGTGCAGCCCTGACACTCCTGACTAATTTCTTCCCAAAGCAGAACTGGTGACGCCAGTGTCAGCGTGACCTGGGGGTATCTCTGCGTCAGGAGGGCTGTCGGTGCGACACTCTGTATGCCTAGAGGGATGTGGCGGCTTGCATCTTTCATGCACACAAATGTATAAACCACATCCATCAGTTAACTTTATGACCCAATGTTTTATATTGTCTTTTTTTATCTTTCGGGGCATTTTTGTGCCGTAAACATAAATCACGTTGCAGTTCTCCATGCCTCAGAAGGCAATATTTTAACCAAAAATTATTTTCATTGTGTCTCAAGGAACACAATTAGAAATAATTCTAAGCTCGATTGAAATTTTGTTGTTGTCGTTGTTTGTTTGTTTCCCATGCTCCCAAGCCACCCAAAGTGTGGGTCTGAGCAGCGCTCAGGCAGGGTGAATGGAAAGCAGAGTGAAGTCATGGTGCTGGGACTCGAGTAGCCCCAGCCAGGGCTCAGCTGCCAGCCAGAAAATGAAAGCAAGTGGCGAAAAGCAGAAATGGCTGCCTGGGACCGCTGCTGCTGGAACAGGTAGTGAGAGGGAAGTGGTGCTTTTTAATGGCCAGATCTTTAGTCAGCTGCATTTTTAATGGCACGGAGGAAAAGGTGAGCATGCTTCCCCTAGGATTATTGTAGCTGAATTTTTAAAATTTCAGATCTGAGTGTTGTCTGCCCTTTCGAGCTACTTCATGAGCACCTAGTTGCCCCATCGAGGCTCAAAAGCCCTAAATGGCCCCCAGAGACTTTCACCACTCCTGTAAGCCACAAGAGAGAAGCCTGCAGGGCATTGAAGTGGCACGAGGCAGGGCTGGTGCCCACAGGCACGCTGGCTGTGATCTAGGCCCAGCGATCACCCCAGGGCTTTGTGGGTTAGCTGCTCTCTTGGCTAGCTCTTGGAAAGGAGGACGAGCTGCCTGTGCCTCTTCCCTTTCACAAAGGGGACAGGGGTGGTGGTTGCACTGGAGCAGGGGTAGCGTCTGGTTTGGTGGCCAGCCCTCCTCAGAGCAGAAATGAAGTCGAGATGCACCACATCTCTGGGAGAGCAAGTGTGATTTCCTTTCAACAGCTTGACCACAGACCCTGTTAGCTCAGTTTTCTGTCTGGGAAGGCATCAGAAGAGAGTTGTGAGAACTTCCGCTGACTTTTTGGCCATATAGACCAAGGCAGCATTTTTAACATTAGAGACGCCTACTGCGAAACGTAGAGGAGTTTTTCTTGAAGAAATGGACTTTCTCAATTAAATGCTTGGTCAGGGGGCTAATCTTTTGAAAACATTTGTCTCATTTATTTTTTTTGTAAGTGAAATGAGGTGTCTGCACATTGAATAGTCATTTCTGAGCACTGCTCTGTGTGCACAACCCACGTGATGGAGATTACTATGTTAATAGCCAGTGCCAGTGAGGAAATAGATGCTCTTTCAGTTACAAAACACAGAAAATATTTTCCATAAAATCTTTCCACTGAAAGTAGCACCCACCTTGAAGAAGTATGTAGAAATTATATGATGGGAGAGCAAAGTACAGCTCTGGTACCCCAGCTGAATGTGTTACAATTTGGTCACCCTTTTTCTGCTCCCCTTGCTAGCGGCACTCCCTGGGTAGGCACCACCTCCCCCAGGATGTTCTGGTCATACTGGGGAAACGGCTGGGTCATTTTTGATGCATTTTCCTGGGGAAAAAAAAAATATAAAAAGGCTGCTTCATTCAAAGAACGACTTTTCACAATTGACTTGGTATAAAAAAAAAGCATCTGGAACATGCTCCCCCTAGAAAGGGATTTAATGCTGCTGCCTTTTAGAATTATGGAAAAAAGGGGGCAAGGACCTGGTGATAATCCTCTTGGCCTTGAGATCGGATCCAGTGCTCCTAAGTAATTCCTAAACATCTCCAACCTTCTTTTAAATAGGTACTAGAGAGCAGAGCTTCCACATGGTCTTTCCTTGGTCCTGTCTTCAGAGAAAGCTTCCCAGCACCTGACAGTCTCTTTTCTCCATCCATGAAAGCTGTCTCCTGCCTCCCCAGGCTGGGGAAATGCTCCCTCTTCTGCATATAGTGAAACCAGCTCAGGTTCTCCCTCTGGTCTTCTTGCAGGCTTTGCATGTGATACACTCTTCTGCTTTGTCCTAATGACAGGTGAAATGGCTTTCATACGTTTTCCTCTATGTGAATACCCATGAAGATGTTTTTTCCTCATGCAAAGACAGTGAGTTTATGGTCTGTGCACTGTTTTGGGAGCTGGATGCTAGATTTGGTTTTAGTTTCTGGGTTTGTTTTTAATTGGCAGTATGTCTTAAGGGATTTCTTCAGGACAAGACCTAGAAAACCTCTTGCTAGAAGCAGCCTGAGAGTTTCATTGGGGCATCCGGAGAGCAAGATGCTGTGTGTTTTTCTCTCAGGAATTAAGTATGAGTGTGACCTTTGAATACTCAGCTCAGGCCTTTGACATTTCCCATCTGTTAAATGAGGAAAATACCACCCATTTCACGAGGCAAGTAAACGTTTACTTAAGCTAATGCTAATGTACCCAAAGATAGTACAGTAACCCCCAGTAACTAGTAATGCCAATGTTAATATTTCTTTATATGTAAGATGATGTTCATTATTTATATACTATTTCTGAAACTGTTGTAAAGGTTTTATTCCCCTTCTGAATTATGACAGAGCCCTTAAAGTGTCTGCAAATTGTCCTGTACTCTAACAAAGTCAAATTCATCCAGAAGTGTCTGAAGCACCCTCAGGAGAGGCAGAAGTTGCCCTGGAAAACAGGGGAGATGCTGAAAGACAGGAAGGAACTGCTGCATTCATCTCTTCAAAATGGTGAAAAAAGGAAATTCGGGGAACTGTAGGTCAGTTAAG
Organism: Anser anser; assembly: GCF_964211835.1. NCBI lineage: Eukaryota > Metazoa > Chordata > Aves > Anseriformes > Anatidae > Anser > Anser anser. Next base: position 96,711,999 of record NC_139721.1, read on the forward strand.
CATCAATTCCTGGAAAACTCATGCAGTAATTAATCAAAATTTTTTCAAAGCACCTTTCAAAAATAAATATGAATAAGAGCCTAATGATTTATCAAGGAGAATCAGTGTCAGACCAACCTAATTTTCTCTGATGACAGGATAAGAGCATGTAGACACAGAAGAAGCAGTAGATGATATAGCTTGATTTTAGTAAGGCTTTTGGAACCACCTCAGCACTAATCTGATGGCTGAGAGTTGTGTGACACTGATTAAGTTTCTACACAGCACAATAAAACTGGTGAATGGCCTTGTTCAGAGAGTAATTACAAATGGCCCACTCCCTATGCGGAAGGATGTACAAAATCAGATCTTTCTTAGACCTCAACTTTGAATGTACTATCATTCCATATTTTGTTTAGCCTGGATAATAGAGTGGTATTAAATTAATAGCTCAGATAAAACTGAGAAGGCTTGCAAGTATAGTGTAGGGCAGGATTATATTCAAAACAGTCTTGAAAACTTGGAGTAGTTGTCCCACAAAAAAAAAAAAAAATTATTTCAACACAGGTATGCAGATGAGGAATGGCTGGCTAGGTAGCATCCCCAGGGAAGATCATCTGGGCTTGTAGTGGCACAATGATGGCATGCTGTCAGGATGAACGCACACACTGCAGACACCAAGATGCGTGAACAGGAGTTAGCTTGCAAGACATGTGAAGTAACCCACTACCTTTCTCAGCACTGACAAAGCCCCTGAGGAATTTCTGCATTCCCTTTTGGGGCTGTGCATCAAGAATGAAGCAGAGTGACTGGAGATTTCAGAGGAAAACAAACATAAACTATAAAGCATGATTGAATAAATTGGAGTTAATTAGTCTAGAGAGGACAAACTTGAGAAAAGATGTTAAATCTGTTCTCAAAAACATTAAAGGGGTGATTTATCCTCCAGGATCCTAACAGACACAGCAATAAATAATGGAAATAAATACTATTCAGATTAGGGGCATTCAGGTTAGGAAGAGTGTATTCCAGTGGTAACAATAAGTAAGCACTGTCATCAGTTCCTGAGGAGGCCGTAGAAGACCTCATTAGAGGTCTTAACATTTCTGTGTCTACCCTGTCCCTTAGGAACAGCACGGACACCATTGATTAGCTGCTAGACTAGAGGTGTGTGTAGGATGGCTTCTTCCCGGACGGCGTTTCTGGCTCTCTCTTGTGTGACTGCAAGCATCATTTGCAAATAGCAGAGTTTATTTATTTTCTCCCCAGCAGCAGGCTGCCCTGCTCTTTTTGCCGATTAACTTTGGCTGCCCTTTTTGGAATGAGGCTATTAGTCAGGAAGTGCTCGATACACCCGGACAGCAGCGCTTTCCATCTTCTTTGCTAGCAAAGTGAGATCCTGTGGGTCAGCAGCCAGGGAAGCAAATTTCACTGCCTTTGTGCTCAATATAATGCCGTTCTCAGTAACCTTCATGGGTTACCTCTTCCGTTCACCCATGAGAATGTAATTCCTAATGTATGAAGATGTGTGGTTTTCAAACATATTTTCAGCTCCGGTTATATTAAAAAATGGATGTTTCGGAGCTGCCCAGCTGTACAAAACACCAGCTCCCACCTGTGTTGATTTGTGTGATAGTCGATGTCCCCAGCAGCTCGCCTCTGTCTAGCTGTGTGTGGATGCGGGGATGAAATACGCCCGCAGAGTGGCAGCAGGACCAGTGGAATTTGGAGCTCCCAAAAACTTTATGCAGTGGGATTCGCCAAAGGGGGCTGAAGGCTTTTCATCACCACGCTCAGACAAAGCGGATGTGTGCATATTGTCTGGGGAGGCACCATGACAGCACCTATAATACACACCTCGATGAGTCCTGTAAAAAGGCCATGCCCGATATCGGTGTAGCACCACGATGGATCTCACTGAAAGTCTGGGCTTGGTTTCGATTGCAGTTAACTCGGTATCAAGCTGCAGCACCTCTGTTCACTTCACTGACATTGGTCAGTTAACACAGCAGCAAAACTTTGTCTGATGATCAGCAATAAATAGCAAATTTAACTGCAGCCTTTTTTGCTACGATTGTTCTTCGGACAGAAAAACCACAGGCATGAGTAGTGCGGAAGATATGAAAGCAACTCTTAAAAAGGAAATATTTTCTACAGCAATTTGTATTTTTCAACAACTGATGGTAAAAATTTAATTTTCAAGATCACCCCAAGTCCTATTGAAAGTTTATGACTCTAAAATGTAAATATATCTACTGATCTCAATAAAAAGGTGTGCTTTGCATACCTACCTAAATACGTACATTTGGGTGTAAATACACACACATATATGTGCATATACAGACATGGGTAGTCTTGTATGTCACTGATGCTTGCCTTTAGTATATGTTTTCTTTAATCTTATTTATTTAGTATTGTCTGTTTGATTGCTGATTGCCACAACATGTGTGCCTCCCACTCCTGTTCATATGTTAGCCCTACACAGAACTTCAGAACAACCTGCTTATATTTAAGGCAATCATTTTCAGTGCTTTTAGGAACTGTACATCTGAAACAAGTTTTGTGCATTCCAAATCTTAAAATGGTCAAATCTTTGAAGACTGGATGAAATTATCCATGTGGCTTACTGTTTGGCACAGGACAAGGGAACAGTCCCAATGTCAAGAGATAATAAAACTGCCTCTGCCACCATTCAGGCTTCAGTACATTTTTAATACTCTTCCCAGATTTGAAAATGAAAAATATGTTAATGGCACACATACATTTTTTTAATTAATTAAAGTAATTTTCCATTGGAAATGCCTGGGGTTATAGATCTTGTTAAATAGGGCTCTTTAAAGTATACTACAGGAAACACCAGGGATGCATTTAGCTGGCAGGTATAGATACCAGAGTGTTCCACTAGATGGAAACTAAATTTTCTGTACCAGCGTAACGATATCAGAGTCCTCATAGGACGTCTTAAGGAAACAGTAATGAATGAGTAGAGCTCTGAAGCTCAGGGTCTAAAGTGTCTTACTGCTGTTGCATGAGCTGCAGAGGCATGAGCAACAGAAATGATAATTGATATTCCAGGGTTAGCTATTTTTGTTACAGAGCTATGATACACTTGAGATACTGCTATATTGACATCAAAATTTCAAAAACATCTTTACCCAGTATACTATATGTGATTTTATGCCCAGTGTCAGTTTTGGGAGTACTATACCATTTAGCATTTTCAGGATATTTTATGACACTTGGCAAATTTATGGCAAAAAAGGTCTTGTATACACCAACATATTAGAATACAGATACCTATAATTATATTCCATCACATCAGTATCTCTATGAAATACAATACCTCTAACTGTGAATGGAATAAGAAACAAAGTCTGAGTTAAAAGACTTTCATAGTCACATCCCTTTCTAAATAGTCTTTCAAAGCAACAAACGCTGCAGATGCACATGGAAAATAACAATCCTAACTTTGCTTATACACTTACATCTGTTGAGCTGACTATTTGCATGCTGGAAGGAAATCCAGAGATTTCAATGGGTTGTTCTTTGAAGGTATCAGCTCAGTGCTCAGAAGCAGCAGTAGAATGCAAAATGGGTATGGGGAAGTATTAGGAAAGGTATATATAGTGGAAAAGAAATCTTTCCTGTATTGGGCATTGAATATCCATGGTCTGTCTGCACCTGGAGTACCCATGTACAGTTTTGTTCCCCATCTCAGGGGAGAAAACAGTAGACCTGCTGACTTCTAATTAGCTCCCCACACTCATTTCAAATAGGAATGCCTTATTTGGGGTTGAACTGGACCTGGATTAGGCAAATTAGGAAAGAGATGTTTTTACTCCAGAACATTAGCATCAGCATGAGAAGTCACAATATGATCTGATACACTTTGTAGACTACCTCTGGGAACTCGACCTCTGTATAATTCATTTTAAAAGATGTACTGGAACCCACAACATGAAATGATCGTCCGAAATGGAAGAAGTGAAGCCCATGTTTCATGAAAACTTTCGTCTTCTATATAGAACCAGGAATGTGATAGATGGATTTGTTTTTACAGGGGCTTTACTGCTGCAGACAGGTATTTGAGGCAGAGGCCTGTTCACCAAGTGAGGCTCCAGCTCCTGCCACACAGGGAGCAGGCAGGGTAACTACAGCCTAGTGGGCAGGGCTTGTGGAGAGCTATTTGTGTCCAAGGCCACTTTTCTTGGCTTATTTCCTTCTTGTGCTTCAGGGGTACAGCTAATTTATAGCTGGGGAATGGTGATATGGCTGGATGGGCAAGAAAAGACTCCAACACTCACGAGCATGAGCAAAAAATGGCAAAGGAGGATGTGCTAGGTGCCAGAAATCCATTTAACAGGACAAAAATATCCACAAATCCAAAACTCAGAAAAGCATCTCTCAGCATCCAGACACTCCTTGACATCTGAAGGTATAATTCTAATTATAGATCCTTTCAAACATGTGCAGCAGAAGTGGATTAAGTTAAATAGTCTGTTCAAACTGCCAGAGGCTTTGTGGCTAGGAAGTGAATCTCTAGCTCTGATTTTATTATTGGGGTATGATTTTTTTTTCCAAGAGTATTGGAAACATCATTTTATTATTACATGCTATTTTCAAATACACAGGGAGAAGTACTTCCTGATGTGTATTTTCAGATTACTGCTGCTGAGCAAAATGGTTATGGTTCTCTCTTATCTCTTCAGAAATTAATAGCAGATGGGACAAACTACCACTAAAAGAGACAAGTGTTTTATTAATACCAAAGTCTAGTTTCTAATGGCTGGTAGGCATTATACCACCAATGAATTTCTTCCAGAGAAAACATCCTTCAGCCTGGCAAGGTGTTGAAACCTGTTATTGAAGTGTGACAGCAAAGTCAATTTCTTGAAACTTGTTTCTAACGAAATTCGTATGCAACTACAAAAAAGAAAAGTTGAGCTTTTCATCATCTTTGATTATGAAGCCTATCTACCCAGACCCAGACCAGACCCTACACTGCAGGGAAGTCCAGGAAACTGCCCTAGGGTGAAGGGTGTTAGTGATTGGACATTCCTTGCTGAGAGGCACTGAAGCACCAATTTGCCATCTGGACAATCTCTCCAGAGATGTTTGCTGCCTGCTGGGAACCCACAGTCATGATATCACGAAGAGGCTACCAAGCCTGGTAAAGCCAAGGAGCTAAAACCCATCCCTACTTTTTCATGTAGGGTTGAATAAGGCTGCAGTGAGGTGACTCTGAAATATCAAAAAGGGTTCTGTGTCCCTCAGAAAGATGTTGAAGGGATCAGGAGCACAGGTACTGTTCTCTATCCTCCCAGTTGGAGTCTGGGACCCCAAAAGAAGGAGATGGATGGATCAGGTGAACAATTTGCTGCATGGCTAGTGCCATACTCAGGGGTTTGGGTTCTACGATCTCAGACGCACCTTTGAGAGACTGGGCATGCTGACACTGGATGGGGTTCACCTGAGCAAGTGGGGCAAGAGCGTTGTGGGCAGCTGCCTGGCCGAGGGGAGCCTGTTGCTGAGGCCTTCCTGCTTCAGCTACAAGAAGCGTTGTGCCCGCAGGCTCTCACCTGGACGTGGACCTCGACCCCTGGACGTCTGCTGGGAGAGCAGCACAGCAGACTGCAAGCAACTCAGGAGACTCCTGCGGTGCACTAAGGGTAACTTCAAGGCCCAGGTTTGTGGCAAACCAGCCAGAGGAGAAGCATTGCTGGGCCTGGTGCTCCCCAACACAGACAAACTCGTTAACGAGGCTGAGACTGGAGGCAGCCTGGGCTGCAGCAACCACACCATGGCTGAGTTTGTGATCTGAGGAATATGGGCCCGGCATAGAGCAAAGTCGGGACCATGAACATTAGGAGACCAAATTCCCAGCTATTTAAAGAATTAGTGGATGAGACCCCATGGGACACTGACCTTGGTGACAGAGCAACTGATCAGAGCTGGCAACTCTTTAAGAACACTTAGAGTGCAAGAGCTCTCAATCCTCATGTGTAAGAAATCAAGCAGGGAAGGCAGGAAAAGGGGATGGCTGAGCCATCAGTTTGCCTGCTGGGCAAACTGAGTTGCAGTCAACAGCTCTATGTCCAGGTGGAGGCCAGTGACAAGTGGTGTTCCTCAGGGGTCTGTCTTGGGACCAGTGCAGTTTAATATCTTTGTTAATGACATAGACAGTGGAGTCAAGTGCACCCTCAGCAAGTTTGCAGATGACACCAAGCTGAGCAGTGCAGTTGATATACCAGAAGGAAGGGATGCCATCCAAAGGGACCTGGACAAGCTAGATAAGTGGGCCCATGTGAACCTAATGAGATTCAACAAGTCCAAGTGCAAGGTGCTGCACCTGGGTCGGGGCAATCCCAGACATGAGAACAGACTGGGAGAAGAACTCATTGAGAGCAGCCCTGCAGAGAAGGACTTGGGAGTTCTGGTGGATGAAAAGCTCTACACAAGCCAGCAGTGCATGCTTGCAGCCCAGAAGGCCAACTGCATCCTGAGCTGCATCAACAGAGGGGTGGCCAGCAGGGTGAGGGAAGTGATTGTGCCCCTTGTGAGGGGGATTGTGCGGCCCCACTTGGAATACTGCTTCCAGGTCTGGAGCCCCCAGCAGAGGAAAGATGTGGGGCTGTTTGAATGGTTCCAGAGGAGGGCCATGAGGATAATCAGAGGGCTGGAGCACCTCTCCTGTGAAGAAGGTCTGAGAGAGCTGGGACTGTTCAGCCTGGAGAAGAAAAGGCTCCGGGGAGACCTCACTGTGTCCTTTCAGTACCTAAAGGGGGGTTATAAAAAGATGAAGAGTGACTTTTTACATGGGCAGATAGTGATAGGACAAGTGGGTATAGTTTTAAACTAAAAGAGGGGAGATTTAGATTAGATGCTAGAAGGAAATTCTTTGCTCAGGGTGTTGAGGCACTGGGACAGGTTGCCCAGAGAAGCTGTGGATGCCCCATTCCTGGAGGTGTTCAAGGTGAGGTCAAATGGGGCTTTGGGCAACCTGGTCAGGTGGGAGGTGTCCCTGCCCATGGCAGGGGGTTGGAACTGTGTGATCTTTAAGGTCCCTTCCAACTCAAGTCATTCTATGATACATTGCTTTGTATGTGCCCAGCTCATAATGATAAATAAATCACATGTAAATATGTAGTAAATTAAAAGCAAGCAATAGTTGCTAATGACTGTCCAGATCTGGAAGTGCTTTTCTACAGATCCCAGAGTATTAAGAAGTTTATATTCTCACACACAAGTAATCATACTTAATTATAGCAGTGAAATTTCCACAGTTGAAGACATATGATTTCCCCCTGTCATTTTTAGCTATTTTCCATTTTTAGCCTACAGGATTAAGACCTTTTAAAGGTTAGGATAACTTGTTAGCATTTCTGATGATTTGCTTACTTAGCATGCAGGGACATTTCTGTTGATTTTGTTAGGGGGTAGTGGCTTCTTGTGCTGCAGCCAGCCATGAATCCTTTTCCTACCACTAAATCCAGAGGAAGATGTCCTATATGATGAGAAACAAGGATTTGTAGTAGGAGCAAGGATAGTCTGAGTTAACTTCAGTTTATGGACACTAACCCCTTGAGGCTTTACCTATAGCCCAACACAGGACATAGGTTCTCCTAGAGAATAAATCTGAGTTGCTCCCTGGGGAGAGTGTGTTTTTTATCCAAAAATCAGGGAGCATGGGTGGGGTTGACTCCCTGGACTGGAGTGAGTCCTTACACGTTCCTCCTTTTCCTGAGTAACTTAAAGTCTCCAAGAGCTGCTCCTGATGACCTCAGTCTAGAGGAAGGGCTCTGAAGTCACCAGGGGCATGGCCTGTGGTGGGACAATAAGAAGTGCCAGCAGACCAGGAGGAGCAAAGAGCCACAGCATCTGAGGCTAAGGACACCTCTAACTGGAAGTGCAGACCCCCTTGAAAATCAGTCAAGTCTTTCTTCACCTGCTTGTCCTGCCATGTGCAGTGTTTCATCTGGAGAAACTGCATTCAAGGGGAGCACTCGAAGAATGAAGTTGTGGCTGATGGGTGCCTGCAGCAGGGAGGGGTTTTAGCATCCTCTGTGTGACAGTAAAGATGAGTTTATGAGAGCAAACACCCTGAAGTTCAGCTCCGTGGGTTTTTCCCAAGTTGCCAGGCTATTATTGTTATTTATATTCATTATTGTTATTTATATTCATTTAGCATGCAGTAGCCCAAGGTACTGCATTAAGTACTTCACCATCTCAGAAATGACTCTGTTAATTCTCAGGCAAAGCAAATCTCCCTTTGGGCCTGGTTCAATAGACACAGAAGTGCCTGACTGACTTAATCAACATGAAAAACTTCCATTTAATTGCCAGGAGACCTCTTCCTGAGTAGGGTTACCTGAATGATTGTTTTTGTGATTAAGTATTCTGTTTCTATTTGGCAGAGCTGGACCAAAAATAGCTATTTTCCCCCCTCTGCAGTACTTTGACAAACATGAGAGAGAAAATGTCTTACATCTTCAGTGGAGGCTGTCTTTCTGTATTCCAGAGGAAAGTGAAGCGCCAAGGGTATTTTTATCCTCAGGACAACCTGTTGGATTTTGAGCGTTGCTCAGGCTGTGCTTCCGCTGCCCCTTTGTCTGCACTGATCCTAGCAGAGGAGGGAAGACCTGGCTGTGATAACAAATGTGAGTTAATGAGACCATGGCTGATTAGACAGGAGAGGAACTTCTTTGTTTCCTCACAATGAGACAATCTCTCGGCCAGCTGCTTAGTCTGCCTTTAGTGTGAATAACTCCGCTTTGGTTCAAGCTCAGAGCCATTCGTGGTTGGGGCAGCAGGCAGCGTCATTCTCCCAGTGGTGACAATTTGTGAGCTCCATCATGGTGGTGCATGCAGAGGTCCTGCAGAGGATGCTGGAGGTGGCAGACAGACTTTTAGAATGCTGGACACAGCCAGGGCCCCCTGTTCCTGTGCTGGGTTTCCTTCTCTCCTTCTCATATTCACCCCTCAAGGACTCCTGGATTCATATCTGCTAATCACTGGTATGTCCTCATTCATAGCTTCATTAAGCAATGATTGGTAAAACAATAGAAACTGTTTTTTTTTTTTTTTCTTTTTTCAGAAAATATCAAAGGACTGCCTTGTTTCTATCTTTCCTCTTGGACTTCTTTTTGTCTTTCTGACTTCTAGACAGCAAGATATTTAGATGAAAGCTCAACCTTAGTAAGAGAAGAAAGGAAGGCATGGAAAGAATATGTTTTGTGGTTAAGGCATCATTTTGGTCATTTAATTTTTCTGAGCCTCTCTCCTCATGAATAAAACAGACACAGTAAAAAGGCAGGGGACAGGTAATTTTGTCTCTGATTTGCTTACATATGTTAATAATACAGCCTTGTAACTACCAAGAGAGGCAACACACACCTTGCAGGATGTCTGGAGGATGTGCACCACTGTCTCAGCACTAAGTGATGGAGCCCATGCTACTGTCACAAATAAACCAGGGTCTGTTTTCTGTCTGTGGGTCCAGTGCAGGACATGGCTTGCATGCAAACAACTGAAGTCTCTTTATGAGCCATTGTGTTTTTAATTAACTTAATTCCTTGGACTAGCTTGTGTGTTTTGCAGGGCTGAGAGAAGAAGGAATGACTTGTTTCGGGGTTTTCTCTTGGTTGAATCTGTCTCCATATACTCTCTTATTCTTCTAGGCTGATGAGAGGTAATGGCATCCTTTATAAATAATTCTGCAGAGGACTTTGAGTGAGAGTTTTGTTTAATAAGTATGGAGAAGTGGGCTTTTATCTTTGCAAAAGAGGTGGCAAGTTCATTGTAATTTCCACTGAATTACTGTTTTTGGTGCAGGAGGAGTAACAGACAAATCAAAGATATTGGAACTGCAAGTTCCAATTATTCTACCTCCTCTTTGACTTGCCACTTGATCCATAGGAGCATTGAAGTTATTTATGTTGAAAAATACCACTTTGATTTAATAGCACATAGGCACTTGGTAGGAATTTAAAAGCTCACTTAGAAGAGTCGTGCCAGTCTAGAAACCTAAACATTAATTCTCTTGAGATCTGGAAAGAGATGGATCCTCATCCACTTCTAAATGTTGCAGCTTCCCTCCATTTCTGGACTTGTCAGTGACAATTTTGAGAGCTGAGATTCCTTGTACCAGGGAAGAAAGAAGGTTCAGCTACAGGGATTTTGAGGAGAAATCTTTATTCATGCTGCTGGAAATTGGCCTTCTGGCTCCCTGTCTCCTGGCTGCCTGGGATACCCACCTGTGTTACGCAGGCTCTGAGTCCAGGCTGGGACCTCACACTCCCTGTTGTGAAGTGTAACTATTTTTGTTAGAGTTGACATCACCAAATGTGTTTTGTTTGTTTGTTTGTTTGTTTAATAAAACGATGGAGCCACTGCAGAAAGAGAGAGTGCAATGCCGGCTCACAGCAATTTAAAAATCTGCCTGAAATGAGAGGGTTATGGTCATCGTGTGAATTTGGAATTATTTGTATATGCAGATGACACTGAACCTTCTTCATCTTAAAAGTATCAGAAAATTAGTGCATCACACCTTACTATGATGTGTAAGCTCTTGGGTCTCAGCTGTACCCACTCCAAGCAGCAGCTAAGCTTTATTCCTGCTTACACCAAGATTAGTGATGTGACATGATCACCTTCGTAGTTCAGAGGAAATGGCTTCTTTACAACCATAGGAGAGCAAAAAGAACCCAGTGGCATTCTGGCTTTAGGAAATGGCTAGCTGGGCCTAATGGCCCTACACATGCCAAACACCACTGGTCTTCAGAGGAAAGCCTGAGAAGAAATGGTGCCACAGTGGTTGTGTGATGCTTCATGGCTGTCAGCACACACGTCTGGTCCATGACATTTCTTCTTCAGGCAGCCACAACACCCATTTATTTTTTAGTTTTGGTAGCTTTCTGTGTGGCTTGTGTGAACAAGAAGTCCCATCAGGTACAGACATGTGTCCTTTTTTGTGTGAGAGGTACCAGGAGGGCAGGAGGCAAAGCAGACAGCTGTAAGCTGCAGCTCTCCACTGCACTCCTTGGTTTTCATCCTTGAAAGGATGGAAAATCCTTTATTTAACAGCAATGTCCAGTGCTGTAAAAGCCAGACTGTTCTGCACTTTCCTTTTACATCGACATGTCTCTCTGATAACCTACATGTTTTTGAATAAAGTCAGAAATTTACAGTTATTCACTCCCCCCAAACCCCAAGCACTCATCTGCCATGGAGCATGTCAAGATATTAAATGCCCAATGACACCTGAAGTGTGGCACAAGGTGCTTCATCACACAATGGGGATAACTGTATTCACTCTGTTTGTTTGTTTGAAGGATGTGTGCTTGTGGTCTCTGTGATTGAACAGCTTGCACAGTGGCACAACAGTACAGTAAAGGCAGCCGTGGAGAGACTGTGCAACTACATACCTGGTAAGTACCAAATAATGTGCCATATGTTACATCGGTACTGCTGTATTTCTCTGTTAATTAAAAATTCACACATTGAGTCTGAAAAAGCCTTAGCCACTTCTTGTGCAGCATCTAAAATCAATGTAGCTGAAAGATAGCCAGGTGCTATCTGCAGGGAAAACATGGCTTCAGCAGAGCTGGGATTTTGTCCCAAAGTTACAGTGAATGGGGTTGTATTATGCCCACATGCCTGTCAGTCCCTTTCTCCCTGCTCTTTGTCTCCCTTTGTCTCTTTGTTAACAGTTTAAAAATAGTCAGATTCAATGTATGTCCAGCCACTCCTCTTCCTTGTTGTTACGGGTCTTTATAACAACTGAGAAGATTAAAATATTTTCAGCATGGATAGGAAGCCACTATTGTAAAATCACAAAAATTAGCTGAGGTTGACAATGATAAGATGTGAACCATTTGGTCTGCACAGAAAAGCTATTGAAATGTAACTGATGAGAAAAATTTCAAAAGTGAGAGCTATTCCATATGAATATATGTGGACTCCCACTTTTCTTGCTCTTATTTTATCTGCCCAAGGGAGTCTCTCTGTCCAAGCACGTCTCTAAATAGAGAACAGTTTGAATACCAAAATAGCTTTGTGCTTCACAGACCAATCCTACAACTATTTAAGTAGCTAGATCTCCCATTAATGTCATCTTTTTAACTTTATGAATGCAAAAAGGTTGCTTAGGATTCTACATTAAAGAGCCATTTATATAGGCCTTCATGAATTGTATCTCTGAGAAACCATCTTGTTCTATAGACCTCAGTTTCATGGAAGATGCATGTAGAATATTAATTCCTTCCTTTCCAAGACATTATTTCCTGATACAGGATGAGGTGGGGAGGTAATTACTGGAAATCATTCATTGACAGAATGATGCTTATCTTATTTCTATTCCATAAGTAATATCCTCAGTGTTTTAAATTATAGGCACATAACTATGAAGTTGCAATTAGAAGCGCTGATCCTGATATTAAAATACAATTTTCTTCTTTAAAACATGACATGCTAGGTCTATGATCATGATTCACTCCATGGACTGTGTTCAGCTGACATGTCAAGATATTTCTTTTCAACTGCCATTCTTCACACACATAAAATCCTATTATCCCTTTAGTTAAGGCTGTATAATCCAGTTACCTTCTATGAGATGCATGGATACACCCAATAGAAAAAAATGACCCTGAACTTGAAAGGAGTGAAAAATCCTAGGGATTGTGCAGGAGCTACTGTGTAACCCAATTTATCCTCCCCTAGGAGGTGAACTCTGTAGCCCAGCAGGATTCATCAGCTTCCTCTAGCTCCTTGAAACAATAGAAAAGCTTGGATACTCATGAGGAGCAAGCCTATTAAATCAGGCCATGCCATTTTTGCTGAAGGAACCATTTCATTATTAGACACATGCCTACAATTAGGTGTTAGAATAACTGTGACAAATGGATGGCAATGAGATTTTTCTGGGGACAAAAAGGGAATAAGCACTCTTTTTTTTTTTTTTGTTAAAGGGCCTCATAATTTTGATTGCAATGAAGGGGAGTTGGATCACGTCTTCAGTGCAGTTACATGCTGTTCAAAAACAAAAACAGTTTAAAGAACAAGAGAGGAATACAGCCAATCCCTCTCAATCCCATAGGCTGTGTAGAAGACAGTCACATGCTGGCATGAAAATATTTGTATGTGCCATGTATGTGATTTGAGTGACAATAAAACTATGAAAATATTAACAGTAACATCACCAGTGAAGGAGCAGACAGAAACGACAGGTCTGGAGGAATGGGCAGTATTTGTGGTAAAAGGGATGTTAGCAAGAATATGTGTTTGCCTGGATCCTGGCTCTCTGCTGAATGAAAGAGAGGTGTCTGATACCTGAAATGTGCTTTGAGACTGTCTGCCTTGGTGTTGCCTCCAAGTCATGCTCTGCTTCTGTCAACCACTGCTGTGTAAACACCTCAGAGCTTGAGTGGAAATGGCAACATGATTAATACCATCTTTCCTGCAAATATTTATCCTCTGGGACTCAGCCAGGATTTGTGTTTCTAACACTACAAAGCTATAGAGGAAAAATAAATAAATAAATATTTTTTTATCATGTAAGAACAAGGCAGTTAGGGGATTTCTTCCCTGAAGCAGTGGAGAAGGAAGTATACTTACTTCTGGCCAAGCACCTCAAAGTTTTTCTCTAAATTCTCCAGTGTTTAGTTTAGTTTAAGCTCTTATCTTGTCCCTGAACATTCAACATTATTTGTCATCATTTCTTTCTTTTCCCCTCCTTTATGACTTACACAGCTTCTTCCCAAAAGAGCTTTCTCTCTGTAGCGTCCTCTTCTTGTGTGAGTTCAGGAGGTTTGTGGACACACAAATACAGGGCATGTCCTGTAAACACGACTTGTGGCTCAGGTCTGTTTGTTGGAAGCCTGAATGGCATTGGCATCTTCCAAGAGGACTCTACTTGTCCAACAATAATCTTATATAATTGCAGCTCTTTTCACCACCAGTCATTCTCCCCTTTGTCCCCTCTTTGGGCAGCTAGAAGCCAACCTTGTCATGGGCACAAGGAAATCAGCACTTAGCAATGTGCCTGGCCAGCAGGCCCCCAGCACCAGCTCCCTAGAGCTGATGGCCAGCCAAACCCTCCCCTCCTCGCAGCCTCCAGCGCTGGCTGTGGCAGCTCTCTGGCTCCTCTGGGGCCAGAAACCTTGTGGAAATCAGCTGGTTTGGGAAACCTGCATGGAGAGCATCCCCTGTGATGCCCCAGGGACGGGCTGGGGAAGCCAGCCACCTTCTGTGGGCTGCCGGAGGGAGCCAGGAGCCCCACTGGCCAGCCTCATCCAAGGGTGCTGTAATCAGAAATGATACCAAATGCAGGGTTATTGATGTCTGTGATGCCTTTCCTTTTAGGTGAACAAGAATAAAATCTAATTCCAGCCAGGAGACCAATTTTTGACTCGCAGATAGCTCCTAAAAAGCCAATAGAGAGGTATTATGTGGCAAAGAAGGCAAAGAAATGAAGCTAATAACTTGATTGAAATAAAATATCTGGCATGGGATAAGAAAAATCAGCTGCTGCTGTTACAAGAGCTGTCTGCAACACTGAATGAGTAGGAGGGTGCTGGGGAAATTGTGCTTCCACTCCCTGCTGCACCTTCCAGGGCCGTGTCCTCGTTTCTCTAGGGTGAGCACAGCCAGGGCCATGGATGTGCAAGAGGAAATGACTTCTCTCAGGAATTTCACCAGCTGTGAGTTTGCTGGTGCAACCCAGCCTCTTGGTGGCTTCTACCAGCAGCAGTGCTGCCCAGGCAAGGCACAGCACCTCCTCTGCAGGACGCGTGCATGGTTAGCCAGATCCTGGCTGCTCAGGCTGGGAAACAGTCTCTTTTCAGGGGTTGTAAAGTGGTGGAGGGGCTGCTTTTTTGCAACGGTACCTTAAAGAAATCTCTGACGAGCTGTCTTCTGCAGGGCCTGGAGGGCACACTGCACCCAGATTCAAGAAAGACCCCTGAGCCAGCACATGGCTGGAGACTGTGAAAGGCACCAACATGCAAAGTGTCAAATATTTGTCTGAATGTTATTACTCCTGCTCTATACAAAGCAGGATCTTCTACCTTGCAAAATCCCCCAGAGACACAGAGGCAGCTCCAGCAGTAATGTGAAGTCCTTCATCACTTGCTGCACTTTATCTATTTGTTTTTTTTCTTCTTTTAAGCCCATCACAGTTTGCTTAAACTGCTCAGAAAATGCTGCAGCATTCATGATTTGTTTTGGCTTTCACGTGATGCAATGCTCAGAACGTTTAGCAAATGCTTGTTATTCTTTTCAGTCTTTTCCATGTGGCTTGTCTAAAGCCAGAGAAGGGCTTCATATCCCAGCCTAGGTCAGAAATTCAGGAGTTCACCCATTCTCTGGTTCTATGCTGAGGTCACAGTCACACACATTTCTCTTAGATAAATCGTCATTCACCTAAAGCAAATCTTGCTGTGTTTTGACTGTCATTAAACCAGTTTCACTGTGCTGAGTTACTTTAAAAACATATGTTTTCTAGAAAAACTTCAAGGTTTCTGTTACGTCCTTGCTGAACTTTACGGACCTCACATAGCCGAACTGTAAGTATACCTGTATCTTCTCAAGTCCTGGCTTAGTTTGTGCTTTCAGAAGTATGGATGCACTATCAGACTGAAGTGCAGGGTTTCCGTTCCTAAAATCACCTGGTTACTAAAGCAGAGATGCTTGAGAGCAATTCCAGCTTGGTATTTGGCACAGCTGTTCCTGAGTGAATAAATACAGGCTGCTGCTGCTAACCACTTTCATGCTGCATTTGCCTCTCAGATCAGGCCCACCTGATGTAATTACCTTTTGAAATTCAGCTTGTTTGGCTGAGGGAGGAATCTGAATAACCTGTGTGTGCAAGACAGGTTCAACAGAGTCCCACTATGTTAACACTTGTCTCTCATTTTCCCTTTTATCTTTAATCAAGATTTCTAATTGTCAGCTCCTACATGCTCTTAGCCCTGACCTTGATACACACTCTTGGGGAAGCCCACTAAGTAATGTAAGTGATTAAAGAAAAATAACATAGATCATTTTATTCCCCTTCGAAAGTTCTTAGTTTAATTAACAGAGCTGTTGCTAGACCTTCTCCTTCCCTAGGGTTTTTATTTTTATTTTTAAAACTAGCCAAGGGACTGCAAAGTGCTTACAGGACTAAGAAGTGCTCCAATCAAACATTTTAATTTAATTCTTGATTGGTGCAGAGGTGTGTCCCAAAAAGAAGGAAACAGTCCTAGCACTTGCGCTTGGTGATTAAAGGTTAAGGATCTTTGAAGGATTTCTGGTTATTTTCCTGAGTTAATGACTGAACATTCATGTGTGCCAAATTGCATATGCATTAACTTTAACCTTTAAATCTTTGTCAGACTTTTGATTGATTAAAAAACAGAAGAGTCATAATGCATTTGGTTCAGGTGCTGCATATCAAGTGCAGTGCTTTTTTGTCATCCAATTTTAAATGCTGAGTAGCATACCATGGCAGAAAGTTATTTAGGGTTTAACAGTACACAGAGCAGTGGTTATGGGCTATGATGAAGTGCGCTGAGGCTGTCATGTAGTGCTGAGATTTAGCTTCCCATGGGAATAGCTTCTGCTTCCAAGCACCCAAAAGAACATAATTGTCTCTGTTTTTGCACCATTTCCTTTAGCATAGACAGGGAAATGAATGCTGATGTGGTCTGCCATTCCTTGAGGCTGTGTAAACAGGATCCAGGACAACCACTTTGTCATCTTTACCCTCCTCCCAAGGTGAGTTGCTTTTTGACTTCTTTCAAAGTTGTGAGCTGTGGATGGCTCCTTAAGCTGGGATTGAGAAGTATAGAGGCTTCCAGGCCATGTGCATTGTCTGGGGAAAAAAAATCAACATTTTTAATATGGATGCTTTCAGAAAATGCCTGTCTGAATGGAAGGTATACAGTATGCTGTTTGGAGCGTCAGCAATGTGGCTGTCAGAAAGTGGGAATTACAGTGCCAACCTTCCTTTTACCAGCCTGGGTCAGAGAGGGAGAGTAGACCAAAAAAACTCATTATCTCCAGACTTTATTGTTAAGCAGTGCAATAACCCCCAAGCTGATACTCAGCTGCAGTTCACCTATACCCCTGCGTTACCATGGCATGAGAAGTTATCCTGCATTGTCTGATCAGCTGTAACAGCCTGCATGGGCCTTAGCTTCCCACCACAAATGTGGGGTTATTTGACTTGGCTTGGTCTGCTGTGGGAGAGGTTTAAGCTAACTTGCACGACCTTTTCCACAGGCTAGAAATGTATGCAGTTACCACGGCAGTGGGGATAGATGGTTATTATGCCGTGGGGACTTGACTGTGTGTCAGAGCTCAGTGACACTCGGGCATAAACACACGTGCACAGGCGTTCAAACAGATATACTTGATTGTGGTGGTTGCTTTCAGTCACCGTGCAGCCCAGTTTGCACTGAAACCTGAGAGCAATAGTGGCTGTCTGGCAACGTCAAAAACCAAGTGATTCACTGAGGTGTCTATTTTTGGAAATATTTTTCCTGCATCTGGATAAAGTCCTCCCTGATTTCTAAAGGTTTGCATAAGATATTTTTACACAGGGTCTTGCCTAGCAGCCACTGAAATCAGTGAGAGCCTTTTTATGGGCTTCAATGAGCTGTGGTTCATCTCCAGGATGGATTTAGTTCACCCAATATTAAGAGCTGCAGAAACACTTGTATTCCAATAATGACAACAGAATTTATTTTATAACAGGTGGGTGCCCCATATGACTTTCATGCCCTGTGCTATGTCAACGTAAAGATATATGGGTGTGCAGCCAGGCAGGGATGAAAGAAAATGTGTGCTGGAGAAGAGAGGGCCCACACTAACCTGATTCAACCAGGACATTGTCCGAAGTTTATCAAACATGTTTCTTCAGAAATTCTCCATCTGAACTGGTAAAACAGTTCATGGCTCTTTCCACCTTTCCCAAAGCACATCAGATCTGCCCTGTTGTGGGTGCTCTATTACAGGTCTTTACTCATCCCACAAATTTTTTTAGTCTCCAACAGTTTCTGCCCTGATAATTGCATGGGTTTTTTTCCTCCTCTTCACTTGTTATAGCAGCAGAGACTTTGTCAGTGACTGTAGTCTTTTTTTTCCCCATTTTTGTTCTTGTTATAATTAGGAGTCCTCAAGCTGGAGGTGAGAGGCTAGCAGGCTTTCCTAGTGTAGCAGGGCAAGCAGGAGGACAGCTGTGGCACCAGTGGCTGCACATACACTGCAGTGCCAGCCCCAGACACATATTTTTCATATGGACTTCCTTGCTTGTGTCAGGGGAAAAAAAAGAAGTTTAAACCATCCTGCACCCTGACTTCTGCTTGAGGCAGAAGTGCAAGCCACCTCTTGGGGTGACAGAGGATGCAGGCAATGAACCTCAGTTAAAGAGAGGGATGGGCTCTCCGTGTAAGCAAAAATTTTCCCTGATTTGGCAGACTGTGAAGCTCAGGGCAATTTCTAAAGGTCACAGCTAGCCCTGCACAGGCACAAAAGAGGCCAAGCCAAGGGCAAATGGGATGTTTTAGCAAGTGAGGGCAGCTTTTTAGCCAGTTTCAGGAGTGTTTGTTATAACCCTTTGCACCAAAATCAGGGTATTCTTACCCATCCTCCCTGTTTTGTTTTGTTTTTTTTGTTTGTTTTTTTTTTTTTTTTTTTTTTGTGGCTGTGCAGCAGCAAAAGCTCTCCCTTCCAAGTGGTGGTTATGTCCCACTTTCTGTCAAGGCATACTTGCTTCTCACCAAGATTAAGGGAGCCCTATTAACAAAATGATTTCTTTACCCAAGCTTTGGTCTCCATTTTAGCACATTTGATGTCCCCAGACAGCGCAGTGAGATGGGAGGAGAAGAGCAGGGCTCTGAATTCATGCTCAGGTGGTTGATAAATTGCCCACAGTAACTCAGTGACAAGTCAGACTGGGTAAAGATGAATTACAGGTGGAGAAAAAAAAATAATATACAGTCAGAGACACAGATGCATAAAATGCAGTTTACCTCACATTTGCTCCTTTGGTTTGTAATTTGATTGATCACTTCTGTTATATGAGCCTGCAAGTGCTGGCTCAGTCCCCTGCCAAGTATTTGAGCAAGACTTTAATACTAATGACTGCTTTGTTCAACAATATTGATTTTTCAGGTTCTTCATTTATTCATTTAGACTTTTGGATGCACATTTTTCAAGAATTAGTATTGTGTTTGTACTGACAAAGGGAGTGAAATGCAAGCTGAGCTACTTGCCCTTATGAAGGAGTATAATGTTCTGGTTTTAATTGTCTTTAACATGGTAAATATCAACACATAGCTGCTTTTTCAATCTAGTTTATTTTGATACGTTTCTATGATGTTGCTCTAGTGAGATCACATGTGTCAAGGAAAGAGCCATGTCTTCAGAGACCCAGCAAACTATCTGCATAATTGAGATGTTGCATACCACGTAAATGGTATATGCACTATATTACTTATCTCTGACAAATTAGCTGAAATTAATTTTTTGCCAACCTGCCTGAAGCCATTAGTGCTCTGTGATTATTCTAGGAGACTTGGCTCCAACTGTGAATAAAAACCACTGCTCTCTTTTCATGGAGCAAAGCTCTCGGCAAGGAGCTGGAGGGCAGAGTCTCATCAGCAAGCTGCCTGGCAGGGCAGTCCTGGGGCTGAAAGAGGGTCGTTTTGGGAGCAGACGTTGACGTTGGTGGGGAGAAGTGGAAGGACGATGAGGTGTTGGTGCAGGTCACCAGCATGGCTGTACAGTGCCACTGAGTAAGCAGATTTCACTTGGTGTGGGGTCCTGTGACCCCACCTCATTGCCACCAATGGCTTATAGACCAGGGCTAGAAAGGCAGGTGCATGTGAAGGCTCTCCTGCTGTATGTTTCTTTGCTACCAGAGGCTGTCCGCTCCCTGTTGTATGAGAAAAGTGGCCCTGGGGACTCATCCAAGTCAGGAGGCCAAATAGCATGGTGCAGTCGAAGTGACATGTAGGTTTGCCACTGGCAGCTGAGGTCTGGGGGGCATCTACAGTTGCTGTAACATGCCTTGTGGCTAAAGTTGCATCAGTAGAGAATAGTCTAATGATGGCTGCAGCACTGCACAGAAACGTTGCCAGTGGCTACATTTATCCAAGCTAGTTGCTTTAGGATGACAGGATATTGTTTTAGCCAAAAATGTTCGTCAACTCCAATGATGGAGGATTTTCTGCACTGGGTCCTGTGACATAGGGGTTTTCCTTCACCAAGTGAAAAGGGCTGACATAGGGTGAGGGCTTTGGCACTGCCTGCCATCCTCATGTTCTGGTCCAGGTAGTGAGCAGGTTTGCAGGAGGCTCATCTCAATTTCTCCCTAGATTGTGTTAAGCCAGCTGGCCTGTTCAGTTAAATGGCAATACTTTAATTGATTTTGTTGGGGCTAGAATAATGGCTTGATTTCAGCACTGGTGTCCTGCTGCTGCCAGTCTCCTGAACAGCTGGTGTTGGAAGGAGCCTTCATTCTTCTTTCTGCCCTTCAGAGTGCCTTTTTTGCTCCAGATTATTAGAGGCCTTCTGACTGCAGACTTTAGCTTCATCTCCAGTAGCAGAATTTTACTGGGAGTCATCTTGTATCAGCAAAAATATACATATTTATGCTAATGTCATTTTATCCTACCAAAGTAAGCTTCATTGTCACAAGTGCTGATGCTGGTTCATGTCCCCACTGTCAAACCTTTCACTCTGAACAAAACAAAAGACATATCTCTCATGGATATTACTGTGGGCAGCCTGCTCTTTGCAGCAAGCCTGGTTGTGAAGCTTGCATCTGAGTACTGTGGCTAGGATTCGTAGTTTTTCTGGGTGACATGGACTGGCTGAGCACTTTGGTCACGTTACAAAGCCAGTGCAGTAGAGTTAACAGAAGTTTTGTTTCTAGGAAAATGAGAACTAAAATTAAGGTGTTTCACACATTTGAATAGGGATCTGTCCTTGGCCTTGCTAGGAGCCTCTTGCAAAAGATGGTTATGAAAAAACAAAAGGATACAAACAGTTGGGCTAGATTGAGTGGCAGTCCTGGGCATAAACAAGTGTCCAAAACTGCTCATGTCTGCCTGGGTGACTGTCCAAGCAAGTGCATGCACGCACACTTCAGCCAAATGAAGAGAAACCTTTGGCATGCTCTTCTAGCTGGTTTCCAGCTTGGGATCTCTCAGCTACAGCTCAGACTTTACAAACTAGAAGCCAACGAAGTCTGACTATGGAAAGCAACTGTCTGGGGTTTCATAGAATAAAAACACTGCTACTACTTTCTCTCATTCCTCTCCCTTTTCCAGTGAAAATGCAAACCACTTACCAGGTGGTGAGGCAGAACCGAGCTGTGGGGTGGGAGTGCTTCTGCATTCTTGAGGAGACCAAGCTGCCAGCCAAAGGCAAACCTTGTCTCTGTGCCGTTTCCTTGCTTTACAGCCATAGGCCATAAAACAAGATGTTGGGAGGTGGGATAAGGTCCTGGGAAGCAAAATCTCCTTTCTGGAGATAGGCAAAACCTTCTGAAATATGAAGTGTTTCTGCTGCACTCAGAACTGAGCCCTGAAGAAACATCTGACAGGCAAGCTAAAGAAGGCAGCACTCGTTTCTCCCCTTTCACTTTTTTTTCTCAGCATCGCCTCTGCTCTCATTCATTAGCAGAAAATAAAATGCAAAACTAAAACACCATAATCCTAACCTTCCATGAAAGAAACCAGTGTTTGGGGCAGGAGAATGGCAGGCAAGAGTGTGAGGACAAGGTGTTGCTCATGGATGTGAGCTCTGTGTTTTGCAGAGGCCAAGGAGAAAAAGTAAATCCCAGTGTTGCACCCAGAACACACAGAGTCCAAGTCCAAAAGAAACAAGTGGATTAAAATGGCCAGAAATCGGATTAGTTCTTTAGGGAGGAGAAAGCTCTGAGTCAAGACTTGCATGTTTTAGATCTGGGCTTGCAAAGAAGGTCCCTATTTTGATTCCTGAGCATGTATAATTTGGTTTGGTTGTCCCATGCCATCGTAATGATTCCCCTTAAAGCCTCTGCAGGATGAAAGGTGGGAGCTATAGAACAAATCTCATTTTTGCTGGTGCTGCTTAATGAGCTCTGCAATGTTTTTGTACCTTGATATGCCTATTCCTGGTAAAAAGATGATGAAAATGAGTTAGAAAGGGAACTGTTGGAATGTTTTGTAAATATCTGCTCTCCTATCTAGCCAGGATAGAGCTGGCTAACAAGGATAATAAATGAGAGACAGTTAAAGTTGCTTCATGTATTTGTTTATGATGAGGAATAGACCTGTTTACAAAAAATAAAAAAATAAAAAAAAATAATAATTTAAAGCTGGGAATACCAGGGGTCTGTGGAGGGCATTAAAGGAAGGCAGTGACTGAAAACCCAGTGACCACATCCCAGCCCCATCCATGGCACAGGCATCTTGTGCACTATGACAGCAATCAGCTGGCTAGGCTGAGCTGATTTGGGTGGATGGGGCTGGCTGCTCTCTGGGCTCCGCACACCCATGTCCATCAGCTGCCAGATCCCTGGGAGCCCAGTCCTGTCCTTTCTTTTACACTTTCTCAGCACTGTATTGCTGTAGCTGTCTAAAGTGTGTGCTCGTGCATTGCTGCCAAGAGCAGGAAACGTTTCTCTCCTCCTGCCCAGCAGAAAGGGTTTGATGAGCCTTACCTCCTCGGAAACTTTTCATGCATTGTATTCTATTTTAAGCCAGTTTCCGCATCCGAGCCTCAAGTCCTTTTATTGCAGAAAAGACAGCAACTGGTAGCGCACACAACATAACTGTTGCAAATGCAGGATGTATGTTTGATTTTGGGGACAGAACTTGCCCAGTGGGATGAAACTAGAAAACATTATCTTGGCTCCTTCCTAGTATCTCTCATCTATTATTTATGACATACCCACATTTTTATAAGACTAGAGACACAAAGATGGTTTACATATGTATAAAGCACTTAGAAGTCTGTGTTCCTTGCTGCTTGTTCTTATTTTTCCTTATCCTTTTCTATTGTTAACCATAAATTTTTGACCCTTGAATCTCTCAATTAATTTGCTTTGATGACTGCGTAAATCAATTATCATGACATGCTAAATTTTATCCACAGTAAAAAATGTTGATAATGGTTACTTGAAATGCAAATATATGCTGCTTTAATATTCCAAGCTGGCATGCCCGCTGTTCAGTAAGGTGCTGTCACTTAAGGGATATTCTCTTTCTTTTAGAAATGCTTTAGTACTTTATACAGTAGGCTGGGCTGTAGGAGGAACTGATAGGAGGTCATCTTCTGACAGAATATTTTGTCCTTACTAACCATTTTGATAAGAATCAAAGTGCTAAATATATTTATTACACAGCAGTGCGTTTTTTTCTTTCCATTTGAGAATTTCAAAAGTAATTGATTTTTTTTTAACCAATCATCAAAGCCCACAGAACAGAAGCAGTTCTTTCTTCTGAAAGAGGGCAAATGAGCAGTACTTTCAGCCTTCTTTATGCTAAATGCTGAGGGAAAAGGCAGTGGCCTTCACGCAAAGTCTTCATAGATATTACTGTTTGCCAAGATAGCCTTATATAAGCAGGACAGTATGTGGGATTTATCATCATTGAGATGGAAGAATATTGTCCAAAAAGGAGAATGGAGCAGCAGGAGGAAGCACAGTGATGACAATTCACCAAAAGCAAATGCTTTTGCCTGAAGTTTGCACCCAAGTCTGCAAGCTGAGATCATCTCAGGGCATCCAGCTGCTGTCTTATTAATAGGGTTTCCTCATGTGTATGGTATCCCTGCTGCTCCCCAGGGACATTTCTCAGTGCTTGGCAGTCCCCAGCTGTGGTAACCAGCAGATGGTGCACGTTCAACCACAGCCCTGCCACACGCTTCATGGCATGGCCATCTTCCTGGTGGCTACAGGTTCCTGGCTGTCCCTTGCACTTGCAGTTGGTGCCTTCTGCGAGAAATTTCCTCTCCTCCTTTGAGGAGCATGTGTGTTACCTGGGGGGGAGTTTGGGGAATTGAGGTATCCCTGGTAGTTGATGTCTTTGTGATCCATGGCCTTATAATGGCCAGCTGATGTTCTATTGACAAGAGTGTCTTTCCAAGGTCTTTTCTAGCCCTGTTTTCAATAGTTCTCCCATTCTTCTTTTCTGTTTAAATGCAATTATCCTCATTTTGAAAGAATCCCAAAATGCTTCTTCAATGCAATTTTACATGACCCAACAGCAAGGCAATTCTTTCTGTTGTCAGCAAGTACTTTCCCTCCAGGACAGGTATTCCCAGAATGAAGAGATGACCTTCCTAGAGTCCAAGTAGGAGATTTGCCTTTCAGATGTTATTCCCTCCTGTCCTGCACTCTGGCTGTTTCTCTGCTGGGATGAACCTCAGATGAGGTTAGCCCCCATGCATGCAAGACCATACTCTACCATAGCAAGTCAGACTGGCAGCACAAACATAACCCTTTTCTGACCATCTAGCGAATGGGTTACTTTTCTGCAGGAATCATGGAGAAGCCGGTTTTCTGCAGCTCACGTGATGCAGTCAGGATATGAATTTCAGCTTTTAAACTGATCTGGACTATGCTTTAGGAAAAAAATGATGCCCTGGAGCAAAATAAATGAACTCTTGCCACTGGAATTTCATATAGGGTGATCAGATAATTGATTGCTAGTTCAATAAAAAGTAGATGATGATGAGTTTGTGAACTCATACATCATTTTTGTGCTGTGACTGATATTAAATAATAAAAATAAGAAAAAAAAAAGGAGGAGAAAAAATGGTAAGATACTGTGAAGCTGATCTCTTTTTCCTTGTTTTTGTCTTTTTTTTCTTGCTTTCCTAGGTGGGGCTGAGTACTGCAATATGGAAAGCAAAAAGGATTTTGAAGACTTCCAAGGATCTGGTAAGAAATCAGTGGCATTAGGGTGTTTTACGCTGTATTTGCATTTTATCAAGAGTAAGTCCTTGCTCGTTTTGGCTAATTGTGAACCTATCTGATCATCATAGAATTGGATGCTGACTTGCTCCTAGCTAGTGTAGGATCTTCTCTATCAAGTGAGACTGGAAAGGAGAGGGAGATTACAGAGGGGAAATGTAAAATATGGGGAGAGCAGGTGAAACCTCACAAAAAATGCAGACTCCTTTTAAAGTATGGATAACTGTCTGTACCCACCCAAGACATAAATTTGTGTCTGAAATTTGTGCAGCAGCTGAGGACATCACATGTGTTGGCTCCATAGTGCAGCTCCACACTGAGACACTCACTTGTGAAAAATACAAGCATGTAGAAATCTTGTTTAGATTTTTTTTTCAAAGTTAGGTATTTTCCACTCAGCCTTGCGCTGTGCCCTTACTCCCAGAGATGCATCCTTCCTTCAAACTTCTGTCAGTGTTTATCATTGCTGAGCCTCAGCTCCTCCTCATTTCATGCTTCCCCTTTGCCATCCCTGCCTTGCCCTTGTAGCCATATGTAGGGGGAAGTCTCATGAGCTGCGTTGCTGCCTCAGAGCACAGTGAGTGCTCTTTGGGGTTGTCTGAAATTCAGGCAGTGGCCTAAATGCAAATTCTACTTAGTTTTTCCTTTCTGTGCCTCTAAACTTGAAAGTTGGGATTGGAAATCTGCCTCCATCAGTTTTCAGATTATAGTAGATCTCTTCTCAGTGGCAGAGAAGGGAAGAGCTGCTTTTATTCTGATTTATGAAAGTCAGCTCAGCTATAGAGTTCGCTTCCAGTTGTCTTCAGGCACTTAATGCAGAGCAAATGTTTTTTGTTCTTTGTGAAGAAATTATTGATACTGCTTCTTCCTGAACCCTCACTGTGTTGCTACTCACAAAACAGAAAATCAAGGTGCCTAATTAGCCTTTGGGCAATTGCCAAATTGTGATGCCAGGGAAATAAACAATGCACTGGAGAGATGGGTCTCCGTTCCTGCAGAACAGCAACCAGCAGGATCTTATTCATTTTCCTTCCTTTTTGGTGCTGTGCTTCTGATGGCTTGAGATTTCCACTCAAATTACATGCCATTTCTAATCCCCTTCCCAAGTCCATGTGCTAATGCCTGCAGCGTGACACTGAGTCAAGGAGGACCTCGCTGTCGGACTGAGCCTGGGCACAGGTGTGGGGATGGAGAGGGATCAATGTGCAACTGCTGCTTCTCAGGATGCAGGGCTCCTTACCTCCTTTGCATGTGCTCCACAAGACGGAATGAGGAGGGCAATCCCTCCTCTTTTCTACCCTTGGCATGGCAGGCTGCATCCATTGTGTGGCAGGCTGTGGCTGGCTTCCACGGGCCAGCCATACCATGTCCTTTGGGCTCTCCAAGGTAGGTTGGTATCAGTTCTTGGCACAATGGAGTCTCTTCCAACTTGCTAATGCTCTTCTGTGTCCTCAAAGCCGCCCCGCAATGCCTCTATACCTCCTTGTTCTCTATTGTTGTGCCCTTGGCCTCTTGCAGCTCCTACTTGCCCCTTATCAGCAGGAAGGATGAGCAGGCTGTGCCCTGGCTAAATGCAGCGTGGCTGAGCTGGGCTCCAGTGTATTTCGAAGCCTACATAACTGCACAATATGAGGTCAGCTCAAATTAAAACAAATAGCATGTCATTACTTGGGCTTCTCCTGCAGTTATTCCTAGTGTGTTTCTTGAAATGATCTTTTTAGAAACACATTTTAAAGCTAGAAAATTTAAAATAACACTAGGGGCATAACTGTCTCTTGCAGCTTCCCCTTCACCTGGGTTGCAGTTAATTTCATCTGAAATCCCGAAAAGCAATGTAGTAAGAAGCAGAAAGGAATGTCACCAGGAGAGCGCAGTGTGTATTGCCCTGCATGAGCCCCTGCATAGTCCAGAATGGCAACGTGTGATGAAAGCTGGAGGATCCGAGAACACCCTGCACGTGGTACATGGACATCTCTGCATCCAGGCCAGAGAAAATAGAAAAGCATTCACTGGGCCTCTTTTGAGCTTTGACCCACGTTGGAGGGAAACAACAAGTTATATCTGTGCATTCTTCCCACAGCCACTATTTTGGGTTCTTTTGTCCTGTGATGTGTTTGGGGAAAGGACTCCCCAGCCTTCTGGAGCGGTTCTTGCAAGCTAACTGTCCCCAGCTCTGCTTGGCAGCTGTATGCAGCTGTGCATAAAACAGAGGTGATTATGGCTGTTGGCAAGGAGAATGGGAGGTCTGCCTGGCTGCCAGGGCCATCGTATTTACTGGGCATTTCTTAGGAACATTATAGGTTTGGGGAAAAAGGTATTTTCCGGATGTAGAGTTCTGTTGAAAAAGGCTACAACCCAAAATATCTAATAAGTATCTCCATTCATTAAATGTAGTAAGCCATCTGTGAGTGACTGCTTTAAAACAAACACCAGGGGCATTTTTTTTTTTGTAAAACCAATTAAAATAATTACTGAAATGTCATTATGGAATGCTAATAGGCATTGAGGAAAAGTTATCAATCACTGTGAGCACCTCCAGCACTAACTTTTCTTATGGATGGAAAAGATACCAAGAGGCATATTTCAGCAACAACAGAGAAAAAAATACTTCAGGCAGAAGAGTTGTGGCATTAGCATTTAATGAGAGTAAGCTCCATGCTTACAGTCCTGTAGTGACTACATGTTGTCTGTAACTCATACTTCTGCAGCAGGAGAAGTGGGAAGCCACAGAGGGAGCCAAAAGAGAATTGTAAGGCAGAGCAGATCGTGAACCAGCCTCTTGCTCACCCACTAAGGCTACTCAAGGGAAAGTAGCCTGCCTCTTCCCTAAGACATGTTCTGCAATTGTAGCATGGCTCAGCTGGGAATGTGCCTGCTCGCCCGTGTTCTTCTCTCTTACATGTGCACACAAAAATTATCCCTGTGCTCCTTTGCTGCCTTTTGAGGCCATGTAAGCAAAGCCAAAGAGTTACATCTGGGCCCCACTTACTGTGAGGACGCAAAGGCTGGGGACCCAGCAGCAGCTGCAGACAACTTCTGCAGCTAGTCCTCAAAGCCCAGCTCAGCATAGCCCATACTTCTCCCAGGACACCATCATGCCAAAGCTGGGCAGTCTGCTGGGGCTGCAGGATTGTCTCTGAAGCTAATGGAGCACTAGTTGGCTGCAATTTTCATGACTAGCTGAGAAAAAGGCAGGAAAGGTTTTATTCTACTTACAGCAAAGGGTGAACTTTAAGTGAAGCCTGAGAGCAGAATAAAAAGAGGTCTGCTTTATTAATTTATTTATTGGAAGCCCTGTAGTTTGTATTTCTGGCAGAGTTTTGGCTCCAGATGCCTTAACTTCAAAGACTTTGCCTGCTGTGATTTAGGCTGAAGTGAGAAGCCAACAGCTCAAATGAAGACAGCACAGATCTTAACATGATGGAAAGCTTTAAAAGCCTCTAGTGTTTTTCTAGGCAGCCCTGGGATTAGTCCTACATGGAGGAGGTGGGGGAAGTGGTTTCTTTTTTCCAGGAAGGCATACAGAGGTTTGCAAAGCACTTTGAGAAAGCTGGCATCCTGCTTTCATGCCTCCCAGTCTCTGCCTACCTGGCCATATGTGCATAGGCACGCACACCCTCCACAGCTGTGCACTGTCATTACACAGTAGAAGAGAGAGGATGAAAACCTCCACTAAAATTGTGCCACTAAGCTATGTGGTTGGTTAGATGGCAAACAATGAGGTGTCAAGGTAAAAACATGATATTTGCAGAGAGAGGGCCAAGCGTAAAGTGGAGGGCTGCATTCCTGTTGCCCAAGGCCCCATCCAGCCTGGCCTTGAACACCTCCAGTGATGGGGCAGCCACAGTTTCTCTGGGCAACCTGTGCTAGTGCCTCACCACCCTCTGAGTAAAGAATTTCCAACCAGCATCTAATCTAAATCTTCCTTCTTTTTAGTATAAAACCATTCCCCCTTGTCCTGTCACTGTCTCCCCATGTCATTTGAGTTTGACAGGGCTGAGGAGAGTTCACTGGGGTTTTCTGCAGGTTTCTTGTCTCTTGGCTCCCCCGAGTCCTCCTTTTTTCTTCCCACTCTGAACAGAGTGGGACTCTCATCTCCACCATCCCTTGTTGCCTATCCAAGCGAACACCTTCCTGCCTTTGCTGGAGCTGCAGGGCAGTGCCCTAAGCACCGCTGCAGGGCTGCGCCTCTGCCCTGCAGTGACACCTCAGAGTCCTCCATCATTCAGAACTTTATATGCTGAAGTTACTGCCCCTCATGGCAATTAGCAGCCTTGCATTGTCCTCTCCTGAGTTGTATCCAGCCCTTACCTTCTGTTTGATGTTAGGTTTGGGTTGTAATCTCATTAGCACAAGAACCATCTTACTTTTCTTCTGTGTATGCAAAGTGTGTAACACAAGGGACTGACCCAAGGATAGAAGTGCTATGACAATATAAATAATTACCATCCTTTGCATAAAGTAATGAGTATGTCCATCTGCTCAACTGCTTCATATTTACATGCTGAATACAGCCTTAGTAAGCACAGTTAATTAGACTGTGCACTGACTAACCCTCTGTATTTATTGGCCACCTGAACACTCTTGGTGTTTAAAGACTACCTGAACTTATGAAACCACATTAGCAGCACACTTGTGGGGTTGATCTCCAATGCAGCACAGTGTTTTGTAACCTGAGAATTCACTAGGAAGATCTCTCTTGGCTCCTGAAGCTTCCTGGATTGGCCCATGATTATGGTGTACTAGAGATGAAAGTTCATCCTGCAGCAGCTGCCTTTTGCAGGTTGCAGGGCTGACCAAGATAAAAACTAGTTATGAGATTCCCAAGTAAAAAAATCTCATGAAAAATCAAGGACATTCTATGCAAACACTGGATCTTCCCATTTCTCCCCTTTTTGGAGTTGCTTTTGAGTTTTGGCTTATCCAAAGCTCCCCACCAAGTGTGCAGAAACCAGACTTTTAGCCTCAATGTGTGTTCCGTTCACTTGTTCTGCACTAAGTATCAGACACTGTTGTATTTATCCAACATGAGAACTGCAGTTTTTATGGAAGGTGAAAAAAGTAACTTTGGTACATGACAGGAGACAGCTTCATGAGAGCTTCTTCCGTTTAGTTTTACAGCTTTCTGAAAATAAGCATTATTGGTTTGTGAAATGTTCAGTTGAAATCCCAATGTTGACTGCTGTGTCACGTCTAAATCCTCAAATCCTCTGGCATGTAGCATCCTTAGTGGAGTTATTGGTGTTTTCAGATGTTATTAGGCAGAAAACAGGTGATGTAGCTCTGGATTTGACTGATAAAATATCCCAAGCCACATGGCCTCTATGAACTAATGTATTCATCTTTTATCTTCCTCCACTCCAGAAAAGCACCACAAGGTTCTCAAATCTATGTGCATTTCCTCTTCTGGCTAACCTATGTGAGAAGATTAAATAGTACGTATAAACTTTTGAGTCCTCAACCACTAACAGAGTATGGTACATTCCTTTCATTCAAAAAAGAAAATCCTCAGCTTAACAAATCTCCGTATGCTTTACTGCTGTTTCTTTCCTTCATACGACCACTGTCCAGGCAGTGCAGAGGGTTCAGGCAGGTGAGAGTGCTTGGAGAGATCCCTGTGCTTTTGCAATACTTAAAATATTTGCATACATATAGTTAGCAGCTCTGAGAGTACAAATATACTCTTATGTAGGGCTGAGCCCTCAGTTCATACACACAAAGATACGACACATCCAAATGGGAGCTGTTTTTCTCCTGAGATTTCTCGAGTCCCAGAAATATCTCTGTTGTGTTATTCACCAAGTTGTGGTGCCCACAGCTCAACACCAAAAGCCATACTCTACTGAGCTGAGGGCAAGCAGCAGCTACATAACTCTGTAAGGAATACCAATTAATATGAAATAAGAACAACTTCATGCCACTGCTAGCTTAGGGTCAGAGTTTCTAAGAAAGGCCAAGGACATCAGCTGGATTATTTCTCCTAAAGCATGTTTTTTACCTGACAATATAAGCATTTGTTTGTGCAAAGTGGTATGCGAATGGCAAGTCTTCTAGGCCTGTCACAACAGAAGAGAGGTGGCGTAAGGAGTTGAGGGATGCATATCAGAATGGGAGTATGCCATTTATTTTTAACAGAAGGTTTCCATCAGCATAAAACCCCATTCTGCAGCTCTTTCCCAGGTAGAAGACTTCTGTTAATACTACGTATCTGGCAGATTGCAAGATGTGCCAGGCTGAGTTTGGTATTTATGTCCAAAAGTGAGTTACTTTTACTGCAGATTTGATGCCCCAACTTGTTCTAGAGGCTGTGGATTCAATATTGCAGCCACACAGGAGGCCATCAGCTTCGCCTCTGGTGCTCACTCAGCAGATATTGAAAGAAATCACGATTTGCTCCTTTAGGCAGAATCACTTTGAGGTACAAGCACAGAACTAAAACTGAATGGGGAACTGTGAAGAACATGAATTCTATTCTGAACACCTTTTTTTTTTTTTTCTGAATAGGTTTCCTTCCATATGTTAACACGGTGTTTGTTGTTTTTGTTTTTGCAGTGTCATAAGAAATAAACTACCTTTTGAAGATTTTGATGGAGATAAATTTAGTACTTTCCCAGTAAGCAAAGCCTTTCCTTTGGTACAATAATCCCTTGATAATGAGAATGTCTATGAGATTCCTCCTACTTTCTGCCAAGCCTTATTCATTCATGTGAAAATGAGTGAAATCTAGAGTTTTTTTCCCTTTTTTTTTCTGGATTAAAAAAATCATTCATTTATGTCATCTGGGGAGATGTACACATAAAGCTGTGCTTCCCACAAAAGCAAATTGCTCTGCTACAAAGTGTTCTGTTTATTGAATTAAAACGAGGTAAAGTAACATCAAGTTAAAAAAAAAAAAAATAAGAAAATTGCCAGCTTATTTTATTTCAGCAACAAAGTGCGCAAGGTGTTATTTTTTAAAGCTTAGATTCTGGAATACAACCCATTTACTGGGCTTTATTCCTGCACCTAGAGTTAGATTTTCATTTTAGATATTTTAAATTAGAAGTGCCAGGGTAACAATGAGCATCCTATTTGCGTGCTTCTCCTGGCTTTTAGACATTGCGGGGCTATCACTGGCGAGGCAGAGACTGCGATGACAGAAACACCACCGTGTACCCTGGCAGACGGTAAAGCTTTTAAGTATTTTAAATAATTTAATTATTTCTAATACTTGTGGCTTTGTGAAGCATGAGATCCATATTTGTTTTTGGCCAAGTTGAGGGGACATCACTGCTTTGTGCTTAATTTCACTGTGATGGAGATGAGAGGGGATGGTTGAGACCAGGGATGGGGTATATTAGGCTGAGGGGTGAAAATCTGATGTGTTTTGTGCGTACCATGCTTGTCATCAGTGCCAAGAGGGAGGCTGTGCTCCAGCCCTCATGCACTGAATTTGGAGTCGGGTTTGGTGAATTTCAACAAAAATTCAAAAAGAAGGAAAAGGGCAGGAAAAAAGGACAGGTCTTCTGCAAAAGTCATCCCCATTCACTTCTCCAAAGTGAAAATGCAAACTGAATGGGTAAGTTGCATTTGACATCCTCCTGTATTGACTTCAAATTAATATTTCATTTTGCAAGAAAAATTACCTCTCCTGGACTCAAATGGAAAATAAACACCCTTCTGTGCAGAAAGGAATTTCTAATTATTTTACATTCTTCATAGAAAATGGCACAAATGATCTGATTTCCTCCAAAGCGTCTTTTTTCTTTATTTTCTGTAACACTGTATACCGTTTTGTAACTCTGTTTTAGCCCTGATAATTGGGATGTGAAAAGTGACTCTAACTGTAATGGCATATGGGTAAGTAAAAGAAGTTGCATTTTCAAATTTCTTCCTGATTACCTTTTCTTTTTTTTCCCTCCTTTTGAATTAGTCCATAAATGGGTGGATTTTTTATTATTCTGGTTTATTAACTGATTTGGATTATTCCATGTATTTACTGCCTTGGATATTCCAAGTAATAAAATTGTATTTATTAAACTATAAGGAAACAGAATAAGCAGATATGAGAGTTTGTTTATTGATGTTTATGATTATTTAAATTATAGCTATTATAATTAAAATGTATACACACTTATTAGAACAAGTTAATGGAAAGTGTCGTTATTATAATGCAATGCTTCCTACAGGCAAACATTCAAGACATAAATTCTCAGTCTCTGTTTTGCACTAGCATTTTTCAGGCACCTGATATGATAGAGACTTTCATCTGCCTTTTCTCTCCTCCAACAGGGCATGGATCCAAAGGATGGAATTCCCTATGAGGAGAAATTCTGCAAAGGTGAATCTTTAAAGTCAGTGCAAGAAGCAATTTGTATTTTGTATTCATTTCATAGATGTTTTAGTATTTGCATGGTCATTACCAATGTAGGGGAAAGAAAATGGGCTTCACAACTTCATGAGAAAGAAAAATGGCACACATCCTTTTTTCTTGTTTAATCTTGAAGATAGGCAGAGATAACCTGTGAACAGCACAGGCTGCTGGTAATGTTCTGTTAAAAGCTACTGTGGTTATTATGTTGAAACACATAGATCAGGGACACCAGCAAATGGAGTCATTGCCTCTGCAACTTCAGTGCTGCCTTAAGCCCAACTGAGGAAGCAGTTGGGTGTCCATGTGTGCCCAGGTGGACCACTGGTGTGCCAGCAGTGCTGTCTGGGAGATAAGGTTATCAGAAGCAGTGTGGGTGCGCGGTGTACGCACGCACACAAAGAACGCCCTCACTAAACCACCACTGGCTGCTCACCTTGCCTGACATTTACAACAACGTCCTGGAGGTGAGCCATTCCCTGGCAAGCCTTTCCAATATTTTTCAGTGAAAGGCAATCTTCAAATGTACGAAGAAGTTTGATTATATATATAATATATACATAATTACCAAACTGCCAGATTGTTCCAGCAGAAATGCTTGTGTGAGTAGTGCACCCACCACCCAGTCCTGCTATAAAGAGCTTTGAGTGGTTTCCTGAGTAATCCCATTTAACTAAATGTTTAAGTATCTTTCATACATGTTCTATGGATAGTAAAAATAAACGTTGGCTGAACAGCAGAGCCTGTGCTGAAATTACATCCTTGAGTACAACCAAGATTTTTTTTCTGATTAGCAAGTTTTCTCCCTGTTATTCATGTATTCATGCCCAGTACCCAGGTGTTTCCCTAGGGTTGACTTTTAGTATGTTTTTTTACTGCAGGTGGTATGAAAATCCAATTGTAGGGCCTGAACATTTTGGCCATACGAAGGGCAGTGTACTCAGACTGCATCAGCTGCTGCTGCTGCTCTTCAAGCACTGCTCTCCATGCTCTGCTTCATTGCTCTTTTAGGGGTGCTTTACCTGCCAGGACCATTTCATACCATTAATCAAATGTGTTAATTAGGTGCAGACTCACGAGGTGTTGTGCTGTTGGGAGACTCAGCCGGCGCGCATTTCCACATCCCCCCTGAGTGGATGACCGTCACGCAGATGTCAGCGGTGAGAAATTGCACCCAGTTTGTCAAAATTGCTGTTTACTTTCTCCCCTCTGCCATGGGTTGAGGTGCCTGGTTTTGAAATACGTGTTCTGGGCTGTTTTCCCTCATCTTTGGCATATATGAAATAGGATGGGGAACTCAAGCATGCAGGCTCTGAGGCTTGTTGCACAAATATGTCTGCAGAGGTGTGGGGGTCACACAGGCGTTTGCAATAGACTTGTCCTAAAGGAAATGGTTTCTGTAACAACTGTAGAGTATCACCAGCACAGTGACGTCTATCTTTGGGCAGTATTCCAGCATTTCCCTTTTCAACAAAATGCGCCTGGCTGTGAATTACGCTGAGATTCAGCTGTTGCAGGTCACTGATGTGAATGATATAACAGGAGAAAAGATCATTCAAGCAAAGAGTAATTGGAAGGGGGAGAGAGAAATTCACAGGCATGCTCCTGTCCTTTGTTGCTCCCACGAGCCCCACTACCCGGAGCTGGTGTGGCTCCCTGGCCAGGGAGGACTGTGTTGTCTTTCCCTGCATGAGGGCCCTGTTGCACGGATGTGCAGATTGCCTCTGCCCGTTATCCCTGGGGAACACCTGCTACTCCTCAATTGGCCTCTGTGGAAAAGGGATCTGGAAAATTTCATGAAAACAATCCTTATTCCAAAATTTCAGCAAGTGACAGTGCTTTTGGAGGTCTGAGAGTTTCATGCATTCTCCCTCTTTTGCTCCCAGAGCTAAGCTGATTTAAATATTGCCAATTAGCAGTTGTTTTTCTTTGTTAAACGTTTATGAGCAATGATTAGATGAATGACACTGATGACAGAGCTGATGAAGAACCTAATAAATTAGCACTAATGGTAATTGATATTATCTTGTCTAATAAAGATGATAATAACACTGATGGTGATGATGATTCTGGCAGTAACAATGGTGGCAGGGCCACGTAGGCAACAATAATTTCAGACTATGTCAGCATTTTATTATCACATATATGAGGGTTTAGAAAGCATTTCTCTTCCTTGAAACTTGCTGGTCTTCGCTTGTTGGTCCACTAGTTGTATGGACCGAGAGCTGGTCATGGCATGCAGAGCCAGAAGCTTCGAGGTCTGGAGCTGGAGAGCAGATCATGAAGTGGGTTTTGGTGCCCCTTGTTACAGTCTGATGGGCATCAAGCAACTTGTGTGGCTCTTTCTGTGCAAAATCCAAAAACTATTTTCTCTCAGTGCTAAACTCCAGCCGGCTGGCATGCTGGGAAGAGCAAGGGCTGTCTGGAAAGAGAGAAGTGTTTTTTTCCCCACAGGAAGGGTGCCTCAAGTCATGCCAAGGGAGGTTTAGATTAGATGTCAGAAAGAATTTCTTCACAGAAATGGTGGTCAGGCATTGGAAGGGGCTACCCAGGGAGGTGGTGGAGTCCCCAGCCCTGGAGGTATTTAAGAGTGTGTCAATGTTGCGCTTAGGGACATGGTTTAGTGGTGGATTTGCAGTGTTACATGATGGTTGGACTCGATGATCTTATGGGTCTTTTCCAACCAAAATGATTCCATAGTTCCATGATTCTAAGTTAGAGCTAAAGCCCTGCACTAGGGGAATGAGCGAGGAGAGAGATATTTCCCTCTAGCTTTTCTTCGTCACTCCATTCACCCACAGTATAGGAAATAAATGGAGTTAAGGCATCGCTGGAACTGGAGAAGCTAAATACAGCTGTTTGCAAACTTTCCTACTGACCTGGCAAGTATACAACAGTTAAATATTAATGCAGAAATACAGAGAGTTCAGTGCTGTAAATGAACAAGTGTCTGAACTCTAAGAACACTAAAATATTTAACTTGCAGCTCACCCTAACTAAGAAAGTTGTCACCTGTGCACAAAATTGTTATCAAAGAAATTTCTAAGCTAATTCAGACTTTGTTGCTGCCTCCTTCT
The DNA here is from genome assembly GCF_964211835.1 of Anser anser. NCBI lineage: Eukaryota > Metazoa > Chordata > Aves > Anseriformes > Anatidae > Anser > Anser anser. The sequence continues at coordinate 96,748,351 of NC_139721.1, forward strand.
CTTGCTTGCCCTCTGCGTCTCACTCTTCGTGTGCATGGAATAGCAATAGCAGCAGCTTACCCTGCTCTGGGGTCTTGTAGTTGCAATATTTCTCTCTCGATCTGTAGTGTTAAATCCTGTTGGCAAATGTCCTTCATGTGCAGGTTTAATTAATGAATTAAGATTAAAAAGGAAAACGGTTATTTTTGAGCATTTGAAAAATTATTCCGGATATTTCTTCAAAGCAAGGGAAGAATGAAAATGGGGACAACTGTTGCATGCAAACACTTTGCAGTGAGATGTCTGCATGAGAAGTGTCCCTTCCTTCCTGTCATCCTTTTTCCCTCCCCTCTCTCTCATTGTCTCCCTCTTTCAAATGCAAAAATGAAAGGGTTAAAGCAGCAGGTCATGGTTTTCCATCCCTGTAAAAGCCAAGAGCTAGCAGTGTGATCTGAGGCTAGTCAAAGTGCACCTTTCATGGTCAATAGGCACCCACCCTTTCTCAGTACTAAGTCTTCCTTGAGGGGAATTTCTGAGCACATCTAGGGCTGGTTTTGTAATCAGAGAGAGCATGGAGTGTCTACATCCTAACTGCAGAGAAACCATCCTTAATTTGGGATCACAACAATAATCTGATGCTCAGGCTCTATGAGGATAATGCGTTAGCCTCATCTACCTGCTGTTAACTGGTGCTATCAAGCTCAAGAAACTTCACTTTGATTCTGCCAAAATTTCTTTGATAAGACACACTGAAAAATTAGTTGATCAAATGGTTTCCTCTACAGTCAATACTAGAGTCAGTTCAAAGCTTTAATTTCCATTTCAATGGCGTCTCAGCCCTCTGCATGGAATACCGAATAGGGCTTTCCCCCTCAAGAATTTTACCATGTTCCAGGGAAAACTTTGTGTGCCTCTTAATTCAAATTTATGAAATGCAATATTTTATTGCATTACTGATTTTCTCTATTTTTACATATGTTTTATATATTTCATATTTATCCTTACACTTGTTCACGTATACAAGTGCTTACATATACAACTGTAAAGTAAAATCTGCGCTTTAACAATACTGCAGGCCCTCTTGTTAATCAGCACCACATCAGCAGCAGCTGTTAATTCCTGCTTTAGAGCTAATTAGGTGGGGAAATAATTTTATGAGAGAGATGCTGAGAATTCAGTTAAGAGGCTCTGCAAAATGGGTGCTTCTCCTGATTACGCTACCATGCAAAGGAGCAGAAAAGTTGAACAAGGGAAGAATGAGAATACGAAAGAGAAATTTCCTCACTGAAGTGGGCTCAGGATGTCATTTGGGTAACTGGCTGATCAGCAGGGGAGTGACCAGATGGACACCTAATTTGGTGCTGAACAGTTTTGAAATTCAGATCCCTGCTCTGTATTCTCATAGACCACTGCTGGAAAGCTGTTGTATGGAAAGCTGTTCTATGCTGGGCTTTGGATTTCTCTGTCTAGCTGGGAACCAGTCACAAATAAAGTTACCATCTCCCTTAGAGTACTTTCTTCCCCCCAAAAGCATATGGAGACACTACTCGGTGTGGAGAGTATTCATTACAAGGTGGACACATCTTTGAAAGCTATACTCAGATAGATGTGTTATTTCTCCAGATCTGAAAGTTAAAGCCAACAACAACAAAAAACTACCCTATGTAGCATTAGGGAAAGTCACAGGTACCTCAGTTGCAAAGTTTTTGACCAACATGGTGCTGTCAAGTCCCAAAATCTACCATATGGGTATCTGGCTGAGGTGCAGCAACACTGAGAAAAAAACGTTAGGACCATCACTGAGGATACCTGCTCGCATGTTCCTGTGGAAGCAGCAGAGCACATGGCTGCGTCCTCAACCTCCAATCACGCCGTTAAATCCCCAAACACTCATTGCACAATTACAGGGAGGGAGTTATTCAGATGTAAGAAGGGGCTGAGTCACCCTTATTTTAGCTTCCTTCTTGTCAACTGGTCTTGGGTTTACCAGTCCTTTCTCCTGTACAGAAGTTCAGCAAGAATTGAGCTGAATGCTCATTCCTTTGACACGAAAATTCTGACACTAAAAATAAAGTGTAATGCAGTAGACATGCTTTTTATGAGATTTAACAAAGCAGAAGATATACTGTTAGTTTTGTCTGTGGATGGTTTTTGTGGAAAGCTAATGTTAAAAACACTAGTGTGTCTAGCAATGGATATTGCACTCCTGCTGCTCTGTCCATCTGCTTACAATTGACTTCCAAATAGCTACTAAATGCAGCATTTTTCTGTTGTTTGTCTGGGATAGGAGCTTACATTTAAATCTCATTTTAGAGATCATTTTATCTGGAGATAAAAGCAATACATTTATAAAAGTGCTGGAGATACCCTTTCTAGGAAGATGCATTTAAACACTCTTGGATCTCTATTTCATGCTAAATAAAGAGAAAAATAAATCCCACATCTATCTGTAATCCACTATATCCACAAAATATCTACTTGCCCGCAAACTCAAAAGGTTTCCAGGTTTCATTTAAATAAGAGGTTCATACTATATATTTCCTATGAAAAATAAAAAATTCCACCATCATTTCTTTAAAAGTGAGTTCAGGATATCCTGATCACTTGTCTCTCTGACTTCTTTTCCCTCCATCCCCCCACTACAAATAACAGCAAATTGATCTGTGGAAGTCTTTTTAAAAGCATTCTCTAGCTTTTTTCTAAATCCAGTAATTTGCAGGCAAGTTTCTCCCAACTAGCACTGTGATGACTAAGATGCTGTATTTTGGAGGAAGTAAGGTAATAATTTTACTAATTTCACATTTATATCCCTTGCAACTTCACAGCGAGAGTCTAAATGCAGTACACGATTTATAAAAAGATAGGATGCTCTCTCCTCACAAGCTCTAAGGTCTGCTTATTTTTATACTTAGAATATTATCGGCGGTACTTAATGCTGCAAAGAGAATTTGAACATCATTAAAAACACTATAAAAACAAACACCTAATTCTCCTTCAAATTAAGGGTTACTTCATCACATTCACAATTTCTGCAAGTGCCATTTCTAAAGGCTCATATGAGCATTACATTTCCAGGGTCCTTTTTTGGCCATATTTTGAAAAATCTCTTGGCATGGTAATGCTGAGCAGTCTTCCATTTAAGCTAACTTTGTCCAGCACAGCTTGGTGCATGCCTTTAGCATTAGCCATGGATTTGGCTGCCTGGTGCAAGAGAAACAGGAGGGTTCTGGGAGACGTGTCTCAAGCTGGGACACATCTAGGAGATGAGAAGGTTCCTTCGAAGTGAGACCCGTCTGCAGCATTTGAGACTAAAATACAGCCTTTGAAGCTAGGTTGGAAAAACTTTCTAATCATTCTCTGCTAAAATATGACACGTAGGCTGAAGCATGTTTTCTCAGCCAGAATAGTCTAGAGAATGGTATTTAAACAAGGCTGTGCTCAGAAGTTTTGAGCTAAAAGTCAGCATAGATCCACCTCTAGTGTGGGTCACATTTGCATCTGAGATTAAGCAAAATGCATTCTGTTAGACCGTGCTTTCCAAATTGCAACCCTGTGAGTTCAAGGTCTAGCATTCTTGTGAAATTTCCATTAAATACTCATCTTCACCTTTTGGTTCTGAAATATCTCGAAAAGTCTGGTTTTAAGTGCTTTGCTGGAGCAGTGTCAATGCCAAACGTATATACAGTTTTTAAATGCAGCTATAATTCTGGGCTCAAACATTTCTTTGCAAAACCATTTGCAACTCAATCAGATTCTGGCTAATTCATATTTAAGCTAAGTTTGCAGGCGGGAAAAAAAGAAAAAAAAAAAAAACAGTTAAAAAAGTTAAAAATTATTATGGGCCTTGTCCAAGGAAAACATTATTGTGGAGTGCTAATGGAAATAATGAGAGGCTTGGTCATAGAAGGGTTTGATTAAAAAAAATATTTAATCTGTTTTGGGCTCTCTGTATATACATACATGCTGTGACTAGTAAGAGACCATATCTACAGCTTGCTCTATGTTAAGTCACTTATTTCAATGTTTCAGCTGCCTTTAAATAATCCAAATACTCCAAATGGCCAAGCCATGCTGTACCCCTCCATTTCTGCTTAGCCCTTTGATTAAGGGCCTGTTTGTACACAAAGCTATCACATTTGAAGAAGACAGGTTTGGAAGTTCCCTCCAGTCTTTAACATATGTATGTGTGTGTATGTGTATATATGTGTGTGTGTGTGTGTGTGTGTGTGCATATACAGATACAGCCAAGGATACAAGCACATATATATGAGAGAGAACCAACTGAAAGCTATTAAGCCAGACCCATTTTCACCCTGGTAACTAATGCAGATCTACCGTAAGTAGGTCAAATACGCTGTTTCATGCTTTACGCTGGCATCTGCTTGCATTAGGCTTCTCAGAGCTCGGCTTCAGGATTTCATCCCCCCTCATTCCTTCCCTCCCCCCTTCTTTTCTCTCCTCCCCTTTCCCACCATCTCCCCCCAGTCTCTTACAAAGCCTGTAGCCATATACTCAGGCTAAACTCCTGTTCACATAAATGATAATTTTGTGAGAAGGAGGACTTTTTGGGGACACCAGGATTTAGCTCTCAGTTACCTCTGACCTTCTTGGAGGAAAAACTACCATCTGCTTGCTGTTGATAGCAGTGCGGGTTTAAGGAAACCCTACAATTGATTCAAAAGAAAAGGAAGCTAATAAATTACACCGATTAAATCAGCCTGTAATTTCTCTTATTTTATGTTTTGACCTTCTTTTGGTTATTACCTTTTTCATCAACAGTTTTTCAGTTTGAGTATGCTGGATTTATGCATTTGTCTTTGTAAGCATAGTCCAGACTAGGAGAAGCTGGAAATTTACTGCATGTTCTTGTCCTTGTGCAGCAACACAATTTCTTGAGGCCATTTTTCTCGTCTTTCACCAGTTTTGGCACTTTCACAAATCAAAGTGGAGATGAACTGGGCACAGTGTTTCGAATGTGCAGCAGAGCTTGCATCTGCATTGAGGCTTTTGCAGAGGCAGTCACTTAAAATAAATACAAAAAAAAAAAGCATTAGGGAGTAATACCAGCAAAAGCAGGAAAAGAGGACATTTGCAGTAAAGACCAGTTAGAGGTTTTTAAAAGCTGGATGCTCATGGTTTATGACGTTAGAGAGAGCAAGGGAGTTTGGACTGAATTCAGCATCATCCCTGCCTTCCCCTCCATCTGCAATAGAGGCTGGGGACACTGTGCTGTCTACTCTTCCTGTGCCCAGGTGGACCCACCTTTGGGCAGGGCAGTGTTGCAGCAAAGAGCTGCCGCCTTGGCAGTCTGCACCTGCAGCATGTGCTACACCTCAGGAGGAGTTTTGGACCCCTCCAAAATCAAAGGGTGCCAGTAGATGCGATTCAGCCATCTCTGTGTGCCACTGGTTCTGCTCCTCCTTCATCCACCCCTTCGTAAGCCTGTCATGCAAGACTCAACTTCTTAAGTACATGTGTAAATAAGTACCACTATACCTATTGTTACAATTGTTGGTTTGGGGCTGTGAATATGAAACCAGGCTGATTTAAAAATTTCTCTTTCAGAAATCATTTGCTAACCTCCCCATGGCTTTCACTGACGAGCTTGACTGGCCCCAGTTCTCAGAGATCACTGGGTTCCTGAACTCCACCATTGGGTAAGCTAATGGATGAGGAGGGTGAGCTGTAACAAGTTTGAAGGCCCTCAAAACATTGTGAGACAAATAGTACTTGGAAGGAAAGACAAAAAACACTAGTCAGCTTGATTTCTGAAATCAAGGTAATCTAGCAATATTTTAAAAATCTTAAATATATGGACATTACTGTGTCCTTAGAAGGAAGAAAAAAAGAAAAGAAAAAAAAAAGTAGTAAAAAAAAATTATCTCAAACTTCTGGGGCAGGGAGAAATAAGCATGACTGAAACTAACAAAATCAGCATTTTCCTTTTTTTTTTTTCTCCCCTTTTCATCCTGTTTCCTTTTTGTTGTTGAAACAGTAGAATAAATGATAACCTGAGGTTATTTTGATGGTGTTCCTTTTGGGGGAAAAGGTGATCTTTCTTCCCCATTCTTTTGTTTTGTTTTTTTCACATTGAGAGGGAAGTTGCAAAAGAATAAGGGAAAAGTATGTGACTTGATTTACCTTGTTGAATCACTTCATGTGGATGGGGAAGACTGCTGGGATAGATGGAGAGAAAAAAAAGTCTAAGTCTCAGCCAGAAGGTAAAGAAAATAAAGTGCAAACATAAAGAAAACACCTTGAAATATCGGCATTTTGAACTGTGAAGTAAAAGAAAAAAAAAAAAAGAAGTATTTTTCAGTCATCTTTTTGGCTAGCATTAAGAGACCATTGCCTCCTGCCAGAACTAAAGGGTACAATACCTCAAAAGTGCCTGGTCTGGCCTGGGTTCTAGGTATTTTTTATTTGATGTGTCTAAGACAGGTCATGAATACAGTGAAATGCCAAACTTGCATGAGGCAAGTCTACAGAGGCCCTTACACCAACAGAACTAAAACTTGGCACAGTATACTGTCTTCCAGGAAAGATATCTGCTGCACCATACAGTTGTTCCTTCTGCTTGTTCTTTTCTGCCTGTGCACAAACCAGACTCCCAACCTCAGTTACATTCACAGGGTGTGTGTTTTAATGTTGTATACTACTTGACAAGCCAAACAGAGAAGACCCATGCAGCCTCCTCATTCAGAGATAGCAACAAAACTGGCCTTTACAGATCGATTACAATATCCAGCTGCTCTATACACAGTAATTAACTGGGTTGCAAAGGATCTGAAGTTGGCAAGTGACAGGAGCTTAGTACCGACCCTGGCATTGCCAGCAATAGACCTTGGGCCAGTGTTGAGTTTTTGATCTCTTTTTTAACCTCTTCCATGCCTGGAAGAAAATAAAGGAGGACTGCTTGGGAGTTTTTTTTTGTTTGTTTGTTTTTTGCATTTTCAAGAGAAGCAGCTCAAAATCTCACAGCACAACAATGAAGTCTAGAGGAGACCAGTAGGTAATGTGCAGTGGGAGAGGACAACTTGCAGAAGGCTCCCATTTACACCGAGCTTGCAGAAACAGAGATGCAAACTGATGCAGGCTGTGCCCATCCTTTCCACCCCCTAATCAGTGAAGAGGGATGCCACGGATTAGCTAAGGAGTGTATGCTCTGACCAAGAAGTTTTGTTTGCTTCTCCTCATCCCCCCGCCTGCTATACTGAAAGCCAAAGACCTCCCACATTCCTTGCATAGCCTATCACTTGCTTACTAGTTAGTGTTATCATATGTTTCTATGTAGGTAGTTACTTTTTATTGCTGGTTTCAAAACTTATAATTGTCTTATGTTCCTCTGCATTTGTTGAAGTTGGCTGTTCTTGAGCCATGGTATTTCGGTTATCTGATTTCTTCGATGCCTAAGTTCAAACACAAGATCAACAGCTCCGATAGCCATGGCCAGGTACTCGTGGCTCAGAGCATGGCCTTCTCATCAGCTTCCCTGTGGGCTGTTATCCTTTTCATTGCATTTTAATTTTTCTTGACAGTGCAAAGTAATGGAGAAAAGTAATCAAAATCAAATTTAACCTGTCTTCTGATCAATCCACCGGAGATTTATGGCACTGGGAAATGAATGCCCTGACAATATTTCTTCTCCTTTAATTCTTCTTCCACAACAGCCAATTGAAAAGTCAATTAGTGAGCAATCAACAGGATTGTTTTGGTAAATGATGTATAGGAAAAAGGTTCTTAAACACCTTGCCTGAAAGATTAGGGTGAAAGCAGCCAGGATGAACAATCCAAACAAAACTCTCCAACCATTTATTGCTTCTCAGAGAATGTTGGAGCATCCATTTTAGGCCATGCTATTGAAAATGAATGAATTTTATGATCTCAAAAAAAAAGAGAAATTGTAAAATGGAAGTATATGCACAACTGGTGCACAGTGTTGTTCAGAGACAAAAACAAACTTTTTAAATATTGGACTTGTTTTCATCCACATCATAAACATTTAGTGGCTTGCATTTTCTCAATTTATTTCAGAGGCTGGACAGATTCTCTATATCTACGTTTACGCAGGAGAAATCGCTGTAATCACAGAGACTTACAGAACATTTCCCAAAATGGTAAGTTAACTTATTTCACTTTTTTTTTTTTTTTAATCTTGTAAGTCTGATATTTGATGTGGCTTTAATGAACATCTACCAGAAACAAAGAGAAAACCCTTCCAAATTGCATGCATGTCTTGTGGAAAAAATAGTGACCAGCACTTATTTAACTCAGCGTCCTTCCTTGGTCGCTTTTATCTGTGCTTTTACTACGGACTTCCACTGAAACAAAGATCAGTGTACCCCACTGTAACTCTCATTGTTTTTTTCCCCAGTGACCAAAAGGGGGAATGTGAGGGGTGTTGCTGGTAGTGACAGAGCTAAGAGGCCTGACCCCATCTCCTCTGGAGGCTATGGCATGGTGCCTGCTTGCTTGCACACCCCTTCTCTCCATCCCCGTTGGGGATGCTGGGGGTCCTACGCTGCACCCCACAGTAACACAGGGAGGCTCACAGGACTGCCACACCAGCAGGCAGAGAAGGCACAAAACTGTCCCCAGCCTCACAGCAAGGGTGTCTGTGATGTCCTGCAAGGCCTTTGTCCAAAAACCAACATCCGTCTGCAAAACTGGAGCAGTCAGTGGTGCAGGTGGCTTTGTGTGCACTTAGACCAGATTTTAAAGAAGTAATCAAGGACACAAAGGTAAATTAGGACAAAACTTAGCACTGTTTTGTCAATAATTAATTTTGTGAGGCTGGCTTAACATCTTCTTCCTATAAAATAACATCCTGTGTTAGCAAGGTTATATGCAGCAGGCCTAATCTACCCAGAAATAAGGAAGGGGTCTTCTTATACGGTACCTCACAGGAAATGTTCATGTAAGTGAAGAAGAGGAAGATTAATACAAGAAATAAAAGGTGGGTAAAGAGACAACTAAACAGAGAAAAGCACTTGGTTTGAGAAAGGAGACATGCTCCTGAGCCCAACAGCAATAGAGATGTCTGAAGGAATGTTAAAATACTTTGGCAATTCAACAAAACAAAGATTAAAAGGGATTACAGTCCTGGTTTTGAATCTTTCAAGGCATAAACACCAGAAAGAGAGAAGAATGGTTTAAACCATGGTTTAAATGGACACTTCTGGTACAAGAGCATGGGTTTTCATTAATCATACCTATATTTGTAGTGGGAACATTAATAAAGGTTACTACCTAAGAGTGAAAACCTAGAATAGCCCTCAAAACAGAGGAGTGGGGGTAAAAAGAAGCCCAGAGCTGTTTCAAGACAGAGTTTGATTAAATCTGCCAAAGTGGTTGCATGAAGGGATGAGAGTAATCTCCCTTTGAAATTAAGGTTTATGATGTTAACTATTGTGTGTCAGATTAAGTGATGTCCCCAACAGTGGATTTAAAAGATACTTGGTCATTCTGTGATTACCACATTGTGTTTGCACTGTATTTAATTTTCATTCTTCAGAAAACTGGCTGCAAAAGTTAGGGAAAATTGGGCGGATAGCTTGGTTTTCTGGGGTGATGATGAGTCATGTTGGCCACAAGTGAGGAGCACTGCTGCACTAGTTTCTAGTGTTATATAGAAATGTGTTAAATGCTGGGGATTAGGTTTTCTGCCAGATTTAGGATCAGAAAGGGTCTGCCCCGACTCCCAGCTCCATGAGCCAGGTCTCACAGGGTTGAAGATGTTGTCCAAGCAGGTAGTATGGTGCAAGGATCCCTTGCAGGCTCAGGTGGGCTTTTTCATCAGAGAGTTCCCCTCAGGTGCCAGCACCTAAACCACTGGCAATGCCTCCATAAACCTTCCTCCTTCCTGAGGCACATGTATTTCTGAAGCTTTCAGTCTTTTTGCACAAATATATGGCAATGTCTTTGGTATTGTGGCTGGCTATGGATACTTCTCACCTCGTCTGTCAGATGCAGGGCACTGGGGTTGGTGGCTTCCATGACCACAGTCCCTCAGGTATCCCTTCTGGTGGGGGAATAACAAAAGGCCAAAAAAGATGAGGTCAACAGTTCTTATCATCTATAGCCAGTTAACCTCAGTGCCTGATACCCTATCACCCTGTTCTGTTCTCTTTAACTTAATAGGAGACGTGCTTTCCCTTCTTCTTTCTTCCCAATTCCCCCCTACATTTAAACCAAAAAAAAAAAAAAGGGGGGGGGGGGGGAGAGGGGTCTTATTGTGTGCATCATTTCTTTTTACACACCTCTCTCTCACGCTTACACTGCAGACACCTGCAGGATATAAAAAGAGGTGAGCCTGTGTCAGGGCAAAAGAATCTGAAAAAAATTACAAGTGATAGAAAAATCCCAGAGTATCTTCCCTCAGTATCTTATCTTAATCATCACATTGACACAGTACTGTAAAGGTTCAATTTTCTTGCCTTGTTTGGCATAATGGTTTCCCAGAATGGGAGGATTTAAATGGGCACTGTCAGTGTCAGTGAAGCTAAAAGCTGACCACCACCCTGACATAGTCGCAGCTGGGAGAGCTTGATTTTCCTCCAAAAATACTGCTTCCCCAGAGAGATGCAATGAAAGGGAGAGGTGCTGGAGCTGAGGGTCAGCTGGGGGTCTGTGGATGCACAGCAAGCAGCTCACACTCCTAATCAACATTCTCCATCAACATTTTAATTTATTTGTTCATTGTTTTCAGCATGGTTTTATTGTTTTGCCTCCTGGCATCTTCACACAGGCTTGCAGACCATGTGTTATTTCTGGTTTTTGACTGACTCAGAGAGATCCTAAGATGTGAGGGACGGGTATGAATGCTCAGGTGTGGGGTCTGAAAGTTCTTCTGAATGTCCTCCATCACCTGTTGAAAACCCCTTGCTTCTATCAAGAAGCATCCTGACAGTAAAATCAGTTGCTAGAATATTAAAAAATTAAAATAATAATAATAAAGCATATTAAGTAAATATGGAGAAAGTGAATACCCTATGAATTTCTAAATAACTACAGAACAATTTTGTAATTATCGTCTATGTTTTTCTTGAGATACATGGATACCATATGTTATATCAGAACATGGGTATATTGTATATTTCTTTACTACTCATAGGCTGATCTGTCTCTTTGGGATTCTTGTCCTTGACCAGAAAAATTAAGCCTTGTTAATACATGTCATAGCTCACTAAGCAATCAAGCACCAGATAGCTCATTGTGGCTTCAAAACCAGTTAAGAAATAATATAAATATATATATATATGTATGATATATAATGTATAATATATAATTTCAGCAGTTTTGGAAATTCTAGTCAGCCCAGAGTTCATCTGGGGAAAACTGGAGACTTTTTTCTTTGCATCTTTGCATTTCCAATTGCTTTCACAGCAGAAAGGATCTAAAGATTAGTAAGCAAGAAGCCATTCTCAGCCACGTAGCACTTTTGGTGCTATCTGGACCAAGTCACTTCTGTGCAGGTCAGTACTGCTCCTTGTCAGCAGCTCTGCACACCTCAGAAATATTTCAAGGCTCATGAAATTTGGGTTTATTCACAAGTGGAAGTAAACCCATCCCTGACTCCTCACCAAAACTAATAAATGCCACTGGTCCGAAAAAGTTTGAAAAGTGACAGAGAGGGGGGCAGTAGCGGTCCAGGAGTCGCTGGGAGACATTCAACAGTGCAAGGGTAGCTGAATTTCAAATACTTACTCTGCCTGGTCTCTTCTTTCTCTCTTGAATGTGTTTATCAGAAATTACATCGTGGATCATAAGCACTTCCTTGATGACTCAATTTACCCATTAAAACACTTCTCTAAAAAAGCCCTTCATTTTCTTTATCTTTCAACTTGATTTTTAGCTGTGCCAATGCTTTCCACTGAGATGCCCATAACTACCTACGCTTGTGGAGGTAATACCTATCCAAGAAGAGCCTCTTACCTTTTGTAAATGCGTCTTTAATTTCCAGAGATCCTGAATAATTTATTTGCGCTAGCACTGCAGCCTCAGTCCAGGGAGTGATGCAGCAGAATGGCTTAACAAAGGGACACTGAATTTGATCTGAAAAAGGGATATTAAACAGAAAAAAAAAAAAAATCAGCTAGCAGTGGTTCTGTTCTAAGCCATATTTTCTAAGGACTGTGTGGGGATCTTATTCAGCTGAAAAGAGCTTCTCAACAGGAGGACTGGATTTTGTATGGAGTAGCAGCCCTCAAGAGAGAGGCAACAGAGAGATACGTTCATTTTTAGCTTGGAAGAACTGGATTATTTAAAACATAAATGATTCGTTGATATATGCAGTTGGCATCACTGTCAGCGACAGTAACAAAGGCACCACTATTAAAATGCAAAGTGTATTATTGCTACCTCAGGGGTTTATCTCTTAGATCTTTTCCCGACACCAATCCGGCGGAGATTTAATGATGTTCTGCCCACAACATTCCCCATAAGAGCTGCGGGGGGACAGGATTTTCTCCTCAAAGCAAGCTTCAAGGCACAATGCAGAAAAGAGGAGAAGAAAGACCAGAGTGGAGCTGAGCAGAGAACAGGGGCATAATACAAGAAGAGAAGGAGTGAGAAAAGAGGATAGAGAATGAAGATATTGCAAAATAGAAACAAGTATAGAGCATAAGGCCTGCACCTGAAGTTTGTGTTTCTGTATGCTGCTATGGGGTGGGCTGCTTGCAGTCATGGCCTTGGTCTAATCTTAAACAAAGCATAATTTCTTTTCTGGCTTCTTCTTTGCTGTCACTCTTGCACTGCAGGTGATGGAGTTTGATTTGCATGCTGTGGATAGCTGGGATGTGTATGCACAGCCTTCAAAGTCCCGCTAGTAAATTTTACGCTTAAAAGCTTTCCTGATTAAGAAATGCTTCTCTGATTCAAGACATAAATGAAACACGATTGATATTCACAGATGCTTAGGTTTAGCTAGTTCTTTTCCTGGAGGAGGAGAGATTTGCATCCAACCATTTGGGTGAATTGCTATTTAAATGCAGATAATCCGGAGGGCTGCAGCTGGCCAAATGCTATTTTTCGTAAGTCTGCCACTGGTGGCAAGAGCAATACAGGCACCCCAATGTTGGTGTATAGTGCCATTTAAGATGCTTTGCAATATCTTTCCCACCTCCAGCTGTCTCTCCAGAAGTGCACAATCTCTAAGGCATCCTGTGTTGTATCTGCCATCCCTGCTGCAGGTGTCCTGGATACTCTGAGATGTCAAAAATGGCACTTGGTGCCTATGTTTAGGGCTTGCATCACTCCCAACGTGACAAAGCTGTGAGACACTTACTCTCTTAGAGGAGTGAGAACAGTTCCCTTTGCAATTTATAGGGAAAGTTAAAAGTAGATTGACTGTTGACAAGTCAGGTTGGCTGGTTTACAAGAGACTACTATGTTCAACAGATGGGAAGAAGCTGCTAGATCTGGATTAAAAGCCAGATCCAAACAACCCAGCACTTAAAAGCATTTGATTTTCTACAGTCTGATATGTGGAACTCATGTGAGAGGCAGCAGGTCACTGGATTTGGCTTTACTTCCTAATGCTGGCACCCAAAAATTTAGAGATGACCTGTTGCTCGATTTTTATTTAATAAAATAAAATAAAATACTCCTACATTCTTAGAAATGTGCAATGAAATTGAGTTTTGCTTTTCATTTTGTTTGTCACTGTAACAGTGTTGTACTATTCCTCTTATTCCCACTGCATGTGATCAGGTGGTTCTTCAAGAAATCTCCTCAATTTAATGAAAAGGTGAGTGTTTGATGGGATTTGAAGACTGACTGCAGGTACAGAAATGTGTCTGGGGTCCTACACCCTCAAATGGAAGAAGCAGAGCCCTGTAATGAATGTGTTATCCAGAAGTGTCTCAAGAAGCAGAGCTTCACTTGGCCACTCCGCCCTAAGTACTGTTGGTCTCTTCTCTGGTATCAACATTCATTAACAGAGGAAAAACTGTTTTCGGATGTGGATGTCACCATCCACAGGGCCTTGACCCTAAGCCAATGGAGTATTTCCAGTGATTTTAGGGAAGAGGCTAAGTTTTTTGGGTCTCCCTGACTCCATTACTCCTGGTTTGTAGCAATGTGGATAGACACAGGCAGGCCTGCTGTGTTATCTCCATATGGGTATGATTGAGTAGCTACCAGATAGGGAGAGGCAGCAGCTCTCCTTTTCAGATGAATTTGGGTCAGCCATGGGATGGTTGCATTTAACTTAGACTGCTCCATGCTGATGTAGTTCACGTCCTAAGAGATTTATAGTTCTCTGCTGCAGAGAAAGTATTAATGAATCCTTCCTCTCTAGCACTGAACTGCAAGCCACATCCTGATTTGATCTTGAGCCCAATCCTACACATAAACTTAGTTGTCAGCCACACATAGTCTTCTTCTCCCATCTCTAACTAAAAACCTCCTGACTTGATTTATGGCTTTGCCCTGAAATGGAGCTGCTTGATTTGGCTTCTGAATACTGCAAAGATAGAAAACCAGCAAGAAAAACAGTGAAAAAGACAAGTCCATGAGGGGATAAGAGGGACAAGGAAAAAATTAATATGTAAGAACATGGATTAAAATACAAAATTATAGGGAAAAAAAAAGAAAAAGAAAAAAAAATAAAGCCTAGAAGCGTAGTCATCTGAGCATTGGCCAAAATTGAACAAGCTACTTCCAATTCACATGGTGTGTGATTCAGACATTGAGAATATATTTGCCCATTAATATGCTGCTGATTTGCCTTTCAGCTTGGCTAGAAACCAGCTGTTGGACAATCCAGCCATAGTTATCTATGCTACAATTGGGAATGACGTCTGCAACGGGTAAGGTCTAATCAGTACTAACATTTATATGGTCATAAATTTGGCTTCTTTAGAGTACTCCTGGCTTTTTGGACATTTCTGTCTCATTGCTTTGAGCCTACCCTTAATGGCATTTTTTCTTTGCTGCTGATCTTTGCTTCATTCTTATTTTTCTGCTAAAAATACTGGTTATCTCCTTACCTGTCTCTGTTGTTGACACCTACCTGTCTTTATTCAGAGCTTGTCCGTCTTTCTTTCACAGTGATAAAATGACCAAAGGCATGTTTGAAGCTTAATATTTCTTGCAAAGTAGATGAAATGAAAACAACAGGAGGAAAAAAAAGGAGCATTATGAGCATGTATATCCGTCTTATCCAGTGTACCATCTCCCATCAGATGAGGTAGCGATGAGGTAGAGGTCTACCTTTTCTGAAGAACCATGGTGTGGTCCTCTGTCAAGGTCTGATTTCACCCTGCCTCTGAGCACGCTGCCTGCAGCCTTCATTGTGCTCTCCTAACAGGTTTTTTGTCTTTCTGGCTTTACTCCTGTCACAAGCTCAGCAGGAGAATGAACTGAAGCTTTCCAAACTAACAGTTCTGGCACTACCCATTAACAACGCTCGCAGGGGCACACAGAGGTCACCATTTTGATGCTTCTCTTCCTCCCATAGTGAGAAATCCGCAGCCCAGAAAGTTCACACAAAAGCCACCTTTCAACCAGGCCAATGCACAGCACATCCACGCTCCAGCTTTGATTTTGTAAGTGGTCCAAATGGACACTTTGTCGGCCTAACATTATTTTCACCTTGATGGAGCTTCAGATTGCCTTTTTAGCCAGTGATGTGGTTTAACCCAGCAGACAGCTAAACACCACACAGTCATTTGCTCGTTCCACCTCCCTGCAGTGGGATGGGGGAGAAAATTGAAAAGTGCAAGAATTCCTGGGATGAGATAAGGACCATTTAATAAGGAAGAAAAAAAATAAAGAAAAAAACATATGTATATTAAAACAAGTGATGCACAATGCAATTGCCCACCACCTGCTGATCAATGCCCAGCCATTCTCAGAGCAGCAGCCCCCCCAGATTTATTGCTGAGAATGAGCCCATGGGATATGGGACATCCCTGTGGTCAGTGTGTGTGCCAGCTGTCCTGGCTGTGTCCCCTCCCAGCTCCTGGCGCACCCCCAGCCTCCTCGCTGGCGGGGCAGCACCAGGAGCTGAAACCCTTGTCCCTGTGCAAGCATTGCTCTGCAGCAGCTAAAAGATGGGTGTGTTATTGTTCTTATCCTAAATCCAGAACACAGCACCATAGCAGCTACTGGGAAGACAATTAACTCTGTCCCAGCCAAAACCAGGACAGACAAAGAAATAAATCTGATTAACATGGACACTTTCAAAACACTAAAAACATTTTATTAAATGATGCACATGCAGCTAAGTCTCCTTTCAGAGCTTTTAAAGTCTCACCTGCAAATTGTGTAATTAAGTTGGAGCTATTATTAAGGCTGCCAGGCTTTGCCTCTAAAACACCCCATTTTCAGTGGCCTAAAACTTTGCTTATCAGCAAGTTCACCATTGCACTGAGTGGGAAAAGCAGTCACAGCCATCCCTCCAGGCCTCCTGCTGCCTGCTGGCATGGCTGTCCTGGGCATCTGGTTATCCAGAAGCTTCTGGAGTATTGCTACAACCACCTCCAAGGTGATGAATCCTACTAAAAATAAAAGACTTCAGCGGTGTCTTCTTGCACGCATGGGCCAGGCTCTGTTGAGCATGTATTTCAACTCTGCTGTTTTGCTAAAGTCACTGCTTTTCCCTCTGATTAACTCCCCATGCTGCAGGTTAATCCTTTTGCTTCCCCTGTGTCTAACCCTGCTTTCTATTCTTGCCTAAAGAAAAAGAGAATCTCTCCACAAAATTTAAACCATTTTGGCCTTGCATCATCTACTTGTATGTTCCAAAACAGTATTACTCAAAATGCCGCTTGTTGTTTTTTCCCAGTGCCTATTACCTGGCAGAGACACTCTTGTCTGCTCCAATTCTCTTTGCTGTCTGTTTTTCTCCACAACACCTGTAGCATCAAAAGAAGCTGTGGCTGTGGTGATCCCTGTGACTCCAGCAAGGAAAGGTGCTGCAGCTCCTATAGAAACACACTGTTTCCATCGAGTAGGGTGGGTAGCAGAGAGGGATTTTTGAGGATCCAGTCATTGTCTGGCTCTGATAATACCCACAGAGGTTACAGAGGATGTGGAGCATCTGATGGACCTGACTTTAAACCTAAAGCTAGACAAATAAAAACCTTTTCAAGGACAGCTTTAAAGTGCAGTAATAGAGCCCTTCTGGTCATATCCTGTATTTTGCCTTCAGATGAGAGAGCAATGTGCTGAGCACAGCTTTTAGCCAAAGAATTGTTAAAATGCCAGTATTTCATCCCATGTGAAGAGCGGGTCAATGTGTTACGTGGATGCTCATAGAGGAAAAAGATAATGAAATTGGCAGCATGCGTTGTATGTTCCCAGTAGTCTCCACACTGTGGTGTCCAAACAGAGGGGTTAGAAAAATAAAGACAGATGGCAACGGTATCTCTCAGCCCACTGAGGTGTAAATGTGGGACACATGGACCTGAAACAACAACAAAAAAAAAGCAACAAGAAAATAATGAACACCAGCAGCCCCAGACGCGATGCAGTTACTGTGTGTTAGTTGCATTTGGGGTAAGGCACTGCTTCTCCAGCCTCTCTTTCCCAGCTTTGCAGTTACGTATGTATATGTATGTGCATATGTGCATGCATACATATGGGCACGTGAGCTCTCAATGAAAACCACACGTGCACCTGGTGGCCCCGTATGCCAGTGGCCCAAACACTGGGCATGTTACAGTTGTGATTAGAAAGCAGCACTGAGGATGAAACATGGTCTGGGGAGGATTTATTTGGATTGGTGGTGTGAGACCAGACCTGCCCTGCAGGATGTGGTGGTACCAGGTGCTGGAGAAGGTCTCCGTGCAGCCAAGCACCCTACCATTGATGGCCGTTTGCTTATGTGCTGACACGATGAGTGGTGGCAAACATCAGCTTACAGAGGTCCCAGGTGTGCAGAAGCCATCCCTGTTGCTGCCTCCCTTATTGCACAAGCCAAAATGCATGTACCTACAAGACAGCTTGCTTCTTGGCTGGTTTTAATTTCAAAGCCTGGCACAGAGAGGAAATGTGAAGAAATGCATAGAAACACCTGTGTGACTTCAGCAGAGAATGACAGGAGGTTGTGGAGCTACGAATGTCATATTAATTTCATCTCCTGCTGATGTGTTTGCTTGCCGTAGCGGCCTTACATCAGAGCAGTATTTTGAAATCAAGTGCAGCAACACCTGTAGGCAAAAATGAAGTAATTTAAGGGCAAAACCACAGTCTTATCTCAAAAGTACCTTGCTCGGGTGGCTGTCACAAGCATGAGCTTGAATCTTAATGCTGTTTTTCAGTTCTCCCTAACCAGAAATTCTCAAATGCTGTAGAAGCACATTCTGCATTAAGATAAGTTTCTAGGCCCAGGGAACGTGTCTAATTACTATATTGTATGCAAAATGCAGCAGCTAAAGAACCCCAAATCCTAATTAGGGGAATGCAGTTCTCCCACAGGGAACTCAGTTACCCCAGAGCACAACCATTTCTGGATGTCTAGTCCTCAAGACAAAACAGCAAAGCTTGTGAAGGCTCCTGCTTTCGGAGGGCATTCACCAACAAGCAATCCTGCTTGATTTCCCAACATCTCAGTCATCCCCACACTGAGTTTGCCCTTCTCTTACCCATGGGAAAGCCATAGGTTGGGGGCATGGAACTCAAAGGACTTCTCCAGGGAAAGGTCTCCATCCTCCTGTATCACATGGAAGATTTGAGCATGCTCTTAGGATGAAGGCTTCCCGAAAAAGCCCTTTGTCTCTGAAAACCTTGGTCAAGCTGAGTCGCACCACCACGGCAGGACCAGCCTCATTTCCCCAGCCCTTGGCTCCTGCCAGGACAGGATTACCTCATTGGGAATGTTTTCACCCTCTTCTTCATCACCCTTTGCAGATGCATGGCAATAGCTCTAAGGGGAGAGCACACAAGTGCCCTTTATATAATAAAGTGGTTGTTTCAATAATATAACTAGAGCAGGGTTCTCTAGGTAGCCTGGGGGAGTTTGTTTGTTTTTCTTATACAAGTTGAAATGTATTTCAACTTCAGGATTTTATTTTCCTGCAGCATTTACAGCTATGTGCAAGGGAAGGACAAACCGGAGTCTGGGAGTCTGGATTGGAGAGGTTCAGGCCCACTGGCAAGCTATAAAACATGGGCATTTAGTCCATGTGGGACACTGTCACAGCTCCTGCATCCGAGTGGACATTTCTGAGGACTATTTTAGCTTCAATACCTCCTCCTTCCTCCAGTCTCCTATATTCATTTGGACCCCTCAGTGCTCTCTTGCAGCATGGTGGTAGGAGGTGTACAAGATGTGGGAGGCAAAGCCACCTTAGATATTCCTACCTGGCGTAATTGAACAGGATGTTGAATGGGAGGTACACACAGCAAGTAGTGGGGGAAGCCATCCTTGCATCTGTTCTGGGGCATCCCTCACCCTGAAGCCATGTGTGCAGAACAGCACTGGTTCCCCCAGTTTGAATCACAGAGGCTAAAATAAAATCACCAGGTGCAGTAGCCTGGGGATTCCTTTTCCTGATGAAACTTGGCTTAGACATCAGACCAGTCAAATGGCAGTCCCAGACTGGAGTTTGACAAGTATGCCATGGTCGGTATCTTTGCAATCAGCAAAAAGAGCATGGGCTTTTAATGACTAGAAACTGGCAAGTTTCTGGATTTATAGCAAGTGGCTTGAGATGCTCTGCAACAGCTGCAAAGAGTGAGGCTCTCTAGTGGTTCTACATGGATCTCAGCACCACGAGAAACCAATATAGTCATAGTCTGCTTCATAGCTCCCATTCACCACTTGGTAGTGTAAATAAAGACTAACTCATTTCAAACAATGGGATTGCTCTACCATAAAACTAGGAAGAGAGCTAAGGCTTTTCTCCTGCGTGGAGGTCACTCCACAAAAAAGGGTTGCATGTCTGCCTGTGTTTTTATCAGGGAGAAGGCTTTTCTTTGTTACACTGAGGGAGATTTCTGCATCACTTTTTGTTTTGGCAATAAGAACAAGAGATTAAAGCACATTAGCATCACTTCTATGAGGTTTTATTTAGCTAACCTAACATGTAAGAACAGAAGACAAGAAAACACTTTAATTTCAGGTGCCTGTTTGGTGGCACTGTATTACCTGACACAATGTCCTGTTTGTGTCCTCTCCTTCTGCAGGAACCATGACACCCTGGCTCACATGACAACCCCCAAAGAAATGCTCTCCAATGTCATACAAGCTCTGCGTTACCTGGACTCACGGCTTCCAAACGGCAGCCACGTGATTTTAACAGGCTTGGTGGATGGACGCTTCCTCTGGGATAATCTGCATGACAGATACCATCCTCTAGGTAAATATGAGATGTTGTGGGGTCCTCTCGGCTATCTGCCCGCTCGTGTTTCCTTCTCTCCCTGAATAATTTATGGATCTGTTGACATATTTCAAGCAAACCTGACAGAGTGGAGGAGATCTGGAAAATATGAGCTGGATATTGGCTGTACAGTAGAAGTAAGAGAGTCACCCCCAGTGCAGAATAGAGTACCTAGAGCGCAGATCCCTATGGTGCCCATGCCCCACCCCCCCACCCCCCACCAGCCAGACCCAATCAGCTCCAAACCAGGCTCAACATATGCTGTGGATGTGCAAACAAGATGTTCTGCTTTAGTCCTGTCCCAAAATTGTGGCCAGCCTGACCATGCTTCATTCTGGATCTTGTTACAGGTGGAGCTTGATATCTGGTGAGCAGCTCCACTCACTGACCGATGGGTGTCTTGATAATGCTGGGTGTGGACTGGGACAGAATTAATCCAGGGAGTTGCAAAAGACTGAGCAGATGCTAAAGGAATAAATTTTCCACAAGCTCTGGGTGTCTGGCACCTCCTACGCTGCATACAGGTGTAACAACTGAAACATCACTCCTTGTATAGGCACGTCTTGGGTCTTTCTCTCAGAGTGCAGTTTCCGTAAGGTTCTTTGAGGCAGTGTTTGCAGGGATTTGGAGGCTAACTTTGGGAGCCTATCTCCTCAGAGCACACTGAGAGCACATGCAGAGAAGCTGCATGTCTGACCATTGACTGACCACTTGCTCATGCTATGTCAAACAGCAAAGAGGAACATCATCATGGTGGAGTTGCATTAACACATGACAATACCAGACATCCTGCACTGTGGTTAGGCTGGTGTCTGTGTCTCTGGGGTCAGTGTGGGCACATTTCCATGGAGAATTGGGACATTTATGGGGTGGCAGGTTTGGAAACTTGTTCGAGAACCCCTTCTCTACAAATTCCTACCACCCCAAAGTCAATAAAGAAAGAATGTGAAATATTTCATCCTGCTAGCAAAATGTGTTTTTATACAAGCAAGTATGTTCGACATTCTCCATTTTAGTGTAGGCATAAAGAACCAACGAGGCCATTCTGCTGTCAAGTTTTAGACCAAAAGCATGTTCCTTTTGTCTCTGGGTAAATGAATCTCCCATGCATCTAAGTGGGAAGTTGTTGCCATATTAGTCCTCATCAGTAAATGGAGAGAGAAAGAGAAGCTAATGCACATCATTAAAATGGTAGATTACATCTTCAGATGAATTTGGCAACCACAGGGTATTAGAGCTTTGAAGAAGCACTGTGCCTGGTTTCCCAAGGTTAATCATTGCCAATGGCCCCATAGATTCTTCTTAATATTCTACATGTTATTTTATCCCTCTAAAGTACATGCCTCTTAGGAAGTCTGAGGTATCCATTTCTGCTGTTTTCTTGATTCATCGTCACATTTTCTCTAATAAGCACTGTATTATTATGAAGTGAAAGCAGAAAAAAAAAAAAAAACAACAAAAAACTCCCATCCCTTCTGGCACAGAGTGAGCCTGTGATAATTATTTTTCAGTCACATAAACGCACTTCTTTGCTTGAGTGCATGTTTATCACATGGGCAGTTCCTCTACTGGATATCTAATTATCAGAGCTAACACGTAGCATTTTTGGCACAAGCCAAACCAGGAGCGCTTAGCTATACGACCAGTTGGCAATTTTTCAGAGGGCTTCATTCGCCTTGGAGGGAACCGATTAATCCTAAGCAGCATTCTGCAGCAAGATATCACTTCTGGCAGATCCTCTGATGGGTTGTGAGGAGGTTTCCCTGCTTGGCAGCCAGTCAGGCACCACCAGACATCGCTCTGGGTTTCAGCCAAAATACCCACCTGGGCTCACGTCAGCCAAACCCATCAGCTGCTGCAGCCCTTTGCTCCCCATTCCCCCCCACAGCCCATCTCAGAGCCTGACACTTTGGGGCTATGTGGGTCTGGGACATCCCCACCAACCCTTGATCTCTGAGGTCCCCAATCATTTCCGTGGGGAACGGATACTGCTGCAGGGTGAGATAGGCAGGAGTTGCACCTGTATTGTGGAGATCCTACAAAGCAGCCCGAGGAGCCTGTTTAATTTGGGTGATATCATACTCTGCAGTTCCTGAAACAGCAATGACAAAAACTACAGGTTTCAACACTGCAAAAATAATGAAGTCTGATGGGATGCTCAGTGTGCCACAAACTCAGAGAACTGAGTGTCCATTTAATCTCCATCCTGGCTGTAGTCACCAAAGAAGCAAAAGAATTGATAAAATGGGTATTTTTCTTAACAAGCAAGGTTACTGTGCAGCATAGTGAATTTCAGGGAATGTCAACCGGGTGTTTAACTTGGTGCTTGAATTTGCTCACCCACAGAAAAGT
Organism: Anser anser; assembly: GCF_964211835.1. Lineage (NCBI taxonomy): Eukaryota > Metazoa > Chordata > Aves > Anseriformes > Anatidae > Anser > Anser anser. Next base: position 96,771,009 of record NC_139721.1, read on the forward strand.
ATCCATGTCCCTCAGTGACAGCAAAATTGTTTCTCCCTTGTAAGGCTGTCCTCTCTGAGATAGATGCAAAGCTTGGGGTACACACACTCACCTTCAGCCTTCCTTTTGGCTGTGCAATGGCTGTGTTTTGTTCGGAGACTGAGATGTGCAAATGGATGGCATACCAGTCAGCACCTCCCAGACCCACAAGGGTGGTCGTGGTGGGGCTCCCAGGGTGCCTCTCCCCAGCTGGGGCTCTGATGCATGGGGAGGAACACGTGTAGCCACAAAAAAAAGTGATGGTGGTGCATTTGGCCATTGGCCATGCAGAGCTTTCTTCTCTGTGTTTTGCAGGGCAGCTGAACAGAGACATCACCTACAGCCAGCTTTACTCTTTCCTCAACTGCCTCGAGGTAAGGTCTGCCTTAGGAGCATCCCTCTGCTCTCCTCTGCTCTCCGCCTGCCCACTGATAATGTGCTGTCTCCTCTGCCCACCTAGGTGAGCCCCTGCAATGGCTGGCTGACTCCCAACGAGACCCTCAGGAACCTGACCTCAGAGGTAAGGAGGAATACCAACTCTGCGGTGGTTGCAGAAATCCACCCTCTTGCCCCTGTACGTTTTATAGAATGATAGGATTATCTAGGTTGGAAAAGACCTTCAGGATCATCAAGTCCAACCACAAACCTGACCTGCCGAGTCCCTTCACTCAGCCATGCCCTTGTGCTGTATCCACACAACTCTTAAACACCTCCAGGGATGGAGACCTCACCTCTTCCCAGGGCAGGCCCTTCCAATGCCTGACTGCCCCCTCCATGTAGAAATTCTTCCTAAATACAAGATGTCTTGTGTTGTACATCAAAGTGTCTTCACTGAGGAGCACAGGACCCCCCAAATCCTTTCACAATAGCCAGAACAGATAAAAAAGCCTTGTGTAGATGTAAGACAACAAAAGGCATGGTTTAGATGTAAGACGACAAAAGGAATATGCAACAATTCCATGTCAAGAGAAAGTTTAAATTGAGTCTATGTAGTGATATAGTTTTTGCTTTAGTCTTTTATATGATTAATGGTTTCTTGGCCTAAACCTGATATCCCAAATGCAAGACATCAGCTCTTTTTTTTTTTTTTTCTTCCAAAGCTGTGGAAACTTCCATGCCCACCCTTTGAAACACCTCGCAGGCTCTCAGAGCAGCACAGTTAAGCTGCAGGCTTTCTAAATGAGCTCCTGTGGTGATCCCTCAGCTGTCCAAATTCATTCCTGGGGAATGTGATCTCCCTTAGACAAAAAACGTTCAGGGTCCTGCTCTTTGAGGTGAAAATGTGCCTGGTGAGGAAGAAACTGCTTATGGAGAAGGTAGTTGCTAGCATGGAGTGTTGATGGCATAGATTTTGCTGGCACCAGGAGCAGCCCCTGCGAGCAAGATCCTGGCCTGGTCTCTGTCAGGGCTTTGTGCTGATCTCCCTTAGGCACATTGCTGTGGCCTTAATCACCAGGTGGTACAGACAGGAGCACACAGGCAGCAGGCAGGAGTGGGAGCAGCCGGACATGGGTGTCCTTTTAAACTGTCCTTTTAAAAATCTGGCGGCACATCATAGCAGCCACTTATTCCCTGATTTTTAACCCTGCCCCCTGCAGCCATGTAAAAGAACCAGTAAGCAGATATAGACAAAGGTGTCATCTCTGTGCATTGTCATACTAATGTATGCATTCAGTAAACAGAAAATATGGCCTTAATTTCACCAAGGTTTACATACAGGTTTCATTTTATGTCCCATCCCTCTTGACTTATTAAGAACATTCCTAAATCTTTACAGGACTGCAGCTTATATGTTACCTACACCTCAGGACATACAGGACATGTAACTGCAGTCCACGTACAATTCCTGTGTCTGCAGGGCATGAATTAATCTTCCTCCTGGCTTCCTGTCTGAAACTAATTGTCTATGTTATCATCCAAACTGCGCATGTTAAATATTTAGGAGATCCTGATCTCTGTTACGGCTGTAGAAATCACACTGGATATATCAGTTAGGTCTGTGGCCGAGGGAGCTAATTTACTCCACTGAAAGTAAGAGCAGAATGTGGTCTGGCTAGCTGAGTGCCAGTACGCATGACGCAGCAGCAGGAAGGATAATGGGAAAGGGGGAACATTTATCGTCTGCAGAAAGTTTCTGTTTTCTTTAAGAGGATTGGAAATGACGGGGCTGCCACTTGTCAAGAGGCCTCTGAAAATGAGAGAGCCTGAATAATTATACAGGACTAGAGCTGCTGCTAGAAGGGGTTTGTGGTAAAATAACTGTATGCTGTGTTCATCGTATTATCTCAGATGAGGTCTCAGTGCAAATCTGCAATGGCTCATTGCATCGCGAGCAGGGTAGCCCAAAGGCAGAGAATGTCTGGTGCATGTCTGTGTCACGATAAAGAACCCTGATTCTCCTTTCCCCCAGTTACAGGGGGATATTAGCTATGAAATTCCTGCCTGCACATCAGAGACAAAACCAAAACCCATTCAATAGCAGCGTGAGTATCAATGAATTGACATCAAATTGTTCGATTTTTGCAGAGAGCCTTACAGCTTTCCAACGTCCTGAAAGAAATAGCGAGATCTGAGAAATTTGGCAACTTCGATGTTTTCTACATGGATTTCCCACTGAGACAAAGTAAGTTGCTTTTCTCTCTCCTTGTCTCTCAGGCAGCGTTCAGTCCCGTGCTGAGCTGCTAATGCCCTCTCTACATGTTAGCTCTGTACCAAGGCAGCCTGGGTGACCCTGGTGGCACTGCCTCCAGAAGACGAATTTTTCTTGGCCAGTTTTCCTCCCTGAGTAACATAGCTGCCCTCCCTTAGCTCAGTGTTTTCAAAAGCATCTCTCCCAATAAGAACTGGCTTACTTCCTGTGCTTCCTCAAGCACCAGAATACCTCTGCAGCATTGACTCCAGGACCTTACAAAACTCATCCTTATGTGATCTTAAGTGACATTAGGGAAGTGCATTACCTAATTCACTTTCTTCTGTAACTGACATTTTAAAGGGGGAAAAAAAAAAAAAAAAAAAGAGCCAGGAATGTATATGCTTGCTCCTCCATTTTAAGAAAAGGATCAGCATGGGGTGAGGGACTGAGGTGGGCAATGTATTCAAGCAGTTAGACAGTGATGGAAAAGCAGGAAAACAGCTTTTTTCCTACATCCAGACTGAACCTCTTGTGTTTCAACTTATACCCATTGCCTCTTGCCCCACCTTGTACTGCTGTGAAGACCCCGTCCCTGTCCCCTTGTCACCTTCCTGAGGGCACTGGGGGCCACAGGCAGCTATCCCCTGAAGCCACCTCTTCCCCAGGGCAAACCATCCCCATCCCTCAGCTCATGGGGCAGAAGCTCCAGCCCTGGCCACCCTTGGGGCCTCCCTAATACCATGAATTTTTAGATTCTGTAAAGAATACATAATAATAATAAAATCTGATCTGCATTTCTTTATATTGGTATTCAAAAGGAGAGGTCCTGCTCGAAAAAAAAAATTGCCTGGGGACCATATGTTCTTTTATTTTTAATTTTTTTTTAATGATAATTTAAATCCCAAAATGTAGACAGCTAAATCTGGAGCCATGAAGGGACAGAAGCAGCCTGGCAGTACTTCAAAGTGTACATCTCTGACACCTCTCCCCATCAGTGTCTGGGTGTCCTTGGAAGCACGAAGCTGCCGAGGCATCGAAGATTATCGCAAAAGTCTCAGCCGCAGCCAAACCCCATCAAAACTCACTAAATTATTTTATCCTCTACGACACAGTTCATGAAGCTGGGTCTGGGTCTCATGCAGACCACCGAGGGAGGAGGTAAAGAAGACGATGGGAGAGGGAGTTTTTCCACCCAAAACTTAGCTTGGAGACACAGACCTCACTGCAAGTTAGATATCATAGCACAGAGTTTCAGGATGTCCGAGTCTCTCTGTGGGTTTTATATCAGCTACTTAATATTTAACAAGTCATTAGGGTTTGGAACAAACTACCTGCTGGGTAGGCAAATTACTTTAATAAGTTCAATTGCTAACTTCAGGTAATTTATTTGCTTTCACGAAAAGAAACATCTTAATATAATTTGCTGTTCTTGATTACAGCGCATTAAATAAATGAGGTAAACAAAATCACACATGCACATACAAACATCGGCTCTGACAGACACTTTGTGAAGTTTCCTGCAGCCCTGGTGCTAACCATGTGAGCTTCCCGTCAGTAAAGCTGTCAGTTTGCGAGCGCGCTCAAAAGCGAGCTAAGGCTGCTGACCTACTTTCCCGGTCTCTTTCTGAAGCAAGTGCAGATCCTCCCCTAGACTCTCCAGACATCAAATATTTAGTGGTGGTTTCATGCTGTGATGAGGACACTGACTCCAGGCAGGCCTGTGCATGTGTACATAGCAGCTCCCAACCTCCTTGGAATGAAAACAGGGTATACCAGCATTTATTGTAGGTTTAGATGGACAGTCAAGCTCAGATGCTGCCTTTGGCTGAAGTGCTTAGCGGTTCTATAAAGAAGGGGCGCAATAAATACAGGGTGTGGGTTGCTTTTCTTGTGGAGATGTGAGCAAACCCTATTGTAGTCCAGCCTAGGCAATGGGCACTTTTAAGGCAATCTCCGGCTGTACTCAAGATTTGTCCAAGAATTTGCTCTAGGATTTTTGGAGATCAAATATAATGGAATAAATTGACCTTTCTTGATAGAAACCTTACTTGCTATTTCTGGACTGGAACAGTAGCATGTCTACCAAGCTTTTTTTACAGCACACAGCCTCATACTCGGTGTATAACATCATATAGGGGTTAGGCAAGTTCACACTGTGTGTGTATGTTGTGCGCACTTTTAATCCCTGGTGTAAAATAGGATGAAAATGTTTTCATGTCCAATATCACGCAATTTTGAAGCAGGCCTTCAAGCCCTGTGCCTTGAAACAAGTTACTTTGGTGTTGAATAAAGCTTCTCAAGTACATTTCTATAATTAAAGCAGGAACACTGCCAGTCTGTGAATTCCAAGTCACAATGAGCACCAGGTATCACTTCTTGACACAACAGCCAGAGTCCAGTGAACGGTGGCAGTTCTAGGTCAGAACTGTAGCACTTGAAAGGAGAACATTTTTCTCATGACGGGATGCCTGTATAACACTATTAAGAATTCTTAATCTGTCATTATAAAAAAAGATATGAAATTTACAGTCTGTTAATGCTATATCCACCAGTCCCGTGTTTGATCACTCTACAGCCCTTTTGAAGAAAGCAAGCTTTTTACTTCTCTAATGGCTCTGGGGCTTACAGTACAGCAGCATTTGCATTGAATGTCATGCTTATGTAATTCAAAAGGTTATTCTGTTGGAGTTGAAAAAGATCACTCAGAAGAAAAGTAACTGAAAATGACATCTTATTCCTGCAGACATCAGCCCCGGAAAATACTGTGTTACCCTCTATTTCTCTAAAAATCACTGTTTTCTTTAGCTTTTCTTCATATATGTACACACACACATTTTTTTGCTCTGCTGAAGCTGCAACTCAAATGGGAAATACAGAAGTATTAAATCAGTATTAAATAATTTATAGCTTTACTCACTACAGCATCAGTCTTAGTTAGGAGGGAAAGCGAATTCTTTTACAATCATTTATGTTCAAAGCACTTCCTTTCATAAATATTGCAGATAAAAAAAAAACACTAAAAAAAACAATAAAAGCTTAAATACTGTCCCAAGGAGAGGGGGATTGCATGCAGTATTGGCTCTGACAACTTCATATAAATTATCATAATCTTCATGCAGAGCCGTTGTGAGCTTAAAAGTAGCGAGGGCCTTGGGAGGAGGAGGAGGGGGCCCATCTCCGCGCAGTGCCATAACCCCTATGCTTATGTGCTTGGCAGCGGCCGAGGAGTGGCGCAAGATGGGCGGCGAGCCCTGGCAGCTGATCGAGCCGGTTGATGGCTTCCACCCCAGCCAGGTAAAATCCAGAACCAAGGTGAGGGGGTCGCAGAGTGGGAGGGATGCCAGCGCCCGCATTGGGTTGGCTGCTCACACTGCCTGTGGTGCTCACGTGTCCTGCAGCAGGGATGGGGGGGGGGGGTTCTTTCACGAGAGACCCTGACCCTGTCCCTACCCATAAATAAGACCATGGTGAAGACCCTGCCCATGTCCATGCCCCTACATCTCACATCCTCAGCCTCCAAGGCCACAGAACCCCCCCCCCCATCCTAGCCTGGAACAGTTTTTGTTTTGAAGCCATACCTATAAACTGGCTTATGCACTGCAGCCACATGATGAAGCACTTCTCTCCCAATTCCTTGGCCTCCAAGGATGGGTGGCTGGGGAAAGTTTGTAGTCAGAAATGAATGAAAGGGAAGGAGAAACAGCTGCTTGGCTGTAACTCCTCACTTTGCTAACCTTATGCAAGGTTTGCCCTGTTCCCACCATGCTCATTTTCAGAGTACCTCTTTTCTGAACCTGCGCAATGCTTTGGGAGAGCACGTCCTGCAGTCTCCTACAAGCAAAGCAATGCATTTTCTATAGGCTAGCTTCGGGTTTCAAGTATGTACACAGTTGAAAATAAATTCATATTTGAAATATTAAAGTGGAAACAAAAGAGTGGCCCATCTTGCTGGTATGGCCCAGAGTAAAACTGTATGACTGCCCAGCAAACAGTGCTACAAGGGGCCAATCCCTGTGCCCAAAAGCACAGACTGAATTTCTGAGGCAGTTTTATGATGGGAGCCAACCCCCACACACATATTCTCTGTCGACTGCCTCTTCAGCCAGTGGGGACAGGCGTAGGGACATCCAAAGCATAAGTGCTTTCCTTGCTGTCTTTTACATCCATGCTGGTCAGCTGAATAAAATGGTGGCTGGCTCACCTTTGCCATGTCAGAAGAATTTCCTGGTCACAGAGGGACCCCTTCATAGCAGAAATAATGCCTGCTTGGCTACCAGGCCGTACCACGAGGAAGCTGTGGGAAAGTATGGGCTTAGAGCCTGAGGACATGGGGGAAGCGTGTCTGGATATTTTCGGTGCAGGCCTTTTAAAAGGAAGCAATTAGAGAAAACTTGGCAAACGAAACAGGAGTGAAAGCAGTGATGAAACAAACCCCATTCCCACTCCCACCATCTGGGGAAAATACACAGAATGAGGCTGGAGCAGAGCAGGGAAGGTCTTTGTGTTATTTTTATGCCTTACCCCGATACCCAGAGGCTGGCCTGAGGCTTCCTATAGCCACCAGCAACCAGCCACCAAGGGAGCCAAGTTCACTGGGTCACAGCGTCCCCTCAAGGCTCTTGCCCACATCCTGCACCCCACCAGCTGCTGCAAGGCAGCATGGAGTCGGGCACAGCAAGTGTTCATCTTGAAGGGAACCTTCCTAAGTCAAAAGAAAGTTGCAGAAGGGCATGGAAGGGCAGCTACCAACCCAGGCACAGCTCCCAGCATGGCAGGCTGCAGGCCCTGGCCACATGCTGCTGTATTTCACTCCCCCTGGGCCTGGCATCCTGCGGTCGTTACCATCTCCCTCTCCTGCTGTTAGGATGACGTTACTGCTTTTATAGGTACATTTTCCCGTACAGTCAAGGTGCCAGCTGTAGATATGCCTCACTTCAAGTGAGTTATTGCCTTTCTAGGATTTATTAATTAGCCTTATCCAAACATCCACTGCTTTAAATCCATTTTTCTTTTCCTGCTGTTATAGGGACGTCTGTTATCAACACAGCGCTGTTTGGACTGAGACAGAGCACTCTGCTCTGAAAGAGTGGCTCTCAGGACAAAGAAGGGGAAGTGTGAGCACAGCGTGATATTTAAGAGTACGCTTGAGAGAGATGATAAACAACTCACTCACTCGTCATGCAAGTTTTATTTAAAGTTTTACTTTATAATGGCGTGAATGCCTCTGGCCAGATATGGCTTTAATACCATCTAGTGCTGCCTAGCACAAAAGTTGATGCTTGTCAAGTGAAGGAGTTCTTTTACTTCCATCTTTGCAGCTATTCTCCACTTGTCACACACAGCCTGACAAATAAATATGACTGATAAGTCCTAACTCAATCTATTTTACAGCATTTTTCTCAAAGATCTCAAAGCATTAGAGAAACAGTCATGAATATTTGAACTGAGCAGCACCCTAAGGAAAATACACACATTTTAGCTCTTGCCTTCAGATGCAGAAAAACTGAGCATGGGGTATGAGAAGCACAGTGCCATGGTGAGCTGGAGGAACACCATGCTCCCCCCTTGTTTCTATGCACCACTGGGCAGAAGAAGTCTGATGTCTGCCCTGGATTTCACCTGCCATTTATCTGGCATCTCATTAATTGAAGAAATAAATAATCCACTTGTGTAAACAGGTGTCAGCACATATATCCAATAGACCATCATTCCAATTATGCAGTAGAGTGGAAGGGAATTGAACCTTCCTAACAGACAGCCATAGACAAATCACTGCAAAGAGAAGGAAGAGGAAAAAAAAAACAAGAAGGCAACCATCCATTTGTCCCATCAGAGCTATTCTGTTTTTTCATGCATTGAAAAAGGCTAGGCTAGGACACTTAGAGAAAAAAAAATTATCACAGTATCACAGTATCACAGATTTCTAGGTTGGAAGAGACCTCAAGATCATCGAGTCCAACCTCCGACCTAACACTAAGTACTCCACTAAACCATATCGCTAAGCTCTACATCTAAACGTCTTTTAAAGACCTCCAGGGATGGTGACTCCACCACCTCCCTGGGCAGCCCATTCCAATGCTTAATAACCCTTTCGGTAAAGAAGTACTTCCTAACATCCAACCTAAAACTCCCCTGTCGCAACTTTCGCCCATTCCCCCTCGTCCTGTCACCAGGCACGTAGGAGAACAGACCAACCCCCACCTCTTTACAGCCTCCTTTAAGGTAACTGTAGAGAGCGATAAGGTCGCCCCTGAGCCTCCTCTTCTCCAGGCTGAACAAGCCCAGCTCCCTCAGCCGCTCCTCGTAAGACTTGTTCTCCAGACCCCTCACCAGCTTGGTCGCCCTTCTCTGGACTCGCTCGAGCACGTCCATGTCCTTCCTGTAGCGAGGGGCCCAAAACTGAACACAGTACTCGAGGTGCGGCCTCACCAGAGCCGAGTACAGGGGCACAATCACTTCCCTAGACCTGCTGGCCACACTGCTTCTTATGCAGGCCAGGATGCTGTTGGCCTTCTTGGCCACCTGGGCACACTGCTGGCTCATATTCAGCCGACTATCAACCAATACTCCCAGGTCCCTCTCGGCCAGGCAGCTTTCCAGCCACTCATCTCCCAGCCTGTAGCTCTGCTTGGGGTTGTTGCGCCCCAGGTGCAGGACCCGGCACTTGGCCTTGTTGAACTTCATACAGTTGGCCTCAGCCCATCGGTCCAGCCTATCCAGATCCTCCTGCAGAGCCTTCCTGCCCTCGAGCAGATCGACACACGCACTTAGCTTGGTGTCATCTGCAAACTTGCTGAGGGTGCACTGGACGCCCTCATCCAGATCATCAATAAAGATATTAAAGAGGACCGGCCCCAGTACCGAGCCCTGGGGGACACCACTAGTGACCGGCCTCCAACCAGATTTGACTCCATTCACCACAACTCTCTGGGCCCGGCTATCCAGCCAGTTTCTAACCCAGCGAAGCGTACGCCAGTCCAAGCCCCGAGCAGCCAGTTTCTTGAGGAGAATGTTGTGGGGAACTGTGTCAAAAGCCTTACTGAGGTCAAGGTAAACCACATCCACAGCCTTTCCCTCATCCACCAAGCGCGTCACTTGGTCATAGAAGGAGATCAGGTTCGTCAAGCAGGACCTGCCTTTCATAAACCCATGCTGACTGGGCCTGATCGCCTGCTTGCCCTGCAAGTGCCGCGTGATGACCCTCAAGATAATCTGCTCCATGAGCTTTCCTGGCACTGAGGTCAAACTGACAGGCCTATAGTTCCCCGGGTCTGCCCTGCGGCCCTTCTTATAGATGGGCGTCACATTGGCTAGCCGCCAGTCAACTGGGACCTCCCCCGATAGCCAGGACTGCCGATAAATGATGGAAAGCGGCTCGGCCAGCTCCTCCGCCAGTTCTTTCAGTACCCTCGGGTGCATCCCATGCGGCCCCATCGACTTGCGCACATCCAAGCTCCGTAGCAGGTCGCCAACCATTTCCTCACGGATAGCGAAGGCCACGTCCTGCTCCCCATCCCCTTCCACCAGCTCAAGGCACTGGGTATCCAGAGAACAACCGGTATTGCCGCTAAAGACTGAGGCAAAGGCGGCATTAAGCACCTCAGCCTTTTCCTCATCCTTAGTAACTAGGTTTCCCCTCGCATCCAGTAAAGGATGGAGATTCTCCTTAGTCCTCCGTTTCGCGTTGATATATTTGTAAAAGGATTTTTTTGTTGTCTTTAACGGCAGTAGCCAGGTTGAGCTCCAGATGAGCTTTGGCCTTTCTAATTTTCTCCCTGCTCAGCCTCGCTACATCCTTGTAGTCCTCCTCAGTGGCCCGCCCTTTTTTCCAAAGATTATAAACCCTCTTTTTTCTGCTAAGCACAAGCAGCAACTCTCTGTTGAGCCAGGCCGGTCTTCTTCCACGCCGGCTCGTCTTTGGACACGTGGGGACGGACCGCTCCTGTGCCATCACGATTTCCTTCTTGAGGAGCGCCCAGCCTTCCTGGACTCCTCTGCCCTTCAGAACCGCCTCCCAAGGGACTCGGCCAACCAGCGTCCTGATAGTCTCCATAGTGTCCACAGAGAGTATTTTGTATCTAAGAACCCTTGAAGGAAGGGATAAACACCAAGCACTCGTGTTTAGCCCAGCCCAGAACTATATTTCATTATGGGACATTCCTACAGGAAGAAGAGCATTTTCCTGTGTGTTTTCATTAAGCTGCAAAACTGGAGATTACTCATTCTTGGCATATCTGTATTTCTCTTAAGTTTAAACACTAAAACACCCAGATCAATCTGTAAGTGGATGAAATTCACACCATTTACTTTTAACATCTAAAAGCATGATGTCTGAGTCCTCCCAAGATCCCTCTAGAGTCATCTCTGAGACAGTACTTCCCCAAGTCCTGCTTGATTGTCCTTGGAAGAAATTTCTTTCCCTTGACAAGAGGGGGAGCCCAGGGGCTTTCAGCAGCTTTTCCTTCCTACAAATCTCACTGCAAACCATCCTGAGTGCCAGATGGCTTCAAGGACATTGCTTCTGTCTGGAACAGCTGATTGCTTTGTTTGTATGGCATGACCATGCATTTCAAGAGGATTCTGTGCAAATGGCTTCATTTCTTGCTTTTATGAAGTTACAACTGAGAACGCAAAAGCCCTGAGCATCACAAACTGGAAACAGGGATGCTTGGAAGATTCTTAATGATTATGTACAGGCAGGAAAGCACAGCTTGAGTGTGATTAGATTCTCCCTTTTTCTTTTTTTAAGTCTTAGGAAAGCACATTATAACCAGGGAAGAGAAAAAAGTGAAACAAAACACATCAGATTAGTTGTGTATTTACACTTTGCTGAGAAACATTCCCATCCCCATTTTGGTACAGAAGGAAAAAACAGCCAAAAGCTGCTAAAATAACACAACCACCTCAAAGTCACAGTCATCCAGGACTTTATGAAAAATAGGCAATATTTCCTTTAAAAATTTTTCAGGATTTTATTTATTTATTAATTAAGATTAAAATTAAAAAATGCAAAAAATAAAAATAAATGTAACTGGTGCCAAAACACAAGCTGTTTGGAATTTAAAAAGGACCTATGAGAGAAATGATTTCTTGAATCATGAACCTTTCTCTGTGCCTCACCACTCATCCAGTGTAAATTATCAGCACCATGTGAGCAGGTGTCTGAGCAGGACCTATGTTATTTAGGACATTCTAAGCACGTCTTAAATTGCAATCAACAGCAGTCTGAACACTGTAGAGTGTACCTCCTGTGATACTCTTTCACTCTTTCAGGGGGGTACAACATGCAAAGATAGTGGGTATTGTTTTGTTTTAAAAAAAAAAAAAGTCATCCTGCTAAAAACATAAGGAAGGTTTAGGGACTTGTGAAGGAGGTTTGGAGACTCCCATGCCAAAAAGGACCACTCTGACACAGAGAGGTCTCAACCGCCTGGCAGCTGCTGAGTGTCCCAGAACCTTGTTTAGTCACATTAGGAATTTGTACCAAGAAAAAAAATGCCATGTTACAAAATCTCCCCTATTCTTCTCCCCTGCCTAATGTCTAATAGCTTAATGAGGTTGCAAATGACAAGAGTCCAAGAGCTTCCACCCTGCAAATGTGGCTCTCTGTACATTAGCTCTGAATAAAGTTTTCTTCTCCTGGCCCATCATTACAGCTTTTTTTCAAAAGCACAGCATAAAAAACTGCATAAAATTTCCCTAAAGGTTCCAGTCTCTTTCTGAAACAGGGTTCAAATAGTTTGAGTCCATAAATCCATCTTGGCCCTTCGTACGAAGGCTTTGTTAGCCCTATTTAAGCCTTGTAATTATAATCAATGTTAGCATGAGTTTCAGACTTGAAAGTAAAGTTACTATATAGGAAAAATATAACCATAGGTCAAAAGTTGAAACAAAAAAGCATTAGCAGGGTGTGAAAACTTGGTTAAAGGAGAATCAGGCTATTCTCTTTCCCTTTCTCCTACCCTTGATGATTTTCACCCTGGCAAAACAGTAGATACAATTTCTCTTTAGTGCATAACTTCTAGGGCAAACACTCTGTAAAGGCTAGAGCAGTTCTGATAGCGAGGAGAAAAGCTATTTTACCATTTTCTGCAGGTCTCATGGGAAAAGGCTCTGAAGACAGCCAGCAGCAGGTGTGGACTTAGAGAATCAGAGGTGGTTAGTTTTGAACCTGGATATAATTGGGCCTCTTTTTCCCAGCACCTGGGGTTTTCTTACAGGATAACAAAGAGAATAGTTATTAGAAGTATCAGAGGAATTCAAGAGCATGAATTCCTTTGGACTGGCAAGAGATTTATGCTTTATGTCCAAGCAGTGCTTTTTGAAATAATGCTTTGGGGAAAAAAAGTGAGACCCTGTGGCTTTTGAACAGAAGTTTGTTGACCAGATACTGTAGGCATCAGGAAATGGTTGAAGACTCTCATTAGACCTGACCATCTGCTTGTATGTCTTTATTTTCCTGTAATTGATAAAAATAATTTACAACACTTTTGCAAAGACAAAGCACAACTGTAACAGAGAGTAGAACTTTATGCTTGCAAACTCCACATACGGTCACATTTTCCTTCTATGATATATAGCTTAAAAAGGGTTATTCAATGTAAGGCTTCAAATCTGATCTTTAAAAAAAAAAAAAGAAAAGAAAAGAAAAGAAAAGAAACACCTTTTTGGAATCCCCCCCTGCCCATTTTATCAGAAATGAGCTCTTGTTGATAAATCCAGTACTTGCTCTGGTCAGGGAAGTACAGATATGTAATCCTCACCTTATTTTACTGTTCAAATGGATTTTCATCTATTCAGGCAGCTGGAACAGAGTATTTTCTTTGGCTAGAGGTTACGCTCCATCACATTTATGGAGGGGAGTCTGCCTTCTGATGGGGACTGGTATAAAACCACTGAATTATACAGGCACAAGAAATTGATAGTATTTGTGCTGTTCACAGATTGCTGCAGCCCTGGGAACAAGCATTACCTGGCAGAAGGCACTACATGAATGGCCTCAAGTGCTTGGAAAGGAGAATCCATTCAACGACCAGATTGAAGCTATATTCAAAGATCAAGGTGGACACTGACTCCCAAACTGCCAGAGCCACAGTTTACAGGGATGCCTCCTGGTACATTCCAGAAAACAACATGATTAGAGACCAAAACAAAAGAAAATAGAGGGCACAAGTTATCAGAGCCACACTTATTTTTGTTGTTGTTGTTCAAAATAGCAGTACAAAGAGACAGTAGTGCTGAAGTTAGCATAGCAGCATTCTTTTCAGTGCTGTATCTTAACTGCAAAGTCACCCACCTGTACAATTAGACTGGGCTTTTTCTGTGGAGCTACAAAAATAAAATAAAATCAAAGGATACTTGCCAGCTAGACCATTCATTGTACTGGTTTGCAAATGCATAATAAGATTGTTTCCACATATAGCAACCCCCTAGCCGTACCTCATTGTTTTCCCTGCAGAACGGTATTTCTGGGCTTTCGATTTGTACTGTTCAACAGTTAATCTGATCCCAAAAGGGGCGGGAGGGGGAACCCAATCTAATCTTGTTGCTATGAGTTGTATACATGTAATTACCTCAACTGTCAATATATTATTTAGCTGCTATTTGCTTATTAAAATGTGCGAGGAATAACAAGACACTAGATGTTAGATTTGCCTGGCAGCATTAGTTCAGTTTGACTGAGCACAGGTTCCCTTTTCCACCATTAATGAGCTCGTAACTTGACAACCCTTCAAGTATTTAACACAGCTTGCTTTTTAAAGCTTTAACACATCTCTACTCTTTAGCTTCATAACACATGCAATAGGCACTATAAGTCCCATGCATTTTGCAGGTATGACCTAAGGAATTGCTGAAGGTAATGGGCAGCTCTTACCTGCTCTACTTTATACACAGTATTAAAGATTGAGAATTAAAAGTATTTATTTCACCAGCTCACCCAATACTTTTAGCAAAAGGCAAACAAGAACACAACAAAAAGAAAAAAACACCACCACAGAATACCCAAGCAAAATTAGATACAGCTCTACTAGCAGCCCTACTGGTGATAAAGGGATCAGACAGCATAAAATAGCACAAATTACACGTGGAAAAATATGGTAAATAGAAAGTGTTAACACAGCATGACTAAAGCCATCAAAATTAGCCAGGGCTCAGTTATACTTGGTCTATTTTTTGTTCTGAATGTGTCTGTGTATATGGCTGCATCAGCTGTGACCCAGCTCTGAGGCTACAGGACAGACAGACGGCCTGGCTGTGTGCAGGCCCAAGCACACCGGCCACATCTGTAGGAGCTGTGTCTGCTCCGTAGTTTGAAGAGGCAGAGGAGTACTTGCAAATACTGTTTTGATTGAAGCAAATCCTAAATACCCTATTTTTTTGTACTTCTTTTTTAAGTACAGTCAATGCAGCATCTTTTATTAAGATTAAATTCTTCTGGGACAACTGCTGATGTTTGAGGAAATACTCGTCATCTTCTTTAGGAAATCAAGAGGGAATGCACTTTAATTGAATGATACTTACTATCATATGTCCCACTTCATTCAAGGCATTCAGATGTTACCAAATAGCCACTGTCTCCCAAGAAACAGTTTCAACTCAGTCGTCCTCAGACATGCCTCTGCTATTGGTCGCACACTGGAACAGGCTCCCCAGGGAAGCAGTCACTGCACCAAGCCTGTCAGAATTTAAAAAGCATTTGGACTGTGCACTTAGTCCCATGGTCTAAAATTCTGGGTAGACCTGTGTGGTACCAGGAGTTGGACTTGATGATCCTTATGGGTCCCTTCCAACTCAGGATATTCTATGATTCTATTTAGTGCTAGAAGAGGAAACATACCTGCTTGCTGTACAAAAATCTCTGCCAAATGGCACAGTGTTCAATATACGCTTTCCAGGTCAGGTTTCTTACTGTCATTAAAAACAAAACCAGGACAAAAGCAAGTGCATCTACATTGTTTTACAATAGACCACGTACAGCAAGGACAATACCTCCAGACTCATATTGGATAATTTCCTTTATACCAAAACACAGAAATGCGGCAATCAAACGAGGGAAGAGAACACTGTGTTTAGAAGCCAAATTTTCAAGCAGTTACTGCATCCCAATTGAGTTTAGGCTTTGATAATGCCAATTAAGAGTTTTAAAAGCTAGTAAGACTCAAATTTCCTCAGTTAAAATAAGCTTCATTGCCCAGAGCAAAGCATATTCATTTGTAGAATTTCTTATTAGTAAGCATCTTGAAATTGTGTACAATGGAAAAAAAGAAGACTAAGAGGATGTTCTAAATTTATAAAAAGGCAAGAGAGACCTGAAATCCCCAAAGCTCTTAGACTTGCCCTAGCAGTGTAATTAATCCATGCTTAATACAGTCTTTGAGGGACTTGACAAAATGGGCTTGCCACTGGCTGCAGGAGCACTAATCAAAGCATATGTCACACCTTAGCAGCAAACTCTCCAATTCAGCACTAAAATCAGGCGGTATACAGAAACTTCATTTGTAACTAATGCAGTAACTATTTGCCAGTAAAGATGAATTTGGGGTGTATTATGCCACCACCTTTTACAAGTACTACATCTCTTTGTTGTTTCAAAAATACAAAAAATAGTTGAAGATCTGCATGCCCAAATGCTTTTTGAGCAGCACTGGTAAGTTAAATGCCCAATTTTAAACAGCTGGTTCTGACAAAGCTTAATCTAAAGCAGTAGTGAGCTATGTATTCTAGTCTATTTCCCTAATTTAACCATCTCCTGATGCTTAGGATGAAGATGACAAATGCCTGAGTAAAAGAAAAAAAATTGCTCTTGGGAAGTTAGGTATAGCACCATGAAATCAAGCTTTATTAACAGTACAGATTTTTAAGAAGGAATGTCTTATCACGGGCATCCCCCCCACATAGTTGGATGATGTAGATACAGGGGGATTTCATCAATGCCTTACAGCACATGGTTTCAATGCACTAAACGTAGGAGGCTTTTGCTGTTGTTTTTCTGTTCAACTATTTTATAACAACTTAATGCTTTGCAATCTGACAGTATCAGAGAAACTATTTTTGAATTATAGAGGTACATCTACCTGAAGCTATTTGAATTCACTGGGCCTGGCCTATTCCAAAAGGGTCAACTATAAATATGAGAAAACTCTAACCTGTAGAGCTGAAAGCTCTCACCTCGTCGTGACATTTCTATCCAAAACTTTTCAAACTCTGTGGCTGTATTTGGCTTTCCACTTCAGGAAGAAAAAAAAAAAAACAAAAAAAACAAACATGCAAGACCTCTAGGATTCTGTGATTCAGACAGAGCACAATCATTTTTTAATGTTATGGTAGAGTAAAAGTTTAAAGTGAACTGTTGTTCTGTAGTCTCTCTGCTTTCAACATTCATCAAGGTTCTAATACACTTGCAGAAAAAAACCCTCACATATTAACCATGTTATCCCTCTCCCTCACATCTGCGTTTTCCTTACTCCCTCATGTCTATCTTGCAGTGCTCAGAAAACAGATGAACCCTGACGTTTTTGAAAAAGTTTTTCCACAGCTCACCCTTGAAGGAACTGGGAAATGTGAGAGGGGAGGAGGTATGCATTAGTGCAACCCAGTAGAGGTGTAAATGGATGTTTATTGCTAAGCTGGTGTCACGTGCTTCTGCTGACTGCAGCAGTACATTTGATCACTGACAGTGTGTTCAGGTCAGGTTTTTTAATTTGCATCACCTATTACAGTTTATACATTTCCTTGATATTTTTTCCGTCTTCAGCAATAATAAAACACATTGGTTTCTACAATGGATAATAGCCCAAATTGAAAATACAGTCCAAATGAAAGCATGTCACTCCTTTCTATAGACTCTTGCTTCATAACTCAGCCTACCGTGTATCCATGGATGAAATTTGCACTGCCACTGTTCATATTCCATTGCTACTCTGCTGCCATGTCTTTACCACATGAGACAAGAACCATCTCTCATCACATTCAATGAACTGCTGATGTCTAGCTGCCTTTACACCCATGTATGTCCCAACCATATTCATGGTAATTGCCCACAAACAATCTGGTGCTAGCTACCCTTGAGATGTTGTGTTATATTCCCAAATCAAGAGGTATTTTTGGATATACATACTGAATAGAATACTGAATAGAATTTCCCAAACACCACATGGAATCTAGCTTTTTGTCTTCAGCCTTATGTCTCAAATGCATAGATGATATTAGGAGAAGTTGCATAAAGATTTATTATTTATTTTAAAGGGATAAAATATATCTCAATACATAATTTGGAAATATTTAAGGACATCTGAAAAAAATAGATTTAAAAGCAAAAGTACAAAAGTGTCTGGATGAAAACAATTTAAGATAACAGAATTTAGTGTTTCAAGTGTGAATATACAACAGCAGTAACAACTTAAAAGTATTCCACTACTGCATTTGCAATAGTGGGGTAATGAGATAGTATTTCACTAAGCCCAGTGAAAAAGCTGTGAAAACTGCAAGTTTTTACTGACTAGTTCTGCCTTTTTAATGATGGGTCTGAAGTACTCTTTTTGTCTGCATTTATGGACATGACTATGGTGGTGGAGAAGATCCATACTTTTGGCAAGAGTATTAGTTGGTAGACAGCAGCTTTAGAGTATCTTACAGAAAAAGCAATTTTATAACCTACTTCTGGTTCTCAAATGGAGTAGAATTCAAGCTTTTATAAACCACAAGTTCTAAGACTTACTGACATACACAAACCTAGAACTAATTTTTATGTAGCAGTCCTAACAAAAATATTAAAGACCTTTCATTTCTATCAAAGTGCAATGTACTGCATACATAATTCCATACCTGTAAACCATATAGCATACATGCAATTATCCATACCAGTTTGGTATGAGAAACGGCATAAAAATCTAATACAAAGAAGTATGAATATTGTGCACATCTTTTGTTCTGACCAGAAGAAAAGGACATTGTGCAAGCAAGAAATACTTATGCTGCATGTTGTAGAATAAAATTTACTATTAACTACTTTGCCTGATCATTATAAGAAATGCTCCAACATTAAAATTCCTGCTTCAGCACCATCCTTCTAATATAACTCTGAGCTAATGTTTTTTTCAGGGAGCTGAGTTAACTAGTAAGTTTGTGTATTCACTAGCTTCCCCCACCCTCCTCATCCTCCAGAAGTGCGATTTCCTCCAATAATTTAGTTATTTCAAGAAGAGAATGTGCTTAGCTAAAGAGACTTCCAAAAAAAAGGAGTTATATAAATATTTAGCATATTTAGAAACTGCTAATTGCTTCCTACCATACTGAAAAGCTAGGAAAAAAGTTTTAAAACTCTTAAAGTGAGATAAAAATACTGCATAAAAGTCCTGTATAAAGGTATGTACTCTCAAATTTAAAGCTTAGTTGATCCAGAGAACTTTCCACAAATTTTCATTTAACTTTTTTTTTGTGTAGTTCATGTGGCCTTTTGCATATATATATTTTCTTCATATTCCCCTTCCAGTGTTTAAGGCTTTCCAATTGGTTTATAGCAAGCATCAGGTTGCCACATACGAAGATCAACAAGAACTTGGTTTAGCTTTTGCATCCAAAGGTTACGCTCTTCTTTAGTATCAGCAGACAGCCAATTCCTAAAAAGCAAAGAACCCAATGAGTTAGATACCTTCCCCCCTAGTTATTCTGAAAAAGCGATCATCTATGGAATCCCAAATAGCAGGTGAAAAATGAAATATTCCAGAATTCTGCAGAGTACTGCCAAGCTATCTGGCATTTCCACTTCTAGAAACATCAAGTTTTTTATTCTCAGAAGAAAGAAGTGGGACAGTAAGACAAAACATGATTAAGGTGATCAAGACAGCTTAAGTATCATCCAGAAATCTTAGCATTTTAATTATCTTTGCATTGGCATGCCAAAGTTGTAAGGCTACATTATTAAAACCATCACACAAGGCAAGACATGCCCCCCCCCAATAACCTCCCCCCCACAACCTTCACAAACCATGATTTTATCCACTCACTTTGTAACACAGAGTGTGTCTCTGCACTGGCTAACAAGGGTTTCTCTATCATCTTCCCTCTGCGGACGGACAGTTATCAGTTCAAAAGTGTTGGGACGGGCACAGAACTCCCTGTTAGCAGGTTCAATCTGACGATTAGTGCAGTTAGCCAAGTTTATCCGGCCCAAAGGATGCTGAAAGTGAAGTTAATCATCAGTTAAGAATATTGTTCTGAAGACTAATTCTGAACATATGCTCTGACAATTTTTCCATATGAAGTGAATTCCACTCCCCACCCAAATAAATAGAAGTCTATTATTGCTCTTTTTAATGTGAAAAGTAGAATAGGTGAAGCAAGATAACAGACAACAAAATAGGCCCTGCTCTGCCACATACAATACAGTTAACAAATCCATCCTTACCAGAGGCTTAGACTAGAAAAATACGTTCACCCTTTTCTTTTTTCCTTTCAAGAGAAACTTGCTTTTAAACTCAAAAATTCAGGAGAGCTTGGTAATAAAATCCAAGCCGATAGAGCAAGCTCTACCAAAGCCTACAGAAGGCAGGCACTTCAGGAATGCTTTGTATCATTCTCATCAAAACTTGTAAGTATATGGATTCACCTTCAAACATTCAACTAAGGCACTTAAGTGTAGAGTCCAGCTGCTTTAGCTCCCTCTATAGTTAGTGGCTAGACCTCTTCAGGGAGCATTTCCATTTTCGAGGCAGTTATTTCTTCCCACTGACTACAGAGGGAGGCTTAGCTGTATGCCTAAAGTTAGTTACAGACCTTGGCTCCAATTCATCACACCTACAGAATACCTCACACCACGGAAACATCACAAGCAGTTCTTGATTAGGAGAAAAGCTTGCTATTTATTGGGCATATTCATTATGCTATTCCAGAGACAGTTAATACAACCTAGGTTACAACAAAAAAGGATAGCTCCATCTCAATGAATATTAAGAAACAGTTCCCATAGATATACATATATATACACCAACCTGCAAAGCTTATCTAAAAAACATATCATAATTTAAAGCAATCATTGTTCAACACTGGTATTTCTGAGCTACATGTATCTTCGCATAATAGAACAGACATAGCAGGTAGGGGTAAGGGGAGGCATATAAGGATAGAGTTTAATATTGCTGTAGATGATAAATAAGAGCATATCTATATTATTCTTTAAGTATACCTTTCTCAGTTACAGTGACAAGTCTATAACATTTTCAAGAACAGAACAATCTAAGACAAATCAAAGCAGCTTTCTTGTGCACAAAAGCAGAACAGGAAGCTTTTTCTTGATCAATTTTTTGCCTTTTTTAATTACAGTAGGCAGAGATTTTTCCTGTCTCCTGGCAAGGAAAGAGTACGTTGATATATTTTGGCATTGTCAACTACCAGCATATGGTCTTCCTCTGCTAGCAGGAAGAAATTAAACTCAGGCAGCTGAATTGGTGTAGAAGACCCAAAAGGACCAGAGCTCACCACAGAACTTGGGAAAGAAAGTGTTCTGCCAACAAACAAGCAAACATTTAATGGCAAATTGCTTAAGTGAGTCAGGAAAAAAAGCCTCTTGAAAGCAACTGGAAAGGTTTCAGTACACACTGCAGGAACAGGCTAAAGAGACAGGAAAGTTCACTTTACTGACAGATGAACCTCTCTGATTTGGTGCATTAGCCAGACAATACCATGAGTTTCTGCAAGAACTATATAAATCTACCAGTTTCAGCTATAATGTGGGAGCTGCAAGAAAACAACAACTGCAAGCAAGATACTCCATAATTACATTTATGCTTCTACAATATAGAAGGATTGTCCAGTCTCAGTTTTCACCATATCGAGTATTAAAGTCAGTGTTTGGTCTAAAGATTAGGGTAGATAGATACAGCTTGCTTACCAAGCTGTACAAGCCTGATCGATTTCAGTTAAGTAATCTCTAGATTAGTCTTTTGACAAATATAATGGAAAGCCTTAAAACTAAAAGGAAAATTGAATATGGATTTTCCTCCAATTTTCTTCTTCCCCACCAGATATGGTCAATTTTTAAACTTGCCCTTGTTTAGGTCATATTTATGACAAGTCTCCATTCCCCAAATAAACTTTAAGAGCTTGAATCTCATGCTTTGCATATAGTTACCTGAAACCTAAAGCATTGCTGTCTTTAAAAGTGATCAGTGAATTGCATAGGGTACTACAGAACTTTATAGGCTTGATCTTTCTTTATAAACAGAATTACCTTTCGTTTTTCGTCATCTGGGTATGTCCAGTAAGATATACAGTTTCCATAAAGTACACACCAGCGCCTATGCCATGCTCCAAATCCACTAACATCTTCAAACATAGTCTTTAAAAAAAAGGAAAAAATATTATCACCTTCAGCTTTGTCTGTACTCAGCTATTTTCCCTACAGAATGGTTCTGCAAGTACAACCCTTCATTGCAGTAAACGTAAAAGCAGGAAAAAAAATATACTGGGAGAAACTTCTATTAGTATATTTCCAGACAGTGTAGAAAATGAACTTACACTGTTACTCTTAAGTTTGCAGCCTTTGGCTCAAAATGCACCTAATCCCAGCCACTTTAAATGACTAGATTTTAATACTGACCGTAGTAAGCATTCCTATCATTTTAATACAATGGAGGGTTATTTATAGAAGATACTTTCTGCAGAGTTCACAAGACACATACTAGTATAACACAAATTATTATGATTAGGTATATGAGTCATCTTTGACTTACAGGTCAGGATTACAAAGTGTATGTCTGGCTATTCTGCAGGCTACATTCAGTAGTCCAGTCAGTTTAAAAGAAATTAGAAATCAATTTTGTTTGTGTTGGCAGTTTATTTTATTAGATACTGTATTATGTCAATTTCAAGGCCCATTTCCCTGATATTGAAATAGAAAGTTTAGTATCTACCTTCTATCTCTGATCCCTCTTGAACTTGCACAGAACATTTTCTTCGAATTAAAGTGTTGTGTTTTCCACTCTTTGTAATTCATACTATATATTTTTAATGGCACAGGGTGTTTGCAAACCCTCACTCTGAAAAATTTAATATGCACACCATTCTCCAGGTTTCACATACTGTATAGTAAGAGTAAACACACGGTTTATAATCCCTGCACAAAAATATGGGATAGCAAACAATCCTGTTAAATGTTTGCATCTAATCAAAGGTGAACAGACTTCATTAAGTAAAAGGAAAGGAGACAGAACTGCTTAAAAAATAAAGAAATTCTGCCTTATGAATACACTAGAGTAACAGTAAAGTTTAATGTTTTGCTGAATTATTTTCATAGCACATTTACTGCCATCTGATGGATAGAAGCTTAACAGCTTCATCTATTAGGCTGAGGTGCTCTTTATGCAAGTCCAGATTTAAAAAGAGAACTGCTTAAGATGTTTTGCAAAAAGTAGCATAGCTTCCTTGTTAAGTTAAAGTATGTGCACACAGTGAGGAAAACCTCTTTTGCTAGAAATAATTTTTATATGAGACCAAAAAAATCTAAGATGTCTTGTAAGAGTTTCTGGCAGGGAAATTAGAATCTCATCTCGTGACACACAGACTATAGCAAATGAAAGTTAACTCAAGTTCAGAATAACAGGGAAACTGTTTACAATAAAAACATACAAACTAAAATTCTAGTGAGAGGCAACAGTACTAGAGATAGCTTTAATTTATGCTGCTTTAGAACATAAGCTAGAAAAGTGTTGGGATTTGGTTCAGGAAGAAAAATAAATCTTAGTTTTGCTAAGATTCACTATCACCAAATGCATGTGTGAAGTTAAAATAGTGACTATATTTAGTAAGACTTATTTCCACGGAAGGAATTTGAAGTGAATATCTTACCAAGAACCCTTTTTCCTCCACAGAAGAGTCCACTTGGCATTTTAACTTTAAATATATATGACCCTCCAAAGGAGACAAAACAGGAACCTGCAAAAAGTAAAACAATTAGTCATTTGATTTTGACACCTCTCAACATCTACTCTACCAGCTCAAGCAAGTCACCTGCACCAGAAAGTTAGCACTGTCTTGTTCTGAGGATCCACAGCCAGAAAGTAGTGATCAAGCAGGACAGTAATAATCAACAATTCTTTCAAGTTCATTGACAAGCTTTTCAAGATTTATTAATTTGCTCAGGATATATGCGCAAGCATGCTTCTGTCTAGAAGAAACAGGCATGTTGGACGTTGGTTATAAACCAACAAGCAAGGTTATAAAAAACACATGGCAGCAGTCCACATCCTACAAGCTTCTGCCTCAGTTTGACATTAAGCTGCTTAAAAAACAAAGTGGGTTTAAACAGGATTGGTACTTGGATGACATAAGCATTTCCAGTAGATACTGATGTTGCAGTGCCTATTCAGAAAAATATTTGTGCAAAAAAACAATTCCTGGAAGAAGAGAAAGTAACAATAGTAGTTCTTGACTGTCACTTAAGGTGTGACACTACATGTTCCATCAGGAAGTGTTGCAAACATTCCAACTCTTGCAAACTTCCAAACTGCAGTAAAATGCATTTCTGAATGAGGGCATTAAGGAATTTTTGTCAATTCCCCAATTTTGTGTGTTCTGGATTCCTTTCTATTTTGCGTCAGACAAAAGCACTTACTTGGATTATGAAGAGTTTACTAACAAAGAGTTGTGTGACAGTAAAGTGAAAGTGTTGTATAGCAAATTGAACATTTCAGTTATGCAGAGCCTACAACACCATTACTAATTAAAAAAGGTCTCAGAACATCCTCCTGTACGTGTAGTGTACGTATTCTGTTGACATTCTAGTCAACAATATATCCCTTTCAAAATGAAGTAGGGTGAAGGTACTGAGAAGAAAGCAATCTGTTGAATAAACAGCTAAATGAAGAGAAAACTGAAGTCCATGACTAGCCTAGCTTGCTTTCTGGTATGGTCATTCAGATACCCACCATAAAAAGAAGTTGGCTTACTGTCAAGGAAGATAATCTAATGAGACTCAAGATAACCCTCAAAAGTTTGCAAAAAAAATAATTTTCTTAGGAGAACTTGGATTACACGTAGAAGATGATAGGCATTAAGCTTACCACCTTAATTTTGTGAGAAAACATACATAAAATTCTTTTTCTTCTGAAATCCAAGAAGAGTTAGCTACACAAAGCTATTTTCAGAGATTAAAAAATTATTTCTTTTAAGCACATTAATTTACATAATTCCTAAAAACGCAAAAATGCATACACCAGGCAAAATATTTCAACTGCACATTTGTATACAGATAAGAACCTCATTTTGATGGGCTTAGTACTTTCAAAACTTTAGTTCTTTATGATCACTTGTTGCTTAAAATTTGCTTAAAGGTTGTATTCAAGCAAGGTCTTGACCAAACAAGAAAAAAGATTTAGCTCCTGAGCAATATTAGTTTTCTTCAACAAGCTGAGTTAAACCGGTATTTAGGCTGCTCGTGGTTTTTCTATCGATCTCTTTCAGCACAGTAGCCAATTTTAAGTTCCATACAGCTCAACAAGAAACTGGCTTAAGTTTCCTGGCTAACAAACTTTCAGAGAGACATGATACATTTTGAAGAAAAGCCATTGTCTAGTCAACTAGGAAGACAAGAGACAAGCTAGTTAAGGAAAAACGCTAGTGGTCTTAACTGAGTTCTATCAGCATCCTTAGCATTCTACAATACAAGAAGTCAAATTCTTCAAATTTTTTTTTTAAGCCTCCCAGCATCTCGTTATAAAAAAGTGCTTACAAGGACATATTAAGTATACATTAGAATTTTTAAAAACTGCAAGAGATTAGAGGGCAGACAGACGTAAGCAACATGCATTAGGAAGCAGTTTCCTATTTAGTTATAAACTAAGCAATCATAGCAACCTTGTCCCGGAACATATAGCTCAATAGTTCTCTTTCCTCCCCTTCAAAATTCATCTATGGAAAAAAAAAACACGCTCAATGTAGTCAGTACAATGTTAAAGGTTGTTTGTTTGTTTCTTGGGGGGCGGGGGGGGGGGGGGAGTGTGTGTGTGGGGAAGAACAGTTACATGAGTGGATTTTGATCCTATCTGCTCTGAATTTTAGCTGTGCATAACATAACTGGGAGGAATGAAACTCGAAACCCATTGAGTTGGCAGTTTATTTTATATTAGAAATGAGTGGGGCCAAGTTTAAGAGCAGCTGTTCAGTGCAAGCACAGGCCACAGCAAAACTGAAGCTTTGCAGAGGTCATAATTTCACAAAAAGCTAACTGAAAATG
This sequence comes from Anser anser, assembly GCF_964211835.1. Lineage (NCBI taxonomy): Eukaryota > Metazoa > Chordata > Aves > Anseriformes > Anatidae > Anser > Anser anser. Next base: position 96,796,889 of record NC_139721.1, read on the forward strand.
GGAAATTCTTATTCGCAACTGTTGAAGTCATGCACCTGGAAGAAGTTAACCAAATCAGTTTCCATGTTTTCTCAATAATCCTATTTGAACATTGTGTTTATACTATAGTTTACTCATCCAGCCCAGTGTTCAGTCCTAAAGAACAAACTAAAAAGGCTCAAACCCACATTGCCAAGTATAAAGTAAAAGCTGTTTTCCATAACACCCAGAGCAATGGGTTTTCAATAACTAAGTCACATGCAAAATGAGATCTATGCATAGCTCTTGGTAAGGGGAATGTTTGTGCTGAAGAAACAAAGCTGGTACACATATAGTAGCAGTACAATTCAACTGTAAGGTCTGCAGACTGTTTCAATAGAGGAGTCTGCTTCTATACATAGAAGTAAATCTTCTGAAGAGCAAATTTGGATTATTCTGATCTTTTGTTTTTAATCTTGTGCACAAACAACCATTCTTGCTGTGTCATGTCTTGTCTGAAGCTATAGTTGCAATACTACTATCATCACAATAAGCTAATTAGTCTAGAAGAAAATTTCTTCTGACACTGCCATTTGGATAAAGCTGCAATTTAGTACTGGCATAATCTGTTGCCGCTTCAAAATTAATTTAAATTAGCTTAAAATAGCTGCTGGCATAAACACCTATTAAAATAGCTTTTAGGTGCAAGATGTTACAAGGTTAGAGTTTACAATGAATGCAAGAATATTTTTTTTTAAAATAACTTACTGGTAAGAGCCAATAAACATTGTTTAGACAGGGAACTAAGGTATAAAACTTGATAATAGCTCTCAAAAAATAAAGATAACTTGTTTCTACAAATTTAATTGGGTGAGAAAAACTTGTACTCCTAAAGAAACTTATACTCCTAACTATATTCATCTCGGAGTAACTTCATTATTAAACACAATAAATATACTTAGATACTTAATAATACAGTATTTAATATTTGACAGTAAAAGCAACAAGCAAGGTGAAGACTATGTAGAGAGATGCCAACTGTATACATTAATTTTGTCAACAACAGCAATCAGTAACCAAAACACATTCACTATCTTTGCACAGATATACCATACGTTGGGCTACAGAGAAGAGCCAACACCTGTCATAACAAAGTCTTTTTCTGTTGTATCTTAAAAAGACAGTTCAGTCATCTGAAGTTTATGAGTAAAATCTGTGTATGTTTATATAAATACATACATGCACACAAACATTTATTTATGTAGCAATTTCATTTCTAGAGCAGTAATTTTGCCTGGAAACAGTAAACTCAGGCGCATTCATTTCATTCTAATGTTATGCGATTATCTTTAGATTAGTAAACAGTAATATCCATTACCTTTTCCAACGCAAATTTGGCATTTCCTACAGAAGACAATGATAGCTTGTGGGATCCAACAAGGATGAAATTAGTAGTGCGGACTGCATTAGGGCCGCCTGGACTGGTCATGGCTGTGGAGAAAAGTTCAAGGCAAGTTGTAATACAACATGCAACTGAGATGCTGCAGTGCTTAAGTGGCCACATATGTACTACCGTATAAATGCCCTACTCAGTACTCCAGAAGCACTCTTTGCAGTACAGCCCAGCAGCACATTCAGACAGGATCTTTGTATACCCCATTGCTCCACAGCAGACCTTTTCTTTATTAAAAAGCTTTGAAACATTTGCAAAGGATAAGATAACTCACTTTAAGAGGTGTGAGGGGGGGCAGAGCACACTCTAGGGCATACCACAAAGCACACACTCTGCAATAGGGACTCAAAAAGAGGTTAACAGATTTGGAAGTCAAGTAACACACTGCAGTCTTCCAGAACTCGCATGCATGCATTTCTGTACCAATAGAAACAAGCCATATAGCTTAGGCACAGGAATCAGACTAGTTGCAGCAGCATTGTAGACATCTCAGAGTTAGTTCACGAGCTCCTTATTGCTACATTTTTATACTAAAGCTAGCTCAAGTATGTCAAACGTAAGTTAGACAAATGTATAACCCATTTTGAAGTAGTCAGAGAAACTCATAGATGCTATTCTCCCCAAGCATCAGAAAACATGTTAAAAACATGACAAAAATACTTCATAATCTGTTCATATTTTCAAGAATCTCCAAGTTTGCTCTATATTACTTTGTTGATATGAGGCTCTAGTTTACATCTGAGTCCATCTTTTCAGGAACAGAATTTAAACTACAGTATCTGGTATCAGATGCGTGATTTTGAGGGAGCTGGGGTTGTTTAGCCTCGAGAAGAGGAGGCTCAGGGGAGACCTCATCGCTCTCTATAGGTACCTTAAAGGAGGCTGTAGCAAGGTGGGGGTTGGTCTATTCTCCCATGTGCCTGGTGACAGGACGAGGGGGAATGGGCTAAAGTTGCGCCAGGGGAGGTTTAGGTTGGATGTTAGGAAGAACTTCTTTACTGAAAGGGTTGTTAGGCATTGGAATGGGCTGCCCAGGGAGGTGGTTGAGTCACCATCCCTGGAGGTCTTTAAAAGACGTTTAGATGTAGCCCTTAGTGATATGGTTTAGTGGAGGACTTGTTAGTGTTAGGGCAGAGGTTGGACTAGATGATCTTGGAGGTCTCTTCCAACCTAGACGATTCTGTGATTTTGGTTTTGCAAAGAAGTTCCACCAAACATAGTAACTTAGATATAAAGATATAATACTTAGCAATTGTAACTGGCAAACTGGCCTAATTCTGCATTTATTAAATGTAATTATCATGGTACAAGTATTATTTATTAATACACCACTTTTGATAGCAATGTTATTATTTATCTTGGTATAACATGCTTAGATTCTGCTTACCTGGAGTAAGAAGGGTGCTTTTCTAGAAAGAGAGAAAAACAAAAGCTTAGAGGGAAAATAGTTTGAGAATTCTACACAAGACTAAATTAGGTTGAGAGAAACTAGATTTGAAGTAATTGAAAAAAATGAAATCCAGATAAACATGTACTAACTGCATATTTCCAGCATCATGTATTCAGAGCTGTTACCTATTTCTTGAGCTGATGCTGAAGAGTTTGGCAGAAAGCTGCACAGTTTACAGTTTCAAGTAAGGGACACAAAAAGCCTGTTACAGGCACAGCCTTATTAAGGTATGGGAATACAGCCTTTGGAAGTAGTCATATTGAGAGCCTGTTACAGTATTACATTCATACTTACAGAGGTGATAGATGTTAATAATCTCTTTGGAGTGATAACCTGCAAAAAACCCACAATGAATGCATTTGGATTTCATGCTACTTAAGTTGTCCATTACATTAACATCAAAATTAAACTTTAAGGCTTATCATCTAAATCAATTTTGAACAGATACTAGCTCTTTTTATGAGTCAGTCTTTTTTTTTGAACCCAGAGTGACTGTAGTGACTTTCAGTGGAAAAAATGCTTTGCAAAGATGTACTGCAGAAAAGTTTATATTAGTCTATTACATACTTAACATGCATCTGAGAAAGCAATCTTGGTAGACCTTTTTCTTTTCTGCAACATGGCTTCAAAGTTACATTTGCTTATTATAGAAAGATATTAACAAGTACAGAGATGTTCAACGTGCTACTGTTGTACATTATCTATATTTCCAGGTGAAAGTCCCAAAGTTTGAAATAAGATTGTATATTAAATGAACTAGAATTATGTATGCATCTATTCTTGAACCTGAAAGACAAATGCAATAAGCTTGTCAAAAAGCAGCTACAGTATGCCATCAGCCCCACATTGGCAACTTACCTTGAGTTCCACAAACACATTCAGTATTAAGTGAAGATTTCTGTAAACTAAGACACAGGATAGAAAAACCCTGGACTTCAAACTGGTTTTATCGGGGGATAGGTGGAAGCATGTTTTCACTGCAATACGGAAGTAAAAATTTAAGGAATTTACTGTTCTCAGAGACAGGATTTTAAGCATTCATCCCATTTTCTTTGAAGGATGCTCAAGTTACTCATTTTTACATTGAGACATCTTAACAAGGAGGAAATGGGACCTAAAACTGTTAAAACACTATGTGCCCAACTGTTGGAATGGCAAGCAGAAAGTCACCTCCAGTGAGCTACTGGCTTGTTTTGGGTCACAAAGCCTTAATGAAGCACAAGCAGTTGAAACGTGCATGCTATGAAGGCTGAAGCATTTACTTCCAAGGCATTATTAAAACACCTGCTTTAGAAATAAGCACCTATTGCTTTTACTTAATGCTGGAAAGAAAAAAGCGTTACAGTTGATCAATAGAACTTTTAAGACAAGTCAAACTGCAGGGTAGGGCATACAGACTTATGGAATTTAAGTGAAATGGAGAATAAGGGTAAACCGTTATCAAGGGCAACCACACTTATTAAATAAAAAGTCTGCAAAGCACAGTGTTTTGCAGAATTAATAAGACTGTCTCCCCAAATGGATTTCAGATTCAAGGTGCTGCAGGTCCAATCCACTAATAGCTGCAGGACTCTTTAACCTATCTGTTATCAGGAATATTCCATAAAGGAATAAGAGGAGCAAAAGCAACAGATTGTCTAAAACTATTAGTCAGTTATCCCTGAAAACTGCAGTTGTCTTAGTGTACCTTCTGTTGAAATACAACATAGTGATTTTCATGTTCCATTTACCTTAGATTTATTTGCCTTTTTTCTTTTATCAGTGCTTGCAACTTCTTTTCTCTGCACCTGTAAGGCAAGAAGATATTAAGAAAGCATGACACATCATTCCCCCTTATGTATCCTTTTGACAGAGACTGATACATACCAAACTGTAAACTTCTAGATTTATTTCAAAGTCATTTGACACATCATGCCTAAAAGGGAGAAGTGGAAAACAAGTTAAACCACAGACTGCAACAAAGAAGGCTTTTTTGTTGTTGTTGTTAAGTGTTACTCATTGCTTCTTCCCTCCTCCTGTTCCCTAAAACTCTGCAAGGAGCAGCTAGGAATATCTAGGTTCTACTCAAAAGAAGCTTAGACTGACTATTAGTCAGCTCTATCACTCTTATTAGTAAGCCCTCGTTTGTTCCTACAGGTCAATAGGGATGTCTGAAATCCTTTCACTTCTGCAATACTACTCCCCAGTGCAAGCAGCCCCCAGTGCAAGCAGCATTGCTGTTCCTAAAACCCCAAGGTTTACTACCTCAAGATGCTTTCTAGAACTCCAAGAACAAAAGTAAAGGAGGGATAAGGGGTAGAAAGAATACATCTACCATTTCTCAAAATGCACTCCTTCAGTCCACTGCTGGCCCACATTTCCACAAAGAAAGATTGCTTTCTAAATGAATGTGTTGGACTTTAAAAAGTGAGGGTTTTTTTGTTTGCTTTTTAAACAAACCAGCCATTTGAATTCACATCCTTTTAGCTAACATTTGAGGACTGAAGCTTTAGTTTTAACAAAACTATTTTTGAGACACCAAAACCAAATAGCTATATAAAGTGTTAGTTGCTGCAGAAGAAACACCATCTCAGAGAGCAATTTATTCATCATTAGAGGTTCCAGGGGAGAACAATCATAGAAAAAGCAATAGACAAATTAGCTGATGAATGGTGGAATAAATCTAGATTACTCTTTTGAAGAGTGCATTCTAGCTATTTCTTAAGTCTAGAAACACTCATGCCACAAGGCCTCACCCTATTTGTTTGCAGAATAAAGCATTCTTATATAAAAACGTTATTGAAAATATTCATGTATGCTCCATCAGAGATGGAACCGGTTCCAGAAGTTTCTTTACACTTATACTTACATAGTAAATGTTGTAGTAAAAGTAAGAGCATCTCCATTCAGGGAGCTGGCAGTACTTGCTAATGGAGTTGCAACCATATTTTCTGCTCCAGATCTCAGTATTATCACATAGTAGTAGTTTGCTGCTTCTGCAAATATATTTCAGATTTAGATGGTTTTGTTAGCAAAAGTCGTCCAAGTATCCAAAGAAATCTAGAGTACCGCACTGCCATTAAACATGCCTCTGTTTCATCCTACTTTGACATTTGTATTTAGTCGAGATTCACTTATAAACTAATTCTGAAAACAAGTTATTTTTCCTAATGTGTCCACTACTGGAATCGTCTTCACAGAATTCACAAGTGCATTATGGCCTGGTACATCTCAGGCCAGACCTATACTACCCAGTACATGAGAAGAAAGAGGAAGAACTTTCAGTCAGACTCAGAAATTAATCTTAGTTCCTTATTCCCTAGGCCTACCAGCTTAACCACACATCAGCTTTTACTTTTTTACCCATTCTCATAATTTTTAGTCCTGTGAATGAGCTTGTTGTCCAGGCAATCCATTTCCCTAACTTTTCACATAAGGAAAAAAGAAAGAATATAAGAGCATATCTCAATAATGTCAGATGACTTGAAGGTTTGGTGTTTGTGCACCAAGTTGATGCATTGCATAATGTCATGTTAAAAACAAAACAGCTTGGTTCGTCTGTTATGTAGGACAAGTCAGCTTTCAGAACAAATGGTCTACAGTCCAGTAAGCACCAGTTTGTAACCTTTGTATCTGACATTCTCTTCAGAGATAATGATTCATAGAGTTTGTTCTCGTGCACAATATATAGCAAATGCTGCACTTCCAGAATACAATTTTGATAAGTAATTCTTAGTCGTTTGATTAGGCCATTTGGTTGCAAGAATTACTGAAACAAACTAAACTGTTTTGTAACCATTAAGGATATTTTTCTATAAATGCAGATGAATTCTCTCATACAGGAACTGTACTGTGTCAGGAGGTTAAATGGGAGTACCAGACAATCTATGTTCTTTGTAATATATATTTGAAGATACTAAAAACACATTTCATATTTCATAGCATAGTTAAAAAGAAAACAAGAAATGCTACATACGAATTCATAAGTAGTTCTGGAACAAGTATAAAATAAGAAATGTCCACTGACTTTTGCTCTCAAATTTTAGTGAAGCAAGAAGTATGACCCTGTTAGAAACCAGCTACAATCAAGTTTTACAACAACATTACAAAAAAAAGCACTCATTGCAGTCTTGCAGATTCTTTAAACAATCACTTGACAAAGAAGCTTACTAAGGTCCAGAGACTATCCTGGAACAACAAAGAAAGATTCTTCTCAGAAAGAGTGGTCAAGCATTGGAACAGGTTGCCCAGGGAGGTGGTAGAGTCACCGCCCCGGGGTGTTCAAGGAAAGGTTGGACATGGTGCTTAGGGACATGGTTTAGTGGGTGACACTGGTAGTAGGGTGATTGTTGGACCAGGTGATCTTGGAAGTCTTTTCCAACCCTAATGATTTTATGATTCCCAGATACTATTCTAGAACAGAAGAAAAAAATACCCACTTTAATGACTTAAATATAGCAAGATAATTTATAAATATCAGTCATCTATTAAGTATTTTGGGGTGTTAACAGGACAAAAAAATATTTAGTCACTATTTCAGAACACCTCAGAAGTCAGAATTTACATAATGATATTTAGTACTAGACTTGCATCCATGGAAAAATTCCAAGGCAGTAAGAAAGGCCTGAAACAAAAGTTTTACTTCCTTCCCAACAAGTTAGAAAAAGATATTTCTGTGGTTCTTTAAGACTGGGCTGGGAAAGTCACTCTAAGTCTTCTGAGCATCACAAGCCAGAAGAGGATGACACTAAAAAGAGACCAGGGAAAAAAAAGTATTGAAGACTTAGCCAAAAACAGACTGATTAAGTGTACTTGCTAGGTTTTCCATTGCACCCAGAGTTCTGAGGAGCACCAACACATAGGACAAGAAAAAAAGCAAACAAGAAGAATAAATAAATCCATGTAGGGAAATTAGGGAAACACTGAGAGAAGGTGTGTAACTTTCAGTTGCTACTGTTACCTGGTTTTTGAACTGTACCACAAACAAAGTCTGCTTTTAGAGGTAGACGCATCTCTGAAATAGAAACGGATCCCCTGGATGGGGTAAACTCAGAAGATGTGGAAGCAGCTTTATTTCTTTTAAGAAGAGGTCCCTCGCTCTTCAGTTTATTTAATTCTTCCAATAAAGCAGTTCTCTTCTCAGCTGTATAGAGAAATTAATGAATTGTAGTTGTAAGAGGGTAAGTAGTACTGAACATAAACAAGCATTGTTTTTTTTTTTTAATACAGGCATGCAAAATGCAACAGAAATGTTAGTCGCCTTTCAAAAAAGTAGGAATATTTGAGACAAGAAAGATACCAGAAATATTTTCCTGCCTACTGGAAAAATTGAGACAGAATAGATGTTATCACCTCTTTTTCAACATGAAGAGCTATAGATAAGCAAGTACAAGGTAACATCATAAATGGAGTTTTCAGACTCTAGTTTTGAGTGTTCACACTCTAAAGAATCTGACTTGCATCTAAAAACCTACTTGCAAGGAGAAGTAGTCTCTCTGCTTCCGCTTCCTCTTGCGACCCTTTTCCATGTTCTTCATCAAAACAGCAATTCAGAGCTTGGCTAGCTTGATAAATCACTGTCTGCTGCATGTTAATCTCATTATTCAGCTCCTATAGTAAAACAGTGGTTGAAATAATAATATGTCAAAAAAAACGAAGCTGAACACCTTGAGACTAACATTTTGGCTATGCTTCAGAAAAGTTACAAAATCAAACCACAAAAAAAAACTTGCAGCTTACAGTTTTACTTCTGCAAACAAATATTCCAGCTCAACTTTTTTTCTACCCCAGAGGTAATTTAAATATGGTGGTGAGTATGTATGTTATATATCCAGGATAGTCTTCCATTTGACCACTGGCAGCAGCAGCTAAACAGAAAATCAGCAGCATACATGATGAGGCACCAGTGAAGATCAGAGTATTGCCTACTGAAAGCACGTGGCTGTGAATCCTGCCTAAATCAGAGACGACAAAATATATTTCCCCATCCTCTTTTCAAAACTATGTCTTGTTTTCTTCAGACAAGTACTTTATAGCGTGATCCCATTAAAGGATGCATTAGCTCATCAAGTCATGTTGTACAATTCCATACTATTAAGCCTTTATGCACGACAACCTAATTTAACATACTACTTGAAACAGCAAATGTTCTAGTCATTTGCAGGTTGAATTAGGTTAAGAAATATTACATCAGCAGAAAGATTTTTAAAACATTAGATACCTGCATCTTCTTTTTGATATTAATTTGATCAGATGGTCCATTCTTTTTTGTTTCCAGTTTGGAAGCAACATCTTCTTTGCGAACAATGATTTGCTTTATTGAAGGACGATCTACTTCTTTAAGTCTTTGAGATCTATACGCATCAACACTTTTAAAACAGGGAACAGCATTAAATGCATTTTGCATACTTGCCAAGAATTTTTACACATACACACTTTTATTTATGCACCTACATACATAAATCAGTCAATATTTTCCATTGTGACTAAACAATTTTAAAATAAAAGTACTCAACTCACTTTAAATTTAAGCAACAGGTCACAGAAGTGACCTTTGGTAAAGGCTAAGAACTTTAAAAAGCTTCTTTTGTAGTTTAAGCAGCATCTTCCATTAGATGAGTTAAAAAATGCTATGCGGCATCTTAGCTCACGTACTTACAGAATCTTTTCGATTTTATTACCTATACAGGAGGTTGCGATCTTCTGATGTAGAGCTAATACTGTCTCCAGATTCTGCCCTGGGGACTTTAGTCCTTTGGAACTTATCAGACTTCAGACTTACATCACTGACACTGCTATCCCCACCGACTGACTTACAAGGAGAAACAAAGGCCTAGGGAGATGAAGAAGTTGCATTACAAATATCCGTTCATGTTAATCATGACGTATTTCCTCTTACCCTTATACGTTTTATGATTACATATATGCAGTAAGTTTAGAGGAAGCTGAATACTATTTAAGCAGATAGTTTACAAATATTTCCTAGGATGTGGGGAACACTACTTTTTTTTTTAAAGATGTTAACAGAGCAACTTCCAGCACTTTTCACCCTTAGTTCTCAAACTAGTGCAGTTAAATAATTAAGATCTTCACTAGTAACTGCTTCATTGAATGCATGCATACAAGTCCAGTGTGAGTAATAGATCTATATATTAAAGCTTGATTTAGCAAAAGCTAAATCACTTGTTTAACATAGCATATTAGATGCTATTTTACTTCCAGAGAAACAAAAAAACTTCAGGTGTTTTACCTTATTATGCTTTCATTAGCAAAGTGTCATTTGACTTTATTTGCCCAGGTATCACAATACACCAAAAACATAACTGTTTACAAGCAAGCATCACATCTCTTTAAAAGACATAAGCCCTTCCCCACCTCCCAAGAGCTCTCACCTCTGGACCAACAGATTCCACTAGAGGAGTTAACAGAGACATTGATGAAATATTTAGTGACTCTTCCTGCTCATCCTCATCACTTTCACCTTCTAGGCTTATGCTCATTTCTTTCTTCAGCTTTTCTATGTCTGGACCATCCTCTTGAAGAATTTCAAAGATTTCACTTATCACTTTTGAGCTATTCATCTCATCATCCACACTCATTTCAACTTCACATACATCATCTGAAACGGGATGTTTAAAAAATATTAGTAGCATCAAGACAAAATATTTCTGTTTATATAGTAAGACTAAAGAGTTGACAGACAAACCAAACATTTTCACTTTTCAAGCAAGATCAATTAAAAAGCACTATACTCATGCAAGTAGAATCCTAAATTTTACTTCCATCCTCATTTTTACATACTATTAGCCCTTAAACTGCGTAATTCCCCAACAGTGATACAGAGAAGCAAAACAGAGATGCGCTTGTTAGACAAGTTTCAACATTTCAACTCAAACAAATCTGAAACTGCAGTCTCCCATAGTACACTAGTTATTGCTGTCCTTTCCCAGATGTTTAGCATCAGTTTTGGTATTTCTTGAAGACTAACATCAAGACAAGAATTATGACAGATATACATAAAACAAGTCAGGAAACTGATTACAAAGCATATACACATGAGTATCAGCAAATGTAGAGAATTCATTATTCAAACCTGAAAGATATTAACACTGGTGGACAAGTGAGAACAGACAGCTAAGCACATTAATATATATCTAATCAATACAAACCATTCGGTTTCTCAGCACATTGTTCAAGTTGAGAGACAGACACTGCTTTTACAGAGCTCTTCGGATGAGTAATCTTCAGAGGACTGGAATTATCAGTCTCTTCACATTTAGGAGCATCTGAGAAGTTCATCAAAAAAGTCAGTGAAGATTGTCTAGCCTTCTGTTTTATTTATTTAAAGTATTGAGTTTTGGAAGATTGTCAATGTAGCTGACAACTTAAAAAAACACTGCTAAATCAAGTTACATCGCTGTCAAAGAGTATCGGAATACACATCCTCCACAACCAGTGCAGCTAGACTTCTGTATCATCAGAAAATTGATAGCATGAGAAAAAATGCTGAAGCCATGGCAGAGGGCAACCACTCCAGCAAAACGGAATTACAACAAAAAACACCACACCCAAGCCCAACCTAAAAGCAGCATATTATTATGCATTTATAGACACGCGTTTGAGAGCCTGTTTGCCCATAAAGTGTATGAGCAGCATTTAAAGAAGTTCACTGTTTTCAGAGAGCTCAAGGCTCGTCCACTCACTGAACATCAGATAGGATGTCACAAGCATCTCAATTCTTTTTACATCTCCTACTAGAATAATGTCATAACAGGATATTGGCAAGGGAAGAGTTTGTGTAAGTTCGGATACTCAGGTACAGTGTAAATAAAGTCTGTAACTGGCCATTCTCACTCACTGTCTAAACTCAGCATATGTGAAGATGTGAAACATCAGTAAACCTACTGAGAAACAAAGGCAGTCTGCCTTGCCAACCCTTCAAGCAGTACAGGGGTGCAGAATGCTATTGTATGAGAAGATTTTTATAAGAAGATTTAGGCAAATCAGCAACTAAATAAGGTCATACTGAGGTCCAGTTCCACACATCAGTACTACTATCCTTTTTATCCATGTATGAATGCTAAGGGCAATGCTTCAGTCCAGTATTAACCACAGACAGACAGTGACAGTTCTCACCTGAAGATTCTACACTGGGAGACTTGGGTGGCCTGTCATCTGCTGGTATGTCTTCCGCTGATCCAGAAGCAGTGGCATCAGAACGAGAACGTTTTGGACTAGCTTGAGATGGGCTATCCTGCCGAAAACAAGAATATAGTACGTTCAGGTGCCAGTGTTCAAAGTGACTAACAAATACTACCTGAGACAAACACGCTGCAGTACCTGCTAGAAAAAAAAAACAGAGGTTACCTATCCAATATCAAGAAAGACCCTATTTAAGAAAGTCAGATGAAGTAGTAAATACTAAATTGAGTGGCTGTGTGAAGAGCTTCTAGGATGGTCTTTCTTGGGGTGTGGGAGACATAGTATTTATATATTAAAAATAAGCCCACATTTCTTACATAGGATTATAAGTAGTAGCACACTAACCATCAAAAATAACTCATTCAGCTCAAGTCAGTATCAAGTGTCTCTAACTGACTCTATTAGAGGAAAAAATCCAATGTTTCATTTATAATCATACAATGTACTTGAGAAGCAGTCTCACATAGCCTGGGTATTTATAAAGCTTAGATTTTTCATCTTTTATCTACATTTGTGCCTCTACCTCCATGTTCAGAACACGTAAAAGCAATTCACACATCTTTTGATGCATGCAGCTAACACATTACCATTTTAGCTTCTGGAAGTTTACTCTTCAAACTATCACTTCTCTCTGCGCCCCACAGATTGCCCCTGTCAAACCGGCCACGAATACATGCAAGTTCTCGTTCACGTTCCTAAGCAAATAAAAGGGGATAGGTGAAAAGTTGACGGCTTTAAGACATCAAGACAGTTCACATTCCTCAGGCAGGTGGAATATTCCTCAAGCTCATGTACAAGCTATGAATGTAGCAAGCCATACCTGCTTAAGCTGAAGCACTAAACTGGCAGTAGAGGAATTTTCATTTTGTTTGAGAAGCCTTTCCTGGATTGTCCGTGTATTTGGAGTGACAATGGGTGTTCTGTACCCTGGTGTATTCGTAGCAGGACTGCGTGCACTATGCTCTTGACAGCGTTCTCCAAAGCGTTCCAGGAACGGCTTAATTCCTGATCCCCCTACAAGAACAATTATCTTACTTTAAAGGAAACTCAAACACAAATCACAACACAGTTCTACATCCCACTGAAGGTTCTCAGTGAAACAATTAAGATGTCTCCTTTAAAGCTCTTAGTGTTACATTTTATACAAACTAAACTTGAAGTGCCAGTCACTACTATAACAGAACACTGAAGTTATTAAAGCAGCAAATCAGAGCAAATAGATGTCCCTCTCATTTCTAAGTTCCACATCCAATACACCAGTTTATTACTCCAATTGGTCTGCTTTTTCCAGCATTTCCTCTAAACCAACCTCATTTGCATATTTCATCTGAACGAGCATCCTACAACATAAGCGGGATACATTGTTTGAAATCCACCTCACTTTATCGAGCTTATCTTTCATTGTCAGCATATCTAGAGACATGCACTTACTCTACTGGCCCTCATTTCAAGGAGTTCAGGCTGCCAGTCTACATTTCTAACCCAGAAAGCAGTTGAATATAACACTGGGGAAGATCACTTGTTCTAACACCAGTGCTATCACTGAAAGAAAAGATACTATGCAAAATTAGAGTATCTACATGGCCTTCAAGACTGGAAGTATTTACTTTTGATTTCTTCTAACATACCCATGCTCTTTCTTTTACTTCTTATCTACGGGATACTTGTTATAACCAACAATTGCAAATAAGTTTTTAAATAGTCTGAAGTAATGTTAGTGGCATACATTTTTACATAAAGAAGAGTTGGATTGGTTTTGCTTTCAAGAGTTACTAAAAATACATCCAAAAAAATACCCTTGCAAAATATGGAAGCTGTACAACTTCCATTTATCATAGACTTCTTCAGTACTTTACTGGAGTTACATCAGATAACGTACGTTTCCTGCTCTGTTACTGTAAGTTTTTAACTAGCATGTAGTTTTTCAACACAGGTGGTTTGAACAAGGATTCACTGCAGCTGAAAAAAACAGCTTACCTGGTGTTGTGGGTTTATCCTTAGGTTCGAGTTGCACATGTGTTCCTTTGACTGGCTCTTCTTTGGACTGAACTGGTTGAGACAAAGTTGATTTTACTGGTTGTGTAAGTTTTTCAATTTTCTGAGGACTGCAGGGATTCTCTATTAGTGGCTGTCGTACTTTAGATTCCTTAGAAGTAGGCACAGTGATGCTCGAGGATTGTGTTATAAAATTATTTGAATCCTTAACCAGAAAAATAAAAGGAGTAACATTAAAGCGTGACTGTACAATCATTCTCTGAAGATGAAAATGAAAGAAAACATTCTGCACAGCATGCTATAAAACACATTCCATCACAAATAGAAAGAACTGACAAACAATGTTGTACAATGTTTAAAGCATCTTGATCCAGTGTTTCAAATTGTTTCAGTATTTGATTCCAGTTTCTTTTTGCCAGCTACATCAGGTAGTTTCTCATGTTTCCCTAAACAAGATAACACATGGCAGATTATTGCTATTTCATAAAAGGAACAATAAGCATTTGGCACTATTAATTTCAGCAGGCTGACTGAATTTTCATACAGCATTAATATTTAGAGTTTCAGACAGTTAACTATATGAAGTTATAGTGAAACTCCAAAAGGTTATTTGTTACTTTAAGAATCCCCTTCTGATAATCAAAAGAGCAGCAATTGATTACTTTGGTACCAACATTTACAAGGCTCATACACTCAGCTTTCAGTCTCAAAAAAATAAGTCTAAGCTGTTTCAGGTCCGCTGTTAAGAAAAGAATATGTGGGATTGCAATACAGGAAAAGCCGTAAATCAACTAAGACTGTTCATGCTAAACATTTAAGTTTGTTAGCAACATTCAGACTAAACAGGTATGAGTTAGCATTTGTCCCCCCAGTACCCAAATCAGTTGTTAATCAGCAATTAATCAGACACTCACCGCTATCTTTGAGTTTGCTGGTTTATTAATAGAAGCCTCAACAAGCCTTTGAGAACAGGATGCAGCTTCCTGCTTTACACTGCTACTATTGATTCTAGCAGATGCTCCACTTGTAGTGGACAATTTGGATAAACAAGTAGTGCCAGGCTGTTCTTGTGCATTGTTTTGCTTTGCAGATGGATGACTTAGGTCATCTTCCCAGGAGCCAATTGTAGCAGCAAGGTTAGCTAAACGGCCCCTTCTCCCAATAGGAGTATTGCTCCCCAGAGCATTAGCTGTCTGCTTCGGTGGAGAAACAGGCAGGTCTTTTGACTGGAGTGGGGACAGAGGAGCACATTCAGAGGGATCTGGAAAAGAGAACACACATTTTCCTAATAATATTGAGATTATTTGCATTTCGCTCTATGTTGAGTTTATCAATAGTTAGATACTCTGAAAGCACTGAGACTAATCAAGTTAAAGCTCATTGCAAAGCCAACACTTTCAACCAGCAGTTTACTAGTTTTACATCACTGTTGTGATGAGCTTCACGCTAGTAGCTAAAAGATGTCTAAAACTGAGCTGTAGTCAGCTTCATTTTAGGCCTTTTCCAGTGCTGTCTACAAGAATTCTGTACAAAAACATCAACATTCTCTCACACACAAAAAATTGTCTACTACCACACATTGTCATCTATAAAAACACTGAAAGACACCAGTACTATTTAGCAACTGAAACATACCCTCACTATCCCAGCAGCGTCGCTGTTCTGCCAGTTTCTGCATACGTGTTTTAACTGAAAGGGCTGCAGGAGTTTCTGACTTGATGGTTGTTTTTCCTTTCTCAAGAGGCTGAGCCAATGAAGCTCTGTTAGATGCAGCTATGTGTGACTCTGAAGTCACCTCAGGAGAACGATGGCTTGTAGAACTTGAAGGAACAGGCTGCACATTCTCTATACTGGAAGCTTGAGTCTCCGTATTGCTTGAGCATAGCCTCTTAGATGGTGACGGTTTTGTACTAGGTTTTGCTGTATAGGTGATAGTATTCAAGCAAATTAGTATTCAAATAATCAAAACATTCTCAGAGACTGTACAAAACTGCAATGCAAACAAAGTTAAGATCAATAATCTAACAGACCTTTCAAAATCTGGCATGATCTTTGGCATTATATGATTATTTTTAAATAGCTTACTAATTATTTAGAGCAGCAGCTTTCAGGTTAAGCTAAACATTAGCCATATTCCCTCAGGTAACTGCATCCATTGCTGTCTACCTTTCAATAACCACTGAAGGGTTTTCACTTGCCATCAAAACAAAATAAAATGAAACTAGCATCAAGAGACATCCTACAAAAAGCTTAAAAAAGATTACCTTCTTCACCAGGAAAAGATGCCTGGTTACCAGTTTCTAGCAGGGGCTCTCTGACCCTCTTGGTCTGCACTGTAGGTCTCACTCCCATGTTGGGCCGCTCAGCCATTTTCTTCTGCAGGTTCTCTCGCCTTGCCCGGGTTCGTTCAAGCAGTTTCTGAGAGTCAGTAAATCATGTTACTATACACTCCAGTGTTTTTACTGGTAACAGTTCAAACTAAAAACATTTGAATTTTTACTGTCATAAGCATATACCAAGATCCACAATACCAGAAATGTAGAATAATTACATTAAGACAGATATGGCTCTCAACTGCTGATAACTGATCCACTGTACAGCAATGCTACAGAAACATTTAAAGTTTGATTTCTTGATTAGTTATCCCTACCTCCTCCTGAAGACAGAGCAAAACAAACATGTTTTCTACACTGTCATCTATATGGTTTTTCTGACTTCCTCCCGTTACTCACTGCAACAAGCCCTGATCTCCACACTTCTATGTCACCATTGCAACACACACAGCTTCTCCCATTCTCAGCAAGTTAGATAAGAGTTAGCTCACACTGCAGCAAATTCCAAGCTACCTTCTTTCTATCTGGCTGGCCAGTTCACGTTTGTAGGTTATCTGAAGGATTTTGGCCTACCAAACAGATACCAGGCTCCAACACTTTCTTCATTGATTTGGGTCTTACCAGCTAGCCACACAATTTCATGAAAACTGCTGAAAGTTTGAGACATCTACTGTTAAATTAAAAACAGATGCAGCTACCCAGTAAATTTCAAGTTCCAGTTATCAATGAGTGTCTCCCATAAGCTTGGTTTTTTTTTTTTTTTCAAAGAAAATCAAGCTAGAGAGACAAGCAATGTCAAAAACGGAGAAAAGAGACTTCGATAGACCCTGAAGTAATCAGAAACATTAGATAGTAATTTCATTTTTTCACTGAACCACCACATGACAGCGTTGAATTGTCAAGTCTGAATAGTTGTCTTCTTCAACATGTTGCTGAAGATATGCTCAAGCATTTCTTGAACACTGACCTGATTGGCATTAACCCTCTAACAACAACAACAAAACAACAACATTAAAGTGGTTCTGAATTGTCCATAAGAAAAATAACAGGCTGTTAAAATACAGGAAAAAAGTGGCTATTGCACTGTCTAAATCAAAGGTGAACTTCTTTTTACGAAATAGTTAATGTCATAGCTGTCTGTCTAAATGTACAGGAGATTTATCACGATCCATTTTATGCAGGAAAACTTGCAACGAGGTGTCAATTAAACTTTAAGAAGTTCTTTCATTCCCTACCTTTTGGAACTTGGCATAGTATAACCATATTCCATATGAAATAGCTGTTTCTGTGAATGTTCTTCTACACTACCAGAGAGTAATTCCTTATAGCATCCAAGTTTGAAATAGTATTTTTTTTTACTGCATTCATAAATCAAGGTAACTGTTTGATCACATTTAAATAATGCTTAGTTACTACTTTGATCTAGGTTTCAAGGCACTTTGAGACAAGAAACTGCGTGGTCAAACCAATGGCCTTTAAAGTGAAGCATATAAACTGCACTTGTTTGGTGGCACATAAATTATTGTACGAACTGTGCCAGCCATTATCTGTCCTGTCACATAGCAATTAAATACACATTTTGCATTTTTAACTGTGTAAGGCTGAAGTCTTACACAATGTTTCATTGTAGGGCTACACAGGACAAATGGAACATCAATCACAACAGTTTTCTGAGAAAGCTTCTTCCCTAGCTTCCAAAGAAGGTGGGGGAAAATTTCAAATAAAAACAGAAACACAAAGTGCCAGCAGTGCCTTCACTATAAGTTGCATGCAGTTGTGTCCACAGCCAGTTTTCTTACTCCAACCCCCAAAAGGCAGAGCTACAAAGCATTCAAATGATACACACAAATAAAGCATAAGCTGTACAAGTTAGCAGTGCTTCTTGCACAAATTTGAGTACATCTTCCAAAACAATGTTCCTACATTTCTATTCAAATGCAGTTGCATTCCTTTCCTTTGGTAGTTGAGTAAAATGGAGTTTCAGTTGCTACAAGGTGGATGTCATTTCACAGGAATGCACGCCTCTGTTGTTGATCTCGAAATTCCATTGGCTTTTTCCACCTCAAATTTTCCATGCAACTGCCGTAATTCAAACTCTGCTATTACACACGATGAGTAAGCCAGTTACCAGAACTTAAGACTTACTTTTCAAGTTCATCATAAAGGTATTTACTACCAGTACATTCTCTGTTTGTTCTGATGACAGACAATATTTCAGAGTAGGACATACCTATTTCTTTATATCTAGGAATTTGAAAGCTATTACGTCATACTTAGAGGATTCACGGTTTGCATTGCAAAAGCACCTTCTAAAAATCAGAAAACATCTTCCCACTTTAAATGATGACAATCTTGCCTTTGAAGAAAAAAAAAATACGTCTTAAGGTACATCTAAGAACCGTACTTAGCAGTCTTAGAGAAGACAGGCCCCCATGTGACTAGAAGAGTGTGCTGCAACTACCCTGGCTTTGCTAGCAAAATGCAGCAAAGGGAGCAAGTTTATCCACAGCACTGAAGGAACAGCTACACTCAGACTTCACATATGCAAACTTTTCTTCCAGCAACTGCATCACTTTTTTCTCTTTGGTCATCCTGCATGCTAGGAGTCATTCTACCAAACGAAGACCTTTGTGCAAGAAAGTGAATTATACAATCAACTACCAACTGAAAGTCACAAATGATGTATTTACTGTGATTCTAAAAAAGCATCCACCATCTCCCCCAGTGTTCCATATGAACAGTTTGGCTGACACCCAGCAGGTTATTAGATTTTGCTTGTAAGATTAATCAAAAGAAACATTACTTTAGAACTGTCTGGTTCGAAAGTATTGCACTGTATCTTGCAGAAAGATTTAAGCTTATAGTGATTGAGACTAACAAGTTTGTTTGTTTGTTTTTTTAACTGCAAGGTCAAGTGACTGAAAACTGAATAAACAGCATGCATATTTTGGCCAGTAAAGGGTTGAATTATACTGCTTTACATAAGCACCACTTACAATGCCTCACCAGCTCACTGCAAACAAAAGAATAAAGTTATGTGCATACAAAAATTATCTGAAAGTAGTTAAGCTAAGAAAGGTCATATTAAAAAAAAAAAAGGACAGATTTATAGTAGGACATACTTTATAGTAGATAGCAATAAAGTTTCCTTTGCAGAAAACCTTTCTGAGGAACGTTAGCAAACTTGGATTCAGATATGTTAATATTGGTCAGATTTTTATATAACAGGGAAATGTCCTCCACAGCATAGACGTTCTTGACAAGGCAAAATCTTAGGCATTCGGTGATACTAGCAAACATCTGAATGAAGTTTACACTAAGGAGCGGCCTCTGTGTTGGTCCTAGCTTTTCAAAGCCAGTTATCTACACAAAGGGCGTGCCAAGGTTGGAATATTTCCCAGCATGCAAAACCATTTCAAATCTGATTCAGAATTCTGGACTTGCCACTTTATTTAAGACTAGCCTCATCATGTTACTCACTTCCTATTAAGGAAGCAGTTTGTAGATGTTTATGTTTGGCAAACCTTACAAGGAGGTGGCATAAACCCAACTTGGCATGGCAGATCAACACCTTGCTTTGAGTTTCTTTAAGTCAATTCTGTACAGTCCTCCTTTATGGGCACTTGATTTACTATAGGTGTGCCAATTTGATGTGTAGATGGCTTTCAAGGGAAGGAAAGCTATTTCACCAATGTAGTTGACTTTTTTTTTAATAATTCAGTTTTTGAAATTAATTTAGTTTTTGGTTAAACAGCCTGTGGACTCAAGGCCAATCGTTTTCCCTATGGCATTTCTTAGTTGTTACAAGACAGCTCCGTGGCTTTACATCTGCCTGACATAAGACCAGAGCACAGCGCAGCATCCTTCCAAAGCCCCCAACCCTCACACAGACTCAAGGCAGCCAACCCCAGTCACCTCATAACACAAGCACACACCCCAAACGCACTATAACAGCTGACTTTTTTTTCTTTTTTAAAAAAGAGGAAGCGCGCCCGCAAATTGGAGTTCCCCATCTCAAGAGGCAACAGAGCCAGACAGGACGGGTTTCTAACGAGAACGCCGGCTGTCTTGGGAAGGCCGGGAGAAAAGCAGCCGCCGAAGGGCCAGACGATGCCGGCAGCCATCTCCCCGGCCTGGAGGCGCCGCTCCCCCCCGCCGCCCCCTGAGCGCACCTCAGTGAAGGGGTCCATCGCCGCCACCTCAGGGTGCCTCAGGCCGCCCCAACCGCTCCGCCGTTTGAATTTCAGCGCCCGCCCCGCCTGCGCATGCGCCCGCCCGCTCCTCCTCTAGTGGGCGGGGAGTGACGGGAGCGTTGTCCAATCAGCACGCTGCCCGCCCTGCTCTCCTGCCCCTCCTCTGCGTGAGGTGGCTTGGTCCGGTCGCCATGATAGCTCTCCCCACCCTCTATGGTAGCTTTCCTACCGCCTCTTCCTGTCTCAGACCAGAATAAAGAAAACCTGTATTTCTGTGAAATAAAAAACAGGGGGTGGCCCCCTTGCTGGCGAGTAGAGCGGTGGTGCCCGATGAGCCCCCACAGCTTGCTGGCAGTGCTCAGTAGCAGTGCCCTGGTGCCTTCCTGCCCCGAGGTTTTTGTTTTTACAGGCGGTGTTGGCAAAAAACCAGGGCACTACATATGTGAACTGGGGAGACTTATAACCCAGTGCAGTTGGAAAAGTTGTAGCCCCTTCTCACAGCTCTGACATTTGTCCTTGTGTTGCACCGCGTCACCAAACCCAACCCAGCGGCTCCTTGTTCTGCTGGCCTCTTTATTTCCTCACCCCCTTCTTGAAAACGCCGGTGTTCGGGCACTGAATTGGCAGAGGCTTATCTGGTGCTCAGATCCAGCCCTTGGCACTGTAAGAAATGGTCCAGCAATTCGTGCCACTAAGGGGTTTTGAAGGGTTAACATTGAGGCCTGGGTTTAGGCGAGAAGAGAACAAATGGATTTCTTCGGAGAAAAACTGCTGACTTTGCACGAATGTGCAGTAACTTCTGACAGCCGGCCAAGAGACCACTAGATAAGGAGGAAGAATATGAGCCTCCCTGTCTCCCTGTCCGAGCGGCCCCCGAGAAAGTAACAGAGACTGATAAGCAGGTGCACCTGGAAGGACGTCGGATTCGGGAAACCAATTATAATAACCTTGCCTCTTTTAGAAGTAGTAATAAATATGTATTAGCCTAGGAGTATAAAAAATTAGATGCCTTACGTAACGGGTGTGCGTCCCGGTGGAGCAGAGACTCCCGGCGCACCCAGCGCTGTTTGCTTGCCTCTATTCGTTTAATAAATTGTAAACTCTGATTGTAATCCTATTTGGGACTCAGTCATTTATAACAGCACCATCTCGCTCATCCTTGTGTGTTACGTGCCATCTCAACTACAGCTTGGTTCTTGTCACCAGTATTCACCCCAGTAGGCTGCTCCATGTCTGACTGCATGTATAATTAAAACCTGTCTAATTTCCAGCTTATTCATTACATATTTGCACTCCTTTATGCCTTTTTGCTCATTATTTTTCGTGACCTTGCATGAATACCCTTCTTCCTTAGCATCATGCTGCTGGCCTCTTGGATTACATATAGGCAGCAGTCATTTCCTCTTCCAACCTTTGTTTTGCTGGATAAACCACGCACTTTTAATCGTTGCTCATTATAAAATCTCTCCAATGCCTTGCTAGCAAGCAGCATGGAATCAATATGCAGCAGAATCTAAAATTACAACATTGAATAACCTCTGAAGGGATCTTCAAGATTGGACATCCTGGCCAGCAAAAGTCCTTGCATTGCTCTCAGATGTGTGAGGGTTGGAGCAGTCCGAGGTCCAGGCTCAGAATTGGTCATGTGCCAGGCTGCCAGGGAATTAAACGGAGACCCATCATGAGACTCATTCGTAATCTCTGAACCAGCCTTTAAGGTGATAAGAAGGGAGAGGCATCATTTCAAGATGGGACTAGTTGAAGCTATCACTGGGAAACAATAGAAACATTCCTTTAATTGATCAGTGAAAAATCAGTGCAGGCAAATACCAGAAGACAAAGTAGCCAATATGGAGTTCAAAGCCCTGGACTGAAAATAAAGAGAGGGAATTACCATTAAGTCTTTTCTCTCTCCTACCACCCCAAAAGAAGAAAGTCATGCACAATTTGAGCCCCCCCCCCCCCGTATTTTTTTTATTACAAAACAGAATTGCTGCAATTTAAACGGTTTTTTTTGCTTTACATGTGGATCTGTAAGATTTATATAGAGCAGTTCCCATTGCCATTGATGCATTTCCAAATGTGTTTTTATCCACTTCTGTCATTGTTCAAATGTCAGGACACAGTGCACGATGCTCTGCCTAAGGGCCTTATCCAGCTAGCCAAAATAGCGTGAGCTGTGCTGTCAGCGTACATAACAATCTCATCTGCTATGTAATACTATAAAGAAGGAAATAAACATTTTATTCTGTAAAAGAAATTTCCCATAAAAATTATTTCTATGAAGTTTATTCTGAAAAATAAAATCAAGATTCTTAGAAGTGCATAACTGCTTACAAGGTTAATGCAACATGCATGTGACAAATTTCCTTTCCTTTTGGTCTCTACAGAGACAATAATTACTTCATTACTTTGATCCAGACCCAGGGGGACTCTGCTAGAATTAAATAAGAATAGTTACTTTCTCTGTTTATCAGAGGGTTATGTCTGTCTTCCAGAAGAGCAACAGACAGTAAATATAAGATTGGTATGCTGCTCAAGAGAGCCAAGGAAGGACACCGGTCTTTCTTGGGACTGGTGCCACAGAGTGGCTATGAGGTCCATTGTCTGCAGAACAGTGGGGGGCAAG
The DNA here is from genome assembly GCF_964211835.1 of Anser anser. NCBI lineage: Eukaryota > Metazoa > Chordata > Aves > Anseriformes > Anatidae > Anser > Anser anser. The sequence continues at coordinate 96,820,080 of NC_139721.1, forward strand.
GCCTGTAGCAATGTAATTTCTAATCGGGGTTATTTTCTTCCTAAGAATTAAATAGAACTAGCAAGTTATGGAAAAAATCAAGGGAGGTTTTGCAATCTGAAGGCATAAAGAAAGAGGGAGAGAAAGAAAGGAATGCCATGTTGAAACCAGTAAGACAATGGGCCAGCTCTGCCTACTAAACAGCTTTATATTTTATGCAAGCCTTTTGCATTCAAAAACTATGAACCCTTCACTGTCTCCTCACCCCACGTGATATGGTTTAAGATTTCATCTTGCTGGGGGTAGCTAATGAAGAATAATCTCTTCTGTAACGATAAATAACATACTGCAAAGCACTTGTGGCGCGCTTTTTTGCTGACTTGCAGTTTTCATGGGAATTGAGAACATGGGCACCAAAAACAGTTATTTGTCATTTAACATGGCAAGAAAAACATTTTTGCTTTCCCAGTTCTTCCCTTCAAATTTTTTAAAGCATAGTGACTGTTTTCAGGAGTCTCTCATCTTTCAGAGGGTTATAGGAGTTTGTATTAGCCCTTTTCAGAGTACTTTTTAACTAACAAGGAGAGTGCTAGCCAAAGATTTTGTAGGTCTGGCTTCCTTACAATACCAATACAATCACAAATGTAAAGTATTGAAGACAAAAAACGCTAATCCCAGTGTAGTCCACTGTATAGTTCTGTATAGTTCTGTTCTATAATCCTCAGAGAATATTTCCTAAAACTTTATTTCTGATGAGAAATGGAGTTCATGATTCTGAGAATAATATCCCACATTTTTTGCACAGAAAAATCTCAGTAATCATGTAATTCAAAGAAAAATACTACTTCCAACCTGTAAAAATCATTTCCTTTTCACAGCTAAATGATTCAGACTGAAAGTTGATGTTCAAATATCTTGCCCTTGCAAACAAATTTCAATCTACTGCATGGCAGTGCAGTACATTATAATACAGTGTGTAGTAATAGTCCTTGTAGTTTAGATTTACACACAAAAAGCATTTTAATAGAAAATTCACTCTTCAAACAGTAGTATAGGCATGTCACTGGGAGTTTACAGACTCTGGTGATACCATCAACTAAAACTCTTTGCATCTTCCTTTGAGGTATTCGTACACATTGACAAGATACCCCTTGAGCCTTCTCTTTTCCAGGCTGAACAGTCACAGCTCTCTAAGGAGAAGTGCTTCTCACTAAATATCCTAGTGTGCTGGCGTATTTGACCCGGGAAAAGGTAATTTCACCGCCAGACAGGAAATAGAAGGGTTGGCCCATAGTGTGGCAAAACACAGTGGTTTATTAAATGATTAGAATAATTTATGGTGGCCAGCACTTAAGATCTGTTCTCTGCCAAGCCGAAGGTGATTATACTGCTTTTGTCAGCTCATATGATAATCACACATGCAAGTTAGTCTGGTATTATCCAGTAAAGGAATATAGTTATGTCGGGAACGATGCACGTTTGGTGAGTAAGTAACTCAGTGCAGCTGCAGGCATGATGTGGATTTAAATTAGGGTTCTCAGAGCATATGTCTGTCTTCCAGTAGCCCTAGGAGGAGATTCATAATCAACTCAACCAGACTAAGAGAACAGAAGACCACATAACCATTACAGCATAACTTTCATTTGGGACTGTGCTTTATCATACCAAAAGCGCTCATTCGTTAACCTGCCTTGGTAAGCACAGCTGGGGGGAAAACCCTTAAACTGCACATTTGCTGAGGGAATATATGTTAACTTTTCAAAACATACAGAATGATTTTCAAATAGCATGTATTTTATTTATTCCCTCACTTGTCCTTTGCAAAATATGGGGGGGATCCTCAAGAAAACACCGGCTTACAGAAGATACCATTTATAGTAGTGGTTGGAGAAGCACACTGTTACTTATATTCCACAATAAATTACCATTTCATGACATTGATGGATTAGTGTTACTGTTGTTAGAGATCAAATGCACCATCTTACACTAGCAGCAACTGAGGAAAAATCACTGTTACTGAAGCTGGAGGGACAAATGAAAATATTGTGGGGAGTAAAGGAAAAAAAAAGAGAGAAGATAGAAGAATGGCAGCTAGTAAGGCAAGATAACAAAAAATAGAAGGAAAAGACAGAAAAGAAGATAAATGAAAATGGAAAAATAGTGAAACAAGTAATGAGACAAACCTCATATTTCAATAACAACAGGAGATACTTGTCAAGTGGTCTCAATTTCAGAAAAAAACAAACAAAAGAACACAAAACCTCTGGTTAGTTGAACTCTGCATTTTTACAAGTCTGTGGGAGTTAAGGAACATTTGTCTTGTACTCTGAAGAAATTCATTATGTTCACAATTTTCTTAGTTTAATATTATATTTGTATCAATAAATCACTGAAAGTTTCTCAGGACCTTTTGTTTAGGTCTCCTGATCTCAATTTACACAGAAGACAGAGAATTACAAAGACTTCCTTCTTTCGTGTCTCAATTATAAAATACCTTCTCTTCTTTCTCCATCCATACAGTACAACTGTACAATTTGCTGACATAAAAATTCTGAAACAAAGGGCCTGAGAGTACTTAAGTGCCATTATGTTAATTTAGACCATTACGTTAATATACAGTACCCAAGGATTTGCTTGCAACTCTGTAGCATAATGCAAACAGAATAATTGCATTATCACATCAGCAATCTCACCAACCAAAACAGTATCATATTTTATAATCCTGAAAGAACTTTCTGAAAGATAGAAAAAGAAGGGGGGGAGGGTTCTTCTTGAAAAAAAACTTTTTTTTTTTTTTCACAAACAAAAAAGTATTTCATCAGCTCTAATCCCTTTTTTGAAGACTCAGTATGCTGTAAATTCAGCAGATGATACTTTTCTGACCTCTCTATTCTTGCCATCTTATCCTTGTAGTTTAAATAAATAAATTATAAGACACATAAAATATACCATGAGTAATGGTATATTTGGCATCAGGAAGCCCAAGGACAGTACCTACAAAATTACCTTGATGTTATTAAAATGAAAGTAGGTGCTCCAAGTGTGGTGCATGGCCCATATGCTTTGCTAAACAAAGAAACACCTAAGGGTATGAAATGGGTCTTACATGAGTTCATGACTTCTTGCTCGTTGCTTTTCGTGTCATTCTTTTGAAAATAAATCGTACAGTGACATGAAATCTGTGCAGTAGTAGCATGTCTACACTAGAGGGTGTTACTTGTACAGGATTTTAGGATGAATTTTGCTTTGGAAATACGTTTTTCTCTGTTTGGGGAGAGGAAGAAAAGCATACCTGAAATAAATAGTAGCTGAAGCTACAGAGAGAAAATCTACTGAAATCTGAACAAACACAACTAAAATATAATGGTGATGATATTTATTTTCCCCACAGCTACCCATGAGGGACACTGGTAATAGAGTCATCTCTGCTACAGGAGAAACTACATATATAGTTACACAGAGACTCTGTTAGAGATGAGTAAACATACCTGATATTTCAATCTGCTTACTGCAAAAATCCATTTTGACCTGGAAGAGAATCTAACTAAAGGAATATGAAAAGAGTCACAGTGACTCTTGGCACTCAACTCTCTTTCCTGCGTGGAGCAGCCTGCCAACCATTTACAAGTGGCTGGGTATGGGCAGCTTGTCTTCTAAACATCTAATCCAAAAATCTCTTTTGAATTCAGCGGATCTGTAAAAAGGCAAGATGATATGTGCCCTCCTCTGCTCCCCACCTCAGAGACCTTGGAGCGCCCACTCTGTGACTCCGATAATGCCGTGATAAAGTCGTACCTGGGGAACCTCCAAAAACAGAGATGAAATGGAAGAGAAAAAAGTCTGAAGAGAACTCTGTCTTGGCTTACACTTCTCCCAGGCTCCAACACTAAATGCTTCCATCAGCTGAATGACCAGGTACTGCTCTAAAGGGATTTTTCACCATGGAGAAAATAATTCAAAACTGATTATATTGCGGGAAAAAGAAGCAACATTGCTACAAACCGTGGAGGAACCTGCAAAGTAAAGGTAGGAAGCAGTGACAGGCGTGACTTGAAAACTGGAAAAAGAAAGTGGGGTTACACCTTGGGTTCTGCCCCTCATTGAGCCCCATGCTTTTCCTTGAAAACAGGACAAACCAGAAGACCACCTTCTGCAGGACAAATAAAACTCGTTCTGCTCTATAGATCCTGTCCTAGGTAAGAGGATTTGGAGGTCCAATGCAATGAAGGGTTTTGCTGAAAAAGTAGTTTGTTGCACTTTCCCCAGATGCTGGGTCTTTGCCCACTGAAGTCAACTGCAAAGGGTATCCTCTCCACAGCATGGGCTCTAGCTCTAGGAGAGCATTGACCTTCATTCTGCCAAGTATGATACAATCTCATATATTAGTGCACAAATTACATCTTGCAAAATGCTGCTAAGAGTGTTTTGTGTTTTTTGGATATCCCCTTTTCATTTTCTAACTCTGCTAGGCAGCCTGGACCAGCAAAAACCAGGAGATCAAGCAGACAGTGTGGAAGAGAAGATATGGAAATGAACGGCAATGAGGAGAACATTGTGCTTTTCTCATGTTGGTGAAGAAATAAAGTCCCCACCTGACCAGCCAAAATTTTCTATGCAAACATTCATTTTTCAACTGAAATTATCCTAGCGCTGCAGAAGAGTTGGAAGACAAAAAGTCCCAAAGACAAAGTATGAACATTTTGAAAATTCTCACAATTTGGGTCAGATTTTTGCCAGCCCCTGTGCTGCCTCCCTGGTGTCGGTGTGGCCACGGTGAGGTACCTCTGACTCCCAGGGGTACTGTCCTGCCCTTCTCAGAAAGACCCTGGCAGTAACAAGGCACTGCCATGAAAATGGGTGGACGGTTTGAGGAGGATAAGTCTGGGGAGGTGTCTTTGTCCACCATCTGTGTTGTAAGCTATGCATGCATGGCTGTGACTGATACATTTATATAACCCATGTCTCTGCCATAGGAAAGGAAGTAGCCCCTTCCTTCCTAGTAGGCTTTTGTGAGTGTACAAAGCTGAGCACATTTTTCCAGGAAATGACTTCTAGAAATCCACCTTCTCCACTGACTGAGCTAATTTCCTTATAAAGCTGTATATGCAATACATACTTCTGATTTTTTCCCCCTTACTGATCAAGGACAATGATTGGTTACATTTCGAGGTTCACATCATGGATTTTACTCTGCTTTCATTTCTGTGAATGTTACTAAAAGCTTTGCCTGCATTTGGTTTTTCATTGTCAGGCTGGGTTTATGGTATTGAGCCTCCTTGGCAAACAGCAGGAACAAATTCGGCGGACAAATCAATCCAAATACTGGAGCTGTAACAAGTTGTACTCTGCAAGGCATCTTTAAATAGCAGTCCCATTGAATAGTAATGTTTGTATGAGTAACGCTCTACAAGCATGTGCTGCCTTCAGTGTGTACCAGAGGTGTGGGATGCAGCTGGAATCAGACAGCAATGTCAGACATTTCAGAATGAGTTTCTAGAAAGAGTGTGACTGGGAGGGTGGTCAACTGGAGTCACTTGGTCAAAGAAATTGCTTGGTCAGAAGATACGCAGCCAGCTAAGTCATTAAGTCGCGGAGGGGAGGCTAATCTTGCCACTCCAATGGCCCCGAAGCTGTGCCAAATTATGCAGTTATTTAAGTACTCTCACTCTCAGCTTGCCTACTTCCTCTGTCAGCACAGAGAAGTGAAAGGAAGATGGAGTGAATGTGAGAGATGAACAAAATAAAGCAGACATTAAAATAAGTTTGTGTATATTTATACATATATATATTTAAAACCCCAATGCACATATAAGCATACATATTTATATATACGTGTTTGAATTTTGCAGTGTTAGCTTTTGGCAAGTTTAGAGATGAATAAAATGGATCACTGCTCTTCTGGGCCCTACATGCTGCAGAGATTACTGATGCTAATATTCTTTCAAAGATACTCTTCTATGTACTAGACATTACAGTATTGCTGGCCAGGTAAATATGAAATAATTATCTCTGAAAATAATGGCATGCTGAAGTTGAGCTTAAAATACAAGATGCACATGCCATCTTTAATTCTGTCTCTAACAACAGGCAAGTGATATCCAGATACAGATTTTATTTATGTTGTGAAACTGTATTGTATTAGATGTACTCCACAGTGTGGCTCTTGTCAAAACCTTACTGTTCGTCCCCATGTCATCTCACCTTGTTGCAGTGCCATCTGTGCCAGCCGTACTGCCAGCTTCCATCCCTGCAGACTTTCAAACTCAGATGCCTTTGAGGTCAGAACTGTTACAAGTACATTAAATACATGTATGTATATATATCATTCTTGTAATATATATTGAGATACCTAGCATTTTTTTTTTTAATTTTTATTTTTTGACTGAGCTTTCTATGTGATGTTTTTAATCACCAAACATGACAAAGCTTGCTCTGAGTCAAAGAGGCATATGGGGGCAGCTGGCCTTTTAGCATTTCTTCTCTGTGCCTTCTGCTGCTGCTTTTGTCATCCTTGTAGCATGACCTAACAAAACCTTCAAGCCAACCTGCAAAGCAAAAAAGCCAACAGGGGAAAAAAAATGCTGGAGGCAGTAGATTCAGGTTTGACTGAATGCCAAAGCACTTGTTGGAAAAGGACTCGGGCACAAGGAGAAGGGGGCAGGAGAGAGGAAACAAGAAGAGGAGGCAAGCTCTGGAGGGAGTAAGGAGAAGGAATATAAGCATATAACACGCTTAGCAAAAGCTGGAGCTACTGGTTTCATTGGTATGGCTTCCAAGCATAAGCAAAGTATAATCTCTAAAATGAGAATTTAGAGTCTAAACACCAAAACTGACTGGGGAATTATGGTAAAGTGGTATATTGACTTCACATTGTAGCAGCCATCTACCCTTTCTTTACCTGCTATGCTGATTATTTCCACTGCTTGAACTGGTTCACTAATGGGTTTATTTTTTTTTCCCCTGTAATTCTCATATATCACAAGCAAACTGTAACTAATAGTGATAGCTTTGTCTACCTACATTTAAAACTGTTTACTCAGTTCCTGCAATTTGAGATTTGGAGACAAGCCTGCGGGTTCCAGATACAACAGCGCTTGCGAAGAGGTTTTTTTAGGTTAAACTTGGACACGTTAACAGAGCGTGTATCCCCGCTGTTCCTAAAAGAATTCAAGTTAAAAAGGGCATCCGGTCTGACAGCTAGGTATAGCTGTGCTTTAGTACTAGCTCTTGCATTAGGCTCTGAGAAAAAGAGACACCTCAGTCTTGTCATAGCTGGTCTTAAGAGTCTCTCTCTTTGTCTGTGAGGCAGTACTAGATCAAATGAAAATATGCTTTAAAGGTTTTATTTTGTTGTTTGTTTGTTTTTCCTTAATACCCTATACTATAACTATCAGACCAGCACTCTGTGGGGCTAGTCCAGCCACACAGTTTTAGGGTTGCCTCTGTACAGGTTGCTCTAAGAAGGATTTGTGAAGTTCAATACAACTCGTTCAGGTTGGGCACAGAAAGGGCGGGACAGAGACAGGGGCTCAGAGCAGCATCAACGAGAGCTGTGGACTCTCCACCCCTGCTTGTGGTGGCACAAACGGGTCCCATACGTTGCAGGATGCTGTTACGGAGGGATGTGTGTGTGCACTGTGTTGTGGGTGTGAATGTACTAACAGGCGGGAAAGGCAGCAGACATTTTGAGCAACTCAACCAAAGCAGTGTGCTGCCTCACAGCTTTCCTCTCCTGGCAGATCACTTCATTCACATAAGGTATGTTGAGCAGTGTTATGCCTGTAAGTTCCTTTCAATTAAATTACTTCCTCCACCAAGTGCTGGCCATTTAGAAAAGTAAAATGCATTAACAAACTAAAATATATTCCAGTGCAGTCTGACTGTAGTAACACCCTTAGGCTTGCGGGAAGGGTGTGAAGCCGTCCTCCACCACACCTTCATGAATTGGTTACACAACTGTAATCACCAAGTTGCAGTAACTTACTCCTATCAGATGTTTAATAGGCATTTTAAAACGCGTGCAGAGTACGCTTCAAGGAGTGAGAGATTTCACAAGTAAAGCAACAGCAGGATGCAATACAAAGCCCATCTGCTGCTTTACATTCCAGCAATTGCTCACCAAATTACAAAAACCTTCCTTATTACCAGTATAAGGCATTGCCCCACACTTTTGCCCCACTTTCCTCAGCAAGCAATGGCAGCGCTGGGGTGTGCTCTCCCAGGACAGTCCCAGGCCTGAGGGCGCTTGTCCCCTGTACCCCATGGCTGCTAGGCTGATAATTATCAATTACTATCAATTAACAGCGACGAGGATCATTGCTAATTGTCAGTGCAGCACAAGGCGATGGCTCGATTCAGTGCGAGCTGTGCCCGCAGGGCTGCCGCAAATACTGACACGAGAAATCGGGGGTGCTGCGGCCTGATAAGGCGGCCCCCCGCTCTACAACTCCCGGCGTGCTCCTCGCTCCGCCGGCGCCAGCCTCCGCAGGGTTCGGGCGGCGCGCAGCATGCTGGGACTTGTAGTCGGCAGCGGAGGGCGGGCACTCGGCGGGGGCGGCTCCTGCGGGGCGGTGGCGAGGCCGCGACGGCGACAGGGACGGGGACAGGGACAGGGACGAGGCCCGGGTCGATCCCCCGGGGACTGCCCGGCTCCTCCCGGCCCGGAACCATGCTGGAGTCCATCCGTGTGACCGGTGAGTACCGCCCCGGGGGGGCCGTGGTGGTGGGATCCGAGGGGCCCCATTCGGAGCCGACTGCGCGATGTGGTGTTTCGGGGTGAAAACCTGCACCCCAAGAGCTTGCACTTGTTTTTTTTTTTTTTTTTTTTTTTTTTTTAGGGTAGGAAGAGTGCATCTTGAATATCATTGCCATTTTAAAGGAGGAAAACCAAACTGCACAGCCCGAAGGCATGCCAGCGCATCCTGCAACTGCTGGCTGTGTTGGAGTTGGCAGCCCGTTGATCGGACAGGCAACTTTGCTCGTCCCTGAAATTACCCCTTGGGTCTGCAGCTCAGATTTAACCTGCTCAGAGTTAACCCTCTGGACAGATGCTCTGTTACAGGAGGAAAGCAAAGAGGTGGATATTTTTTTGGGGAAAAAAAAAAGGTCTTAGGTAGCACTTCAACATTCCCAGCATCATACAGGCTCTATTTATTAAATGTCTTGGTGTGAAAGCATTAGACAGCTCAGCACCAGTCTTTTTTCCAGGAGCTGACTAACTGGCCCTATAGTTAAATAATTTCCAGGTATTATAGGCAGAGCTTCCAGTGCTGTCAAGTACAAGTTGCCCGACGCTTTCTGTTGAAACTGGTGAGTGTTTGTAAACCTTAAAGGCATTTATAGTAGTAAGAAAAGACACTACCACCAAATTTTGCTCAGATTCTGTTACTCCACAAATAAGCCTGTAGTATTGGAAAGTCAATGGGACATTATAGATTCATGCATAACCCTCTGCATAGCCTGTTTGTTGCAGAATATGCTTTCTGCAGCCTTCTGCACCCCCAAACCATGCAGTCTAGAGCTAATGAACTAAGTATAGGTTTTTAATCTATTCACATTACCTGGATACTGAAGATAAATGTATCTGTAACGTAATTTAACATTTGCAAAATATATCAAAGGAGAAATCTTACGTGTCATATTCTTATATTTTCTTCTCATCTTTCAGCTTTGGGCTTTGCTATTTTCTTATTATTTGTAGGCAGACCACAAATTATTTGCATTTGAAAATCCAAGTTGAGCTATTGGAAGTGTTTTCTCATTTGGGGCGAAAATAAATTCAAACATATTCTAAAATGGTAACGATGAACTGAAAAACTAAAGCAGTGTCTCAGACGATTACATTCCAAGGGTAAGCACAGATCTCCAAGAACATCTCTGCTACATGCTGTAAGAAGCACACTTGCAGTTTGGAAAGGATTTGTCCATTATGCATGTATAACCTGAGTGACAGGTGCTAAAAAACCACTTGAGCTCTCTACGTTTTTAGAGTGCGGCTAGCTGGGCAGATGGAGATCTGTGCCCACAAATACGTCATTATTCACCTCATGTCACCTATGGAGAAAGTATTTTTGAATCCATTTGGATAGTAACAACCCAGTAGCCTAGGTGAAGAAGATTTTTTTTCTAAAATGCTATCCAAAATCTAGTAAAAATCTTATAATGAGGTTCTTATTACACGTATTATCAACATAATAAAGTATTAGTTCAACATATCAAATGGAAACCAATGATATAACCTAGTTTCTGAATTTGTCATAAAATTTAACATTTTTTTCTAACAGCCTCTGACAAGATTAGGCAGTGTGTGTTGCCACAAGATCCAAAGCTAGTGATGGGATAAAAGGTGTGCAACATAGACATGCAAAGTATTTCATTAGCACAGAATTAAGACGAGATCTGTGGCTCCCACACACCCTGTGTTAGCAGATTTGGGCTATGTCCCTTCTCCAGTACCCCTGTGACACTGGAATAGCTGCACATACACAGATGAAGGTGCACAGGTGTAAAATTCCCTGTAGTGACAACAAAATCACAGTTGTAGCATTTTGTGTGGTTCTGTGATACATCGGACATTTGCATCTGTGGCATGGAGCAAGCCCAGTATCGCCAGCTCCAGCAGATACCTTGAGAAGATGGGGTTGGGGCTAGGGCAGGAAGTGGTCCTGCTCATGTGCGGGGCCCCATACCCAAACAGGGTAGGTCTGGCTCTGCCCAGCACTCTGCCCTGCTAACCCACCTCATGGGGTGGCTGAAGCCAAATGCAGCTGCTCATAACAGGGTCAGAGTTGTACCCTGGCCCAGGACAGACCAACTTTACATTGAATAGGAGGGTTTTCCATCTTTTGGTCCCCTACTGATGTTATAATGGGGACAGGCAGCTGTTCTGCCCCTTCCTCCTTCTTCTACATTATCGCCTTCCACTCCCAAACCTGGGTGAGTGTTTGGTTCAGTAAAAAGCTAGATCCTGGTGAATTATTACTGTGTTGTTGCAGAGAGGAACAAGATAAAAATAAATGGAAGTAAGCATCCTGGGAAAGTCTTCTTAGGAGAGACTATATCGGTTTTGTTTTTTGTTTCTAATAGTTGAAGGACTTCGGGCTTTGTGACTTTTGAGCGTTTGGAGATGAGATCAGTGGAGAGAATCTGTGTGCATAAGTCATTGGTGTATGCTTTTTGTTGTTCTCTGCTGTCAAGATTGAAATGTAAAAAGTCAGAAAAAATAATACATATACAGCTCAGAACAGCTGTAACATACAGGGATGAGATATGAAAGATAAAACCTATATGATATGTAGTGTGATATGCAGCATGCAGTTATAGCTTACTACAATGACATCCAAGTTGCCTTTTGCAGACTTCTTAGAGGTAATCTGTTGACATCTCTCATGGTATCCTGTACAAGCTGGAAATCACTGCTATCCAGTCTGCATTATTAACATGGGCTGGTGATCCACTGGCTGCCTTACAACGGTAGGAGCTGTTGTCACTTTCTGAAAACACTGAAACACATTATCAGACCGTAGGCTGCACTGGCTTTATATCTAGAATACAAAACCTCTGTTCCAGTCACCAACCACTACTAGGACCTTGGAAACTCTTTAATACAGTTTAGTAAAGCAAGTTTCCTAGAATACAGCGTGTTTTTTGTTTGGGTAATGATGTCTGGTCTGTAGGTAGTCTAAAACAATTTCTATTATTGATTAAATTGACATATTCAAAGCTGAACTTCAGAAGCTTGGTGTGTGGCAACATGCTGTTGACATTGTCTCAAATATTGTTTCCTAGTTGTACAACAATGATGGCCACAGGACCAGTGAAAGAATTTGAAACAGCAGCTACACGACCTCTGTGAGAACTGTGGTGTTACCTGACATAATCTTCCAAATCTGATGTATTATGTGTTGATTCTAGATTTCCAGCACAAATGCACATTGAACAGTATCCTCCTTCAGCTGGGAGAAGGTTAAGTACAACCACCTTAGTGTGGCACCTTAAAAGCCCTTTGCTATAAACCTGCACGTTGCTATAAAACTGCACGTATAAAGTGAAAGATTGCACATACCAAAAATGTTGTCCCCCAACTCTGTATCAATCACATGCATGCAAAGCCTTCCAGGGAGAGCTCAGCACTCAACCGGTCGTGGCATGTGCAGGACAATCCTGACTTGTGATAATCAGAGGTTATACAGACAAATGTATTTATTACTGCCCAACAGTACTACTGAGCGCTGAAAGATTGCTGTCAGGAGCTTTTTATACCAGATAGACACTAGAGCTTGGGGGTGAGAGGTATGGGAGAGAAGGGGTGCTGTTTAAGGTCATTTTTGAGTGGTTTCTTAGGAAAAAAAAAAAAAACACTTCTTAGACACACTTGTATTAATTCAAATTAGTTCGTATATAGTGGCAATTTAAGGCTCACTCTGCTACTTGCGGCTTCTGAGAATTGATTACTAAAGAAGAGGAAGCATTACTGATGTTAACATTACATTAACTTGTTGTCTACATTTTAAGAAGAGGCACTTTAATTTCACTTTCAGTTTTGTCTACAGAAGCAAAGTCTCATGCTCAGAAATTTAATATTTCTATGTCCAGACATGGTGAAAACCTCACCTTTCATTTGTCCTTCTCCAAAGTAAGGATTCTCATCCTGCAATACTTAGCTCAGGCCCCAAATCAATCTTAAATACTTGCCAAGAAGAATGCAAGTGCAGTCGTCATGTTGTCCAAAAAGCACCTGTCATTATATGGCAGTTGCTTGCAGATAGGTGCACACACGCACACGTATATAGATAAATGCCCAATATCCTGACTGCATATTCAGTGCCTTCTCTGTGATGGGAACCGTGGTTTCTCATCGCTGCAGTCCATGGAAAAGCAGGATGAGACAGGCTGTCACACCAGGGGCGGAAATGATCCAGTAACAGCTGAACAGGAACACCAAAGTGCTTGCTCCTGCACCAGGCCTTGGAATAAAATTCTCAGACTTACCCTGAAACAAGCCCGAGCTCTGTAAGAAATGCTCACTTTAGCAGAAGAGAAGAATCTAACACTCACACCTCTCGCTTTCCAGCAGAGGAAGGTCCCAGGCTGCACATCGCTCATCGCGTGTTCACGCGTACAGGACCTCTGTCCTTTTGCTTTGCAGAACACCACCTTCAGGCAGGAGAACTGAGCAATACAAGCTTAACATCGCACTGACAGCTCCAAAAGCATGAAATACTTTGCCACGGGGCTTATGTTGGGAGCAAAACCTAATTTTCCTGTGAAAATAGATCTTGAGTTTAACTACTATTGACTTATTTTCCTTGGAGGCATTTAATGATCTTTTGCTAATGTTTCATTCAGAGAATAATTACTGTATGGAAAGCAATTACAGCTCGGCTATTTGCAACTATGGGTTGAAGCTCAAATCCCTTTGTGGACTTTTAATGAAGCTCTGGCCGTGCCTCCCGTGAATCCTCAAATTTTAGGTGCAGAAGTAGGAAGCATTTCTCTGTGGCAGGATCTACTTGTGCCCTTACTTTTGCTCTCCCAGTGCTCCAGGAAGACCTGGCTGGCAAGAGAAGGGCAAGGTTGGAACTGGCAAAGAAAAGTCACTTCTGTCTAACAAGCCAGCACAAGTGTGAAACACAGTTTCAATTCTCAGTGCCTTTTGCATGCTGCTGCTCTGCATCAGGGATTCCCTCTTTCCCTGATGCCAGGGGTCAGGGCAGGAGGAGAGGGCTCCTTCACTAAAGGAGCCATATTTGCTTCTTGCATACCATTTGGTTTACAGTATATCTTCTCATTTTCTTAAAGCCAGCTGTTGTTGTACAGCAATTTCAGTAGATGAAATCACAGCATTGCTTTAAGGATGAGAGGTATGCTTGAACTTGCTGCTCTCTCTTTTCCCTCCTTTTTCAATATACCTTGCTGTATGTATTAAGCAGGAGTATGTGAAGCACTGAGGTCTTTTAAGTTTATGCTGCTGTTTGTATGGTGCTGCAAATTGTCCGCTGTGGCTGGCCCACTCTAACGTTTTCATCCTTAGTGAGAGTAAGTTCTGTGAGTCAGGTCCTGCCTACGAGACCACACTGGACTACTTACATCACAGCACAGATCCCTGTGGAAAATCACCGTGTATACTGCCCACATATTCATGTGCAGTTTCTAATTTTTAAAATTACTCTTTATCCATGCAAAAGCCTTCTTTGCGTGATAAAGATCAGATATTGCTTAAAGCCAGAAGTTTTAACTGTGCACATTGGTAAAGCCATGCACAGAACCTCATTTTAAACAGGTCGGTTGTTCGCTGCAAACTGGTTGCACTAGTGCAAGATGTGCATCTGTACATGGAGGTGCTAACATAAAACACTTGTTTACCTGCATATTACAAGTCTCTATCCAGATGTGCTTGCAGACTTCTTCCATTTGTCTAGAAGTCAAGATTAACATGTGACTACAGTTAAGACAAGTTGTGCATTTCATTTGTTGTTGTTCTGAGTCTTTAAGATGAGTGTCACTGTATGAAACAATCAAATTTGTTCTCAGATTTTTTCCCCCTCTTTAATGCAGAAAAACTTCACTGGCCTAAGCAAGAGCTTTCTAAGAAATCAATCCTGAGTCCAGAACATAAGCTGAACATTAATAATGAAAACAGTCTCCAGCACCTGTCTCCTGGGGTCCTTAAGGACATTTTCACAACAGGAACCAGCAGCTACAATGTCCTTCTTCAGAGCAAAGAAGAGAAGAAACACCATGCTCAGAAGCAGTCGTCCACTCACCACAAGAAACACAGAAAAGCCACAAAGTGCTCTACCACCTCGCGAAGCAGCGAGCACTGCAAAATCAAAGTCCCTCTGCCTTTGCCCAGCGGTGGATGGTGCTGCACAAACAGGCAGCCCTCCATCTTCATCACCAGCCCAGGGTCTAACAGCATGAAGTTTGCAAACAATATTTCGGTTTCAGGGAACAGCATAGGACTGCCACCTCGACCCAAAAACAGAGCCAAGAGGCATTTCAATCAGTCAAAGCCAAAGCAATCCCAGTCACCAAAAAGCTGTGGAAAAGAGGGAGATGTCTCTGGCCAAAAACTCTGTCTCCTAACTGCAATCAAGCCTTCCAATGTGGAGAAAGAGAAAATGAAATTCTTCAAGTCAGATTTCACATACAATCCTCAGTTTGAATATGCAAACCCTGCTTTGCCAAACGTGTTAGCTAAACATAGCCAAGCATCTGACAGATTTCTTAAGCAGGTACAGTTACTTTTTTCTCATTTTATACTCTTTATTATTTCTTCCACACTTATAAAGATGTCATTTGGCTTTGTAGCAGGTGAAAGTTGTTCATCCTTATTTTCCTCACATACTGTTTGAAAAATGCATCAACAATGAGAATACAACAGTAAAACTCAGTCTCTTTTTTGAATGAAAAATTAAAGTCTGCCTAATTGTTAAACGATTCTATAGGATAAAGGCACAGTTTCTCATAATGGGGTTTACATGAAACACAGTTTAAGACAAGAAAGATTTTAAAACAATGAAGCAAATGTAGCACAGAAAAAAAAACACACAACAACAAAGCATAAAGAAGCTTTAATAAAAAGAGAAAAAGACTGTGTAGAAGTCCTCCTCTTGGTGACACAGGGATTAGGAGTGGGGGCAGTTACTTGATATTGTTAGCGACATTAATCATAGATAACAGCAAATCAACAATAATTTGTCAAACTGGATTTAATGCAAATTATCCCTTTTAAAATGAAGTAGCCTTAAAATGATTTTATGCATGATGGATGATTTTATGGAGCAAGCCTGTCACTGATTTAGCCTTCTTAAAAATAAATAAATAAACCACCACATCCTCATTATGAATATTCATTATCAAAAAGGGTGAATGATTCCTCAACATTATTTTATTTATTTTACTATAAAATTTTAGCAAGAAAAGCATTTCTTAAATGTTTCAGCTCCAAAAAGTACTGAACAATATCCTGCATTTCATATAACTGAAGAAGCAATTTTAACATAGCTGTAAGCCCAGCAGGTGGCACTCTCTCTTTTTCATTTACAGCTAGCTTTAGAAATTTTCATCTTCGTACACATTTGAATTTCATTTCATGTAAATTTACTATCCAGAAAAAGCAGCATGAATCAAGATTTTAATCAGCAAATATTGTACAAGCACTCACTTCTTCTCATTGCTGATGTTTTTCTATGCATGCTTTCCTCATCTGAAGAAGTACACAGGTATCTCGTAGAAAGCATTAGATTCAGAAGAGATGACTTGAATTGAAAGAAAATAAAGAATACAGCATCAGATTTTGGTCTGCAATAAGAACACAACTGCATATAGTCATCCTTTTCCCTTAACATTTTGTTTTGTGTTATGTTTTTGGCTTTCACTGGAGGCTGTAGTTATTTTAGGAAGCTTTGCTTTTTACAAACAAAAATGAAATTATTCCTAACCTATCTATAAAAGGTGCTTACAGAAACTTAATGCTTGCTCTTCTATGACTAATACCTGTGTAAAAACAGCTTTTCTCTGACAGAACTCTCCAATTTCATAGTGGGGTTCTGGGATCCTTTAGTTAAATAATATCAAAACCTGACATTTTAGAATTTTAAAGGATTTTTAATCATTTCCAAAATATTTTTACCCACAGCTGTGCCTGCTAGGACACTAAAACAGGTTATGTTTTCCTATCTTCCTTTCTGCTTCTGTGCATATCTGTGGAATCGATTAACGTAGCATTGCAGCAACATTTCTAGAAGATGAATCACACCCTACCCTGCCTTAAAAAAAAAAAAAAGGCAAAGAGCAACATGGATTTGCAAACCATTGAGAGTTCTGTAACAGGAAAAGCACAAGCCTGTGAGCAGCCCCAACTTCCCCAGGCCTCTAGTCAAATCAAAGAAAATTTTCAACCTTGGGCACAGTACACCCCTTTTTTCAATTGTCTTTTCACAGTCATGCAGTAAACATTTTTGAATTATTAATACATTTGAAAATAGTAATTCTAGTGTCTTTACTTCCATACTTTGCTCTATTTCTTTTTTTCTCTCCCAAACTCACCGTGTTTTCTTCACAGTAAGTTTCTTTCATGAGTCACACAATATGTGCTCTTAGAGAAGAGAACTTGAGAATAATAAAAAATAATATGTAGACTTGCAGCTTTTCACTTTGATTGACACCTCTAATGTTTCAGAAATGGTTCTTTAATTGCTGTATTTCAAGGTCAGTGCAACAGCTGTGTGCTGTAGTTTATTATTATTATTATTATTTGCTTTTCTTCTGGCTCAAACTTCTTGTCCTTGGTTGTTGTTATTAACACAAAATATTTTTGATTTTTGCACACATGCTATAGGTAGAAATATTTATTTAGAAGTAATTTTCCCCAGTGTTTGCAGAGCAACTGACTTTACAGTTGGAGATTGCTAAACTAAAATTAGCAAAGAAGATGCAACATCAAATAATCTGCTTGTGAACACCTGTATTCCTTGAACTTTACATGAAGGCAGGAAAGCTGTTAATATATACACATTTAAAGTAAGTCATTTTGTTGAAGGAATAATCCATCCTATAAAAGTTGTACATCCTTCTCCCTTGCACTTAAAAGAAAATAGCAATTTTGAATTAATAAATAAATAAATTGTGCCACATTCTGTTTGTATTACACACACACATAAGTTTTTAGTAGAGGTAGCCTACAATTAGGTGGAGCTGGAAGGCCAAGTGACAAGACATTCAACACAGCAACCCCTTGCAGCATTCAGGTCGTGTCACAGACAAAGCGTGTTGAAGTCTCAAGAACGTGTCACTGGCTGTAACGAGCACTCAGCTGTAAGGCATGTCATTTTCTGCTACTAACTAAACCCGCTCCCAAACTAAGATTTGTAGATAAAGCATATTAGCATGCAGTGCAAAGCTGACGGGGCCATCCAAGTGTCACAGTTCTCGGGGAACTACACGGGCTTCCCTCTTCCACTAGGACAGCACTTCTGGTGGTACTACAGTAGGAACATAGGTTTGTTTCAGAACGCAAACTCATACAAAAAAACACATGAATATTAACTTTTAATCTCTTGCAAAGTACTTGAAAAGTTTTTCATTAAGGATATTTCTGCCAGATCCAGATTACTAAAACATACTCTTCATCACGCAGAGAGCAAGCATGCAGAGGAAAAGCCAAGGCAAACACTGAACAAACCCCCAAACACTACAGCCTAAATATGCTATCCTCAAAAAGTTGCACTTACCTCTCTCCCTCCTTTCCAGTTGCACCCAAAGGGGAGGTGCAGCCACCAGTTTATGGCTGTTGATCGGCCTAACAAGTTCCATCTGGTACAACTTACTGTTATCCAAGTGTGCAGCCGGGAGGTTTTTTCCCCTTGCTTACACACAAATAAACAGTGCGGGGAAGAAAGCAATGGTGCCTGCAAGCCTTGTCTATCTCACAAATCTCATCTGAGATTGCAAGCCTTTTCTAGCAGAGCTGCTTCTGAACTTGGGGAGAGCTGGCTCCTATATCACCAAGCCCATTTTCGAATTTGGTTGCCTCAAACAATTCGTGAGCATGTCTTATCGGTACATGTATCTACAATAGCTCTCAAGTAACTAAGTTTTATTGCTGCACATGGATGACTCGGGATTCAGAGAGCTACTTGGCTGTAAACAATTAAAAAAGCCAACACCACCAAAACCTAAACCTGATAATTACACGCAGTCTTGCCTTGCTTTCATTAGTGCTTCTGTATCATTACTTTCATATTCATAAGCAGAGTTTGCTGTGCAAGGGGACTTGTCTTGTAAATGCTGCTTCTTTTAGCACTCTTTGGTAGTGATAAGAGGGTTTCAACCAGACATTTTAGGTAATAATGAAGAGAACAGGTATTTTTGCTCCTAAGCAGTGACCTGGTACAACCAGATAGTCCTTTTGTTCTGTTCTTTTCCCTGCTGCTTGAGAATTTACTTTGGCCTTAGGAACTGTGGCAAGATCAGCACCTTGCTTTCTACTGACCCAGAGGCTGGAAAAGAAGCTCACAGTTGGATGCTAGAACAGGCAACAGCTGGAATCCCGTTCTGGGTTTTCCCAGCAAATTTTTGCAACACCTGACAACTCGGATAGCTGCAGAATCCCAAGAGAGGGGCTCCATGTTATATTCAGGATGCTGAAAAATCCCAACCCTTCTCCCTTCAGGTAACACCATCACCTGAGGTGGTTGTGGCAAGCATCAGAATCAGCAGCATCACTGGGGACTGGTCCCATCTCAGTGCTGCGGAGACCTATCACTTCCCAGAGATGTGTGTGCTGGGAGAAGTGTGTGTGTGACAGCTCTCCCTGTTGTTTCAGTGCCTCAGGACTTCTCTGGTTTTGCTTGAAACAGAGTTGTGTGAGAAGGTGATAGCAGTGAGCACCCTTTTAGTAACCTTCTAACCAAGAGAATACATATTCAGGGAAGAGGAAGCTTAAGCTTCATGACTTTCTCAATATGCATGGGTTCAAACTCACAGCATCTATTTGCGGGTGGCTGAACTGTCAGTGTATGGATTAGTCTGCATGGTAAGAGGAGGTAACCTTCAGCATCCCACCCTTCCTGTTGAAGCTGCAGCACTTATGTGATTGAGGTGGAAGAAGACAGAGTAGGTCTGTGCTTCTTCAGGGGAATGTGTCTCTGAAAGCCTGCAACTGACACTATGCTGTCAATTCATGTGTGTCACAGATTTTTAGAAAAAGCCGTAAACAGCTTGTGGAGAGTTTAGGAGAGTGCCTGAAGGCAGGCAGTAGAAGCAAGAACGTGGGTCTCCTGCCTGCCAAACTCCTGCCGCCTCCCTTGGTATGTCTGGATTTCAGTACCAGGGAGTTTCCTGTTGCAGAGGGCCCAGCAGAAGGTCTAATGTATGTTCAGTGTTTGTTTTCTCACTGTTGTGATGAGGTGGCTTTAAAAAATATCTGCATGCCAAATAAGGAGAGTCCCCTGGGATAACACTGCCAAACCAACCTACACAAAGCTGCATCTCATAGTAGTACTTTGTCTTTATAAACAGTGGAAAGACAGAGAACTGGTTAATAAAGCCTATACTCCCTTCCCAAACACTCTTATCTTTAAGAGTTTTCATGTTCAGAAGAAACTGCCACCTTGCTCTTAAATGGTTTTGGCAGTCTTCTACTTCCTCAGACATGCTGTTATCCATCCCTCTCCTACTCTGATCAGCACTCCAGATTTGTCCTGCTCATTTCAAGAAGCGTGTAAACTATATTGTGGGCTGCATCAGAAGTGTGGCCAGCAGATGGAGGGAGGTGGTTGTCTTCCTCTGCTCCACTCTCATGAGACTCCACCTGGAGTGCTGTGTTCAGCTCTGAGGCCCTCAGCATAAGAAGGACGTGGACCTGTTAGAGCAGGTCCAGAAGAGAGACACAAGGATCCTCAGAGGGCTGAAGCACCTCTGCTATGAAGACAGGCTGAAGGAGTTGGGGTTGTTCAGCCTCGAGAAGAGAAGGCTCCAGGGAGACCTTATAGCGGCCTTCCAGTACCTAAAGGGGGCCTACAGAAATGGTGGGGAGTGACACTTTATTAGGGAGTGTAGTGACAGGACAATGGGTAACTGTTTTAAACCGTAAGAGGGTTGATTTAGATTAGATATAAGGAAGAATCTCTTCACTGTGTGGGTGGTGAGGCACTGGCACAGGTTGCCCAGGGAAGCTGTGGATGCCTCATCCCTGGAAGTGTTCAAGGCCAGGTTTGATGGGGCTTTGGGCAACCTGGTCTAGTGGGAGGTGTCCCTGCAAGGGGGTTGGAACTAGATGAGCTTTTAAGGTCTCTTCCAACCTAAACCATTCTATGATTCTGTGGTTCTTTGATTTCTGTTCTTCAAATCTAGCTCTCATTTTTGCTGCCTTTCTTGGCCTCCTTCAGTCTGTGCATCTCGTTCACCCTTTTCCTGTTTGTTTCTTCTCCATCCAAGGCTTTGTCATCACATTATAGAAAAAGCTTATTTCACACAGTTTGGTACAAAACTGCGCTGGACCTCATGTGTGGTTTGCTTAGAGGCAGGCTAAACTGTTCCTGTGGCATCTCTGTGAGGACTGAGAGCAGTCCTGACTGGGAGAGGACGTGTGATGATCAGCCTTTCTCTCCGGAGCATTTGGTGGGATCTAAGCCAAGCTTCTCCTCCACTAGCAATGGTGCTGGTGTTCCTGCTTCTCTGCAATAATATATATATATATATATGTATATGTATATATGTTAAAAAGACCTGTTCTAGGAAAAAAAAAAAAAGAATGTGAGGAATTTACATCTCTAGGTTTTAGTTTGGACAGAAGTCCATCATGCAGTTTAAGTGGAGGACAGGAACCATGATTTCCAAATCATTTGTTGACTCACTCCATGATTTAATAACTAGGCACTGTTCAAATCTATCTAGAATTTAGCTGTTACTATCAAACGTTTCCATTTCCACATTGCCCACTGCTTGAGAGGGCTGCAGCCAGTAGTCAGTGAAACTGCAAGGCTACGTACATAGTCATAAATAAAACAATCCTGGTCCTGTTCTCTGGCCCAGAGGATCCATTCCAGCACTTGAGCCAATGTTTTAGCTGTGTTTGCTTTACTAGGAGAAACACATAGCCTGAGTGCTAGATATTTTCTAAAAGGTGCTCTAAGATCCCTTAAAATGGAAATGACCAAATTCTGGCTGCTTTGTAAAATGGCATTCGTCCCTGCATTAGTTCCTGCACTGAACAACTTTCAGAGAATGTAAAGCCAAATCTTTCCACCCACAGGATTTACTGCATTTTAAATCACATTATTGACAACTTTTAAAGGGAAGTGCTGCTCTATACAAGCATACAAAATACATTTGAATGCAGAAAGACCTGTCTCAGCTGCTTGGGGAATTGCGTTTCCCTGGTTTTGGCCTCAGGGGAGAGGTTCAGCTCACGTTCCAACCGTAATTCAGCCTGAAGCAGCCCCATTACATCTTGCTTCTTTATCTGGCTGTCATCTTTATAAAAATGCTATTAATCACAGCAACATATTACTGTTACTGCTCTGAAGCTGACATTGCTGTGACAGGATGCCTCAGCCATCTTGTAGCAGGCAGGTTTCCACACACCTCTGTAGGAGCCAGCTCGACCACATAGGCTGAAGTCCACATCCCTATTGCCGAGCAGTGTGAGAGGAATTCTTACTGACAACAGTATTAGTCTTTTAACAACCAGTAGGTAATTACAGCTAATAGAGCCACCTAGTAACTCTCATTCAAAACTTTACTTCCAACATCTCAGTGGACTAGAAGAAGACCTTACCAGAATCTATGGCTGAGAGAGAGGGTTGGCTGTGAATAGAGATGGAAAAAAGAAGAGGTTTGGGATTCAAAATACAGTGCTGCTGGGCAGCAAGTCTTCAGGAACAGAAATTACCGGTGCGCATGTGAAGGGGCTTGAGCATCAAAGACTTTAAGTGGGTACATAGTGTATTTAATCTAATAAGCTTCATTGAAATTTAATCTCAGCAAGTATTGAAGACAAATTTTGTGCCAGAAGATTAATTCAGAGATAACTACTTTCACAGTGAGCAAATGAAGGTAATTAGTTGTTCAGGGAAACCAGATACACCAAAAAAACTAGTAGTTAATATCTTAAGGATCTGGCACCGTACAAAGGAAACTGAAGAACTGAAGAATCATGAGTTACTCAGGTTGCCAGCTGAGAATAAACTTCCTGGGACAGGGGTCAGACATTTTTGGTTTGCTTCTTTAACCGTGGGTTTTGTTGGAGAATATCTCAGCATTTGCAGAGATACTGAAAAACTTTAAAAAATAATAATAATGTTTTTAGAAGAAGCTAACAACAGGTATGTAATAATTCAGTTTAAAAATGAAAAAAAAATCTGGAAAACATACAAGCTATTAAGAACTAGATTTTCCTTGATTTTGTTCTCTACATTTAGGCCATCATCCTAGAATTTGCTAGAAGCAATTGTCCTTAGTCATCAGAAATATTATGCCTTCCATCATTGATTCATATATTCCTACGTTTAATACTTAAGTTGGACACTGACCTTGCTTCATTTGTCTGAGGTCATTTTTAGATGACATGTGATGTTATGACTTGACTATTCACAAGCAAATGAATTATTTACTGACATACAGTAATCTCTCTAAACTTTATTTATGTGTTAGACCCTGCCACACCTATGCATGCATACAAGACCTAACGTATGGGGAGGTTACTGGGAACTGAAATACCATTTACATCACAAGTCTTCAGTACAGATGTGTAGTTCTCCATACGCATATTTCCATGTGATTAGTTAATGGAAGTAACAGTAAAAATAATGGCACTGAACCTATTTTAATCATCAACAGTAGTGGGTAGGTAGAACGATGCAGGTGAGGGTGCATCCTCTATTTTGATACATTCTTGAAAAATGCCATTTGTTGTTGAGCTGCAGAAGGATGCCAAAGTTTTCATTGCATCATTGTGTTGTAACAGGGAGAGGCAAAGCCAAAGCACATGGGGTGGCTCAAGCATTACAAGGGCATGGCATTCTTCTCTTTATGGTACCTCTGGTCAGACATTCAGGCACCTGATCTTATAAAGAAAACTTTACAAAGAAAAGATAACATGTTCCTCATTGGTGCCTTTCTTCATGACATCCAGTTCTTAGTCTAACTTCAGCAAGTGCAGGGGCCAGCTGCCAAGATGGGCTGGATCCCGAGAACAAGCCCAATGCCACAAGGCTGAGTGGTGGCACGCAGTTCCTCCTGGTGGGACTTCATCTTGGGGGTGCTGGGTTAGGACATTACAATCCTGAATCAGCTCAGGGTGGGTCTAGTGCATGACTGCTATGAGTTCCTAACAAGCCTGAAATTCTGCTGGAGTTTGCAGGGTGGTTAGGGAGTTGCAGCTATGGGAGGCAGTGAGAGGAGATAGGGTTCATCTAACAAAACCGAGTGGCGTTATCGTGAGCCTCTTTTTGCTGGAGTCATGCTCTGGCTACCACACACTCTGGCTTTCTGGACCAGTTGTGTTAGTGCTGCATCACGGTGCTGCTATGCTGTCCCTGAAGAACTAGCAGGATAGCTGTTGGAATAACCCCAGGTGATGTTTGCAGCGGGTTTCTGCTTGTACCTCATTTTCAGATTCAGTATTTATCCTTCCTAGCCCATGCACTCTGCTCCCATGGCTGAGAAGGGTTCTGTCAGTAAAAACTGTCTGGGGAAACCCAGGTGCAGTAGAAAGAGATCCCAGCAGTGAGGAACTGCAGGTAGATTTTTTGCTTCCAGACTATAGCCCCCCCAAAACAGCAGCTTTTCCTTTTCCTCTTCCTTTTCTTTTCTTGTTTCTTTTCTTGTAAAATTACTCTGCTTTCTTTATTCTTCAAAACAACAACAACAAAAAAGAACTGACCAGGAGGTCCTTCAAATTTAATATCAGGTATGAGAGGCAGACAAAGAAATATTAAATTAAGTGCAGTGTTTCTTTGGCATTCAGGTAACTTATCTTTCATCAAAGAGATACAGGACCATAAGAACACATCATTTACAGCTTTCAGTGGAAGTTACTCAGGGTTGCTTAGTTTTAACTTGAAAAATATTAGAATGGGATTCTTAATAGCAGTGAGAGATACAAAATGAATTGCTGTTTTGTGGACAATAAGCCAGTCTGACTGCCAGAATTGCATAGCTGGAAACAACAAGCGTGTTATCAGCTTGGTGCATGGATATAACGTACAAGGTAAAAAGAGATTCAGCCTGCAGGAGGATCTCAACCGTCATTATTGGCAGTATTTTCTTAGCGAGAACATTCATTCTTTAAGGTAATATCAGTCATATTTTTTTCCACTGATATTCCTGGGAGTTTCTGCTATCATATCTATTAAAAAAATCAGTTTCCTGTAGCTGAGCTACTACTGGATAAGAAGTTATTCTAGACTGCATTTTCTTTGAAGAGTGTGAAATGACAAATTGGAAAGTAGATTACTGGGGATGAGCATTTCACACCCCACCAGTAACATCTTCAACATGCAAAGTTCAGATCACATAATAGGCATCGTGCTCTGCTGCGTACCCACAAGGGACTTCTTCCAGCAGCAATACATAAGAGAGCTGAAGTTGATACCTTTAATTGCCTAATGAAACTTTCCTTCTTCGTTTTTTAGGGTTATAAAGAGGTAGTATGGTTCAAATGAAAGTTCAGTGGATAAAGTTTCTGTTCTTTCTCATCATTTCTGAAACACAAAAATCCATGGTTCAAAGGATTTCGTTGTAAGGACACATTTTTGGTAGAAATATTAGATGGAAGAGAATAAAAAAGAGAGACAGAGAAAGAGAAAAAAAAGAGGAGTGGATGTGCCAGTCTGACACTGGGTTCTTACTGCATGCATATTTGCTACACTTTTGTATTTTATAGTCCATTAATATTATGGAGCGGACATTGCAGAAGTACGGAAGCTATGAAAAATTTGAACAAGCCACTGGAGGCAGCTTGCTGACCAAAAGCCGCATCTGGAATCACGTCAGGAAATATATGGTGAAAGAAGGCTGTCTTGGTGAGGTAAGTCATATGCCAGATCAGGAAAGAAGCATTTATTTAGATCTTTCTTTATTTCAATGAAAATGGCTGCTCATGGCTGGGACAGGTGTACACTTCATTGGGTTAAAAGCTGGCTGGGTGGCCAGACCCAAAGAGTCGTGGTGAATGGAGTTAAATCCAGTTGGAGGCTGGTCACTAGTGGCATCCCCCAGGGCTCAGCGCTGGGGCCAGTTCTCTTCAATATCTTTACCAATATCTTTAATATGTGGACAAGGGGATCGAGTGCACCCTCAGTAAGTTTGCAGATGACACCAATGTGGGCACGAGTGTTGATCTGCCCGAGGATAGGATGACTTGACAGAGGGACCTGGGGGTATTGGTCGGTAGGCAGTTGAACATGAGCCAGCAGTGTGCTCAGGTGGCCAAGAAGGCCAACGGCATCCTGGCTTGTATCAGAAACAGTGTGGCCAGCAGGACCAGGGGAGTGATTGTACCTTTGTACCCAGCTCTGGTAAGGCCACACCTCGAGAACTGTGTTCAGTTTTGGACCCCTTACTACAAGAAGGACATCGAGGCCGTGGAGCATGTCCAGAGAAGGGCTACGAAGCTGGTGAAGGGTTTAGAAAACAAGTTTTATGAGGATCAGCTGAGGGAGCTGGGGTTTAGTCTGGAGAAGAGGAGGGTCAGGAGAGACCTTGTCATGCTCTACAATTACCTTAAAGGAGGCTACAGTGAGGTGGGGATTGGTCTGTTCTCCCAAGCACCGAGCAATAAGAAGAGGGGAAATGGCCTCAAGCTGTGCCAGGGGAGGTTTAGTTTGGATACTGAGAGGAATTTCTTCACTGAAAGGGTTGTGAAATATTGAAACAGGCTGTCCAGG
This sequence comes from Anser anser, assembly GCF_964211835.1. Classification (NCBI taxonomy): domain Eukaryota; kingdom Metazoa; phylum Chordata; class Aves; order Anseriformes; family Anatidae; genus Anser; species Anser anser. The sequence continues at coordinate 96,846,455 of NC_139721.1, forward strand.
GAAGTAGTTGAGTCACCATCCCTGGAGGCCTTCAGAAAACATGTAGATGTAGAGCTTACTGACATGGTTTAATGGTGGACTTGGTAGGGCTAGGTCAAAGGTTGGACGCGATGATCTTAGAAGTTTTTTTCCAACCTAAATGTTTCTATGATTCTGTGATCTTAGAAATTATACATGGAAGGACCTGAGAGACTGGCTGGGAAGCCTTTCCTCCATAATTGCAATACTCCTTGTGTCATATTTTTCTCATGGCTTTGCCCAGTCCTAATTTTTGAACAATTGAGATGATGCATGGTCCTTGTGAATACTTCAGCCATCTCTTTGAGCCTGTTTCCTGATTCATATGTGCTTATTCTTAAATTAAGCTCTTTTGGGAGTACCCAAGAGCGACACCCTTCCTTCCCTCTTTTTTTCAGCTACTTGGAGAGTAGCACATTCCCATTTATTTGACAGTTCTATCCATTCTCTTGTATCAAATTATTACACCAAAGGTAAGAGAGTTAAGAAAAGGCCAAGAAAAATAATCAGCAGCCCAAGAGACTGATTTATAGGAGTTTGCACAAATGAAAGTGACATCAGTGAATAAAAATGTCCAAAAGAGGTTGAGTTGGCTTAAGTGCTGTTTTTTCCTGACTTCAAACTTCTAATATTTTAGAGTCCTGTGCAAACAAACTTATTTCCTATATTCAGGATTTTAGACAATGTCTGACTGAGTTACATTGAATTACTTGGAAGAGTCAGACGAAACTGAATGTAGGAAAAGAGAATTATTCCAAATGAAAACATCAGCTGACACAGTCCAAGACTTAGATGATATCATTGGCAGTGAATGAGAGGAGACTGGAATGGGAGATAGACAAAACAGACAAGAATCAGTTTATAAAACTAGGTTTAATTACTAAACATAATAATACTAGGAGAAACTGCTAAAATCACTGCACCTTTTTGGGAGACTGTAATTTGACACTTATACCAGACTTTACCTATGTTTCTAAGTTTGAGGTTACCAAACTATAGTTTAGAGAAAGCAGAAAAAAATGTACGATTGAGGTCTTTGCTGCGCTTTTATCTCCCTTAGTGTTAATGTTTGTTTTGGTTTGTCTTCATGGAGGCAGAATCCTGCACCCTCATGAAACATCCTACGTCCTTCTTAATGAAACTTTCTGAAAAAGCACAGTTAAATATGTCTACTTAGTATTGCCTGAAATATTACAGAAGTACTCTCTTCATTTGAAGAAGCATTAATAAAGTTAAGCGGTACCAGTACTTCAAATCTAAATGCTTAAGCACTCATCTTTCCTGAATCTTAAATAAGAGCTTTGTGGGACTGATTGCTGTTGAACTTGGAGCTGAATGGTGGGTTTTGCCTACAGGGAAGTCAACACTGGTAGTGATGCATTAATGCCTTTTATCCCTGGGTCCTTTTTTGTTAACTTTGATAGCAAAAAACAATCTCTCCTTTAGGTGCTCTTTTGAGGAGTACTGTGGGGACTATCTTTAGGTAATACATGAAGAAGGAAAAATGCTTAATCTTCAAAAAAGAGTTTCCCATCTCCCTCCCAGTCACTTGTTTAAAAATTCCTTTTAAAACTCAAACATCAAAACGTATCAGTATGCACTGATTTCCTTCTCTATAGGTATTTTTTATTACTAATTTTCCAAGAGAAAACAGGAAAATTAGAATTACATTCCTGTATAAATGTATAAATACATTCCTGTATAAAACAAAACAGTATCAGCATTTTGATTATATTTAAAATCTGCACCATGTATCGGGAAACAAAACACACAGTGCTTCCCCCTCTCCTCCATGTGACTTCAAAATTGCAACTAAGAAGGTTCCAGACAGTTAAGTGTAGATACCCAGTCAATTTATGCATGCTCATCTCATATTTTTTAGTTCAAAATAGTACCAAGATAAGTAGAGACTGTTCAAAAAAATACAATTTCTCTAGTTTACTTTGCAGATGGTTGCCCCCCAAAACTAGTCAGTGTTACCGTATTTAATTTTACAGTCTCATATCTGCATGTGTTAACCCTCGTTCTGAATCCCACTAAAGCCTGAGGATTTATCAGAAGCACAGGTGACTACAACATTTCAGCAGAGTCAGATATGTCTCTTATAGGTTAGTTGCTGTCAGCAAGAGCCATGAAGGGCAAGGGGCCAAACAAAAACAAAATATTGGAAAGGCCAAAGGAAAGTATAAAGCAGTAAAGGGAATGAGAGGAGAGCTCTGATACCTGGACTCTCTCATCTTCAGATTGTGGTCCATCTCACGGAGGACCTGCTTTCTCGAGCGTCAATGACAGTGGTGAATGGCCGCCCCACTCTCACTATCAATATCTCCACTGCGAGAGAGCACTGGCTGGAAGGGATGCTGAGACATGAAATCGGTATGAGCATGACATCAGTTCTTCAGACAAAGGGGAGTACTTGCATGCGTTCTTACTTATTTTGCAGTAATCAGCCAGGCACTGTATATACACAGAAGAAAGAAACATCCCTGTCTAAAGAACCCATGCTGTAGATGTGCTAAAGGGAAGGAGAAAATTATTTATCACTGCACCACGCAGTAGGAGGAAGATTATCTATTTGGGGGTCCCTAGGATTCATGTATATTAGTATTTTAGGTCAGGTCAGGAGAGAGCTTTTGAAGTGAGTCTACCAACTAGCCCCACTCACTGCACTGAGGTTCACATCCCAAAGAAATCTTGGATTAGAAGAAGTTTATCTTTTTGGAGGATGCTAACCTGGCTGTGCTCCAGGGCACACCAGCCGTGCTGTTGCTGCGTGGGGATGTTTTTGTGACACCAACCTAGAGCTAGTCAGGATTTAAAAAATGGAAACAAAAATAGTGTGACTGCTCAACCTCAGCACCAGTCATTTCACTTTACAAATTCACTTCTGTTATGATGCATTGCTTGCAAATGTAGGCGTGCTTTCAGCATGAAGAATTTAACCAGAGACCCCTAAATCCGTGCAGGATTGCATTGATTTTGTATTGCACAAGGCTGGCCCAGCCCTGTAGAAAATTTCCACAAACTGTTCCACTTAAGTGCATCAAAACTAGGAAAATTCGGGTAGTGTCTGAATTTCAACTGAAGAATAAGCCCTGTGTTTGCCTGAAGCAGCGTTACTCACAATGTAAGGGGACAGCAGCCTCTTCCAAGGCTGCAGCTGGGCTCTTTAATCAGCTTCAAGAAGCAATGTTGCTGCCCACTGAACCCTTCCCTCCTTTGATTCTCCTTCCTTCTGTTCACCACAAAACCTAGTCTGCTAGAGGCAAGCAGCATGCAAGACAGTTTTGAAAATTCTTTTCATGGATTTGGGAACTCAAGTCCTGCTGACATTTGTGTTCCTTAGGCATTTTGGGGGAGTTTCACTTTGCAGTCAGCAGGTGAATAATTGCACTGTGTATCTAGCTCTGACAAAACTCTCTCTTATAGACTAGGCTACAGTTTGCCAACTTTTTCCCAAGCCCATTTCAGAGTCCTGAAATTGGCATCTCCTTCAATATTTTGCCATTTTTTGAATCATTAGATATTACTGTTCTAAGTCCCATACCCCTTTCTTTGTAGGAACTCATTATTTTCGAGGGTTTAACAACAACAGCCAGCCTTGGTGCAACTGGAATGGACGAAGGAAACATGGGTTGAAACCAATTAACCCTACAGAAGAAGGGCTAGCAAGCATTCACAGCGTCCTCTTCCGCAAAGACCCTTTCCTTTGGAGGGCTGCCCTGCTCTACTACACAGTCTATCAGGCTAGTCAAATGTCCTTCAGCCAGCTTTTCCAGGACGTGGGGAAATTTGTCAAGGACCCCAATACCAGGTGGGATTACTGTGTACGAGCCAAGAGGGGGTGGACTGACACATCACAGCCAGGTGGGTTCCCTGTTTGTCTTCTTATCTATTTTTGTGTTTCAAGGAACTTTCAGAATGTGCATAGAGCTCCTTCAACACAGTAAAACTTTTACAAAAGGGAGAAATGGGACTCCGCACTTCCTGAAATGAAGCAACAGGATTTCTGCTGTTGAAAACAAGACTGGAAATGCACATTTGCAAGACATTCAAACTGAATCAGTAAAGGATTTTTTGCTGAAAGTAAAACAGAAGAAGCTCATACAGTTTGACTTCCTTTCCTGTTTATTACAAGAATTATTGATCCAGATATTCTCAGAGACTATCTTCTGTTTGATATTTTTCTCTGGCTGGTGCGTTTAGCCTTCTAGTTAGTTTTTGGGAAGGTTTTCAAACTCTGGGATAAAAATATAGTTTAAAAAAATAAAATTGTTCTATTTACAGTAGTTTCTGAGAATATGCCTTGAACAAACCCTGACAGATTGCAATTTATATTGTTTCCTTTTAGGCTGTTTCAATAAAGATCAGGTGTACTTAGATGGCATCCTCCGAATCCTGAGATATAGGGAGTCCATTGATTTCCACCTTCTGACAGCCCTCGGAAAGGTGAGTGGACTCATCCTTACCTAAAGGATATGATTTTATCATTTGAGTAAGCCTGCTTGCAAAGAGTTATGAGTCGTTGTGCTCTGTTTTACTTTGATAGAAATCTGTTTCATACAGCACCTGGAACACGCAGTGCAAGTTAAAAATATTTTGAGGTCCTAAGAATTCCTACCAGCTTTTCCTCATTCCTCGGTTATCAGATTAAGATTTTATGGTCATACTTCACAGACTTTCCTTTCCTCCTTTTATAGGGTACTACCTGACCTGCAGTACAATGGTCTGCCTTGAGTAAGCAGGACAGGTACTAGATAAGGTGGTGTCCTAGTAAGAAGCTAAATTCACAGATTGACGTTAAGGCATCCTGTTCCATCACAAAGGGAGAAACGATACTGTGATTTTCATCTCAAATTCCTCTCACTGTTGTTTTTTTTTTTTTCTTTCTCCAGAAATCTGTCTTTTCCACAATACATCAATACATGTTATTTCTAAATTCACAGATCATATTTTCTGTCCGTTGTCATTGCTTGTTTGTTCTCAAAATGATAAACAAAACCATACTAACTGTATAAACTTTGTCAGAGTTCCTGAACCAATTCCTTGGATTGCTAAGTTTCCACAGTTCCTAAAACAGGGTTCATAGTCATATAAAACAGGATTCAAGTTATTATTATTACGCTTGCATTTAGAGCTGGTATACCATTTTTGCCTGCTTGGCATTCACTGGGTGATAAAGGGGCATAGCATATTATAATAGAGGCTTTTGGTCCACATTTAAGAAGCATTGCCTGTAGTGCCAGAAACATCCCTATTGGTGAGCAGAACTACTTAAGTCACTGAACCAAGTTAGAAACCTCTAAAAGAAATTGCGCTGTCAGATAAGTCTCTGCGGCTTTATTCTCTGAAACTTCCTTTTGCTTTAAGGCTGCTTTACTCCAAGCAGTTTCTACCTGCTAATTTGTACTGAACACATACCCTTCCTGCACTGCTTTATCCCTTGCTCGCTTTAGAGGGACTGCAGTATTGTCAACCCTCTTCAAAAATGTATCGTCATTGTTGATATAATTGAAGATTCAATTGTAATCCACACAGAAGGCACCTATATTAGGGGTCTACGAGCAATTTAATTCTAGCAGTATGATGATTTACAAATGCTTGACTTTACAACTTCTAAGATCAAGGGAACTTAAAGGCTACTCTGATTGTTTTTACTGCACACTTCTGCAATCAAACTGGAAATCCATCTGTAAGAGCACTGCCTGCTCTCAGAATCACAGAGTGGTTGAAGTCAGCAGAGACCTCTCAAGATCATCTAGTCCAACCAGGGTCAGCTGTCTAGAAGGGCTTTGAATATCTCCAATGATGGAGATCCCGCAGTTTACCTTTGTCAGTGTTTTACCACCCTCAAAGTAAAAAAAAAAAAAAAAAAAAAAAAAAGTGTTTCGTGTTCAGATGAAATTTTGTGCCTTTTAGTTTGTGCCCTCTTGCCCTGTGAGCAGTGAGCACTGCTGAGAAGAGTCTGGTTCCCTCTTTATTCCTTCCCATCAGGTACTTAGAAACATTGGTAAGATGCCCCTGAGCCTTTTCTTCCCCAGGCAGAACAGTCCCAGCTCTCTCAGCCTTTTCTCATATGGCAGATGTTCAGTTCTCTCAGTCATCTCACTCCAGTATCTCCATATACTCCAGGAATATCAAGTTGTGTTTTCCAGGAATGTGGACAATTTACAAAGAGCCTAAGTAAGCCTGTTTTAGCCTCTTTTTTTGGTGTTTTGTTTTGTTTTGTTTTTAACCTAATACAGTATTTTTAATTATATGTGGTTAGGAACACAACCCATTGCCACAGTAGCATGAGACTATGTTTTTAATCTCCTCAGAACATCATCTTTTGTGGGTTTTAGCAATTACAGCAATCCCTATCAAACCATACCTTGAATCACAGATACCTGTTTCTTGGTTGCAGCAGTAGCAGAAACCCTTGAATATAAGTATGAGGTAAAAATATTTTTTTCTTTTTTTCTTTTGAGGAAAAGAGGTAGAATTTAAAAGTAGGACAGGAGAGAAGGTTCATATTTAATCTAATTTGGTTCTGCGCCTCTTGAGAGATTGTATGATCTTGTATAGCTCCCCTGTATCTACTTCTAAATACAGTAATTGAGGTGTAATGCCCCACTGTCTTCAAACAGCAGAATCTGAGTGACTTGAGTAAGCCTGGACATACGTAGAGTTTCTTTTTTTTTTTTTAAATCAGGATGCATCTAGTCATTGCAACTAGAAAAGCCTACAAGTCTGCTCAGAGGCAAGTTCATTCTCTTTGCAGACTTTGTTCCCGTTATCACCAGTGAGACATGCACCCCACATCTGACCGCCCCTATGGAGTGGGTTTAGCAATCTGGATTAGACCTATCTATCCTTCCAGAGAGCCCTTCGATGTCTCTTACACACTGGTGGAAGATTTGTGCTTGCTTTAACCTTTTCAAAATAGGAACCACCACCTGCTAAGAGGGCAGGCTGTTTCCAGGGAGCTCTGACAGAGCAGCGCTCAGTTCCGTAGAAAAAACTTGGGTTAAAAAGGTTCAAAGGTGCAGGCTCCACTCTCAAGCCACCTGGCACAAACCTGCTGTGAGGAAATAGGATGTGCCAGTTAGTAAGCAGGGCCAGGCTTGTGTTTTTGCCAGCACATATGCTTCTGTCTGTAGGGCGCCTCAGCACACGCAGCTTGTAGACAAGCAACAACCACATGAATTTCATCACACTGGATGTTTGCCCAAGGAGACCAGTTCTGTGTTTGCAGGACAGCCTGTGTAGCTACTGCACAGTCAAAGCATTTGTACTTTTCTGGACTATCACTTGCAGCACCTTGAGCTATTGTGAGCTCAAAGATTTGAGGTCCTAGCTTGTAGAATCATAAGACTATGGCAAAAAAATCTCAGCTTCCATTACAGAAAATAAGTAGTAGGCCTTGTAGCAGCTGGAAAAAACTTTTAAAATGTCACACCTATACCCAGAAGGCTTTGATGCCAAGAGGCAAAACTAATTTCTACCCTATTAAATAAGGGAAAAAAAAAAAAACAAAACAAATTTTTAAGGTTGCCCAAGCTGTGGTTAGTTTGTTACTAGAGATGCATTTTAATTTAGCTTTGCATAAGCACATTTGCTAGTGAAAACAAAAACAAGAGTTCAGGTCACCTGGCACCCTGCCTTTCCCAAAGCCTAGGCCTGCCTGCTTCCTGTTCCATGCCTGTCTTCACTCCCTTTCCTGTTCCTCAGTGGCAGGCCCAGCGTATTCTCCATTCTCATATCGATATTTCCACCTTTTTGAGAAGAGACCCCAGGATTCATGTGTTCCATCCTTTCCCTCTGTATTCCTGCAGCTGTTGTAGGTCAGTCTTGTTCAGGTTTATGTGCATCTGTTCACTTATATAATCAAAAGCAGAATTGGGAATTACGTAGGCATTTGCTAAAATTACACTTTTTTCAAATCTTCCATTGAGGCACCCATGCTCTAGGGTTGCTTTCAAAGGAATCTCACAAGCTTTTAAATCCCCCTGCTCTGAAATCTTTTGTCATCTACAAAATGTAATTTAGAGCCACAGCAAATAAGTAGCAGGACTACAGTGCAGAATTAACCCATGTCCTTCTTTGCAGATCTCATATGAGGATGTGGACCGCCTGAAAGGATTGGCTGTGACTGAGAACATGAGGGTACCACACTTTCTGCAAGATCATGCCCGCTATATGGGACACTTGGAAAAGATTATGGAAGTCAATGAGCTGACTGATGAGGAGCTCCAGGATCTCATAAATTAACAGTATTAGTCAACCATTCACTCTGTGAAACTGAGGATGTAGAAGAGGACTTCTCAGAGTTTACAAGAATGGACTTAAAAGGGGTGGGGAAGGAGGGAGGGGTGCCTAGAATACATGGAATTCAGAAAATGTCCCTTTATGTTCCTTTTGCATTGTGGTTATATACTGCTGTGTTTCGTTTTGTTTTGTTTTCTAAGTTTGTGTATTTTTTTTTTTTTTTTAAGTTTGGCTTCGGAATTCCTTTGCAGTGATCTGTCCAGTTATCTACTCTATTTTGTAGGCTAGACATAGTGCTTGACACTTTCTTTTGTAACATACTACCTTTTCCCATCCAGATTTAGAGGTGGAAGAAAAGAAAAAGGGGAGATTCCCCTTTTGTCTATTCATATATGCTCTGTCTTTAGTCAGCTTTCACAGCTCATGGTGATTGCACTGTTGTAGATTATGCTACATCACTGCACAACTCTTTCCTATTTGGTCATCACTGCAACAACAGCAACAAAAAGTAAAGAATTAATCACAGTGCACAGAAGCAGGTCTTTGTGCAATAGGATTAAAGCTCTGATCAAAAGCTATAAAAAGTTTGATTTTTTTACTAGGAGATTTAGCATTAAAAGAAAAATGGTATCACTGCTTTGATGACTGTAAACAGGTAGCAAAGTTATCATCTTTATCCCAGCGGTTTGTAACACTGTTCTACATCTTTATCTGTACAGTACGTGTTTCAAGAAGTTGAATTCTGGAAAGGGTCATCCTGCTTTGAAGATAAGTATAGCATGGCTAGTGAGTTCAGTATGGTAGCATTTTGGGAGGAGGCTTGGGCAGAAATGGGATTTTGTGACTTTTGTTATAAATAAATTCGGGAATACAGGAACATAAGTCAACACAGCAGACAACACCCACTTCTTCTGCAGGTCACCTGAGCCTACAGAGGATCAAGACACTTTTTGAGCAGCATGAGGCCTCCAAGCTGCAGAAAGCTTGAGCTTGCAAGGCTCAGTGCAGAAATGAGACATGGATGGGGAGAAAAAAACAACTCACAAGTGCCCTGTTCCTGTGTTCCAATAGAAGTGCTACACCACTTCAAGCAAACTTACCTCTGTTTTAATTGCTGGTGCTACATCCAGACACATGTACAGAAAGTATGTTACTGTAAAGCATGGATAGTCAAATGATAAATAGCTTATGTGACGCAGGAAGACTTACTACATAGACTGCATTTTCTGAATCCAGAGTATTATGGCATTGTCAAGGCAAATTGAATTTTGCATCTGTAAGTACTTTGACAAAGAGTTTAGTTTTAGTAGGTAGTATTTTACCAAGGTAAATCTGAACTCTTAGGAAGCTGCTATGGTACAAGAGGCTGGGCAAGAACAGGGGAGGGCCTTGGAGGAGCCTCTGTTGTTTCTTCCCCTACTTCATTGTCCCACAGATAACATGCCCAGCATTGGAGGAGGCAAGTAGATGGAGCCACTGTTTCCTCCGTGCCACGTTGCACGGTTTTGAGCCCTGGCATCCCTATCTTCCCCATTTATCCTTCAATAAAAAGGATGGAATAACCCTCCCACCTTCCCCAGCCTTATTTTACACCCAGGACATTAACAGCCATGACAGCAAAATCCTGAGAACATGTTTCATGACAGGAAAATAGTAAAATCCAGGAGGAAAAGTTCTCAGTTGGCTAAGAGGTCTGAAGGTTTGAGTAATGCCACAAAACCAGCTGCCTTTTAGCTAGTATTGCAGTGTGCTTGCAGCAGCTGGCTGACTGCTTCAAAAAATAAGATGCACTCAACAAGCATAAATTTACTAAATTTGGTCATTTTCAAGGCAAGGACCAAGAACTCCTCACAGCAGCCTTAATTTTGTATTGTCAGTGTTGTTCATGATCTGAAAGCCTTTCAGCCTCTGTATGCTGAAATAAAATCCCTTTTTCTCCCCCTCAGACTGTCTAGTTTGGTCACTTGTAGCTTTGCCTGCACAGCCTTGTTTTAGAACTGAACCAAGCAGACAGCCTGATGGGGTCACCTTGCAGTCCTGCACCCATGCTATCTGGATTCAGATTTGGACTCTTTGCTGGAAGTAGAAAGAAAGCCAGATGTGGCTGAGGTCAAGTCAAAGTTCACAGTCAAAACCCATCTTGGGAATAAATCACATGGAGATCATTTGAGCTTATTGTGCTCACTTTGCAGATACAGGGGTACATAAGAGGGCCAGGCCTTTACAAAAAAGACAGTTTTGTATGGGTATTTTCTTACTATAGAGAATTTCTTGCCTTCGTTTACTTCTACACCAAGTGCTTTGTCCCTTACCCCAGTACTTGTGTGTTATGAACTATAGATATTTACTGTCCCAGGTCCCTGGAACCAGGAGGCCGTGCTAGCCACCCTGCTTTGCCGCAGGATACCATGCCCACCACCCTTCCTCCAGCAGCCACTTCGCTCTTCCACTGCCCTGTAGCCCTAAATGCTACTGCAGACCTTTTTGCTTTACTTCAAAACTGGTCTCCTTTTCCCTAAAGTCGTTGAACTACTTCTATTCTCCCTTATTCTAGAAATAGATTTGCCTAGTGCAAGGTTTGTCTGGAAGTAGTCACTATAAAGATATTACTGTAGCTGTAGATGAAAAACCTGCCAGCTTCTGTTTTCAGTGTCAGATTTGTCCTTGCTCCTTTGTAAGTATTTCAAATTTTGAAGTGTAGCTTTTGTAAGTTTTCCTGAATTTCCCCCCCTACACACTGTGAATAGCCTGGTTACTAAATTATGGTACTGAAGTTCTGTAATAAGTTTTCGGACAGCAGTGCGTGTGAGCTTATGTCACTACCAAGTTTCGTGATGTCAGTGATGTGACAGTGCCTTTTGTAGCTGTCTGGTCCAGTTGCTTTGCTGTATGGATGTCTCACTACTTCTGTGTTGTTCCTGTACAGAAAGGTGGCCAACATTGGGAAAGCCACCCTGCTTCACCAGACCCGTTTTGAGGGATTTTTATACAAGTTTTACAAATAAAACTAACTGAAAGAATGAAAGAGATTAGAGTACTGAAGTGTTCTGTAGCGTTGCTCTCTTTGGGCAGCATTGGCTTTACAGCTAGCTGGACATCCCAAGCTGCACATGAAGGGTTTCTGGCACAATTCTGAGAAACATCACTTGGGGTTAGAGTCACAAAGGGGCTGCCACGGGGCCTCGTGGAAGGTGTACATCAGGTATGGCTCCCTCTGCTCTGCCAGAAGTTACACACCTTCCCTTTTTCTAGGGCACAGTCTGAGGCCTCGTTGGAGCCACGTGGCAGCAATGCATTTCTTAGCACCATGGGGGAAACAGCAACTGTGAATGTTCTGCTACAACATTTTAATGCGCTCCCTGCTTCTCCCTGCTGCTTTGTTTCTGGGCTCCTTGTGCCCTCTCACACTTGTTTATCTCCAGGGAGTCCTGTTATCTCCTTGTGGTTCAGCTCCCTCACGTATAAATAAGGATGATATTTAAGGATACCCCACAATCCTTAATGAGTATTTAGTAATGGTGTCAGTAATTTAGTGCCAGTAAGGCGAAGCATGAGGCTGGAGCCCATGCTCCTGAACCTCCCAGATTCAGGAGGCAGCACCTCGTTCCCTCTGGTGAAGGCACTTGCACAGGCCACACCGCAGGTGCACATGGTCCCTAGGCCAGGCGCGGCTTTCTGTCTGCCCACCTCACCTGGGAATCCTGCTTCTGGTAGCACAACAGGGGCCAGAGAGGCTATGAGAAGACTTGGTGGTGGGAGAAGCAGGACTGGAGGTGCAGGAATATCCCCAGGCCACACTGCTCCTCATGTATGGCAGCGCAGGGGCAGGGTGGAAGGAGGCCCTGTGGAGGGGTCACATCTCGGGTGGCTTGTGCAATGCTGCGGGGCTTTGGAGGAGAACCAGAGGGCATGCACGAGCACCAGCCCCCCTTGTACAGCTATTTGAGTAGCAGAGGTCCTAGCCCAGCAGTCCTGAGAGTTGTGCTTGAAGGTTCTCAGATAGGCCCTACTTCTACCTCATGCCACATCCCAAACAAGACAGACCAGGCTTTCCCCTCCACCTTACTTGGTTATTTCCTCCCCAAAGATTTTGTCTTGGTCTCTAGTGCTCATTCTTCAGGCTGCCTTAATTTAATATCCCAGTCCTTCATCTTCCTTTTTATCTCACAAATACATTCGCTAACACATCATCCATCCCTGAGCCTAGAAAACAAGACAAGTAACTTCCACCCACCAGAGAAATCCATACTTGTTCTATGACTCAATCTCTTCTGCTTCCTACCGAATGTTTGAAAACTGAGGCCCCCTATATTTTGTCTCTGAAAGCTGTGCAGCTTCCAGAAAAGCAGCTTTTCCAGGTTCTGGCAAGATACGTCACCAGCTGCACAGGACCATGAGGAGAAGCACCCAACTGTGGTTCACCTCTCCACCTGCTCTCCATCCTTCCTCCTTTCCCAACCCCTCTCACAGCCCCACACTCCAAGCCTCCCAGCATCCTTGCTCAGACATCTCCACCCTTCTTAGGGCCCTCTGCATTGCAGCTGTGTCCTAGACAAACGGCAATTTGGTGAACCCTCACCAGCTCCCTGATACCCATGCATTTGGGATTTCTCACACATTCCCTCCTGCCCCCAACCCTTTTAGGCTTCTTCCTGAGTCCCTGACTGTCCCAGGGGAAGTCCCTTTGAGGAAGCCAGTAACAAGCTGGGGAAACATCCTGCACAAAAGCTGTTCATTCGAAGTTATTCATTATTCAGGAAAATGAGTAACATTCCTACAGTGAAAAGAATCAGGTTAAAGTTCCCACAGAAAAGACGCCCAAGAAATACTCAAGCAGTAAGAGAAAAGGGATGCAAAATAACTATCCAGCTACATAGCAGCACCTGTTGTCTGCTAGTGTGCAAAGAGATGATGGAGGTCTGGAGAAGGAAAAATTTCCTTGAAGGCCACTGCCTAAAAACTGGTGGGAACATGCTTCAAGAGCTTGGAGCTGGTGCACCTTGTGTTGTCTCCTCGCACAAAGCTTGTGCAATATCACAGTTCTGGTCTGTGCACATTCCATCCTATTTTCCTATTAAACAAGGCCTGTGCTTTCACACAGCTGATAAGGAGACACCGCGGGACACCCCTCAGGCTGGGAACATCTCAGCATGCAGGGTTACAAGATGGCCAGAAGGATTGGCCAAGGAATGACCCAGCAACATACTTCCTAAAAGTACCTTTAACTCATGTGCACTCTGAAGTAAATCCTTTTAGTTATTCTGATGTCACATGGAAGCTGTTTTGCTTCCAGATCGGGAGATAAAAATGACTTAAAGCTTGAAACCCTAAAAACAAACACACCTCATCTTATATTATAACCAGGCAAGTCCACCTGAATGTGCATGTGTCTTTATATTATATACTATCCTACAAAGCGTGGCCTCCCATGAGAGGCACCTGATCATGGAGCTGAGCCTCCTGACACCACCCACAACCAAAGCAGTAACTGGCAGCAGCCAACACCTTGCTGGGAGCTATGAGAGGTCTGTAACAACAGCTCGTGAGGGTATGCCTGCCATTCCCCGATGCAACACAGATTCTCAGTAACTGCAAATTTATAACCTGTTAAGACTTATTGCCTCTTAAAGCATCTTAAAGGAGGGGGAATGATGACCCAAGAACATGCGAATGAGCCCAGACTTCTCCAGTTTCTTCACTTCTTCCAAACTGTATCAATACTAAGAGGTAGAGCAAGAAGTTTTAGCTGCGTAGAAACTCTATATAAAGTATGAAAGCTCAGAAAGCCAAAAGCCTGCATGGCTGGTGGCTGAAACATTTTCTGTCCTTTAAAGGATGCTGATCACTAGTTTCTGTGAGGGCTTAGGGCCAAGACCCACGCTGTTAACCTTGTTGATCAAGCTCACACCTTTGGTGAACCTGGATATATTCAGCCCACTGCTGTCACCACCAGGTTCTTGGAAATTAATTTCCAGGACAGTTACTTATTTGTGTTTGCTCCTTAGAGCTCCCCAAAATATCCCTCATGTATCACAGCTCTTTTTTTTTTTTCTCAACAATTTACATCCCTGTTTAGTTTAACGCTGTAAAGCCATATGACCAAACTGACACTTGCTGAATAAATATGCTTAATTGTGTAATCCCACAGAACAAAGCAGAGGCTTTGCCTTGAAGTAAGCAGGTCAGAGCAAACAGGAAAGGAGAATAATTTGGCTGTGAGTATTTTAGAAGCCAGGGGAGATCTGGGGCTGGCACATGGTCAGGAGGAGAGAGGAGTTGTAAGAAGCAGCCAGATTTCACTTCCAGCAGGCAGGGGAGGGCTCCAACACCCTTCATCATGCACAAGTGAGCTGGACTGCCTTGCAGAAGTGACTATGCTTATAAAAAATAAAGCTGTACCTAAACAGTCTATAGACATATGGTTCAACCTCAAACATAACCCCAGGGAGAGGAGCCCAAAGCACATAGGTGCAGGTTGTATTTCAGGCCATAGCTACAACAGGTCTTTTGCAAGACTCCGTTTCTCTCTGCACCATCTCCATTGTTGCTGCTTCCCTCAGCACTGCAAGGGGAATAAAGCTACAGAAATCAGGGCTAGCATTGCCTCTACTATTAAGAATGTTAACATAAAATTGCTATTCGAGGTTGCTCCCATAGTCACAGTTGCTGGCAGAGGCAGGAGGACATCAGCCACTGCTTCATTTTTTGAGCCACCACAATACAACAAATGCTTTTGGGGACCTCCAAAACCCAAGAAGGAAAGAGTCTCACAATAACTTTATCATCCTGCAAGAATATTGCATACAAAAAGCAAAGCAAGCTCTTTTAAAAAAAAAAAAAAAAAAGTGAAGCTATCAAAACAGTCAAGCACTGCTGACTCCCACCATGAACTAACCAGGTGCATACCTTGCATTGACCCTCCACACAAGGCAGAGCTCCACCAGCAGGTACCAGACTCCTCTGTCCTCCTCCCCATGCCCTGTAGGATCCATTTTGCTCCAGGGCACGTCTATTCACCACACAACCTCCTTCCTAGAGCTCTCCTCTCCCTCCCAGCCAGCTGGACTAAGTGACCTGCAGTCTGCAGCCCAGCCTCACGGCTCAGCTTGCTTCCTCCACCACAGCCTGCGCTAATAAGCAGCTCATCAGCACCCTGCAAAAGCAAGGGCCCCTCCAGTGACAGCGAGCACTGGGGACTGGCCAAAGAGCATCTGCCTTTCTTCATACCTGCAGCAGATTAAAGGGGATCCAGGCCTTTCAGGTTTTACTTCAATAGCTGTGAAGCCACTGCAGCCTTCAAGCGTGATAACAGCAGGAAAACATGAGCATGGGTCTTACAGGTAGCAACAAACACAGGATGAAGTTTTCCTCAAGCCAAATTACACCCAGGTGGGTGCAGAGGTCACCTGTGCTCCCAGTGGGCAGCAGATATGTTACTCGCTGACCACAGCCCACAGGTAATAGCTTCAAGATGCATGAGAGGAAGCATGATCTTGGGAATTTTACTGCCATGCAATTCCTGTGGTATTCATTTGACAAAGCTAACTCCATTGCATCCTAACCTACAGTTTGCAGTGTTCCAGGAGAGTTACTTGGATCAAAGTAAAGGGAGACAGCAAAATTGTGTCTGCTGGAAGAGGACAAAGCAGCAGCAAGGAACCAGAACCAAAGCTGGAACCCAGCTCTCTCGCTGCCGTGTTTAATGATCTGGGACAAATGCTTGCATCTCCCCTTTTCAACAGGGATTGCTGAGAAAGTGAAGATACGTTTTTGTCTGATGCTCTGAAATCTTAGTCATCCACTGAATCACTTGAAATGTCAATGAAACCTCCCTCTACTGCAGCGTGTGTGTGTGCACAGTGCCTTAAGAACAAGGATGTGTTTGTGGAAACATGAACTACAATTTCATCTTCTGCATGACATGCAATTGCGCCTTGGCAAGCATTCAGGAGGCAGACAATATGCCCCTTTCCTAACAGTACATTTATTGCTTTGCCTGAAACCTAATGGTAGAAGATTACTACAGGACCCCAAACCACTGTTTCCTGCAGTAACCTGTTTGCTGTTCAGAGCCAATTTACCCGAGTTGGCTTCTCTGACCTGTTTGATTATCTCCTCTCTAACCTTAAACAATCCAGCAGGATTTTCATTGTGATCTGAGACTGAGGCAAGAGAGAAAAAAAGTCTCTTCCCCAGGCAAGCTCAAAAGAATCCAGCTGCCAGCTCCCTCATGGCAAAGAGCTTCCTTCTCCTTGCTTGTACTCAAATGGGGTTCTCACAGCATTCATGGTTATTAGCCCATAGTTAAAATCAGTTGCAGAGCAGAGTCGTACCTAGGCTATCCCACCCTGCTTCAGTTTCAGTTTTGCATATACAGTAAGAAACACCACCTGAAATATTCAACCACATGTGTTTGCATGTGAGTTGTTGCTACTTGAAATTAGACAGTCTTTCGGAAAGTTAAACTCACAAAGATGCTATGAGAATATTATATTTTTTTGCTGTAACACCCTCAGTTAGAACATCTCCTTGGTTTGGCATTGCTGTCAGGAGTATTTTTCGCTTTATAGCACAATAAGTCATGTCAGAGAGCTTTCCTTTTCACTCAGCATTACAATGTGCTGCGTGGTCAAATTGGACCCTGGAGCAGAACGTGCTGGGTTAGTGGGCAGCTCTGTGCCTTTCACATGCAATGTATTGCTTTTGTAGGTGCTGAATTGCTTTTTCCAGTCCTTATAAGTTTCCCCTCTAGGTCACTTTCTATTAATTGCTACTTCAGAAGTTTGTTGTACTTGGTAAATTCAATGCTCCTTCCCAGGCACTACTGTGGCAGCTTGTTGACCAAAGTCCTTCTCCCCACTCAGGACATGCACAGAAACAAGCCTCCATAGGAGAACCCCATGTTGGAAGCAGACATCATCCCTGCTCTGCATATGATGATCATATGCCATATTCAGACTCCTTGCAACAATGCCTGAAACAGGCTTATGAGCTCAGGAAAGGGATGCAGAACTGCCCATTCTTCCAGAAGCAGAAATTGAAAACAAGGCTCCATCCATGAAGAACTGACAGGCAGAGGTGGGTGCAGCACGCCTACCTCTTTGATCCTCCCTTCTTGCTCTAGAAGCTTGCTCCGATTGCCGTGCCAGTGGCCAGAGGACCAGGGCTGTTCCTGTGAGATCCCCAACAGGAAGCAAAGCAAAGGGCATTGCCTTGAGTGCCAACGGGTGGAGAAGTGAACCAGGTCCTACAAAGGGATGAGTCAGTGTTTTCCCAGCTCCTGAAAGCTAACACGCAGGAAAAAATATCACCGAATGCTGAACATCAAACTGAAAGCCAAAGCCGAGCTCTGTGAAGCCCTTCTAGGACAAAATGCACCCTGCCCAGAAGCAGGGAGAGGAAGGGAAGGATGAGAGGTGTCCACACCCGCAGTGGGCTGAGGAGGAATGGGGCTTCTCTGGGCAGGAGGGACTACTTAGGTCCTTTTGCTCACATAGGGACCTGGCCCCCTTCCCCTCCCTGTTTCAGCAATTTTTGCGAGTGCTGAGCTGCACTTAAGAATTGCCAAGAATTTAGCGTCTTTCTTTTTGTGGCCTCTGCTACTCCCCTCAATTTACAAGGAAGCAAAGAAAAGTAACCATCACACACACCATGGCAGCAAAGCCCTGCTTCACTGCATTTTAGCAAAGATTCCATACAGTATTAAAAGTACACTTTATTTTCTGTACAGTTCTCATCCAAATCTCCAGGCAATGTCCATTGTGTGCCCATAAAAAGTTACAGATAGCTCTATTGCCATGAGACAGTAACTGTCCCAAAAACTGTCCGTGAGGGACACAGAGTGACAGCCATCAGTCAAGTGCTGATGCTGCTTTCTGGATGTGGGGAGGATGGTGGGAAGGAGGGAGAGGGGAGGCAGTTCTGCTCTGCAGCTGAGTCTCAAGCAAACAGAGCTATGGACTGCTCCTCGGGGACCAGGATACACCCCCCCAGTTCATATCATCGTTCATGCTTAGTGTTCAAGTCGTTGCGCTCAAGGGTCACCCCATTTCCATTCCGTGTCACCTCCTTCCTGTTCCAGTCCTTTTCCATGTAAAATTCAGCTAACACGGGGCAGTGGTCCGAAGCCACCCCGCCCCAGGACCAGTTATCAGGGATCCATGGGTTTGTGAGACCTTCTCGCACAACAGCCCAGTGGCCTGCATGAAAAAGAATTGCAGAGAAAAAAGATTAATGTGGAAGGGATGTCGGGATTTAAACATTTCCACAAGCTTGCAAAAGAACTAGTCAGTATGCCCAATAATTGAAGGCAGCCTCACCAGTAGCCGTAGGAAGTCACTACACACCAAGTGATAGCCCTCACATTCAACACGCACCGCTGACCGCACACAGGTTATAACACCTAACCAGAAACTCTACCTGTGAAAACCTTTTTCAAGCTGCGGCTGATCCAGATGTTGTCCAGTGACTTGGATCCTTGAGGGTTCTTTGTGCTGATATTGGTGAAGGTACTTGAAGGGACCAAGTGATGGAACTTCTCTTTCCTCAGTATGTCGTGGTCACTGCTGTCGGGAGCCTGGTTAAAATCTCCCAGGATGATCACGTCTTTTTCTCCTGGAAAACAAGAAAAATGGAAAGAAAAAAATAAATGAATGGAAGTAATGGATATCCGCTCCTTAAATTCAAGAAGGGGAGATAACGGAAGGAGGAACTATACAAATACTTTGTAGCAAAGCTGACTTTACTCTGAACTACTGAAAGTAATGCTGTTTAAAGCCTTTTTCACTGGCTGTTTACTCATGGCCCTTCTGTTCAGGACAATAAAAACCATCCAGTATGTGTTTCTTGTTTGTTTCTAAATATTATCTTGATTATACTGGCATCCTTTGCCTGCTGCTCACAGACAATGACAAATTCAAAGACTAGCATTTCTGGTCTTAGAGGCTTTTATAAATCTGTGACTTTGTAAGCTTATTTTTTTCTTCTTCTGCAAGATATACATATTGGCTCCAACCTGCCCTGACATTTTCTTTTTATAGCTTTCCTGTAAGAGTCAAGGATATTTTTGTGATAATTCCTGGAAGACACAGTCTTTTGCTAGTATAATATCAGAGCCCCGAAAGTGCAGTGCTCCTTCTAAGCCTGTGCAATGAAGAAATGTCAAAGAAGAAGCCTGAGTAGCAGCCTGCAGTCCTGATAGCAGAAGATTAGTTCACAAACCACACAGACACTCACTGGCTATAGAAGCTTTCATTCTCCCAGATGGCTGAAGAGATACTATTTAACTTCTGATGTCTTCAAATTTGGCTAGGGCTGAATTTCCAAAAAAAAACATGGAAATGACTTGAAATGCTCATCCAAAAATCCTATCTTTCTGTGGAAATATGATTACCTCACTTATATTTTATTTCCAATCCTAATTGAATGAGAAAGGAAACACTGGACCTTAATTTTATATCCATAGCATGTGCTCTTCAGAGCTCCACAACTGTAGACAGAGATATCCCAGCTGTGCACCAGGTAAGAGGAGAATGAACATGCCCCAGTGCTCGTCTCAAACCCCTGCCAGAAAGGTGCGATGAACTCCAGGACTGTGCTAGCTGAGAGAAGACACTGCTGCAATGCTGAGCTTGGTACTGGGGAAGGAGAAAGCTGCAACAAGGATGCACAAATGCACCAAAAATTATAACAGAGCTGACTTCAGAGAAGAAAACTATAATTCTCTGTAAGCCCCTTTGCTTCTTTGCTTTCTGGGGTTGAAGTGTGGAGGGAGAGGGGTGGACCAAGTGATTGCTCTACCATATGCATCTCTCATGGATAAAGCTATTTGTTGTCTGCTGTTGCTGTAGAAGTAGCTAGCCAGGAGAGGGAGCACAAGTTAAACAACAAAATCTATTGCACTCTGCTTCCAGTGCTTCAAGCAGGGATTGGGAGAGGGCAGGAGTGCAGAGAGATTGATGGCTTATGACTTACAAACAAACAAACAAACAAAAAAAACTTTAAAACATGATGCTTGCTAGGATGCAGAGGGGTGATGAAAAAATAATGAAACTACTTGTGGTTTTTCTGCCCTTTGCAAGCCACAAATCATACTGAACATGACATGATATTTAAATATTATTCTACAAAGTGTTGGTGGCAGTGACTTACCCACCTCTAGAAGAAATAAAAAACAAACCTAAACCCAAGTTATTTTAAGCTCCATCAAAACCCAAATGAAAATCGGTGCTTGTCTAATGGGGAAGGACCAAATCCCCTGGAGGGAATTGGTTTCCTCTCATGACCTGAATAAAGTGCTTGAATGGTGCCTCCAAAATGTCACCCTACACCTTTACAGCTCACATCTTGGCCAGATGGGCTTCCCTTCCTGCATGATGCTGAGCAGTATGCTTGCTGGGAGCTGGCAGTTTTGCATGCATCTCACTGCAAAAAACCCAAGATCTCTCACTTGCCAGGCCCAGGATGATGAACCTGATGACATTACGCCCGGGTGCCACGAGGCTGCAAGGAAATTGCATCACAGGGCAACCGTAACTGGCTGCTCAGATGTGACCATGCCGCTGCAGTCCTTCCGGACTAATGCTTGCTTAATGGCCAAGGCAGCAGTTGGCTTCTGCCATGTTCTCAGCGTGGCGATATAAAGCAGTAAGGCCACTCTAGAAAGCTCCAGAGCATATCCTTAATGCAGATTACAAATGGCAGGCAGCCAGGAATCCTAGCAACAACACCTCGATCCTGCACGAAATACATTTCCTTTAGCAAATCCTCCAGCCTTACGTGAAAAATATATTAAAAAATCATAATCACAAGTGGAAATTTTAACTGACTGCTCAGTTCTGAACAATTTAAAAATAGCAGAGGATAAAACAACCAACACCTAGACATGTCTGTGGAAGCAGGTACAAAGTCAGTCTGGAGTATGCACAGGAAATGAATCACTGTATTCTTCACTGTTTTAAATTTTCTCATGCAGAACAGCTAAGCATAAAATCCTAATGCAACATAAAGTGGACAGAGATGGAATAGATGGGGTGCAGCAACCATTAGAAGCTGAAACCCAGTTTGCCAGCACATCACCGAGGGAAAGGGTCACTTCTGGTCCCCTCTGCCAGAAGCTTCTGGGGTTCCACATCGCTGCAAATCCCTGGAAGAAAGGCTGTGCAGCCCGCCTGCGCTGGGCAGAAAAAGCAGATGACACCAGTGATTGTCTAGATAACCGCCAGCTGCATTTCCCCTCATCCTGACTCGCTACTTCTGCCAGTTCCTATGACAGCAATACCGCGAGCAGCAGCCCTGCAGTTTCAGTCTGATCTGCCTCCCGTTGCCCCTGACGGACACCAAGCAGCCAGAGCAAAGGAAACAAACCTGTCCGGGTCCTTCTGGGTGTGCCCCAGAAAAGAAAAGCCCTGCCTTAACTCTGGTCCCCTTTGTGGCAGTGGCTGAGCACTGCTGCAGGGGCACCAGCCCGCACATCTGATCAGCTGCGTGCCGCTGCAAGCAGCTGAGGGACTTCCAGTCCACAGAGACAAAGGCAACCACCTGCAGAAAGTCTGCGGTGTTGAATTCTGCTGTTCTGCAGGAACTGTGAAACCCTCCTTTGTTTCACAGCAGTCCAAAGAGACCCCTGTAGGACACTTTCCCCAGACTTCCCCATGTCCTTAATCAGTCCCCTAATGAACCAAACAGCACACCCTTAAACACCCAAATCCTTCCTGAAGAGAGTGAAAACCAGATCATGAGAAGGATGTGACAGCACGTCAGCTGGTAAGATTCCACCTCTCAAAGGTCTTCTAAGCCTAGTCCCTGATGCATGGGTAATCTATGCAATATGGACAAGCCAGATGGGAGAAAATAACTAAGCCAACACCCTGATCCCTGGGTCCAGCACATCCAGGATGGCGTCTTTGTGGCCATGGTCATCACAGTGAAGACAGGTGGAATGCTTGAGAGAAGGCAGAAGGGTTGCTGCTGAGTTAGCTACTAGCAGCAAACAGACACTGAGTCCCTCTGGTGCTGCTGAAGGGAAAGAAGAAGGGAAAAGAGATGCCAGGATCCGCTTGTCTGATGGGAGAAATATGAGGACACCACTGCTCTGGGGAATGGAGACATTACACGAAACTGTGCATGATAACTACATTTCCTTGGATGCTCACGTGCCCCTTTCTAAGAATGAAAGACAGCAAATAAGGTGCCTGTTAGCAAAATGGGATCAGAAACTCACACTTACTGGAGTAGTCACAGGAAAATCAGTCTTAACCATATTTTATGGATTGATTTGGGAAAAAAAATGAAGGATGGCAGTAATTTTAAGCATGACATTGATTTTGGCAGGGTAATTCAATACTGAAAATAACGTGAAAAACCATTTGTTTATGAAACAAGACCTGCACACCACAAGTTTGGAAGAATTTGAAGCTCTTCTTCTGTGACAGATTAAGTCAAGAACAAATACATTCCGGTAACATGCCCACCATATGAAAATAAAAACACAAACTAAAAAGAAACCCTAATGTCAACAGTCTAAATTTAGATGCAGCGGAAATGCAACTCTGTTGACTTTGGAAGTGCTACACATTTATCCGTGTCCTGATTCAGCCTTCTGGGATTAAACAAATGATCCTTTTGTTTGCCTTCATCCTTTTCATTTTCAAGGTATGTGGATAAATACTTAAATTCATAACACTTAAAAATAGCTCTGACAGGACTCTTGCAGCTTAAAAGGAAAAACAATAGAACATGTATAAAAACTGCAAATACTTCTTGCATTAGGATTTTAATGCTTCCAAGTGACCAACCTTGCCAAACTGTGCAAAGTGGAAAACATGAGTATAACCTTGTAACCCTTTTGTGTCTTTGTTAAGCAGTAAGCAAAGGGCTAGATTTTTCTATTCCTATGAAAAGATCACCAATATAAACACCACTTTGTATCTGAAACCTGCTGTTCTGCTCCACAGGAAACAGTTTAATCTGCAAGCCTCAGAATAAGAAGCAATTCTTAGAAATGAAGCAAAGAATTTCAGCTGTCTATTAAATTGCTCAAGTTGAGATCTAAATTCTGGTGTCCCTCATCTTGGTGTAAAACCAGAGCAACTTACCTGAAAACAACAGGATTATTCTGCATATTACACCCATGTACGAAAGCTAGTTTCTGGTCTCTTTTCTCATTAGCAGGCACCTTCTGACTTGCACTGAGTTTTCCAAAATACATCCAAATATCCAACAATAAACATAGAACCAAATTCTTTTGGAAAAAAAAAAAAGGCAGATGTCTTTTTCTTTTTTTTTTTTTTTTTTTTGGCTGAACTTCCTCTAACACTACCATAAAATCACAAGGAGTTTCACTTGAAAAGTGGAGTCAAAGCCAGTAGGAAACCCTTTTCTATTTGCATTAATTATAATAGATTAAAAGGTAATCAACAGAGAAAAAACACATTTGCCACACTGTGAAGCATTCAAATAAAGGTAAAGACAATCTAAAGTTGATGAGGATATTTTTGAAACCTGCACTAAGACAGTTATATATATATTTTAAATTCTTCTTGATTAGGCAAGATGACCAGTGTGCGTGTGCTAACTGGAAGGAAGACAACATCGTACCTTTCAGAGTCTCCTGCAAAGTCTGTGCAAAGGTTGCTAGTTTGTGGCTGTCGTGGTTCTTCCCTGTATTCTCCCCTGCTGCAGATGCCAAGGCCAGGTGAAGGTTAACCAGTGTCAGATCATTCTTCCCAAACTGGGGGAGCAAGGAGCGAAATCAATAAAGGGCAAGGAAGGTCACAAAGCAAAGCCATACACCTATTCCACATACTTTCAGTACTAAATCCTGGTGACTAGGACCCACTTTGCTCTGCACACAGTGTATTTTGTTTTGTCTTGGTGTTTTGGGAAGACAGGGAACACATTTTGCACCTCTTCTTGCAACAGCCTAATATCCTTACAGTTCTGGGGAAACTGATTTTTGTAAGCATGCAGCTTCTTTCCACAGCAGTTGCAGTGAGAAGCTGACTGCAAAACCAGTTGTTAATACGCTATGAATAATGTCGTCATCATTACATGGACTAATTACTACTCTCCTATGATTGGCCTTGGCCTGTCACAGAGATTAGCCATGAAAAATAATGCATCTTGAATTGGGCAGTTGGCTTCCTGCAATCTTCTTGTCACCTTCTGGGACTCACTTTATTGTGTGGCACAAATAATACTTACTCCTAATTTAACTTGTCTATATTTATTAGAAACTTCTCTCAAAGCATTACCAGAGATGTCAAATTCCCCAAACCAGAACTCTCCATCACAGCCTGTGTGGAGAAGGAGGCTGTATGTTCACTCAAGCATATGCAGAACAGCTTGGAAAGAGTCAGTTTCCAAAATGCATGGGTTTCTTGTACACAGGTACAGCCTAGTGAAAAAGCTTTAAAATGGAAACTCTACACTATGCCAGTGATGTAAGAGATCAGCCCGAGCCTCTCAGGAGCACAAAACCTTCTGTAAACATCCATTCTGCCTACACTCACCCCATCTCCACCCCTGATGTATGGCACTGACCAGAACCACAGAGCTGTGGTTGCACGCTGCTGGATACTCACCTCTTGAAAAGCCAGAGCAAGTGACTGGTGACTTCTGTCACTCTATCAGACTGCAGACACTACCAAAGATCCCCCCAACATACCCAAATGCTCCCTTGCAGCATGGCTCCCTCCCACAGGAGCAGGGGGAAGGAATGATCCTGGTGATCCACCCTACCTATCAAGGCCCACTAAGCACCTGATTTTAATCAAGCCATGAAAAACTGTTGATTTGATGAAATGGATTAGTCTCATGCAAGTTTTTATCTGTTAGTAGACTGTGCCTCTTTCCAGCTTCTTGTCCAAAATTTTTAAATAAAAGCTCATCTCTGCAAGGGTCCATCAGCACAAATAAGTTACCTTGAAACGTGCAAGATATGGGTGAGGATACGAGTGCTTCCCATTGCCATTAGTCTGTACATTCTCCTGAGAAGAGGCATCTTTCAGCTCAATGCCAGCTGTTGTATCCCAGAGGAACCCAGAGTATTCAACTCTCTGCAATTAAAGCAAGAGAAGAGGAAAAAAAAAAAAAAGATGGTAAAAACAAAATGTTCTGCCCAAATGCAGTCTCCTAGATGAAACTTTCACCCAAATGCCTCAGTCTCAGTCTCACTGCTGGTATTGGAGTGGCGTACATCACTCCCAAAATATGCAGAGGTGGGGAAAAGTTTCTACCCAGGCCTGGCACCTGCTGAGGGTAGGAAGTCTACCTTGCTGTGCACAGGTGTAAGGGAGAAACAGCACCCTAGATTATCCGTAGGAGATAACAAGAACAGGAGGAAAAGCTCCTTTATTTTGCCCTGGCCAAAACCCCCACAAGATGTGGGAGGGACAGGCAGTCCCAATGGCTTCACTGAAAGCCGAGCACACCGAGTTGAAATGCACATTGCTTGGCTACTCACAGCCACTCGCACTTGCGCGTTGGCTATCAGACAACCAGGTAACCTGAGCACTGCGTGCTCCAGCCAACAATTTAATAAGCTGTTTTATCTTACACAGGTAGAGCGCATTCAGGACTGCTGCAGCAGTGAGAGCTAAAGCTGCAGCCTCCTGTGTGCATGTGTGGACTGATACACGTCCCTCATTTCCTGCTGTTCCAGGCAAGGAATCCAATTCTTCTCGGTGTGGTCAATAATAAGGTAGCTTGTTGCCCATAAGAAAATAAGGATTTTTTTTTTTGTCTTACCCTGAGCAGGAGCCTATGTCCCCAGCATCGTATCTCTGCTAGTGGCAGACATTTACAGGAAGAGCATAAGGGAAGCTGGGGGGTGTAGAGGCTGATGTTTGCCCTGACAGGCTCTTCCCAGCACCAGCACACTGCTGCAAGCCATCTTTTCCCGTTCCTTCTCTCCACACCATACACGATTTTACAGACTTCTGTCGTCACCAGCTAAAAATATCCAGGCTCGTTCAGCCTCTTGGCACAACATCTGGTCTAGACCTCTCAGCCCTGTCAATCTTCTCTCTCTCTTTTGCAGCTCAAGTGCTTCATGTTCAGTTCTCTGCTCCTTTCATCCCAGTGTCTATCATCCTTCATGCTTTTTTGGACTACTTGGGACCATGGCATTCCCAGAAAGCTGTCCGCCCTCATTACACCAGCAGCAGTATCTAATTCAAAGCCTGTCAAGCCTCTCCTCTCATCACACAGACAGGATTTGCCTTGGTATCATTCAAACCTGTTTCTCTTAGTGAATCATAGTTAAATCCATCTCAAGGAAAAGTTTTCCATTTCAGCTGCAAAAAAACAAGTATTATATGCTCTGCTGTCTTCCACTGAGCCTTGAAAGAAAGTATTAAGGTTGGCTAAAATCTTTTGGTAGCCCATTTAGCGAGTTTTAGACTTGAAACTGGTGGAATAATTTTGTCAGTATTTTAATGTCTGAAAACTGAGTAGGCTACAAGAAAAGATGTAGAAGAATAAAACAGATGTCAGCAGCCCCCCTCTATTCCCTAGCTCCAGATTTTCCATCAACCCAGTGGCCATTATCAGTGTTTGGTAGAAGGCCAAATGACTGGGATGAGTGGGAGCACAAACCTATGCACCAACCACTATTTTGCCTTATTTAGCCCTGCAGAGAGTCTCGAGATCACTTTGTGCCAAAGATGTGATATATTCAGAGTACCACTGCATTATTTCATTGCATTGTGTTTGTGTACACAACGTTCAAACCTAATGAACCCATCAACTAACCT
This sequence comes from Anser anser, assembly GCF_964211835.1. Taxonomy (NCBI): domain Eukaryota; kingdom Metazoa; phylum Chordata; class Aves; order Anseriformes; family Anatidae; genus Anser; species Anser anser. Next base: position 96,873,478 of record NC_139721.1, read on the forward strand.
ACGGGGTAGAAAAGGCTTTTTGGCTTAGTGTAGGGTGCTGTAGCATAGCCAGATTTCCCTTCTGTAAAAGCACCTAAAAGGAAGAGTCAGTAAATAACATTTCTATTCTTAGTTTGGCCACAGATTTCTCCCATAATCTGGGGAATCCTTCATCCTTACATCCCTACCAGTAAAGCAAAGTACATGATGATTTTTAGTTACTCAGTCCACAGTCAAAACTTTCATTGCTATCTCTGGAAACACAAGATTCAAGAATGAATCGACTAAGGACTCCGGATTCAACACAGAAACTCTGAGACAATTACTAATCATTGTTGGAAAAAAAGACAAAGCAAAGGGAACAACTTTGCACAATTTCACATATCGGTTTAAATTCCGTGCTCTAATGATCTGGTGTAAGAAGAGGTTCCAAAGTAAAGCTTCCAGCCAGGAACAAAATGCTCTGAAGGGGATTTGCTGTCTGCATTGGAAGTAGAAGTGTTGTTCTGAATTGTGTAAAGCTTTGGACCCATTCAGACCCTTAGTCTTTCTATTGGTAGGTACAGGACAATTCTTGTGGTGCTCAGGTGTTTTCTGTTGTTGTTGTTGTTCATGTTTTATATCCTTAGCACCCCTGAAGGGAAAGCGAGAGATCTCCCTTGGGAGAGACCACCTTTGGGTACCATTAGTAGAATTCAGCCCCATATAGCTATACCTTGAATATTGTCAAGGGTAGAAGGCACAACCCTCACCACCTTGTAAATTAGTACCTTGTTGCAGTACGTATATATATTCCCATGACAGACGATGCTGCAGGGAAAAGCCTAGTGCAGCAAGTTGCTGATTTTCAATAGAGTCCAAGGCATATTTCAAAGATACTTGTATGGCACTTTAGGGAATGTGCAAGATAAGCTCCTCTGCCAGAGGAGGAGAACATGCTGAGCAGCTCCTCTGTAGGCTCTTCATTTGTAAATTAGAAAAACTGGAAGCTCTTCCAAATTCCAGCCAGTGCTGTATAACAGAGCAAGCTCAGCTGACCAGCAGAAAAAAATCAGAAGTACTGCAGCATGTCAGGGGCAAAACAATGGGCTCTTTCCTTGTCCTAAAGTGTAGCCTTTTTTCTGTATTTCTGTACTGTTTTTACCTGTTATACTTCCCCCAAACACATGGACACCTTCCTCCTTAAAAGTATCCCATGGACAGGGGAAAACAACTCTTCCAAATAATCAATAGCACAGTCAAACTGAATGCCATATGAAGAATCAGCTTTAAAAAAAAAAAAAAAAAAAGTTGCAAACCTTGCCAAAAAGATTAAGAATATGTCCTTGGTTAAAGGGAAAAAAATTGAAGCAAAAGTTCAAACGTAGGGATTAATGTACCTTATGTAGCTGGCCCGAGGGCTTTTCGGAAACAACACCCTTCCAACATCCTCTAGGGCCCTTCCACTTGCGGATGTTTGGCAGCGTCGGCTGGTTCAGCTCCATACAAAACTAGAGAGAGAGACAGAAAAAAAAAAAAAAAAAGATAAGCTTCCTAGGGCTTTAAAAAACCCTGCAAAAAAGCACGCAAAGAGGCATTGATAAGATACGCTGTGGAATACAGGCTATAGTCTCTATTGAAATGTTAAATGAAAGCCCAGCTACAAATCTGAGGTCAAGGAAGCTGCACCAGTGTATGCTAGCTACAAAACTTAAGCTCTAATTTTTCAGCAGCACAATAGCCTAGGCCAGCCCTGGAAGGGGAAGCTGGCTAACCCAGAAAGAACAAAAGCACACTGAGCAGACATGAGGAACGCAAAACTTATGCCCCCCAAGGTTTGCGCCGGAGGTGGTCTGGGACCCATCCCAGGGACTCATCATTATTTGGAGACTGGGTTAAAACGGCGCAAACATGGCAAGCAGAACATATTCTAAAAGTGCCTATGTTTCTTCCTTGGGCTCTTTCCCCCCCGAAGTGCTGTTGGGAGAGCAGCAGGGGGGCTGCCGGGGGCAGGAAGCCCCCATGTAGCAGGGCTGGCTGCTCTCCAGTGCCCACATCACCCTCAGCCACGGGGATGAAGCCAAAGGAAGGGCGGAGGACAGACCCGACAGCCAGCACTCGGCTGACAAAATGATTTTGGGGTGTCACGGCAAACGCTTCAATGGCTCAAAAGCCGTTTGTAAAAAAGCAATGAGTCAGTGTGGTGAAGGCAAGGAAGCTGAGAGCTCAGGCTAAGAAACCTCAAACAAGCTAATGTGTTCGAGGGCACACTGCGGGTACTTCAAGGGATGATAAAGGAAGGAGAACCTCAGTGCTACAGGGCACATTTCAACATCTGCATTTCAATGAGCAAGTAATAAACTACTGGCATAAAACACATACCAGACACAAACCCTGTAAACTGCTGCAGGAGCTCTGTGCAACATTTCCAGCCTTTCTGGAGATGCTGGCAATAGAAATGCTGCCGCTTCACATGGCATTTTGCAGCTGTGCATGTACAACATACATGCTGTAATACCACCATATGCACCATACGCTGCTGTATTGTGGTATGACAGATGCTTTATGGATGCTTGAGACTCCCTGTGCAGAAAGGGATCGGCTGCACATTTTCACACATAGCAGATCTTTCTGGTGCTCCCCAGAGATGTTGGTCGTCCTGGACATTGCTGTACAGCCACAGAACTTGGACACATTTACATTGCCAAGCATATGGTCAGAGCTATAAAGACTGTGCAATAACACCCAACAGATCAAGGGTACTGGGACTGTGGACACCATGGAAAAGACCCCACATCCACTTGGCTAAAGTCTTGCCAATGAAATTAAATGAATTAAAAAAAAAAAAAAAGACTATGCCTTGGAAAACCTGGAGCCCCTTTATACAGATGCTATGAAATACTTTTTGCCAGAGGGTTCAGAATAAAGCTTAATAGGAGGAGCTAGAGCCCTCTGCAAAGCTACTGTCAGGTCAAGACAAACCCCAGCTGGATGCTGGCAGGGATACCAGGCATCAGCACACCCTGGCTGGGCAGAAGTGCGTGCACACAGCAGCTGTGGCTTCAGGGAAAGAAGCTATTAAAAAGTAATCACTGTGAAACAGTAAGAGACTTTCGATGTGCATTTTCTTTTTTTTTTTTTTTAATTTATCTGACACTGGAAGAGCTGCACTGAAACAGAGGTTTTCACAGTGAAAGAACATCTTCAGACAAGAGCTTGTAACCAAAATGTCAGCCCAACAGAAGCAGCGATTTAACAAAGAAGGATTTCAAGGCAAACGATAACCTCCTGTACACAGTGATGGTTCTCTGTGGTGGGTCATGCTTCTGGCCAAACACAGTTTGAAGAACTGTAGTGCTAATCTGCATGGATATAAACGTTTCTGATGTGGGTATCAGCAAAGGATGGGACAGCTGTTCTCCATACTGGAACAGGGAATGGCTACCCCCTTTCCAACTTACCAATTGTTCTTATTCACATGTCTATTTCACCTTTTGTTTCAAAAAGAAAAATCAAACCCTGCTCTTTTACTAACTGCCTTGTCTGTAAATTCAGTATCCTGGATGCTGAAGCTGTAAGCATTTACCTCTAAAACACATACAACCCAAAAAGAAATCTTTCTTGTCTTGAAAAGCCAAGAGGCATTTCACACTCAAAAGAGAAAATGTCTGGCACATCCTGTAAGAAACTTTTCTGAAAAGTAGAGATTTGTTGGAGCTTCTTATTCAAGATGCTGCGTACTGCATCACTGCTTGTTATATAGCTTCAAGCAGTGCTAAGGCTGTGCTGGTTTATTAAACAACGAGGCACACAGGGCACTTGCACAGCCTGAGAACCGAGCTCTGCTCTGGACTGAAGGCTAGGTGAAATCATTAACACACACACAGTAAGTCATGGCAGTAATAATTATCATTCCTGATATTGTTCTGCTGACTTTAAACTGCACACATTTGCTGAATGAGTTTTCTAACATTTAAATAACTTAAATCAGCAACCATGAGGAAAAAATGAAGTTAGGAGTTCTACTGTAAACCAACAAAAGAGTTAACTTATCACTGGGTTGCAGCTGCCTAGTGGACAGCACAAAGGATATAGCAGGGCTGAATAAATACTACAGAAACCATCGCTTTATTAAAAAGAACATCTGCAATCAACTAGTTTGAATATTTTCTTTCCTCCAAATTGATTTCCTTAAGGCCCTGACTTAACTTTGCTCAAAGAAAAAGATGACAAATAAGATTATATGGTTTGTTCAGAAAAAGGCATCAGCCTGCTCTGGGTGTTTGGTCTGGTGCTCTGCTCTGGTTGTTTTAGCAATTGAGAGCATCCCCTACAGCAGCTGACTTTAATTTGTGCCCATTTTTCAGGGCTTACAGGCACACAGATTTTGAAGCTCTTGTGGAGTACTTGCTTAGGTCACATGCTCTGATGAAGTGAGAAGGGCATTTCTTATATCACATTGTTCTGCCCACAAAGCCCAAGAGCAAACACGATTACAGTTTCCCTTGTACAGTAAAAATCTACAGACAAGCTCATGGCCTACATTGGGCATGAAAAAACATCCTTTCTTCTTTTGCAAAGTTAGATCTGTATCAATCCTTTTGGGGAGCTTTTTCTCATGTGGTATAGAAAAATCAAAATGAAAATTTAAATCAGAACATTTTCCCCAAAAATCCTCATAAGGAATAAAGGTCTAGCTTTTTTTTTTTTTTTCCTCAAGAGCCTTTCAGATTGCAAGTTTCCTGAAATGAAATCAGCTTTCTTTATTAAATCCTGTACATAACCGAGTCAAAACTCAAACAGATACTGCAATATCAACAACACAAGGGCCCTTTTACAGACTCCCCCTGTATCATACCTATGCCTTTGTGGTCTCTCTTGCAGCTCAGTGCTAAGTGTTTTTGGATAAGCAGTGCCTCCAGGGTGTGGGAATGCGGCAGCACGCAGGCTCCAGTCACACTCTAGGTAAAAAGCTGTCTGCCCCTGAAAGGTGACCCCCCTGCAACAGCCACCTGCCTGCTGCCAGCATGTGAAGTGCAAGGAGTTAATGAGAGCCACCACTCCCAGAACTGGGGCAAGCCCCATGGCCTTTGCTCGTCTTCAACCCATCATTTACCCAAGAAGGGAGGATTCAAAGACGTAACTGCTCTCCGTTTCCCCTGATAAGGAGCCCGTGCCGACTGCTCCTGGCCTCTCCAGAAGCAGACAGGTACAGGAACGAGCTTACACAGGGCAGCTGGAAGAAGCTGAGGAAACACACATTAGAGTAGGAACAGGAGAGGGAAGGCACAGTGTCTTGGACTAATTTGGAAGTAAGGAGAAGAACGCATGTTGGGCTGGCACATGCTGGGGATCGTAAGGAATTACAGACTCCCTATCACCTCATGCCCCTCCCCAGGGCGCTCTAAGCACTGCCAGCAGCAGTAACTATTTGTGCATTAATTAAGGTTAACTCTCTTCCAGTGCAGTAACTCTGCACGCTACAAGAACTGCCAGCAAGCAGCCGGCAGTAACCCACAGGCAGATCTCACATCCTGTTGTTCAGGGTGCCCTGGGTAATCTTTGCTTTCTTTTGAGGTGCTGTTTGTGCAGCCACTCCAAAATCAGGCAGAGTAGGCCTGACAGGCACAACACCACTCCATGCACACAGCTTGCCCCATCAGGTGTAACTTCTACAGTACAAGTGCTGGGGACCACACCGAGATGGGGACCTCCTTTGAGGTGAGCATCCTTTGCCTGAAAAGAGGTTGCACTACTCCTTTACACACTTAGGAAATCAAAGGTGACCCAGGAAAACAATGCCTTAGGGCAAGATGTAAAAAGCTAGATGTAAAGCTAGATGTAATTGTGCGTTTCTTATCAGCCAGTGACTCCTCGTCTGTAGATATTTTAATTTCAGACCTGGAGTCAGAGCACAGGCTGTAAAGAGAGTGAGGAAAGGAGGAACTGTAAGGAGGAGCTTCCAGTGTTAGCACATTATTATGGCACAGTATGCCTTGTCTCAGTGCAGTAATCATCGCCTGAACTTTAGAAAGGCACTCAAGGCAATTAAATGTTTATTTTGTTTAATTACCACAAATGCTTTCAGGCCAAAAGGACACTGCATTAAATGTAAATAACAACTTACTTCTTCAAAGCAAAGATGATTTTAGTTCCACTTAACAAGGAGGAGAGAAGAGAGCTTAGGGAATAAACATTCTATTTCTGAATGTTAAATATGCACAGTTCTTTTATTTTTAACAGGCACTAGGGGGAGCAACTTTAATGAGTACAGGAGATGCATATGAAACTTCTATCAGTTCCTTAGCATTTCACATATGTTAAGAGATGGCACATTAGTAAAGATTTGACATCTCTGTGGTGAAAGTGACTTGGAGTATGAGTTCTGAAGAGCACAGGAGCTGGCAATAGCTGAAAAGGAGACTTTCACCAGCAAAAACAACAAAAAGATGTATAACTATACAATTAGGTCAAAATTCTCCACCTTTTTCAAAGCCCACCTACCCTCTCCAAACCTGATTCTTCTGGCAACAAAACTCCCATCCTGAAACATGATCTAAAATATTCCAGATAGAAGATGCAACAAAACTGACAATGGCTTCACGAGACCATCTGGTGCTGGCACTATTAATCCATCCTTCAATATATACTTCCACTGGGTACTCTATATAACCTAAAAATGTTCCTAGAATTAAATGCACGCCATCCTTTCTTTTCTTTATAAATCCAAGAGTGGACTGTATTTCTATTTCCAACTGAAAAAGCAGACTTGAGAACCTACAAACCTTATCCAATCAACCATCTACAGGACACAGCTACAGCTGGTGCTCCCTAATCGAGCTTGATCCAGAAAGCTGAGAGCAGAAACATTGAGAACATTTTTGAAATCAACACCTTCAGTTTTCACTTAAAGCGCCCTGATTTGACACTGATGCTCCTAAAGAAAAAGAGCATTTTGTTAGATCATGTTTGAGATGAGGAAGAAGCAGAGTTAGTGGGGGGAGATCTTTGTGGTGGTTGTATTTTCCTGGACTCACTGCTGAGGCTGGGGTAAGAAAACAGGTCAGGGCTGCAGGAGAAAAGCACTTGGCATCCACATCCCCGCAGGCAAGAGCAGCTAAGCAAAAGGACACAGAGGAGCATCAGGCCTTGCGGTTGTGTCTGGGTTTTGAATAATCAAACATAACTGCAGGGAAGGAAGTGTTATTATGGCTATAGCCTAAAACAGAATCAACACTGGATCCTATTTCCTACTGACAACAGCATAGTCTCAGGCCTTCCTTGCTTGTTTGCCTTACACTGAAGTGTATCCATATCCTGTTTGCAGAGGTAGCCAAAAATTCTGGACAAAAACAAGTAGATGAACACAAACACTGGTGTGGGGGATGCACTTGCAGATGAACCACATAAATAGTGCAGAGGAAATAGAGGTGGTCCTGTGTTAAGCTATAATGTTTTATACATGCCCATTCAATTAGTCCCTTCCAGGAAGACCTCATGAAACGTTTCATAATATTTATTGATTGTGTTCTTCGAGTATTGATATTACATAAAGGCAAATAAAACTTGGCAGGTGGAAGACAGCTAGACCGATAATTATTAGTGTTCCCAAAGGAGAATAAAACTCCACAGGCAACAGAGATCTCAGACATATCAATACATTTCCTTTTGGAAAAGATTTCTCTTTCTCCCTCTTGAGAATAATTCTACAATGAAGATGTCAGTGAGGAAATATATATTTTTTTTAAAGTGTGGTTTATAGAAGCCAAGTTATAAAGTTTAGGAGAAAAATTCTGTGACGGAAGTAAAGATAAGGAACAAATCTACTGAAAATGTCACAGAGACAGAACTACTCTTGGCAAGGTTATCGACCCGTCCTGTCATGTTAGCGTGCCCTGTTTGCACTGTGTCATTGAGACCTGACATTCTTTACTTACTGGTTTGTCGCTCTGGGAGCTAAAATAAAACATTGATGATTGAGTAAATGCTGTCATTCTCCACACTTTTCACAAACATTATATCTAATGAATCCTTCAAATGGCTCCATCACGAGCAGCAAGACTGAGGCAGAGCCCTTCAGCACCAACCATTCAGCCAAACCCCCTAACCAGCACCTGGCTTCACACATAAAGCTGCACCTGCAGGCACAACCATCACCTCTTTGTGTTTGTGCAGACTATGGGCACAGAAAGCTCATTTGTTGTGACAACATGCACATACAAACATGGACATGTTGGTAAATATGAGAGCTCCCTCCTGACTAGATGTAATGGGAGTTTTTCATCAGCCAGTTTCCATCACCTGGCACCGGCTGTTCAATCCATTCCCACTCTCCCAGTTAGGTACCCAGGGCTTCCTCTTGCAAAGGGGATGCTGGGGGCAAGCCAAGAGAAGACAATGAGTTCAGAAATGCAGGTTATACCTGTCCTTTTCCAGTCTCCTGAACACAGACCACATGGTGGCAAGCAGATGACTTTTTCTGCTTGGGATCCCAAGTCGTGGCCTGTCATAAGGGAGGCACCTACAGCTTTTCCATCAGTTTGAGCATAGCTCAGTGGTGCCTGGAAAATGTGCTGCTTCTTAGACATCAACCCAGTATTTCTGACAGACACCCATGAAGGAAGGATTTCCTTCTTCTGAGGATCAGATTCTTCGCTTCCAAATGAGTGCTTCAAGCACCATGTCAAGGACTGGAGAGCAAACATCTACCAGCCTGCAGCCTCGCTGCCCAGCGAGGTGATTCTTGTCCTGAACTCCAGGCTTTGCTGCAAAGACCATTTCTAAGCTTATTACACAAGAAAGGAAACCTCCTGGATTGAACTCCTCAGAGGAGACAGGATGAGGAAGGCACGTTTTTCAAGCCAAGCTATGTGCAGGCACAGGCTAGAAACTGAAGTGCTGAGATTGGGGTCATTCTGGGCATAACTCTCGTTACCAGAGGAACACTAGAGCAAACCATTAAAGGACTCTCAGTCTTTAAAACAAAACACATCACCCTCACAACAGGTATCTGAGTCCCTTAAGGAATCTGGCCACATTTTGAGCCAGCCCATGGATTTGAACCAAACTGGAACACGAGGCTCCCTTCTGCAGCTGCTGTGTTACTCACCCATTGTAATTTATGAATGTGCGGGAAATAATTATGCTGATAAACTTAACATTATCTCAATTATCAAAAGTGTGTAATGATTTGTTTCCATACACGAACCTGTTTGAACCAAAGCAAATTTTTTTTCTGTTAGGTTTTACAGGATCAGTTGGGGAGTGGTAGGAGCATAAGTTTGCACTCCCAAGTGATTTGTTTTCCTTTCTGAGCACTTATTTTGGAAAAAATCAACCATGAGTTTCTACACTGTCCTCCCAGATGAGCTCACCACAGTCACCCAACTGCTTATTTTTTTGTAATACCTGAGAGGAAATTACATTCTTTATCTTTGATTATATGATTTTAAAAAAAGGATTGTAGCCCATAAAAACAGTTCTATGCTCGTCTTTTAATCATGGTGTTCCTGGGACAACAATTTAGATCATTCACTGGCACCTTCATCTAGCTTCATTCCAAACAAAAGTTATTATTTATATAAACAATGTCTTTTTATAGGGCTTGAAAAGGAAGACACGGAAACCTTTGGTGCAGAACAGTGAAACAACAACTGAAAGACGGAACTATCATAACACACTTTAAGTGCCAGGGACTCTATTAAAAAATCACAGGATGCTCGACTACCTATTGTCAAAATGGGCTATGAAACATCTTTCAGCCAGGCTGCCATTTCATGGGAAACAGTCTTCACGTATTTGGTAGAAATATAGGCTGTCTTTTAGTTACGAAAGAGAACACCCATATTGGCCAACCTGTGTGTAGGAGCAGTTTTATGGGTTTTCAATTTCTCACATTTCCATTATACGCTGAGCTTTTTCCTTGTACTTCATGGGACAGACCCATTTTGCAAAGACATTTCCTGAAGACTTCTTTTCCTACCCTTGAGCGCTTTTTTTAAAACATAATACCGGAATTGAGGCTCAAGAGCTTGTCAAGGATGGTCCATAAAGCCTTGCAATTAATTCAAATGAGTGTTTTAGTCTGCGTAAGTAGGCAGTATAATCATTAACAGCAATAATAGCATGCTAAGGGAGCTAATATGGTACAAAGAAGAATAAAAAAAGAAACCTTCATGATTACAAGCGTACCTTTTTCATCGAGCTGCTTTAACAAGAGATGAGTGGATGAGTTCAAGCAGTTTTCCTATATTGTTATAAAGCTGTCTGCTCAAGCAGTTGGCTGTGCTAAAATCATAGCCACAACACAGTTGAATTATTTACTTGTTACCATATTGTCTGCTGTAAACGTTCAGTTGCTTTTTCACATTTTTTCCCAATCTCATTATTTCCAAATGAAGAAGACAAGTTTCATCTTGCTGCCACTTCAGCCATCAGAAAAAAGCAGATGCACCTCTCAGGGAACACAGACGTATGCTTAGGAAAGTATTACTGACATTATTAAAGCAACGACGGCTCAGATTTTTGTCTTTTTTGGGAGATACTATACGTGTACTACTATAGACAGTGCCTCAAGCAGTGACCAATATAGAGCTCCAAGTCTTTCACAAGGTAAGGTATTGTATGCTCAGCCAGAGCACGTGTACTTCATTTTGTACCACCACAGCCACCACTCTGCAGGGCCACAGCTTGCCCAGCAAATGTTTGGAAAGCTAAACTGCATGCTCATTTGGATTAGATATAAGGCACCAGATAACCACAAGTCAGTAGCTGTCTGGGAACCCTTCTTTTATTTTTAGTTCCTTGGCTAAAAATAAAAATGGCCCCCCATTTAGTGAGCCAATGCTTTTGTCATGCAACTGGGAAGCTCTGTGGTGTGGTGCAAGACCATAATACGTGACAAGGACCTTACTCATCCTGCACTCACTGGGACTACATAAGGTGAAAATCAATTCATCAGAACCCAGCCCTTAACACAGAAGGCAAATAAAAAATCAGCCTATGAAACATGAGACCCAGGAGTGATAAGAACTGGTTTCTTGTTCACCAATTAAAAATAAACAAACCAAGCCAGAGAGCTATTTGCCACGATCTGAGTCTCCTTACCTGCACACTGCCTTGAGCCAAAGGAAAGGAGTATGGGAAAAAATGTGCTAATACAAAGGAAGAACAAAACCAAAGGGGAATGGGGAAATCATACAGTTTTGAGGGTTATTAATCAAGGAAAGCTGCTTAAACACATAACGTAACTAAGTCTCACTCTGCCACACTGGTAAAGTCTACTCATTTCCAGAAATGCAAGTAAAGTGTTGAGGTTTTTGTCTTTTCTTTTTTTTTTTTTTTTTTTTTTTTAACTTTTGGGATATACGTGGAGGTAAAGATGAACTGGACTGTGCTGATGTGTAGAATGAGAAGGAATAAAAGCAGCGTGTTATGAGAACTTCACTGACAAAAAGGAAAATCGAACGGCCCTCATTATTACAAGACCACAATTTGGACACCTCCTCTACAGAGACTTTCATCAAAAACTGTAATTCACAGGGCATTTTACTTCCATCCATTTTTTTCCTACTGTTAGAATACTGTTTTCCCCAGCTGATTTACATCTCTGTTTAGAGGAAGCATTCTTTCCCATGATAAGAATACAAAAACAAGGAAGAGAAATGTAATATGACTCACAACCATTGCCAGTCTCAAATATAATTCCTTCAGGCATCGATTACACTACATTACAGGACACTGTGCCACCTTCTCTAAAGCTATTTATATCTGTCTTGTATCCTATTCCATTACTTCTTTCTTGGATGCTTATTATTAGGAGGATCACTTACAGGCATTAGGACATGTAATCTCACCTTTTTTTTAATCTCATACACTTTTTCTAAATTATTTTTCACACGTCTACTCCTTAATTTAAGGAGTCTGATTTGACATTCACTCCACTCTGAAACAGCACATTCTTTATTTAAAGGTTTGCATGAGTAATAGATGGTCTACTGTCTTCTACCAGTAGCACCTTTTCAACTGAGTCCAGGAGACTGCCCTCAAACCCTGACCAAAGCTCTGCTCAAACAGATGCAATGTACTCTGGCTCTCTGTAGGGAGCAAATGAATTACTTAATCCACATAAATAAACAAAAAATGATTTAGGCTGATATTACAAAACTTTTGCTGCCATGCCAATGTATTAAAAAGTAGGGGAAAAAAAAACACAGACAAAAAGAACTTTCCTCAAAACTGCTGACTGCTCAGAACTGGTCCTGTTCTATGAACTGGCTTTGTCTTCTACCATCTTATAGAAGAAAGACAGGAAAAATCAACAGATTAAGGACTCTTCATATTACTTCTACCACCCACAAACTGAAGTTAAACACATGCTAGCGTTTGTAAGTACACATTTTTTGTTTCTCCTTGGTCTGGAAGTACAGAGAATGATTTTACTAATGAATAAGTTTAGCTTCTGTCCAGGGACAGAATTAGATACCTACCGCAAACAAACAAAAAAACAACAACAATAATAACAAAAGCCAATTAATATAATGAGCAATCTCCATACCACTAGTTCCTAGAGACACACAGCCACGCTTTGGGGGAGAGTAACAGTGCCACTCCTAAATGACATTTTAAGAGCAACCCATGCTCTCCATGGCTCCCAGTGATGTGTACAGCATTGTTTCATGAGAAATAAGATGGGAAATGCAACTAGAGAAAAAAATCCAACCAAGATCAAATAAACCAGTGATATAAGTAGGTTTGAGCCTGTGCTTCCTATGCTGCAGAACACATTTCATTTATACCCATATGAAGTCTGGGTGGGGCTTATGCCCTCCCCAGGAATCATTCTGACAAAATCCATGGCTTCTGGCTCTATCCAGCTGAAAATGGTTCAATGGCATAGGTACAATAACAGGTTACTTCCCTTTACCCTGAGATTTCTGGACCCAGGGGATGAGGGGTAAGTAAAAGACTGCGCCCTTGGGTATTACCTGCACTCAGATAAAGAAGCAAGAGAAAGGAAAGAGAAATAGAGGGAACCATAGGAAGGATGTTGGAGAAAAGAGGGTAAGTAATAGAGAATAATGTGAGAAAAGAATTAAAATAAACTCAGCCAGACAATTTGGCTCTCTGTTGGAATAATCTCCTTTTACTGGGAGCAGTCAATCACTGCCTCCTCGGTGGCTCCAACGGAACAGGGCAGGAGTACCAACCCCAGCTGATGAATCACGAAGTTGAATTAGACAAAGGGTACACAGGGAGGCTTGGCTCCCCCTCTCCTCTCTAGGAATGGGGAACAGAAAAATGAGGCAGCAAAAGGGCTGGAAGAGACTGAACAAAGGTCCTGAGTGAGTCAGTGGCAAGTCTCCTATAGGAGACTTCAGTGGCAGCTCCCAGGCTTGTGCAGGCCAGAACCCAAGGCGTAATGTTTGCCTGCAAGGGCAGCATTTACTGCACGACCAGCCACTCTGTGCGTTTGCCACGGTGATGGGCCAGATAAATGTCCTTGGGTGACCAGCTGCTCCATGTCAAGGCACATTACAGTGCCATTTCAACTGCCCTAGCAAGTGGACACAAAAATATTTATATCCATGCAAGCAAGAAGCCATGTGCCTATGCTTACCCATGCAAATGGAAAACAGGACCTCTCTTCCGAACACCACAAAACTCCTAGGGATAACCTTTCACAAATAAACAACCTGCCCTGCTCTGAGAGGGATTTTATAAAGAACAGAGATTACAATGGGTTTAATCACGATTAAACACTGATCTGGCTCAATCTACTCAAAAGCAGACAAAAGATAAATAAAAACCTCCAGCAGATGCATTTCATACTGGAAATTCTGGAACCTCAATTGACGTCATACTTTTTATGTTCAGATAATATCTGGAGGAAACAGTACACTGGATCAAGAAAACAAAAGCAAATTTCTAGTTAAAATTCTTCATGTGCTGTGTAGAAAGGCAAATGCAACATCAGGGAATGCTGTAGTGTTTTATAAACTCATTTTTCACAGTAGCTGAAATGCTGCTGTTAGAGTGACGCAACTGGAAAGAAACAAATTCTCCTTTTTGCCCTGATCTCTTGGGTCTTATCCTGTAAAAGTGGACATTACTCACTGTGCTCACCACTCAAAGGCATTTTGGTGATGCGACCGATAGCCCAGCTGAAGTGCACACAGCACTTATACACCAATGCACGCAGGAAAACAAGCAGAAGGAGTTGGAAGCCACAGTGCAATTAGAAAACTATGATCTAATTGCTATCATGGAAATGTGATGATACAAATCACACAGCTGGAACACTTGAATCGGGGGCCACAAGCTTTACAGAAGAGATAGGCAGGGAAGAAAGGGGGCGGGGGGGTGTTGCCCTCTGTGTTAAGACACGGATAGATTGCGAAGAGCTGCCTCTGAGAAACAGCCATGGACAGGATGAGAGCTTGTGGGTAAAAGTTAAGGCCGGACCACCAGAGGATGGGGTCTGCTAAAGGCTGCCTGGCCGAGGGGAGCCTGTTGCTGAGGCCTTCCTGCTTCAGCTACAAGAAGCGTCACGCTCGCAGGCTCTCATCCTGATGGGGACCTTGACCCCTGGATGTCTGCTGGGAAAGCAGCACAGCAGGCCGCGAGCAGCCCAGGAGACTCCTGCGGTGCACTAACGGTAACCTCAAGGCCCAGGTTTGTGGCAAACCAACTAGAGGAGAAGCATTGCTGGGCCTGGTGCTCCCCAACAGACAAACTCGTTAATGAGGCTGAGACTGGAGGCAGCCTGGGCTGCAGCGACCACACCATGGCTGAGTTTGTGATCTTAAGAAATATGGGTCCAGCAAAGAGTGAAGTCAGGACCATGAACTTTAGAAGAGTGAAATTCCAGTCATTTAAATAATTCCTGGGACACTGTCCTTAGGGACAGAGGAACTGGTCAGAACTGGCAACTCTTTAAGGGCACTTGGAGTGCAAGAGCTCTCAATCCTCATGTGTAAGAAATCAAGAAGGGAAGGCAGGAAACCGGGATGGCTGTACAAGAACCTGCTGGGCAAACTGAGGCACAAGAAGGAAATGCACAGGCAGTGGAAGCAGGGACATGTGGCCTGGGAAGATGTGCAGAGATGGGATCAGGAAAGCCAAGGCATGGATGGAACTGAGCTTGGCAAGGACTGCAAAGAATAACAAGAAGGGATTCTGTAGGTACATTGCTCAGAAAAGAAGGAGCAAGGAGAGTGTGCCCCCTCTGATGGATGAGAAGGCAGAACTGGTAATGACAGACATGGAGAAGGCTGAGGTACTCGACAACTTCTTTGCCTCGGTCTTCACTGCTGGTCAGGCTTCCCACACCTCTCATTTCCCTGAACCTGTAGATGGGGGCTGGGGTGCAAAGTCCCACCCAAGTGAAGAGCAAGTGAAGAGCAGATTCAAGACCACCTGATGAAACTGAACAGCTACAAGTCTATGGGGCCTGATGCCATGCATCCCAGGGTCCTGAGGGAACTGGCTGATGTAGTTGCCAAGCCACTCTCCATCATATTTGAAAAATCATGGCAGTCAGGTGAAGTCCCCAATGACTAGAAAAAGGGAAACATCACTCACTGTTTTAAAAAGGGTAGAAAGGAGGACCTGGGGAACTACAGACCAGTGAGCCTCACCTCTGTGCCAGCGAAGATCATGGAACAGATCCTCCTGGAAACAATGTCAAGGCACATGCATGACAAGGAGGTGATCCAAGACAGCCAGCACAGCTTCACTAAGGGCAAATCATGCCTGACCAAGCTAGTGGCCTTCTGTGATGGAGTGACTACATCAGTCAACAAGGGGAGACCGACCAACGTCATCTACCTGGACTTGGCAGTACAGATCCAAGGCTGACTGCAGTTAATGGAAGCATCCCTACCAGTTTCAGTTTGGTCTCCAACTCTGCATCTGCCTTAAGTTTTGCTTTTACTGAAATAAATACTGTGAAGGTTTCTGTTCACCTTCAAGTCTCCTGTGCAGACCATATATATACATGGTGTGCTGGGATGGTTTATCACAAACTAAAGAATGAAGTAAACGTCCCCTGTAGTGGACACACAAAATATGCAGAAGTACAGAGCACTCCACCTCAAGTGTAGAGAGAGAACACCTTCACCACTTCCTTTTAAACATACAGGTTGGAGGAACACCTAACACAAACTGAAGTATCTCTGCTGAAATTTAGCAAAAGTGAACTAATTTACTACAGCTGAGAACGTGGCCCCAGATTTTTGTCAGTGGTGTGTTTGCTCTTATTGTGAAGAGAACATACCACGTCTGCAGCAAAACAAAGACAGAAGTATTCTGAGGACAACTCTCCCTACACATTCTGCTGGCATCAAGCATCAGTGACAGCATTGTTTTGGCATACTTGTTGCATAGGGAAAGGCATGACAGATTTAAACACTAGAACAGAAACCGATGTGAAATGTCACCTGGCTAAGCAGATCAACTTGTTAATTACCTAAACAGATTTATTTTTTAACTATAAAAACAGCATGTTTCTCAGGAAAATTATTTTTTCCCCTTTGCCAAATAAATGCAATTAACACTTGCCAAGTACTCTGGAGTTCTTCATCTGCAATTAAGGACTTCACAAAATTAGACTGGGTAAAGCATTCAAAAACACCTTGGAGCAATAGTGACCCTGGAGGTCTCTCCCAGAGCTGTGCTCCTAGAAGAGGAAATGATGCTTCTTATGGGATCTTCTACATGCTTCTACAATTGCCAGCACACCTGTGTACTCAAAACATTTTTCTCTGAAGCCTGGGTGGCCTTGAACCCTACTGGGAATGAGGCTGTCACAGAGGTGAGCCATCACTTGGCATCTCACCGCCTGCGTTTGTAGCTGCCCCTGGCAGCAGCGGCACTTCTGAAGCAGAGGAATGCGAGCACGTCAGCAACACTGTCCTGTGACAGCCAGGGTGAGCTGGGTTAGGAAGCAAACATCCTCACCCATGCCATGCAAGGTACCTGCTGGAATGGTCTGACAGAATACGGCCAAAATAAACACAAACAAGCCTGTCTTCGACCCAGAATTTTCTCCAACTAAAGATGACTCTTGTTCTTGTTGTGTGACCTGGTTCCATTTCACTGAGTCCATTGATTATTTTCCTGTTTGCATTAATGGCATGCTGGGGTGCATACAGGTGCCAGCAGCACCCCAGAGAAACAAACACCCAATGAGCAGCACCAAGGCTCAGACAACTTTGTCGAGAGCCAGGATCTATAATTAAACCCTGTCAATCATCCCTTCTGTCTTGTCAACTCTGGATGTAAATGCAACAAATCATGGTAGATCTTTGGCTTAAGGGACCACTTGGCCAAATTTGCCCTGACACACATCAGGACTTTGAAAATTAAACAAACAGTATTTGCATAACACAAAACTTCTCACAGTGAGATAATTTTCAGTGGCCAATGTGGGAAAAACATATGAAGATAACGAACTATATAAGACTATGTATAACATAATTGATTTTTTTTTCCATAAATAACAGATATACCACTTTTGAACTCAACTGCAGCACCCCACTAAGAGCACAAAGCCTCCTGCAAAATACCTGGGGGGGGGGGGCTGCCACCTTCTTCAGACCCCAGCAGTTCAGTAGCAGCTCCCAGACTGCTTGCAAGCTGCCGGAGCTTCAACAGCCTGCTGCTTCACGTGCCTCCCCTCCCAGCCCGTAATAACATTGCAAACAGATAACAGCAAACTGTGTTTTGCAGTGCCAGATCATTTTCTTATGCTGTCTGAAGACCCTGAGGACACTTGCTACACATGCACTTCACTGTGATTTGATTTAATGGAGCTACTCTGCAGTACAAACACTTATGTGAGCCCAGAAGTCTTTTCAGAAGACACTGTTGTTCATCAATGTGTTTTTACTCATTTTGAGTTTTCATGCGAGTATCAAAAATATGTAACATCACTTGCAAAGCTGAGTACTGAATTTTAGAAATAAACAGGTTACAAAATTTTGAAACCATCATATATAACTGTAGTCAAGGAAATATGATATTCTATAAAGTGTTGTACAGGAAAAACACATTTAGGTTATTATGTCCATAGATAGCTTAAAGATTTTTTCCCTTGAAAGTACAGAAGATCAATCTTGTAATGAATATTACAATATTATTTAATAATATCCTGTATTCCTGCAATACAATACAGATTAATGATTTATGAATACAAAATTCAGCACATATTTTCAAGCCTGATTTTGGAAGCAGGCAGGACAAGGAATTTTTTTCTAGCCTACTTTTTTTCTTCCTTTATTTAACAAATAAAGACAGCCAATTTCTTTGAACTTACATAATTCCACACTGTTGTTTTCCAGAGGGCTAAACAGGCTTTTTAATTTCTTTAAGCTTGGCATTGTATGAAAGTAGATATCAAATATTCAGAGAGCTCAGTTTAGAATGATCATTTTTCTGATGCAGAGCTTTTCTGAAGAGCTTCCTGCAAAGCTACAAACAATGGCAAAAACAGCAATTCCCACCAGGTTGACGTCACTCTCTGGCCAAGCCTTGTTTTAGGAGGCCTTGGGCCAAAGGGAGGTTCATGCCTGACAAAAACGTGAGAAATTTATAGGGTATGAGATATCAGAGAAGCTGACTACTGCAAACAACTATAATTAACCTATTTTGCAAAAGGAGTGTTTATGAACCTTGTCTTCTTCACATGTAAAAAGCCACAGTATCACCTTCCTAGCCCTCTGTCACTACCGTTTAACAAAATCCAGCTACTTCTGTCAAAATCAAAGTTGCCCAAAGCCAATGAAAAGCTCAGTATGGCTCCTCCTCGATGCACTGAGCGCTTGCTGTTTGCAATTCCTGTTATCCCCAAGAGGGCTGACGGATGGCAGGTCCCTCACCTCCTCAAATACCCAAGCATAAAGCAGCTCCCTGGTGCAGACATGAGGAAAGCTCAGACTGACATATCATGCACTCGGCTGGTGTCATTAGGGCGGACACGGAGCACATTGAGCAGCCAGCTGCTCTGATCCTTTATCACTAAGTTAAACCACATTTCTTTTCCAAGGCACCTTCTTCCATTCTCTGTGTTCAAACGGGGCTCCTGAGACGCTCTTCCTTCTTCAGACATTCATTCTTGTCAGTTCAAATCATCTACCTCTCCAAGCTGTTAGCAAGGATTGATTTCGGGAAAGCCGATATGGGCAGACTAGAGGCATTGCTTATTCCAAGTCCATTTTAAAATCAGAAAACACCAAAAGCATGCAGTCAACTTCGACAAAATGTCACCCCCCTGACTTCATGTCCTATGCAGCTAGAAAGAGGTACCCCATGAAAATCCACGAAGTTAAGAAGCCCTGCTAACACAGAGGACTTTATGAGTTCCGGTGAATTATTACTGTTGTATTACATATATTTTTAAATACCTTTTCCAGTGCTTCTCTATCGACCAGCTCCTGCACAGCCAAAAGCTTGATACTGCAAGAAAAAAACACACAAGAGAAAAAAAGAATCAATCACACCATTGCAAGCATAACAGAAACACAAGTAAGAGCAGAACTGAAGTTCTCTTCTTATTTTCTCACCTCAAAGAAGTTTATAGAAGTATAGATAAAAAAACCACTCAGGATATAATAAACTAAAGAAAGAGAGAAACAGTATTACTTTGCTTGATTTAGCTGTTCCAAAAAGATTTTCTGCTTTCCGCTTTACGAGCATATCTGAATTCACTTTACAGAGAGCCTGCATTTATCATTACGTTTTTAATACCCCAAATTAATACTGAAGGACCTTCTGAATGATGAGCACAGGGAAAGAATCTAAACATTTCTATCATTTTTAGTCAGCTCTGTTCTTCAGTATCAACAGGTTTCAATGAGTCTCACAATAGTCATTCCAGGGAATTTACTGTATTATAGATGAGGTACTGTACCTAAGGCATCCCAGCTAAAGAAATTTGAGGGAGATAGGAGGGAAACATACATAACTGAAAGTAGGGTGAATAGACAGTAATCAATAATCATTGTCCTTGTAAAGCCACTTGCTAAGCAAACCCAAATTTCTTCATTTACTGAATCATTTCTCTATAGGCTAAACTCTGCTCACTGAATTGCATTCCTTTCAACACGACTCAGTTACCCAAGTAGGATTTTGCCCTGTAAGACAGTTAACTCAGGTAAAATCACTTCTAAATCAAGGTATGTAAAAGAACCTTGTTCCACTTCTGCACTTTCATGATCGGTTTAATGAGTAATCATAAATTACCCACTCTTCTTCAACTTCAGTTACTTGCACGTGTCCCCAGTTACTGCAAAAGCCCAATCCTTTCCAGGCTAAGGAATTTCAGGAAGAGATTTTATTGCATCCCCACCAAGCTGAAAGACTCCCAGGATGGGTAGGAGCCTGAAAGCAGATGAAACTGTAGAGATGTTCTACTACCAAGTACATTTAACTAAAACATAAGAGCACAGCAGGAGGAGGGCCTATTGAACATTACCCATTCTTTTTCAGTCACTGTAGACTTTTAAATCCATTCCATGCTGAACTTACCACTTCAGTCTTTTCCATTACAAAACAACATTTTTTTTCCCACCAACAGATGCATGACTTAGGTAATGACCTCCGTTACCCAGTCTTAAAACTCGTCGTTTAGCATATTATACTTACAGTCCTGAGGATAACTTCCTTTACTCAGAGATACACAAACATTTGTGTTGCAGTGGAAGAGTCAAATGATGCATACAAATATTGTTTAAATTACTCTCATGACTCTAGACAGACACAGGACAGTAAAAAGCTCCTATTCAATACTGTGCGCATAGCTGATGTAGCAGTCTGTCAAAGGATTTACTTTGCCGTGTACTACAAGAAGTTTTATCAGCCGTTCCAAACCTCAGAGCAATGTTGAATAATTCTTGAACATCCACCAATATTCTGGTACATTAATTATGTATGTCCATCCCGTAACGGCAGTCAGCAAAACATAGCTTTGGTCGTGTCCTTCTACTGTATTACAATGCTTTCCATTACAAGTATTCACAGCCTTAAACCGTAAACACGCATGTGCTTTCACTTTAATGTACTTCCAGTTTTCAGATGTCTTCAAAAGCATCATAAAAAGCCTACATCCAATGAATTATGAATAGCCCCTGGCTGTGCATTCCCAGTCTGTAGAGCCTATTATTGCTAAGACAAAGAGTGTTAGAGATGGTTCAGAAAACAAAGGGACAATCAGGAAGAAAAGGTACTCCACTGAAGTAGAACTGCCACAGTAGCAAGGTGCACACGATCTGTCATGGCATGGAGAACACCCTACGCCGCACATACACATGCCAGCAGGACGGGAAGGGGCTCAGGGAAAGCACAAAGCCGACACAAGGCGAAGTCTGCTGCAAAGACTGTTTCAAGCCCCTACGTGCGTAGTGAAAGCTAACATTTTGCCATTCCCTTTCACAAGCTGTACAACAGTGTCTTTTTAATTATGCAAATTACTTTTGTGTTTTCCTTTTGAAGCCAGCAGTTGCATGAGACTTTGAACACTTCATCATCAAAAGGTAGAAAATATCCATTGAGATTGCTGACGCTTCTACCAATTTACCGATCTATTTTACCAACATTAATTATCTGACACTCAATAGCTGCAGAAGAAAGATGAAGCAGACTGCCAAAATGCAAACACTGTTTTCATTTGAGATCATCATCTTATTGTACACCCCTATCCTCATTGCCATTTACAGCAATAAAACCCCACAAGAATTCCTTCAGCTGGCATGCTTTTATTTAAAACAAAGTATACTGAGTTACAGAAAAACAAGTGATAAAGAAGGGAGCATGAATCCTTTTCACTTTACCTCATTATATTTACAGGGATACTGTCCTCCTGCTCAGAGGTGAAGAGACCCCCACAAAACATTTACATCCTGCAGAGATACTGGATATACAGGGCCAGAATCAAATCTGAATTAAACTCTGTTACACGATTTGCAATAACAGTTTTCGTGGCCTGTGCGCTTGACTCCTGCTGAGAAAAAGACTTTCCTCTACTGTTCTAAACTTACAGAGATCAATGTTTTCCCCGTATTTTCCTAACGGTCCTCGCTGTTTTCCACTCAGGCGTCACCTTCATACAGCCAGCCACAAGACACTTGTTTCCTTGAAGCACCGGCACCGATGCTGCCTCTGCCCCTGGGTTACAGTTCACTGCCTGGAAAATTGCTCTCGATAGCCATTTATTTACTGCTCTCTCTTCCAGCGACTCCAAGCAATTGTATGTGCTACTTCATGCAATGTTGGCTGAGAAATGCAGCTTCTTTTAAAGCTGCTGCTTTGGGGGTTTAACGCTTTGGAAAAAAAAAATCATGCTGCTTATTTCAGCTATTATTTTTATCCTACAAGTAGTGAAAGCAGCACGCACCCACATACACTGTTTGTGGCTTATGCGTTTGCTGAGGATTTCAGAGTACAAGGGAAAATGGCTACTTAGCACCTGGGGGACAGCTGATAACACAGAAATGCGAAGACAGGTACTGAAGGATGATGCCGAAGCCAGAGCTGTCTGTACAATGCTACGTTTATGTGCTCTGTTTACATACCCTGTTGTCATTTCTTTCAGCCTCACCTGTGGTATGTGAACAGTAACTCATAAATGAAGTTGTAGAAAAACGTATTTCCTCAAGAAACCTTTTGGTTACCCGCTCTAACCCACCAGCTTTCAAGAACACCGTTAACAAAGCTGTACTGCAAGTAACCATACCGACATGATGAAAGAGTGCCTGGTTGTATCCGAATCTGTATTAAAAGTACTTACAGACTCAATTACTTTCCACAATCTATTTTAAAAAGCTACTGAAATTAATATCCTTGCACCCCAGCACACTCAAGATACTTGAAAGCATGCAGCAATCAGGATGAAGAACTCTCCTACAGCAGTAAAAATATGCAAACATGATGTGCTGTCAAGGAAACACGTGACTTCTTTTTTCTATTTGGCCGCGGGTGACACACAGCATTTTCTCTCTAAGGGAATTCCTTCAGGCTTCCAGAAGATTAGTCATAGTGCTGAGTGAATGCCTATAGCTACAGAGCATTTCTACTCCTCAGGGCAGAGTTGCAATCCTTCCCTAAAAGTATTCAACTTCAAAACAAGTAGCATTGGGTTTCTCTCTCTAATCCCATGTACCCCACTGCAGGAATAATTAAAGCCTTCTTAGCAATCCTTAGCACTACTGCAAACTTGCTGACAGGTTCCTTGCTGGTTGGGGCATTCCTGTTCACCATGAGCCACCATCACATATTTGCACAGCCCTTCACCTCCCAGTTTGAGCTCTTCACCTCCCACTGCCCCCAAGTCCCACTTGCTCTTGGCATGAGCACAGTGACCTGCACCTGCTGAGCCGACCACACTCTGGAGGTGAGGTCCCCATTCATTGCAGAGCCTGGTGGTTTCAGGAAAAAGGGAAAGAGGAGGGAGTGAGGAAGAGCAAGTTGGGTGATCGCAGAGTCCTTGAAGTGTTTAACACATCACAGCATCCTGCAGAAGCAACTAGGTGCTGTGAAGGTAAAGCAGCAAGTCACCACCAGAAGGGTGGCACTGCCGGAGCCTGCACCTGAGCTCCCCATGCCGCATTATCCTGCAAACAGTCAGTGCACGGTGAGTCTCCAGGTGTGCCAGCACAGCCAAATCTGTTACTGCTTTGCTTTTCTGTTTCAGCTGCCAGCCTCCATAACCAGCTCGGAGCAGCAGAGCTCCCTGGCCAGCCAGCACTGGTTGCCTCCCTCCCGCTTGTGGGTCCATTAGAGCACACAGCTCAGGGCGAGTAATGATCCTCTGCAGTCATTTCTGCTTTCAGCACCAGCCCACTCACTGAGCTGGGTTTCTCATCTGGCAGTAACGTGAACTGAGAACTGATCTCAGTTTGCTTTGCAAGCTTATAAACCTTTGCTTGGGGCCCGAGGTTTTCCAAAAACCTCATGCTCCATATCAGACCATAAGCCTGAATAAAGCTAACATCATCAAGAAACGCTATATGGCTTCTCTTAGTTCTCTGGCTCCTTCTTCAGCATACAGCTGTACCAAATCCCACTTCATCTAGAATCACAGACATTATTATAAATAGCCTATGCAAAAACCACTCGAGCACAAACAATTATTTTAAGCATTATTAAATCATTCCCTCCTCCCTCCCATAAAATTTTCCTGTTTGTTCTTAAGATTAGATCCCACAACCATGGTCCATGGAGAAGTTTTATGGGTGATTTACATATCCTAGAATCAATCCTTTTTAAGCACCCAGAATAAATGCTTATAATGAAGTGCTTGATGACAGACTCACATTGGGGTTAATGCAAATGAATAGTCCAAGACACCCCTCCCGGCCTCCATCATCAAATCTGTATGCTAAAATTGCTTTTGCATATGTACACAAACTGACCTTACTCATAAATCAGTCCTGGGGTAAGAGACACACATGAGAGTCAAAAAATAAAAAACAGAATGAAAAAAAACACAGCTCAGCTGTGCTAACAGCCCTTGGTACCTGGAGGGGGCTGACTACTGAAGCGCTCCCCATCAGCCACCCACTCGCAGCTGTGGTCCCAGGGCTTGACTTGAGTCCCCAGGTCCCTGCCAAAACAGCATGCTCTGACTCATCTCCATCCAGGCCAGCCTGCAGCCCCAGCACTTCCTTTGGTGCTCGCCAGATGACAGGGTGAATAATGAGGAGGGTGGTGGTGCTTATGGGCTGTGGAAGTGGCTGCTGCAATTATGAGTTTACTGTGATGGTCATGAGAGGGGAGCACAACCCCACTGCAGCCAGCTGCTGACAGTGCGATGCTAGGGACCGTGATGAACTGGGTTTTAATTGTTTTAAATACAGACAGAAGCAGAGGCAATGACTGCATGCTTCTTTGGT
Organism: Anser anser; assembly: GCF_964211835.1. Lineage (NCBI taxonomy): Eukaryota > Metazoa > Chordata > Aves > Anseriformes > Anatidae > Anser > Anser anser. Next base: position 96,898,323 of record NC_139721.1, read on the forward strand.
AACGGTGGGGAGAGATAACAGCCAAAAAGTGGCACACAAACAAACAAACAAAAAACACAACAGTACCAACAAAAGCAGGCAGAAGAAAGAAAAAAAAGCACGCTTAATGACTTTGATCCTCATAAACTTCCTCCATCTACCCATATGAAGTCTGACAGGGAAATAAAATCAGTTTCTCCTTTTCCACTAAAATCATCTGTGTCTTCTCAATCACTCCTTAAATGGAGGGAAAATTTGTGCCTGCTGCCATGTCTAATGGCTGCTGGAAGCCACCAGAGAGCTCGTGAAATACACCGACAGCCCTGGATGGGAGTACCATGCCATATTGCTTGGAGACTAGCCACCAGGTAATGGCACAACAAAACGACTTGGAAGAGTCTCAGGAAAAAGTATTTTTACAGTAAGGAGAAATTAGGATAAAACCTGCGAGCCACATTTTCTTTTATAGATATACACATGTACACACACCCATCTATTCAGGGGTATTCTCTCGCAGTTTCTTATTTTGGATGAAAGCAGCTGTTCTTTGATGCCTTGGTCACCATTGATTTGCCTGCACAAAGGTTTAAAATCAAAAAGCACATCAAGGCTCTGCAGCTGGGAACACAACCAGGAGTAAATGGAAGGAGCAGAGAAGTTGAAATCCATCAGGCAAATTGCCAGCCTAATGCCTGCTGGACAAATGCTGCTCCCCCGATGTTTGCATTCGCGAATCCTGTTACGTTGCGTGAGTGGCTGGAGTATTTGTTACAGAGAGAAAGGAAACTGTAATGGAACTAAAAGGGGGAAAACATGAATTATGGATGCTTAGTACTGAGCATTAAAGGGTGAAACAGCAGCATCTGAGAAGCAGCAACAGACTGGAGAAAAAGTAAGTAGTTTAGTGCTTTTTTTTTTCTTTTTTTTTTTTTTTTTCCAGCGATTCCCTGGGTCCCATGGTGCCCTCAATCCTCTCTTGCATGCAGCTCTCTCCTTGCCATTCTCTTTCCTACATCTGCAGTAAAACAGAGATGGGGCCATCATTTTGTAGGACCAATGTACTTTATATCAAGGGTCTGATTTAGGCTTAACTGATGCTTTGGTTTCAGCATAGCTATGCTGTTGCAATAGATGATTCATAAACCCTGGTCTGCATGTACTCCCAAAGCACGAGTGCAAAAACAGAAAGTTGCAAGAGCAAACTTCTTCCTGGCTCTCTGGAAGGCAGTAAGACATGCTTGCACAATGACCCAAACCACAACCAGCAGCAGAAAGCACGAATGCCCACGTGTAACAGAATCATGGACTGCTTGAGGTGGGAAGGGACTTCTGGAGGCCAACAGGCCCAATGCCCCTGGCTCAGGCAGGGCCGCCTGGAGCATGTTGCCCATGACCATGTCTACGTGGCTTTTGAAGATGTCCAAAGAGGAGACTCCACAACCTCTCTGGGCAGCCTGTGCCAGTGCTCTGTCACCTGCACATTAAAGAAGTGCTTCCTGATGTTTACACAGAAGCTTCCGGAAGTTTAAGATGGAAAATGAGACTTGCAAGTCTTCTTTACCTCCTCTAGGGAATGCCCATTCCAAGCTCTCTCTGAAGGGACAAAATCTGTGCTGCCACGGGCATTTCTTATGTCAGTAAGAGAGCAGGTCCTGCCTTACAGGGAGGGGAAGAGGCTCCAGATCCATTAGCACCAAGGCAGAATGGCTGGATCATGATCCAAGCTACAGAAGTAGAGCTTGTGCACCCAGAGGTCTGTCTCTATTTCCAGTGATAACAAATTGTTGGCAGAAAATACATTACTACGCCTTGTAGTATAGTGTGCTGTTACAATAAAGGTGAGATTCACCACAAAATTAAGAGGGGAGCTGATCAAAAATCCTGAGTTCTCTGTGACTTTAAAGATAATAATGTCCATAGTAATATCATTCTTTTCTTGTCCATCTATCCAGAAAAGGTATCTTCTGAATTGTGAGACACTGATGCTCAACAAAAATTATAGGCTTCTCTGTTGTAGAGGGGATTAAGACCAGCAGGGAAGATCTTATTTACCTTATCCTCCAGATAAAGGATTACATCTCAGACATTATTCTTTCCTTTTCTGGAAAAGGGGGAATGAGACTGGACATCATCAATTCATTTCCACTTGCGTAAAATCTCTCTTTCTGAAGATTCCCTCAAACTTTTAAACCTGCGGAAGTTACAGAAGGAGCATCCTTTTGGGTGCACGCAGCAGACGTGTGGACAGAAGTACTCTACTTTCATTATGTTCACACATTTGCTATCCTACCTCAACTCAGAGTGTGGAGTACTGAACACATGAGCCCAGAGCTAACTGCACTTTCCAGAAACTCTTTGTTTGCTAAGTTAGAGGCCATCCTACAGACTTTTCTTCTGCTGCCATCTTATTTTTTCCTATTCTTCCCCAACTCTTTCTCCGCAAGCTGGTGCAATGCCAGGATAGTGGTAGCAGTAATAAAAGTAAGCGTTATGGAAGGTTTCCAAAGTCCTTGGAAGAGATGTTGGTTATTAAGGGCTGAGATACATTGCACTTGATTAAACAGAACCAAACCTGATTCCTGAGACGCAAAGGTTAATTAGACAAATGGCTCAAAAGGATCAATCTGTTCTAACTCATTACTTGTTGATTTTTTTTTTAATTCTAAAAGAGAGTTTAAAATAGACTAGGCAGTTGAAAACAACCCCCAAACTCCCAAAAACATGAGATCAAACCATGGAAGGCCTCAGACTGCCAGTAACTCAGTGATTATAGAGTAGTAGCCTAGTGAATAAAGAGCAAGCAAATCAAATACATATATTAAATTATACTGAACACAGCAATCTTGTCACCATGTATCTTCTAGCAGGGACCAGGTGCAGACACTGGCAATGCAGATTAACTTCCAAAATCATTCAAAACTCAGGGTGGGCAATCCAGGAGGCTTCTCTGTCACCACTTCCACCTACTCCTTCACGCATTACTCCTGTGCCAAGGACTTGACTACACGATAATTCAGGCAGCACAAGGGAATACTACTGCAAGTCAGAAAAACAATCTGATGACAGTCATATTTACTCATGAAAAATACACACGTTATTTCAACTCCTCTGTGTCAACTTGCTTCTGGCGAACAGTAAACCAAAAAAAGTTGCCCATATTAAGAAAAGGGAGAGTGTGGCTTTTAGTTTCATTTGTATTGTGGTAAAATGTATTCTCCCTCTTCCATATTGCATTTCTCACTATATTTAGCTAGGAATAATAATGTCTCCCTTCAAAGTGGTTTGCCTTATATCCAGTCGTTTTGATACTACAGAAAATGCTTTGTACAATGTTCACAGTTTTAGGATTATTACTATTTTTAAAAAACTTTTCAAAGCAAGTCTGTTTCCTTGTAACTCTGCAGGAAGACACAGGCTTACAAAGAGTGTTGTGTTTGTGGCAACATTGATTTCTTCTGAGTCATTAAAACTGGACATGGGCAAATTACTTAACTTGCACTGAATTATTCAAATCTGTCCAACAAGGGAGGAGACCAAGATTTAAAACAAAAATTAGAAGCTCATAAAATCAGAGGTGACTTAGAGCTTCCAAATATAGGCATTATATTATGGTGTAAGTGGTGTCTGGCATTTGGCTCTTTTTCTGGATCTTCTGAATCATTCCCTGCTTGGGTAGGGCCTCTTCGTTCCAGAAACAGCACCTTTTCCAATCTAATCTCACCTTACTGCAGCAGTGGAAAAACTGACTAGTCCTTAATTAAACCAAACTGGCCTCTTTGGGAGAGGGCATAACAATATGCTATCGTTCTGCCACGAAGAACAAAGCTACCAATAAAATGTGGGGGGCTTGGGATGCAAAGCAATTAACAGGGACTCTATTTGAAGAATTTACCTTTGTGTCTCTGCAAAAGGGAGTTAAACCTGGGAAGCAATAAAATGTGTTTTGAAAGAATTTGCCTTCCTTACTCCAGAAGGTATGTGAAACATATGCTATCAACCTCTTATGTTAAAGTTTCTATTGCCTCCTTATTCACTCTCTGAAACTTAAGGCAATATTACCTTCTCATACGTGCATATGTATGCCCATTTAAAGACCTTACAAAGGCACCCACTGGAAGCCAGATCATCTTGTTAAATGGAGGCCCCAGAACAACGTATGGTTGGTGGTACGTGACCCAGAATCAGCTGGTGGTATCCGAGTGCCTGTAAAGTTTAGCATGGCCTTACACAAAGAGTATTGAAGCTTCCTGGCTGAATCTGAATATAGAACTTCAAAGTCTTTTGTAATACGCTCTTAACAAAGACATTGACCCTAAAAAAGTTGGCTCCTACTTTTAAGAGGCTGGCAGAGCTCCACAACAATCGTGCATTTCATATGAGTATTTTATTCAGAATACTTTACACCAAACTAGAATTGGTTAAGCGGTGGAAAGGCTGAACACCAGGGATTAAAACAGGAGCACGTACGCAGGAGGTGCTCAGAGAAATGCCATGAAGTTGCTGAGGAGAGGCACTGTGATGAGGGGAAAGAAGCACTACAGAAATCAAGAGCAATGCTTCAGTCGAGTGTATTTTCCTCTACAGCTTTTTCATGAGCAGTTTCTGTTGTCTTACAAATTCAAAGACATTTCCAGAGAAGGGATAAAATATAGTGTGTCATTACAGCAGGTAGAGAATAAAGCAGAAAATGCATTAGCAGACAGACTGTATGTCTTAAGGATTTCCCACTGTATGGCTAAAAGCCCAATGGACTTTATAGTGTGGAGCTCAGGGAGCTCACAACATGACTTCGATGCTACAGTGCCCTGCAAGAGCATGAGGCAGGCCTCCAGCACCCACAGACTTTCCTCAACCCCTGTATTTTTTTCACCATCCTTCCAAAAATCTGCATACTGCACCAGAAGCCATTTTGGCTTCTTCAGTGATATTAAGGAAATGAACAGTAAGGCACGGGAATTAGCAATCATAAAGTGTTTGCTTAAGCGGTCAGGAGGTACTCTAAAAATATACATACACATATGCAGGCATATACATGCCTCAAGATCATCGTGGCAGTTTACTAACACCAGCATCAAAACCAGACATTTAAAGCAAGAAAGAAGCACAAATACAAATGGAAGTATTTCTCAGTCTCAGATAACTCCATTCCTTCTGTTTCCAGCACAGTCACCACCCGCGGGCCTGACCAGTAAGGTCTCATCCACAACCTGTATCGGGTACGATTAAGACAAATAACTGCGAATCTACCAGGTCTCCTGACAGAATAACACTCCTGCATTCTTGCCCTGGTGAAAGGCTCTGGTGCAGGCCTAGCCTAACAATATAAAGTTTCCACTTCAATGGAGCTCAGCGTGTCAGTCAGCACATCTATCTCTGGCACAACAAACACGGATGGTGGCAGGATCGACTGCTGACAACTGGGTTGTTCTTCTTATAGCATCTATACCATATGGTGGAAAAAGGGACGCGATAGACAAGACTTCCTCAAAACTGTTGTTTGGCTAGCCCACTTTCCTTAAAAAACAAAACAAAACAAAACAAAAAAATTTGTACCCAAGATTTGAAGGCATACGAACAGGCATGCATCCTCCTAAAACTGAGGTCAACTGCACATTCCGAAATGTGAAGTAAAGAAATTAGAAACTGTCAAAAGAAGCAGGCAGAGGGAGCAAAGGCAAAAAAAAAAAAAAAAAAAAAGTTTCCCATACCAGCAAAGACAGAAAGACAGCACTCCTCTGTTTTGCAGGCACCCAAGCCTTTGACATCCAGACACGCCATTGAAGACAACTAAATTAGACAACTCACAACTGGAGTTGGTATCAAATCATCCTGAGTTTTGCTTCCACAGAAGCTACACACTAAGGTCACCAGAAAAGCTAAGGCTGTTGTAGTCAGAAAATAACCATCAGATGATGCTGAGGTTACATCTGCAAGAGCCCACAGAAAGCACAAATGAGATAAGAAAACCAACTGCCACAAAAAGGTGAGAAGCTAAAAGCCAAGAATTAATTACAAAAGTATCCTACCAGCTTCATCTACAACATAGCATGATACTGCAGCGAAGTGGAGAAAGGAGCCTATGGGGCATTGGGAGTGTCATTTATAATGTTTACCCAAATGGCAATCCAGTCGGGCTTTCTATCAGTCCGGTTATTTTCCCTGTAACGATGGCTCTGAAGAGCGACAGGGGCTCCACGAGGCTCAAGCCTCAGGTTAGCCAAAAGCCACAGCCTCACATAGCCTTTGCCCCGAGTATCAGAGTAATGCAGAAAGGTTTTAACCCCCCAGGGGATGCATCACATATCTGTAACTCTAACCCTGGCGAGAATGTAATCCTTCCTCTGCTCTCAAAGTCAGGCAAATGGCTGACTCAGTACTCTCCCAGACAACTGCTTTCTTCCACGAAGCATCTGCTCGGTTTGCTGGCAGGATTTTCCAGCAGAGCTATACTAAGCAGAAGGGACAGACCACTCAACACTCAAAAAGAAAGCACACAACAAATGTATAGCAGAGCATGTTACGGCCTATTTCACAGAGTACTACCATTCACTTTTCCCTACTGCATCCTAGAAAATTCCTGGAAACTGTGTGTAGTGCAGAGAAGAATCTTCCATCAACCAAATCCTGAATTTCTGTCTCCAGTAGTACCACAAACACAGAAACATTGGTCAGAAGGGGCCATCTGAGGCAGCAAGCCCCTCAAAGTCACTACTATCACGAGGAACTGTCCTGAGGTCAGCTGTGGCCTCACCCAGTTGAGTCTTGAGAACCTCCAAAAATCATAGAATCATAGAATCATAGAATATCCTGAGTTGGAAGGGACCCTTAAGGATCATCAAGTCCAACTCTTGATACCGCACAGGTCTACCCAAAAGTTCAGACCATGTGACTAAGTGCACAGTCCAATCTCTTCTTAAATTCAGACAGGCTCGGTGCAGTGACCACTTCCCTGGGGAGCCTGTTCCAGTGTGCAACCACCCTCTCTGTGAAGAACCCCCTCCTGATGTCGAGCCTAAATTTCCCCTGCCTCAGCTTAACCCCGTTCCCGCGGGTCCTGTCACTGGTGTTAATGTAAATGTGAGTAAATGTGAGTAAATGTGAGTAAATGTGAGTAAATGTGAGACACTACGGCCTTGAGATAACCTCTTCCAGTGTTGCACCAGTTTCTGAGTGAGGAAGCCAACCGCCCGCTTGTAATAAAGCAAGGGACTATTTCACCCACAGTGCTGGGATATGGGTTTCTTGTTGAGCTTCATAAGGCTTCTGTTGGCCCAGTCATGTTTCTCCAGGATCTTCTGGATTGAAGGGTTACCATCTGCCACTGTAGCCACTCCCCTGAACTACACACTGTTATACAGCATAAAAATGTATTACTCATTATAAAGGACAATTACCCTGCGTAGTAAATACATAGTACAATAACAGTCTTTAGTGACATAGGAATAGCTTTATCTGACTAGACAGATGAGTCAAGTAATATACTTTTTCCCCCTGACAATGACCAGTCTCTTCAAAGGACGTTGAGACACACAGTAAAGAAGCCAAGCAGCTTTTCCACTTCCCCCTGCCCCATCCCCATCCCACATAACGGGATGTCACCGCTGTCCATATACCCTTCTCATCTGTTGGCTCCCAAGCTTCCTGGTCAGTGAGCTGCTGTTCAGACTGAAGTTGCTCTCCATGGAAGATTTCCCACGTGAAACTTTTCACTGGCAAATGCTACAGAGGGGATGTGTCACCCACCAGGAAACCACAGTCACGTCACACCCGAGGAACAAGGGGGTTGCCTAAGCATTTATTTCAGCTTCTCCTGAGCTCCTGAGCAGTAACGCATTTTCTGGCATGGACTTATTAATGTGCCATATTAAGAATTCCCTTGAAGCAAGCACAGCTGAAAGTTTTTCCCTTATTCTAATATGCACGTAGGAAATAGCACAGTTGAGTAACTTTACATTCACTTATCACGGCAATCTTTTTTGTTCTAGTATCTCATGACTTTGAGACCAGCATGAACCTCATCAGTGGAAGAGCCTCATTAAAATGACCTGAAAAAAAAAATATGACCTGAAAGTAAAATGTAAAGTTGATCTCATGGAGGGTATCATTGAAAGTGTTAAGTTGTGGAATATTTATATGTGGAATAACAAGTTTCAAATTAGGAGTGTCATATGGGTACCTAACCAGCTTATGTTGCTAGCATTAATGGGTGCTGTCACAAAAGCGGATTAACCATCCTTCAGTCAACGACTGCATAAAAGGCGTGTACAATGGGACATGTAGTAACTGCTTTCCTGGAGTTGAAGACTGTGCATGGGAGCAAGGCAGCTCATGGTTTCTTCTTGGTCAACACAGTGGTGGTTCTCCACCACAGCTCAGACAGACTGTCATCAATCTGGGGACCTTGTGAGGATAGAACAGCTATGAAACCAGGACCACATGTAGTTTTTAGTACAATTTATGCTAGCTCAAGGGCATCAGTCATGACCTCCCCACTTTTTTTTAAGACAAATACAATTGCTGTATTTGTCACAGCAATAAAAAAAGCTTAACACACCGCAGTGTCAGTCTCCAAGCGATCCAATCTGATAAGCTATCGCACCGTGCAAGGAAATGGGTGGTGTGGCCAGGCCTTGACGGAGTACAGCAGAGCCACTTAGCAACACAACACAACCTCTCAGCACTGCCAGGCATCCCATTCCCCACTCTAGGATCATGTCTGCCCTCCTGGAAGAGCCACGTGGCACAGCCCTGACCCCCCAAAAGGAGCATCAGCACATGCTGGACCAGGCACCGAAGAACATAATGTGGCAGACCTGTCCCCAGGTCCCTTCCCTGCCACCGAGCAGCTTTCCTGACAGGGTGTTTTCAAGTTGGAGCCTTTACACGCTGCGACCTGTGCATCTCCACGTGGTTCACCAAGGTGGCAAGCAGCACGGCCCCCAGCACGTATGGCTGGGTGGCCAGAGCACAGTCTGACTTTCTCTTGAAACTGCAGATAAAATGGGTTAAGCAGTCACCACTCCCAATCAGTAAGCCACGTTCAGCAGCTGTTTAAGTGAAGCCAATTTACTTCACAGACAGGCAGCTCCCAGATTAACCTGGATCAGCACTGGGCACTGAGAAAGAGGAACAAACAGCTACAGGGAGGATCTCAGAAACACATGTTTCTTAAGCAATGCTGAGAATATGCCTGAAGCTGCAGAGAAGTGAAGACACTTGTCCAATATCACATCAGAGAAGAGACGGAGATGGGACAGATCCAGAGAGGCTACAAACCCAAGCCATCCCCTTCTCCTTTTAGACCACTTCAATTTTTAATGTTTTGTTTAGACATTTCACAGCATATGAAAGTATATACATTATGTAAGTGCTAATTATATAGTGCAAATGACTCCTACTTCAGATTTAAGGGAAGCTTTAATGCAATATCCATTACTTCAGCATTTACTCTTTACTACTTGGGTCATTGGTTTGATTTTTTAATAGCCTCTGTGTTCCCCTACCCGCCCCCCCCCTTTTTTTTTTAATTTGGACAAATATTTCCTAGCTATAACTCTGGCTACAATTTCGGGCAAATGCTGGTTTGTAAGGAGTTTTTAAGGTGGAGGAATCAGGGGATGTCAAATGAACAGAAACCTAATGCATCTTTGGCACTACTCAAAAATGGGGCACGTGAAACTCAAAACTTAAAACTACATGAGACATAGAGCTAAACTTAAGTTTCCTGTGAAGACCTAGCCATTGCTGGTAGTTACTTTTCAGAATAAGTCTAGCAGAACCAGGTTCATTTCATTGGACAGGTTTGGCTGACATTCAGCACATGGTTGACCAGTGCTAGGTTAGAAGCACGGGAAAGCACTAGCAAAAACCATGGTCTCCCTCTCAGAAAGGCTCAGGCAGGCAGCAGCAGTTTTAGGCTGCCTCTTTCTTAAAGTGTGTCAAATAAATCCCCAAACACTGAACAGCTACAGCTTAGTCTTAAAAGGTCATGCACTATTTAAAAATAAAAAAAAAAAAAATTAAAAACAGGATAAAATAAAACCCAAAGCAGAGCACCTAAGGAATCACACAGGCTGGGAGGACTGCAATCAACATTCATTTCATTAGGCAGCTATGGAGAAACATGGACACCTACGAACTGCCATTGGGGCTCAAATTCATACAGCATGCTTTCTCCGTACATAAGCAGGGCACAGCCACATAAACAGCTACTACAAAAATCTGTAAAAATGACCACTGCATGAATTACAGAGGACTATGCCTATGGGGGAATTTGCTCTCACCGGCTGGTTTGTGGGTGGTTTAAGCTCTAAAGCAAGGAGCACTTGTCATATCTGCTTCACCAGGTGTGTAACAAGGGACAATAGCTGTGACTGTGCTGGCAGCTCTGTCACTAAAGGTTTTCTTCTAGAGCAGACACAAGTGAACTTCAAAGCAAAACCCCAAATCCTAATTTTGAAAGGCTGAGGTGTTGTTTTTCTGTTTGTTTTTAAAAATAAAATAAAATAAAGCCTCTCAGAGGGCCACAAAAAGAAGACTTTGCTGCACACATGATTCTTGCCATCTTCTGTGCCTCGCTCACGCTGCATATCACAAATGCTTCAGGTGCTTTGGATCCAGACTGCTGTGAACCCTGAGCAGAGTGAACTCACTGAACTGAAGTAACCCCCTGCCGGCAAGGATCCAGCCAGACATCTTTGGGGTTACTAGGATTCATGTTCAAAGAAGAGAAATGCTGTCTCTCTAATAAAAATAAAAATTGCCAAAGGCACGTCTCAGCATTCGGTCGGATATTATGTGGTTGGGATTGCATTGCCACAGGATTTAATAAGAGGAAGTTCTCTTATCTCCCTTGGTTAGGCAGAAAAAAGAACCCCACCAACAAAAAACATGTCTTTTCAGCTTTAAAGAGAAAAGAGAAAAGCAGCTGTCATCACACAACCTCTGTATTAGTGGAAGTACGAGAGGAAAATAAAGTGCCTGGCATTACACAAGTCTTAGCAGTGTAAGAAAGGTTAATAGAGTTTATTGGACTTCTAATAGGGATAATTATAGCATTTCTGCACAGCCCGTATGCATCAAAAAGGTAATTTCATTTGTTTTCCTATTTATTCTTCCATGACTAAATTCAAGGCTTTCTACCTCCAAAATCATTTTCATTCATGAGCCAATTACCAATTCCCTTCACCATTTACTTTGACAAAACAAAGAATTTTTATGCAGCTGTGTAGCATATATAAAGGTACAGAAGATTCAAGACACAGCTACACGTTAATTTCTCCAACGGTATGTCTTTTGTTTTAGTCTTGGTGGCCAGAACATCCAAAGAGAAGGAAAACCTCCATGCCTTATTCTGCTGTTAGAGAGTCCACGGAGTAGCATTTTGTGGGGGTGCTGTCTCCATGCCAGGCTGGCTGCTCTTCGAGCAAAGTGCCAGCAGGGCTTGGGACTTGGTGGTGGCTGGAATGTCCTGACATGGACCAAGTGCAACGGCTAACGTTGTGACAGGAGGAGGAGGAAGGAGATGGCAGGCCCAAGGGGATGGTCCTTAGAGGATATGGCAACAACTCTGTCATACAACAGACCTGGCTGTGGCTCCTTGGATGTTCGCTGTCTTTCAATAGTTTAAACAAAAAAAAAAATTATTCAAATGTTAACTCTGCTATGGTCTATGTACGTGAAATAATAATAAAAAAAAAATCATCCCTTCCCCTGTGCCTTGAACCCCAGTACTCGGGGAAAGACCAGCCAAGTCACCAAGCCTGAAGGGGAAGAAGAAGAAGAAAAAAAAAAAAAAGGAAAAAAGGCAAAAATGTCATCATTCAGGAGTACTTCACTGAAGGAAAAAGCTGAGGACAAGATTGCAATTCGGCATCTCACTCTGAATAAGGTCATCTTGAATTGACACCATCCTCTGGGAAAGGAGCTCAGGAAAATGAGCATGTAGTGACACAGGAAGAAGAAGGCTATGTGAAAGAAGGCTACAAAGAGAAAAGACAGTCATCATCCGTTCCTCTTTCAGGAAGACAAGAGGAGATGACAATGCACGTAACAGCTCAAGATGCAATCACACAGAAAAATGTTAAGAACAGCTTTCCCAGAAAAGCAAAGTGTAAGAAGGGAGCCGAAAGGAGCATTTCAAACTTTCCTTTTGCTGTTCGAAGAAGAGCAAGAATACGTCAGGCACAAACTTTACTCTTAGCTCTGAAGCACGGTTTAACAGTTGAGATGGACAGATAAAGCAGTGCTTGGAAAACTAGGATGGGTTATCACAGGAGCACATCCTCAACACGGGTGCTTCCCTTTCCCCTACAGAGGGCTGGGGACACATTCCTCTTTCCCACAGCCCCAAAGAGCAGTGGAAGAATCACAGAACGGCTCGGGTTGGAAGGGACCTTAAGGATCATCTAACTCCAACCCCCCGCCATAGGCAGGGATGCCACCCACGAGATCAGGTTGGCCAAGGCCCCATCCAGCCTGGCCTTGAACACCTCCAGGGATGGGGCATCCACAGCTTCTCTGGGCAACCTGTCCCAGTGCCACACCACCCTCACAGCAAAGGATTTCTTCCTAATGTCTGATCTAAATCTACCCTCTTTCAGCTTAAAATCCCCTTTAGATAGGACTCCTCATCCTATCACTGCCTATGGCTACATCCTGCCTTCCCAATGGCTGAAGAAGGGCAGAGCCCGTGGGCCGAGCAGGCAAACAGCCACCAGCAACTGCTCGCCTCCTGCCTAGCAAAGAAACCTGGACTATTTGGGTTCAGCTGCAGGTTTATGAAAGGCAAAGGCTGCTCTCCTGGTGTGTACACAGCACTGGCGGACTTCTTCCTTGCTCCCAAAGCAGTCAGATGAACCTGCGTTGACTCACCACACAGCGAGGGAGGCAGAGCTGGGGTGTCAGCCTCCTGCGATGAGTAAGCAGGGATGATGGGCACACAGGCAGTGTGAAGAGGAGTTTGGTAACCTCATGGGGTGAGCCAATGCTCGGCTGGGATCAGCCCCCTGTCAGGAAAACACTGCAGTGAAGAGTTGGTCAACACTGCTGCCAACAAACTCAATGCCAGCTCAGCCCTGAGGAAACCTCTCACGTGGCATGCAACCCACCTGCAGGGGTGTCTGGCTTTGGCTTCCCTCTCTCCCCACCCCCATCCCAAAACACAGCAGTGTTCAAAAGGCAGTTTCAAGAAGGGGAACACCCATTTGTCTACAGGATGTGAAAGGCAAAAGGGATGTGGGTTAACTGGAGGGGGTGCAGCAGCACGCCTCTGTCTGCCAGGGCCTTGCAGCCAAGTCAGCACACACGCCAGACAGCCCAGGGCAGACGGCTCCTGCGTCGGCTTCACTGGATGTGGGACCTGGCTGTGAAACATCCTGCCCCCTTCCAGCCTTCTCTGAGCAGACAGCAGCTCTTTCCCTTCCACCAGGCGTAGCTGCAAGAGGTTTCAGTCTCTGGATCACAACTGGCCACACAGTTGGTAGATGTAGCTCCAATTAATCCTGTTATTATTTCTATTTTTATGGGCTATCTTCATGGTTTTTGAACTTTCAGAACTGGCAATGACTGAAGGTTAGGGCCCAGTCCTGTACAGGTGACTTCTATATCTGTATGCCATCGATTTAGGGTGGAGCTGGCTGGTATTCATGATTAAAACTGTTCACAGGTTCCAGTAATTCGGAGGAGACACCCTGACAAACTGCTGAACTGTGTGTGTGAGCTCCTCCATCACACCTCCGTGCACCTCAGACCACATCCCACTCCACATCCCACTCCAGCTTCCTCTCTCCTCACATCAAGTCCTTTAGCACAGCACATGCCCACACATAATAAATAATAATAAATTTGTAATATTTATAAATTTACAATATTTATAATAATATCTATAATTTATAATAATAAATAATAATAAATAAATGGCACATGCCCACACATAATAAATAATATCAGAAGGTGAATGAAAGGGAACAGAAGTACAGCCTGGTGTACTGGAAGAAGCTCTGACACTGAAGGCAGGAAAAGGGGAAATAACCTAACTGGGATAGATTTGCTTTTCATCCTTTATCTGCTTTGTCTCCTTAGGCTCTCAAATGCTTCAAGAACTGTACAAAATCTTCTGGAGCAGCAACTTTCACTCCTGATACCAGTCAGGTTAATCTCAATGCCACCTGAGATCAATAATACAACTATCACAACATCATGGGATTATAAATAATGTAATCCAAGCTTCCAAGGCTATATTTCTGTGCTAAAAGATGCCCTTGTAAAGACATGCACATATAGAAATATATTTTTTGCCCAGCATTTTGTTTTCTCATTGTACTCGGGTTTGGGAAGAAAAAAGGCTGGTTCAGTAGAAAGTCCTCCCCTCCCTGTTCTATTAACCTGCTTTTATTTCCCCTGGCTACCTGCACACAAAGAAATAGCAAACCAGCAGCAAATCCTCCAAATGACTGCAAGCAGGGTCAAGAGAGAAGCACTGTTTCTTCGTGCTGAAAACCAGAAGGCCCACGGTGCCAAAAGTTTGTGCTTCTTGATGGTCGGCCAGCGAGCAGAGACATTGAGCCCTGCCCAGAGGCAGCCCTGGTAGCTAAGCATCACTTGGAGAAATCCATGGAGCCAACCACTCGTACCACCATCACGCCATACAACTGCCCTCTGCCTTGGCTCATCGGTAATTCAGGGTTACGTTATTCCCATGAACTGCTGCTTGTGTTTCTGCACAGAAAGCAAACAAGAGAACATGCTATCCTCCATAAATACCATATTCTGCAAGGAGGAGGGGATTAGGGGGAAACAATGGTGGAGTGTCTTCAGCAAGCTGGAAGCAGTCCCAGCTTCAAACTTCACAATGACACACAGGAAGAAGTTCTGAAAGCTTCCCAGTCAAAGAGTACCCCTGCGTGCCAGGCTTGGGGATGTCTGGACATAAGAATGGCCTTTAAAGCATAAGGACACAAGAGCACTGCACACAGACAGTGCCTGTGAATGCAGAGAACAGTGGCTCAAGCTCAGCTTTTTTTTTTTCTTCCTCTCCTTTTCTTCTCTCTGGCATTCAGAGTTAATTGTGTTGTCCAGCTTCTTAACCTTATTTAGGTCAGAGGCTTCAATACAAAACAGACTTAGAAACACAAACCTTCTGTGGGAATGAGAAAGCCTGCTTGGCCAGAAGAGGAGCTCCCCAGATATTAAAACTGAAGTACCAATCATACTTCAGAAAGCGATGATGGGAAGATATAGTGCTTCATGAACTGGGTTGGGCTCAGCCCAGCAGTGCAAAATCATACCTCATGCAGCTTTACACAGGCTCCCCACGTTATGGAGAGAGCTCCAAGGCCAGTAAAGTAGCCCTTAGCACGCTACGTGCATGACGTGAATCGGAGTCGTGTCGATGCCTACCAATATGTTCCCTGGGGTTTCACCCTGATGTTCTGCCAGCTGCTGCGACTTCATGCCTTCCTCCACCCCGGTGTGCTGCAGTACACTTTCTTCTCCAGCCTGAACAGGTGATAACCCCCAAAAAACGGTGAGGAAGTGGCAAAGGAGGTAACATAAGGCACCCCTAGTGAGCATAAGTGAGAACATCGCACTCTGAGCCCTGGTGACTGTTTTCCTGGATCGATATTGGGCTTAAAGTAATATAAACAGGGCTCTGGTGTTTTTTCCTCAATGGTACTTATGCACCTGCTGGTCTACAAAGTACATGAAGTGGAAATTACAGCCCTTTTACAACACTATTCTCATTCCCATTTCTTGATTATTCTGAGGATAAACTAATCATTGCTCCACAGAAAGCATTTCAGGTTATTTGAAGAGGTGTGATTTATACTGGTTTTGTTAACGTGACTGCCTCCTAAAGTTATGCAATAAAATCAACCTATAAAAACAACCAAACTCATGATTTAACACCTATAGGCAATAACACAGTACTAAAATATCGAGACTGCCACTCAGCACACTCATAAGACAAAGCGACAGTATTGAAAAGGGGATGTTAAAATAGGGTGTCAGTGAAACGCGCAAGTGTTTGATGGGCTGCAGCAGACAGGAGGGTGGAAACAGGGAATAAGGAAACTGTATGCAGACGTGTCATTAAGCAGCATTTTACAAGTTCAATTTGTTTCCCTGCTGGAGTTCAGGTGGCACTAAATGGAGGAAAGGTTCAACAATTCTCCTTTAGCATCAATTATTTTTGCAGTGGGAGAACTCCACATGCCCATGCTTCCCAAGCTGCCTGTGATGGTGCATGGCCAAGCATCGCCCTTCGTCCTCGCACCATAACAAGGCAGAGCAGCCTGCCACAGGAGGAGGGAAGCAACTGGGTTTGCTGAACAAGGAGTCCCAGGTCTACGAGTCTCAGTGATTTCTACCAGTCCCAAGTTACCACCTGGGAGGTACAACTTGAACCAAACACCAGCGGTAATGAAAATGGCAGCAACAACCTCTGTGCTTTCTTGGGACAGTGGATTCAAGCTATTGCAAGACCTTTGTTCCCAGGTACTGTGAAATTGCCTTGAAGTAAATATAGTCTGCAAAGTTTATGGACAACATTTGATCAAGTCTTTAGGATACAATGACCCTTGGAAGATCTCAAAATTAGGGAAAAAATCCCTGGGGAAAACAAAAAACCAACAGCAGAATAACAATGTAGACACTTGTCAAGTCTCCTGCAGAAAAGTTTTCAGATCATGCTTAGGTTCCCAATGGAAAACACACTTATATACCAACTAGGACAGTACTTGCACTTAGCGCTGCTCTGGCTATAAACTCCAAACAATACCCTAAAATGCACCATTAAGTATTTTTAAAGCCAGGCCATAAGGAGTTTTGTATGGACAACTTCAGACATATTCCTACAAATACCAGGATTTAGCCAAATCAAGCCATATCTACACACTGAAGATGAATGACACCACCATGACAGAGCTGATATTCCTTCAGTACTTTCTATTTCTAAGAGACATGCTTAATAGCACTCTGTTTTGAAGAACTGCTAGACAAAAAGATCTTTCTGATACAAATTCATCAGTCCTTCCTCCCAGAGTTGATGTCTCTAGGCACTATCTTTAGTAAGACAAGATGCATATGAAACACCAATTGTGAAGTGTCACTGCAGCTTGGCAAAACCAGAAAGGCTCAACTGAAGGCAGCAAAATAGTTCTGGGTGGTTGTGCTGCTCAGCTCCGAACGTACATACAAATTCCTTTTAGGCAATCACTCTTGCAAGTTAAAAATAATTCCATGTCCAACATGTCTGGAAGTTAAAAGTCCCATCTGAGGAAGTTTAATCCCATCTGAGGAACAGAAATCAAAAACATAACTACTTTCTTCCTTCAAAGCAACGGTACAGGAGCCTCCTCTGTTTGTCAGAATTTGCAACACCCTCCAAAATAAAGGCCACATTTTAGGCAGGTTTTGCCTAAAACTTGAAATATCTTAAAAGACACTGATTTTCAAACTCCCTGCCAAGAGGCTTCAGAAGAGGAGAAAGAAATACTGCAGTACATCTTGGAACAGAAGATAGTGTTAGAATGATTTTGAGGAAATATAAAGAATGATCAAAGGAAACCGAGTTCTTGGCCTCGCAACCAGGTGGGAGATAACACAATTCAAGCCTAGTGGCTTGAAAACAAAGGCTTGATCAAAACATATTTGGGCTAACTGGAAGCACTAAAGGTGTGGCAAGACAATTTAAAAGCCAAGTGAAGCCAGCAAAAAGGCTTTAGTTCAGTAGGACTGGAGAGAGGATGAAGGAGGGGGGCACATTCAGGTTAGAAGCGCAAGTGTGAGGGTCAGATCAAAGATACAGGCAGTTTCCTTTCAACTTGAGAATCAATGGACAGATTACTGTATATCTTCTTACTTTCACTTGCGTTTTGCCTAAACTGGTGCACAGATGTGCACTTCAGAGCTCACAAAATCAGCTTTACTCCAAGCGGAAAAAAAAAAGTCAAAATGGGACTGGAAGCTCCTTGCAGCAGAAGGTGAAGTGAGACAAACCACAGCAAAGTCCTAGTGCTCTCGGTTTAAAAAAGAAATGGGAAATATCACATGCTTTGATAGGGCTTTTGCTTGTGCAGTACGACCTTTATCTATAGGTAGTTTTTCCAGCATGTTTATGGCCAACAGCTCTGTGTAGAAGTTGCACAAATATCTATTAAATCCATGAGCTGTTGACTGAGGACTGTTCAGCCTCAGAACCTCTATATTGTCCCTTAAGCCACGATTTTCTTTTCTGTGTTAATATTTCCAACACAGAAATTGGAAGTGATTAAGAGCAAGAAATTTAGATTTTTTTAATTATTTTTTGGTAACCAAAGGACAATCTTTTTCAACAGATCCCTGTGAGATATGTTGGAAGCAACCCCCAAATTTCCACTAGCTGGATTCTTGCCTCAGGTACAACTCCAGCCCCCAGTTTTTGGGTTCAAACCTCCCTCATCCCGTTCTGCTGCAGAAAACGGAGGTGTGATGCCATCCTGCTCATTGCTCAACACCATGTTTTCCTTAGGGAGGCCAGTGCAGAGGACAGTTGGCAGTGCTCGTAGTTCGGTCTGCATCGATTATGAACCGGGAATGTAAACACAGGGAGAGATAAGGGAAGGAGTAGTACAAAGGAACAGCAGGAAGATATGGATAGACAGAAAGCCCCAAACTGCACTACTGTTGCTGCCAAAATCATAGCTAAACTCCAGCTGGCCCGTATAAAGGTTGCAAAGCCCAGTCAGGTGCTGCGGCAGCATTTTCCTGTTTTCCAATGACATTTATTTTCACTCTTAATTCAACAGCAGCTGTGACGTTTTATAAGCGGTGGGGATCTTGGGCCGGTGCAGCAGACTTCCTCTTCCACGTGGCGTGGTGCTGGCGTGTGCCTTACCAATGCCACTCATGCACACCACAAGAGGAGAACAACTCAGACGCATCACTAAGGTGGCCCTTGTGCTGGTGGACCCCATCCCTGCCTGCAGTGGATGAGCCACTTCTGCTTACACCAGCTGAAGATGGCGTTACCACGGGAAAAATCACTACCTTGTTTATGAGGCAAGCGGTTCTGAATCAGATGGTAGGGGTTGTTCCCAGCTAAAGATATCCCCCCTGTAGGGATTCACACTTTTCCACATTTCTGTCTGCTTACAAGGAGAAAGGAGGAACAAGGCAGTCACTTTATGCATTGTGACCATGGAACTTCCTTCATATGCATTAAAAAGCAACAGATCTGAATATTTTGCAGTTAATTTTTCAGCACCAAATTAGAATCGCTTCTGGCACAGCGTTCTGTGATTCAGTGGCATTAAGCTAGAGATGAACTTGGTCTTATTTGCTTAAAGATAACACACAAAGAGACCAAACAGGAGCCCTAAATTAGCATCTGCTGTGTATGCACCAGCAGGCCACTTCCAGTTGAGCAGAAAGCTGGCTAACATTTACACCAGCCAAACCTCAGAGAGGTCATTGACCTGTAAGTGCCATGAGAAACACTGGAGAAAAGGCCATCGGAGCGGGACAGCACACGCTCGTTGTGACCACAAGCGCACAATGGACAGACCAGCAAGGGAGAAGTGGAAAAAACTCGGCTATAAATAAAAAGGAGCCGAAGGAGAACTCCCAAAACAAAAGCAACAGCGTCTTTGCGCTGTATCCAGGAGAGGTTCATGCTCTTTTCCTCTTGTTAGGCGAAAAAAGGGCACATCATTTTTTGCATGACTAACAGCGTATTGCAAGCACAAGGGATTTAGGGCAGGAAGCCTGCCACCACACCACAAAGCAAAATCCTTGTTGATCAATTAGCTGTTCGCTAACCCATTAAAAATTAGCTCAGATGTGAGCAATTTGGACAGCTGCTGTAGCTAAATCCATACAGCAGCTAGACAACTTCACCTGAAACACTTAAAAGAAAAGGAAAAGGTAAGCTGAAGGAAACTTCCCAATTCCTTCTCTTCCTCCTCATCCATATAAATCTAAGGCATGAATTGCTCCCAGGAGTAGCTTTGTCTGGTGGGGCTTACTCCAAAAAGAGTAGGGGGGCATTATTGCACTGCCTCACAGTCCCACACGGACATGGGGCAGACAGACAGCCCGCAGAGCACCAAGATGCCCTCATGAACCAGATGTGAGTATGCCAGCATTAGCTAGAGGAACCCAAACCTGCTCCACATGAGCTGGTTGGGATGCTGCAAACAGCCCAGCTGTCTCACAACCCAGCTCCCAGGGGGAGAGAGCCATGGAAAGAAAAAAGGTTAATTAGCTCGGCTGGAGCACTGGAAAAATGCAGCACAATGCCTGGTCTGAAACTCACCTGAATTGTTCAGAATAAAGCTGGGTGTCTCCAAACAGCCCTGCGTTGTCCCGTGTAGACAGTCACTGCAATGAATCAACAAGCCCTGGAGCGTGGTCCATGCAGAAATGCAGTACTTGAGTAGGGGGAAAATAATAACTCAACATATAGGTCACTGGGGACTGCCTGCTGGACTCATCCCGCCGCAGACAGAGCGTGTTTAATAACCACAGTATTCCTGGCCAACACTAGCATCTATGACAATATGATCTCAAATGTACTTTTCCATATGAATTATTTTTTCTTATTATTTATGCGCTGCTCAACTTCTGGAACATCTGCCCACGCAGGGGGCATAATCAGGGTAACCATTTTTCTCCAGTAACCTCTTAATTACCAGCCTCTATTAATTTTACCAGCAGCACTGAAAATAACAGTGCAGGGCTGAAGCCTGGCTCCTGCCTTTATAACCTCCCCAGCATGAGGATGGAAACGAGGTCAGCAGGGCTGATCTTCCCAGCTGCTCTAAAATACTTGTCGTGCTTGAAAGCGGCACCCGACTAGACCAAGGAGTGGACGTGCTGCCCACACGAGGGGAGGGAGGCGAAGACAAGCCCTGGACAGAGGGAAAGCACATCCTCACCTCTGGCACGGGAGAGGAGCTGCTCGGGAGGTCTCACCTGCACCTTGCCAAAGCTTTTGAGTGCTCAGACACTCCTTTGCCAGCAGCATTATTCTCCAGTGAATCAGAGCCTGCTTTGAATCCTAGCTGGCAAAGTCCCCCCCTTGTAAAAAAAAATAAAAATGAAAAAAAAATCTGGAAATGAGGAAGTAATTGTGTTCCTATTTTTAACCACCGTTATTAATAACATGCCACAGTTCTTGTCTCCATTGCCCCACCATATAATAGCATTGAGAAATTACTGCAGCCTGTTGTAATTATTTCGTGAGGCCACTGTGCCTCCATATGTCAGCTTACACCTGCACTGCTACAAAGAACAAAGCCGTTTAAAAATAAGTTATATGCACGCTATAATCTGTGTCCTGTCAACTTCTCTCTGCTCATCTGGCCAAGCCTGGAAATTGTTATTTGGGCAGGGCTCCCAGTGACTTCAGGGAATGCTAATTACAGGCTGGAGCAGCAGGGCTCTCCTACCAATGCAACGGCAACAGCCACAATGAGCCGAGCTCCGGCAGCAAGAAGGGTGCAGCTGAATCTGTAAATCCAGCCTTTACGAAACGTCCCTGCTTAGCACAGCTGGAGATCACAGCATTAGCAGCGAGCCAGGCCAGCACCTGGCTGCAGAGACAGTGTTTTCCCCTAGTTAAGCATGGCTGACTGAGTTTCCACTTCCATGATGTCAAGAATTTGGGGTATTCAATTCCCATGTTCGTAGCCCCTTGGCTTGGCTTGCCCCCATCCTTTCCTGGTTAGGACAGCAGCACCAGCATCTTTTGCCTTCAGGAGTGCTCCTGTTGCTCTTCTTAAACTGCAGCTAAAAGACTACTGCTCCCAGGGCTGTACTGTGAGCTCCAAAACCGCAGAAGAATCACAGAGCGTTAAAGATTTCTTCTTACAGGATGCAGCTCTACGCGTAGATACCTACTCTGCTTTCTATACTTGGGCAGCATAACTTTTCTGAGAAGCCGAGCAGGATGAGGTTATAGCCTTGTGGTCCCTGAAGCAGGCAATAAAATATTGGTTACTAACTTCACCTACCTATTAGCACGAGTTGACTGATCCGTTCGATATTTGCTGTGTAGGATACAGCAAATCCTGCACAATCTGCAGAAGTAATTTGGCAGCTCCGATTTACCAGAATACCTGCAATCTGCAACTTGAATCCAGTGACGTGAAACAAACATGTAGAATAGCCCTGAAGGCGTGGATTGAAACTATGCAGACATTAAGTGCTGCCAGATGTATCAAGTCCACACGTTGGAAATTTTATACATATATAACAAATGCTTTCCTCGCTGATCCGTTCCATTTCAGTCAGGCTTTGTGGTACAAACAGCAGTGGCAGGGTAAGATTAGAACAAAAGTCAGGGGAAAATAGGTTTTATTTTCCATGGATAAGCTGACCTTTGACTACACCGCTCCTCCAGAGGCATTCTCATCTTTAAGGGTGGCACACAGGTAAAAATGGCTGGTTAGGGACAGTTGCTCAGATGTTCAAGGAATACACTCAGTTACACACGAAAGTAAGCCAGATGCCCCGATCACCCTTTAAAAGAGAAAGTCCCTGCAAAGGTCACAAGGTTGGAGGACAAGAAAAAAAAACAACAATAACAACAAAACCCGCACAAACCCAATGGTTCTTCTGCCACCCCGATTTTTGTCCTCAGAGGTATCATAAGATGCAATTTAATGGCTTGACATGCATCTCTACTTGTAGCATTCATAAAGAAACCTCTTTGCAAAGCACCCCTAGAAGATACCATCTAAAAAACCCCTTTATTCTCAAGTTTTTTCCTGAAGTCGCAGAAGGCAGGATTTCCTACACATTACATAAGGAGGGGAGGGTGCATTTGTTCTTTCTCAGTTTAAGACTTATTAGCACAGTCGAGTTACTTGAGCCAGGCCTCTTTCCTGCTCTTTTATTGCAGGGGAATTATTCTTGGCAGGGCCCCAGCACAGCATTAGTCCGACGGAGAAAAACCAAACAGACACAGAAAGAGACGCAGAGCAGAAACACCTCAGGGCTCTGCCGGGTTGCCGAGAGTAGCGGTGACAGGAGAGAAATGACAAATGCAGCCTGGTGCCAAGCCTCCGAAGCATGCAAGAGCTACTGCTACTACTACTAGACACTGCCTGTGTGGGGGATATGTTCCCTTTCCATCATTCTGCTGGGAAACACGACCACGAACCGGCAGGCAGGTGTTGGAGGTCCACCACCTCATCCTTCCTAAACAAGGCACCCAGCACGAGAAATAAACAATTGCCTCCCATAATCATTGCACCATCCCTCAGTCCAGGCTCAGAGATGTGACATGAAAACAAAAACCTCACCCTTCTGAACACAGAGGAGCGATGGACAAGCATCTCTCCACCTCCTTTTGCTCTGAAGACGATGAGAGGATGCTCTTGGGGTGACTGCTCACCTGGGCACTGAGCTGGAGGACTGCCTCCTCGCAAGAAAAGCTGCCTCCCCAGCCCTGCCACGCCATGCACTGTGCCTGTCCCACAGGCAGGTTTCACACTGCAGAAGCAGCCACTTTCTCCTCGTCCTTGGTCCCTGTGGGCTCTCCCAGGCTATCCTCTCAGCTCGTTTGGGAAGAGGTGTTGAACCCAAGCATTACAAGGGGAATGCCTGTCTGCCCGCTGCCTCTTGGGAGGCAGATTGGGGCCGAGCTTCACCTTCCTGCAGCAAGAGCCCCGACACAGGTCTCTGAGCAAAGGAAAGTGAGGGACAGCATACCAAATTCTTACCTTAGAGACTTCTCCACTGCCATCAGACCCAGCTGAAGACAGCTAACGGGTCACAATGCTGGGGGAGAAGGGGCTGGTGTGTTGGAAAAGGTAACAGACATGAACCAACAGAGAAACCATGCCAAGATGAGAGAGAAATCGCAGCGAAGTACAAGCCTTACAATAGCACCTGTGTTTGTTGCTCTACAGCAGTTTGTGCAACAGGTGTTAAGGCTTTATTACACACACGTTTTTGCATCAGGAAGGGCTAACTGCGCCAACAAGCTGAGCTTAGCAAGCAGCAGAGGGAAAGACCAACCTGACCCGCTTGACACCTGGAAGGAGCCGGAGCCATGGTCCATGGAATGTGAGCCCCAACCCTAGTGCCTCATCATCTTCCCACCACATGCTTTTTTAAAATTAATATTATTTATTTTTCGAGAGAGTGAGGGTTCTGGCTTTCAGACTGTCAATTTCCATTTACTCAATTGCAAAGTGTCATTACAAGGAAAAAAAAAAGATATCTTCAAAAAGTTACCGCTCGGTATTGTGAAGTACAACTTCCACCAGTTGGAAAGCCTCCCCCACAAAACGTGCTGGGGAACATGCACAGCTAATTGCTGCCCTCAGCTACAAGCAAACTTTCAAGCAAGCAATTAAACTAGAAGATGCATCCCTAGGGTGCTCTGTGTATCAGTTGGCACTACATGCACCTGTATCATGCTTCTTGCTGCAGTCACGCAGCACATCCCAGCCAGAGAGAGCAGTCACGGGGTACCACAGCAGTCATGAGCTCAGTTTATGGCCAGGAGGGACAGGTTTCATGCAGGTATGGATGAAGAGTGGAAAGTGTTTCCTTCCCTCGGGTAGGGGACAACCCTCGTGTTCTTCTGTTGACCTTGGTCAGAGGAAACATCTCCACTGGGGCTGCAAATCCTCTCCATGAAGAAGCTCGGTGCATTTGATCTGAACTTGCCATGCCAAACTAATGCTACATGTTTTTTTTGAGGTGCAAATAAACTGTTGATGACTTCTCCCCAGCCTCTAGAGCAGATGGCAGCTGGAAGAGGCGACCTGCAGCCTGCAAGGAATGCCAGCTCTGTCCTGCCTTAAACAAATCCCACGTTTGCTGTACCACGTCTGCAAGAAATGCCACAGGTTTGGGCAAATTCACCCACGTTTGATACTTTAATCCAATTAAGGGTCATGCTCGCCTCCACGTTCACCATGTTAATCGCTTCTAAAATTACTCTCTAGTCCTCTGAATGAAAATACCTCATTCCTCCACTCCAAACACAGTCATAAACATAGATCCTTGTAATATAAGAAAGAGACTGAGGACCTTGCTGTATTTCTCTATTTTCGTACCGCAGTGGTGGATTTCAGAATAGCTTAACAGTAGCAGTCATACTCACTTATTTGGAATACATTCCTTTTGCTGCTATTCTTAAGAAATTTAGCACTTTGGGGAGTGTGTGGAGCATATTTTCCCTCCTTCAGCAGATTACTCTGTGTGAAGTTTGACCTTTTCTTGCCTTTTTTTTTTTCCTTAAATAAAATAAAAACAAATGAAGGCATTGTCCTCTTCCCTTCCTGAAACACTGCTTTCCCAGTGCAAAGGCTGCCCAGGGCTTGAAGAAAGCCTCATCTTCTGGCCTCACCTGGAAATGAGCAGCAATTTCACCCCTTGCTAACGCCTGAAAGAACAAGCCCAAGGGGTCTCAAAGCTATTTGAGGTGAACCAGACAGGAGGGAAAAAAAAGCCACAAATAAGAAAGAAGCACTAAAACCAGCTTTTCAACTGGCGTGAAAGTCCCCAGACAGAGATCTCCAGCCCAGATTAAGATTCTTTGCTGCTCCTTTATGTTTTTAGAACAGTCTTCTTGACATGCTCTACATTTATCCTGGATTTAGAAAGCTATGGGAGGCAGGCTGTCACACATTCTGCCACAAAGCAACCCTCCAGTCCCCGAGACCACACAGGACCGCACGGTACGAGCACGCAGCAGCATGCTTATTTACATGCAGATGGCGGTGCACTAAGTGCATTAGCAAGGCTGCCAGGCAGATGCTCCCACAAGCTAAGCTGTCAGGCTAAATAGCCTTCAGATCCACCAAAAAAAGCTTTGCTGCTCAAGTTTCCAGCTAGGACCAAGCATGGGCCATCCGCTGAGCTCCTTAAGCACACACCTTCCGCACCACACTTATTTTGGTAGGCTGAAGCACTGGTAAGCCCTGTGCAACGTTGTTTTTTTGACTGAAGAAGCAAAAGATTAGTTTCTCCTGCTGATTATCAACAGAAGTTGATTCACCTGGGCAAAGATTAGTCTCCAAGTCATTTTTATCAGTTTCCAGGGTCCAGGAAGCTGGGGCAGGGAGGCAGACCATGGACTTCACACACACAGGCAGCTTCTGAGCTCTGCAAAGTTTGTTTTACAGCTACAAAGCTCCATGGACTGCAGCTACACAGCACGAGCAAGAGGAAATTCCTTCCCACTGCTCCCTGAGGTGCTGAGTAAGTAACATATACTTTTATTCCTGCATTGTGTCGACTTCTCTGTTCCCACATTTACTTTCCCAGGAAGCTTTCACAGGCCTGTCTGTGGATGCACATCACTCACTCATTTCTTTCCAACTTATCACAAGTGTGGTCAAGTACAGAGAACAATTGCCCCATGCTCTCCCCGTGTGATTGATGGTATTTGTGCAATTAAATGGAACAGCATGAAAAAACTCCTTGTAGCAGGCTCCTTTAAAATTTCAAAGTTTCAGAGAGACCATTCACACCCTCCAGTACACCCGCATACCTGCTGGGTTAAGTTGGATAAAAAGTACCATGCAGGCTAAAAAAAACCAGAAGCAAAACAAACAGTTATGATCATGCTCCGCATGCACATGCAGGTTTATTTTATATGTCACTTTCTTTGCTTATCCTTTTTAACAGGCAGATTGTTTTGGGTGCTCCACCAATGCTGAAGATGCAAAGTGGCAGGCAGTTAACACTTCACCAGACAAGGCCCTAAGATGAACAAAGAAACAGAAATCCCCAAAGCCACTTCTCTTTCAGAACTGGGGATCTAATAATCCTAGCTGGGCTATCATCTCCATTTTGGCTATCGAGCAGTCGTGGCTGGAGGGTGATAGACGCTTCCTGCGTTGGAGCATCAGGCACCCAAACAGCATGCAGCAGTGCAAGGGGGAACGCAGCACAGAGGTGTCCCTGCCCGGGAACACTGTACCACGACACAGGATGCCAAAACACTGTTGCTGTCTTTCTAGCGTGCCTGACCTCTGCCACCACACTGACAACAGCTGTCACGCAGCACGACAGGACAGTACTAGAGAAGGACGGGGCTCTCAGCACTCCCAAGGATAACAGTTTGTCAGCATTTCCTTTCCCCACCATATCCCCTCTTTAGTAGTCTGAGAGTCACCTGTCTGTACTAATTTCCAGCTAGGAGTTTGAACAGAAGACAGAGAGCAAAGTTTCCCAGTGCCATAAAGTAAACACCAGACACAGTGGGACAGATTTAACACATGGAAAGAAGAGGGCAAAAGTTACTGCAAAACCCTCATTGCATTCTTACAATTCTGTAGAAAGCAGAGAGTATAGCAATGAAGTATTTTGGCAGAGATACCCCCAGCTCTGCTATGTGCCTACTTTACAAAAATTGCTCTTGGCTTCTCAACCATGAACAGGAGAAGCACTATCCCCCGTTGGTTGCAAAGGTCAGCCCAGCCACTGACCACACCACAAACAGATCTTGCTCCGTGCCCATAAACCCAGTGAAATCGGGGCTGGCTGGCTGCCCGGAGCAAGTGTCAGCAGCCCAGCTCTCCCCAGCAGATGCCCTGCCGCCAGGGCAGAGGGAAGATGCAGTGGGTTGCACCAGCCTGGCACAGGGGCAGCCCAGGCAATTGCCCCACACCTTGCGGATGAACAGTGCCCCCAGATTAGCAAACACCTGATGACTGCTCATTAATGACCTGTCATCCTCATGAGACAAGCTGTGGCATTCCACGCTCATTACACTGCCCAAAACAACCTGAGTGTGC